>NC_062995.1:5693168-6362384 GCF_023078275.1 Leguminivora glycinivorella | reverse complement strand
GTCGTGGCTGAGCCTTTATCATTTAAATTAGGAGCTTCCTCTACTAGAGGACTTGCTTTTCGTCGGCAATCCCTTGTACGATGGATGTGAGCTCGAGGCGTGGCGTGCTGAGGCTGCCAGACGGCTGCCCAACTTGAAGAAACTAGACGGTGAGACCGTTCTCAGAGAAGACGAACCACCTTTGACAGTCGCTGATATGCAGGTACGTAACACAGTATTTTCTTTCGTACTTGTAGATTATAGACATTATAGTTAATTTTTCAACACACATATTCAAATTCGATGCGTTGAGGGTACCTTCGTAAAGGCCAGTCCGGACGGGATGACCAAATTGACCGATTTAGTTATAAAATAAATTGGCAATAACCTCCATTATGATAAAATAAATGTCACGCAAATACTAGAAGCTGAAATTCAATAAGTTTCTTATTACATGTTTTTCTTTTATTGTTCTCTGCATGTTCAGTCCATTTTCCAGTTCAGTTGGGGTCGGTCCACCTCACCTCGTACGAGAGTCGGCGTCAGGACAATACATGTATCTAGTAGGCCTAGCACATGATTGCCGTGAGAGTATATCGCCGCGAGATAGATGACACGTCTTCTTCTAACTATATTAATGACATAAGGACGGGTGGTCTATCTCGCGGCAATCTATCTGTGTGTCTCAGTCACTCAACGCCGCGGTCAATGTTTGTTTTTCCTAGCTAGTAGACGGCCAACAAATCTTCGCATTAAAAAAATAGCGGCAGATTTGTAAAACGTGGGTGTGAAGGTTTATCGTCCCGTAGAACATTTAAATTTCGCGCTTTTTTTTATGACAAGATTTGCTTAGCATTAGTTGTCCTTCATGGACTGGACTTTACGGTTTAGCAGTACCATAGACAACTTTTAAGAAAAAAAAGGCGGCGGTTTTGTTTTTCGCGCGGGTTCTATTTTATTTTGAACAGAGCCAACTTTATTATCCATAATCAGATTATAAATTATCAACAGAATTTGGGAACTGTTATTTACATTTATTTATTTCATTTTCAGCCTGACGGAGGGGACGCCGTCGAAACGCTGGTTAGCGCAGAAACAAACGATTAACCACATTATTATAAATTAACCTATGACAACTTTCAAGGTGCAAGACACCGAATGAAATGTTCGTGAGCGTCAGGACCCCTGGACCACTACAGATATTTGATGTTTAGTACATACTAAAATTTAGTACCTATTTGATACTATTTGGTACCTGAGTACATATATTTGGTACCTCCACTGATATCGAAAAATCGAGCGAATAAAGTGGCCAGACATTCTGACGTCAGGATGTCTGGACCATTTTTGGTTTACATAGTTCTAGACAACACTACTAATTGATATCTTAGTCAATATTTACTACCTATTTGGTACCTGTCAATATATTTTTTTCAAATTTTTTTGGCGTACCAGAAAAAAATTATGATGGAATTTAAAGTTGTGAGCCCGGCCGTGGCGTTGAAGTATGTAGCGCATGTCCAAAGAATAGAGGCAAATCCGCCTGCCCTCATAAATAGGAATTTATTTTTAGGCACTCGCACATCATCTCTACTGACTAAGTGGCATTAATATAGTCGAAATATAAAAGTAACAAAACAGTGTCAAAACAGGCGCTACATACTTCAACGGCACGGCCGGGCTCACAACTTTAAATTCCGTCATAACTTTTTTTTGGTATGCCAAAAAAATTTGAAAAAATATATTGACAGGTACCAAATAGGTAGTAAATATTGACTAAGATATCAATTAGTAGTGTTGTCTAGAACTATGTAAACCAAAAATGGTCCAGACATCCTGACGTCAGAATGTCTGGCCACTTTATTCGCTCGATTTTTCGATATCAGTGGATATGTACTAAATATGGAGTGAAATATGTACTAAATTTTAGTATGTACTAAACATCAAATATCTGTAGTGGTCCAGGGGTCCTGACGCTCACAAATGTTCCTATCTTTTTGTTCACGCTCTTTAGTGATCACTCGACGCTTTTGGGCTTCATATTAAATCTAGTCAGTTTCGCCAAGATCATTTTGTTTTACTTACATTCAGTAAGTAGGTACTCTTGTGTAGTGACATTATCAGTATACTTGTAACCCAAACGATATTCAATTATTCATATTGATGTCATTGTATGGTCATCGTGTCGGTATTGGACGTTGGGCAGTTACCGGCGATTTATTAGTAAAGGGAATATATTTGAAATAAAACATATAATAAAAAAATATTTTTATTTACAACTTACTTTACCTTAACATATTTATTGTACATAACTTCACAGAAGGCTTTCAATATACTTTAATACGACTTATTTTAGGAAGAAACATGAAATCAATTAAATAATTCTCAATACAAATAAATTGAATATTTTTTAAGAATAAGAAAAAAGTTAAAATTTGATGTTCAGTTGACTTGTATATATTTTGATTAGTTTTATGCATCCATTTGTCAGAAAAGGCCCTAAAATAGAAAACATAAATTTTAACATTTGGCATGCATAAATATTTCACAAGGGAAGAGTTACAACTCCATACATCAGTAAATGCGAGTTATTTGTATAGGCATAGTTAAGTGACATCTAGCGACAATCACGCGTCAACTAGCGTAAATATAAACGTTAATGATCAGTACTGCTACTTGTCAATAGATGTCGCGACGAACGAAGAGTAATGCTCACCAATTTTTAGCTAATATTACAATAGTATTAATCAGTATTCTGTTTTCAATTCCTTCTGCTTGTAATAAGTAAACTGTTCTAATATTAAATTTTTGGCCGAGGAGACACTGTTGCCACCTAGTGTCGATTAGTGGTACTGATAATTTACGCTATTGGACGCGTGATTGTCGCTAGATGTCACTTAACTATGCCTATACAAATAACCCGCATTTACTGATGTATGGAGTTACAACTCTTCCCTTACTTATTTCTCTATGACCACTATTAACTTACATTATTATGTTCACCATCGAGCAATTTAATTTAATAATAATCAGACTTTTGACCAAAACTCAATTATATAATCATAGCATAACTAAATGTGTCATTCCGCAAAAGGTATCACATTGTCGCTTATAACCTAACCACAAAATTTAAATTTTGAAAAAAAAAAAAAAATGGACCGATTTCCATCAAACATGGCTAAGAACCACAGATGTCATATATACCATAGATCAAGCAAACGTATCTACTTAGCGTGTCAAATGAACTCAGTGAAATCCACTGAGTTGTCCGTCTTTACTCGCAGCTTGCAGCTTTCGTGCGTCAATTTTTGTAAGTTGAAGTCAACCAAAACATAAAAAATGCCTCGTTACGTGATATTCAATTGCAACAACACAAAAATTATGAACAATCAAGAGCCTGAGACATATTTAAAGTTACAGGCAAGAATCAACTTCAGTACAAAATTTGACACGCTCGGCCCCTATACAAATATATGAATTTGTTTCTTCTATCTAAATTAAGTTCTGTGCTAAGAACACACCCGACTAATTCAGCTTTCAAACAAAAAAACTAAATCGGTTCATCCGTTCGGGAGCTACAATGCCACAGACAGACACGTCAAACACCCTGTCCTTTTTGAGTTGGAGGTTAAAAAGGAAATTTTGTCTTTATGGTATGCAAGTTATGCGACAATGTGGTAACTTTTACTTGAGAACATCACGTATAATTATGTGTCTTTCTATATGAAGGGTCCTCATGCATAATGTATAATAAGGAAGGTTCTTTCCACTATGTGCATTGAAGCATAAAACTGCGTTTTCATTTAGTGTTCTGAGCAAGCACTCGTTCGTTTTGCAAATCAAGAGTGAACAGGCATCTTCTGGGCGAACTCACTCCATCGTAGTCTTTGCCTTTGGCTAGTCTGTGGCCAAGAGTAAGCCCATTTATAATTTAAAAAAAAAAGCATAGAGGAATAAGTAAGGGAAGAGTTGTAACTACATACATCAGTAAATGCAAGTTATTTGTAGTGACATCTAGCGTCATTCACGCGTCAACTAGCGTAAATTATCAGTACCACTACTCGACAGTAGGTGCCAAGTGTTGCGACTGCCAAAAATGTAATATTAAAACAGTTTACAACATATATTACAAGCAGAAGGAATTGAAAACAGAGTACTGATTAATACTATTGTAACCTTAAGAGTTTTGAATGATTCACGGTTATTTTCATTAGACTTATATTGACCGGGATATAGACCGTGATTCACAAATATAAAAATTTCAATCGTGAGGATGGCTTCAAACTATCTAATGTATGGAATCCAGTGATTTGTTTGTGTAAAAAACCGGTGAAGTCAGAATTGAACAAACGTAGTGACACTAGTGACACTGTGAGTGTAGTGTGTTTGGACAGACCATCGAGTGTGAATGCGACCAGTGGTAACGCTGAAAGTGAACGCAGCCGACGCGCGCGAAGGAGGGTAGATCGCGCGCTGTCTATGCAACTTTAACATCCACCCGCCTTCGTCAGTTTTCCGTGATCATGATGCATGGAACTGCGTCGAAATATCGGGAGCTCGACAAAAATCAAAAAGGTAATCACGGTCTATATCCCGGTCAATATAAGTCTATTGTAACCTTAGCTTAATATTGTTAAGCATTAGACTTTTTGTTCGTCGCGACATCTATTGACAAGTAGCACTACTGATAATTTACGCTAGTTGACGCGTGGATAACGCTAGATGTCACTACAAATGACTTCCCTTACTTATTCCTCTATGGCACGAAGATGAAAACACTCGACTTCCATACTTTTATCGGTGCTAGGAAGAACGAGTGCTCGCTCAGAACTGTTCAAAACACTAAGTGAAAGCGCAGCTTAGGAGCTTAAAGCCCTCATCTAATACGAAGACTATAACTTTTTACAAGCCGAGTAGTTGCCTTATTTTCATCGATCAATTTCACTTTTGGATGAAATAAAATGATAATCATTAAATAAATGTCATATACTAAGAAAAAGTGACCACGGCCTCCAAGTGTTCCGAGCTAGAATCGAACCAGCGTACTCCGTTAACCGGACGGATGCCTGTAAAACCACTCGGCCATCGGATCACGAAAGCAAGGGTCGAAATTTCCAAGTATATGACACAATTACCGAAGGCTTATGGCGACCCTAAAAAAAAATGATAATCACAATGGTGCACAGAAAAAATACAAATGATCAAGTATGAAATGTTCACATGTATATTCTTCTCAAGTGTTGAGCGGTTGTGATGGCGTTGCATTGAGGGCATATCTTCTTAGCTTTTAGTGATTCTAGCCAGCATACCTGGAAAAACAAGATTAAATAATAGTAGTCGATTTGGCCAATTTCGTTTACTTGATATGTGCTAAAATTATCAAATATTTACTCTTACTTGCATATGCTATCAAAAACGATACTATCAAAATTACACAACTAGATATCAGACTGACGACATTATGAGACATAGGGCCAGTTTCATCAACCACATTTGACAGACACATCATCGTCACGCAGCAGAGTCTATGGAACTTCCCATACAATAAAATTTAACGAACGCTTTAAGCCAGCGTTCCCACTTAAGCGTTGCGTGTCTCGGGGCGCGCAACGGACGTCCGCGCCACGCCACCTGAATGTAATTCAAAAAACGTCTCAGTACATTTTGTATAGGAAGGACGTAAGACGCACCCCAGGTGGCGTGGCGGCGGCGTGGCGCGCGCCGCGCCACTTGGCGGCGCGCCTTACGTCCTTCCTATACAAAATGTACTGAGACGTTTTTTGAATTACATTCAGGTGGCGTGGCGCGGACGTCCGTTGCGCGCCCCGAGACACGCGACGCTCTGATGTGGCCGGTCCCTAACGATGACAGACGGTTTGATGCAAGCGGCTAAAATCATTTTGATAGTATTGTTGATGATACCATATGCATCCAAGAGTTAATATTAGCGCCGTATATATTTTTTCAGTACAGATGGTCGTTTTTTTACGCACTAGTGCGAGAAGTGGTTCATTATATGCCAGGTCGAAACTTCGGAGGGCCATCTGTACAGAAAAACTTCGTACAATACACGCGCGAAAAGGAAATTCGTAACTCGTGTCGATTTAAAACACTCCCTTCGGTAATTTATCGCCACTCGTTTCGAACTTCCTTTTTTACGCACTTATATCGTAATGTACTATTATGGACGCGACTGTATTAAATAAACAATAACTAGGTGCCGAAACGCCAACAAACTGTCTCACAGTTTGGCGAAAATTTAATTTAAGGTACTATGTAACTGTTTTTTTCTTTAAATAAATAAAAAAAAATGTTGCTCACCTCACAGTACACGTGCCAGCATTGTATGGAGACGGCGGGCGACGTGTAGGCTGCCAGGCAGATTAAACATTTAGCCTGTAAGAAAGAAAACAAGCAATGAGACAAGCAAAAAATTGTTTTCACATCACCTGTTAGGAAAGGTTACTATTCTTCCCTGGAGTCAGCAAAGTGTAATGTTTTTCTCATATAACCCGGCAACCTTCAAATCAAGAGTGAACAGGCATCTTCTGGGCGAGCTCACTCCATCGTAGGCCACGTCTTTGCTTTCGGATAGTCTGTGGTCAAGAGTAAGCCCATTTATCTTATACTTTTAAACGAGCAATTCTTGTATATTTATTTATTTATTTATTTATATATATATTTATTTACACTGACGATCTCGGAAACCGCTCTAACGATTTCGCAGAAATTTGTTATGTGGGGTTTTTGGGGGTGAAAAATCGGTCTAACTTATCCTTAGGTCCCGGAAAACGCGAATTTTCGAGTTTTCATGCGTTTTTCTTCGCGCGCCATCTCGTGTGCAGTAGTTGTACTGTTAAGACAGAATTCTTTCGGTCGATGTAAGTACTATTTATTGCAAACACTAAATGGCGACACAGGTCAAGGCTAAAACGAATAGAAAATACACTATTTGAGTTTTTGTGGCGAAATGCGCGCCATCTCGTGTGGAGTAGTTGTGTTGTTAAGGCTGAGAATTCTTTCGCTCGATGTAGGTAATATTCATTTTTGAACTAGATGGCGACACATGTCAAGGATACGACAGAACCGAGCGAAGCTCGGTTGCCCAGATATTAATAATAATAAAAAAAATGATGGTGTGGTGAAAAATGTTGTTTCACTCGGCGGCAAAGTTTGTTTAACCTTTATGCAATGAAACTCTCGCAACACTCAAGATTCCTCTTTTAGGATCACTCGCTACGCTAGCAAATCAACCTTTGTAAAACAAATAACTATTGTCCCGGATCTGTAAGTTCACATTTTTGACACATTTGTTTTGAAGTATGTTGCGATGTGGCTAAGACGTATCGTTTGCCAAATCTAACGATTAATTTCGAATTGGTGGAATCGATTAGGCATTAGGCCCTATCTACAAGGAGGCGCTTAAACAAATATACGATTTCTATAAACTTAATGAAATGTCATTTGAATCGAAATGACAGACTCTGCCACAGCACTAGTTTAAAAATAAAAATGAATGATAAATGACATAATAAGTAAATCCTGCGTGATAATAATATCGTAAAATACTCACTAACGATGATTCGCAATAATGTAAGTAATGTAATATGTGTTAGATTATGTTTAAAGTAAGCGAAATATTGTTTTTAAGTACTTGATTTTTTTTAAATATTATTACAGGATTTTATTTAAAATTCCAATAGGTCGGCGAGTTTAAGTTGTGTGGACGCTGTCATGTGTGAAAAAGAGGTTCTTATAGCTCTGGGACAATATTCTTCCCTGGAGTCAGCAAAGTGTAATGTTTTTATCATGATGGTATGGTGAAAAAAAAAAAATTTTGTTTCACTCGGCGGCAAAGTTTTAACCTTTATAAAAGACATAATATAACTCCGTATAGACAGATAAAGTCTAAGAAAAAAACGTACCTCAGTACCATACAGAAAAAGATACGGTGGCTTAGATGGCATTACACCTTTGGGGTACGCTCAGCTAGATGGCGCTAATACTAATATTTGACATTTTAACACATATCAAGCTAAGAATATGGGCCAAATTCTCAAAACTGAGGTTCAAAAGTTTTAAGCCTGTGTCAAGAGATGGCAGTCTATGCACTGTGACACATTTTACTTCGACAGTAACTCTCTATAATACTCAATCCTCTTTGCCTTTATGCAATGAAAGTCTCGCAACACTCAAGATTCCTCTTTTAGGATCACTCGCTACGCTCGCAAATCAACTTTTGTAAAACAAATAACTATAGTTTGTTTTGTGTACTCACTTCTGAAGCGCTGTTCTGCTTTCTTTCCAAGTCTCTTATTCTGGCTTTCAGTGCTTGTATTCTAGTCTGTCAACAAAAAATAAATATGAATATCCTAATCAGCAACTTACACATACAAAAATCTTGTATCTTGAGACATTCAAAAATTTTCTGAATGTCTACTTTTATGACATACTCTTTTGCCCGCGGTTTCGCTCGCGTTAGAAAGAGACAAAAGTAGCCTATGTCACTCTCCATCCCTTCAACTATCTCCACTCACGTCAATTTGTCGCTCCGTTTTGCCGTGAAATACGAACAAACAAACAGACACACACACTTTCCCATTTATAATATTAGTATGGATGTCATCATTGCCGTAACCCACTGCAGATTCTTTTTGTTGCTGATGTTGGTAATAAATAACTTTTGTATTATAAACTGAAATAGATACCATACACTAAAGAAAAACCCACTGGTGACTGATAGATGGCAGCACCATCTCTCTCGTTATATCGTAATCCTGCAAAAGGATTCATATAGGAGGTGCAAGCACAAATTGCTCGCCCTTAGAGTTGGTCAAAGGCGCCTAGCCTTCAGAGATAACATACACTAGAGAAATTTCGACGGGTACCTCGGCGGTCGAGGTGGTGTAGCGGTTTAGCACGTCAGCCGCGATAGCTGGAGACCCGGGTTCGATTGTTCGCCACCAGTGTATGGTATCTATTTCAGTTTATTCATATCCATACTAATATTATAAATGGGAAAGTGTGTGTCTGTTTGTTTGTCAGTCTTTCACGGCCAAACGGAGCGACTAATTGACGTGATTTTTTAAGTGGAGACAGTTGAAGGGATGGAGAGTGACATAGGCTACTTTTTGTCTCTTTCTAACGCGAGCGAAGCCGCGGGCAAAAGCTAGTAATTTATATATACATAATAGTGTCACTACTTAAAAAAAACAAATCAAAAAATATTTAACAAAATAATTTGAATTGTTCGCTACATCACTTTTGTATTCTTATCAGTGTAATGTTTAGACGATGATTACATACCTCCGCACTGGCTTCAACTAGTCCATTTGGTTTTGGCACAGGCTCTGTGTCGGTGAAACTAATGTGCACATCGGAGACTACTCTCTCGGTGACACCATTCTCTGAGCTTGGTTGATCCTCGGACGGTTGTTCTCGTGGTGGGATTTCGGCCTGTAAAACCATTTTAGTAGTCAACTCAACAGATATCAAATGTTGAGATACATTTATTTATAGCTTTATTCAGAATATAAAATTATTTCCGAATAATATAATTTTTCGTTGCTCGTAACACAGGCGAGATAATTTTTAATTGCTATAAGTAAGTATTTATTTCTCAATTTTTTTTAATTGACTGACTGTAAGTACCTTTTCGTTAGGAAGGTCCACACAGATCGAGCAGCGAGACGAGGCAATTTCGTAGAACGGCAATCGGCCTATGTACCCTTGCCTCGGACGAGGCAGCGCGCGTCTACATTAGCCGTTTGCCACGCAAATTGCCTCGCGACGTTGTTCGCACAGTGTGCACCTCGCTGTTCAATTTTTCGGCTAGGAGTTTCATGGTTAAACTCTTATAAAAACAGGACATTTAAACTAGCGCTGCCACACTTTCATCGGCTTCACAGATTATACAAGCAGTGTCAAGTGGGGCGACAACATATTTCATGGCTGTGTCTAATACGGGAGCGACAAACACGACCACAACTCTGGCAGGTGTAGAGTGCCCGTGGCGAACAGGTCTCCCGCTGATGACGCTTGGCGCGTTTACTTGCTAATGCCGCAAACCAAGCATTGTCGTGGATTTATGTCAGTTGAACACCAGTTTACGGGCATTTTCAGAATTTGGAACCCCCACAGAATTTGGAATTAGCGTAAGTTGTTAACAAAAATGTCAGTTTTGTGACATGAAATTCCAATAAAAATATAGTTTTTGTGTTAATTAGATAAACCTTAAGCGATAATCTACATTCATTTTAGACAGATTTTATGCCTCATTGTCGTCACAAAACTGATAGCGAGTTAATTTTTGTTAACAACTTACGCTAATTGAGGGGACCCAAATTCTGAAAATGGCCTTACGCAACTTGACTTTGTCCTCGGCTCTGTCACACTATGGTGTCAGTAAATAGAAGTGTCACTTACATCGGGCGCGATCCTCGAAGGCGAATATTGAGGTGGTCCGTACAGCTCCGTATCCTCATCACCGTCTACCACCTGAAAAGAAAAATAGTCACTTATATAATCAAATTACATGCTTTCGTTTCTTTTCCTCTGCATTCAATTTTTCAATGCCGATTGCCAGAGGGTTCGAATCTTGAGTGTCTGCATTATATAGAACAGGTTTTTAGAAGGTCAGCAAAAGGCATTTAACACCTCAGTCTACTATGGTATCTACATAACAGGCGAGAATTCTCGTTTGCCACCATCATGATAATAGAAAATATTTTGGTTGAGCCAATGGGTCCACAAATCCACGTAAAAGTAACATGCGTCACGACTTCATTGCGTGTTTATTTGAACTACAGCTGCAATTGAAAGGATCTATGCGTATATCGGGAAAGCAACGCTTATTTAGAGATAGATTGTCACTTGCACTTGCGTCGTGAATAAATCTGTGGGCCTAGTGAAAAAGGGTATAACTCAAATTGACTCGGTGAAAAAGGGCACAAGTCCCACCTCGGACTTGTGACCTTTTTCACCGAGTCAATTTGAGTTATACCCCTTTTCACTAGGCCCACAGAAATGGAACATGCCATAAAATCGTGACTTATAGGTATTTGTAAATATAATGTGTGCTAGAAACGTGCCTCTTTCATATACTTGATCGCCAGTGTCCGGCAGCGTCCCCACTTAGGCCGCCGCCTGGGGGCGGGGTTGGATAACGACCGGTAGCGGCAGGGCTAGCAATCGCCGGATCGCCCAGTCCAGTCGTCCCCAAACAGACGGCGTCCGACCGCCCCACATGGATGGGGCGCGCCCCGACACAGCGCCCAGCGCGGAAGGGGCCACTCACACCCCAGCAGGGGTGTCGAACGACAACTCACCACCTGGGGGCGCGTCTTACGTCCTTCCTATACAGAATGTACTGAGGAGACGTTTTTTGAATTACATTCAGGCGGAGACGTCCGTTTCGCGCCGCGAGACACGCGACGCCTAACGGCCCAACCACGACATTGGTCTAAGCGCGACAGCGGTGAGCGGCAGCCATACGTGCGAATGAAAAGTCCCATTCCCATCGCTGTGTCTCGCTCCAATATATGGCCGCCGCTCAACCGCTGTCGCGCTTAGACCAATGTCGTGGCTGGGCCGGTGGGGACACTGGCTCCGAGGTGTGACACTACTCACCAAGGCCTGGTCGTGCGAGACGCGGCGCACGGTGGTGGCGGGGCGCGCGTCGGCGGCCTGCAGCGCGGCGGCGCGCACGCGCCACTCCCCGCACCACTGGTACTCCGCGCCGAACCCGCCTGGCGAGTCATTCTGGAAATCACATTGTCAAGTGAGCATTTCTTTTTTTTTTTTGCCATTTTTTTTATTTTGTTTTTTTTAGGGAATTTTAGGACATTTTTTTTAAATATTGGGGGACACTTTACACAGATCGACCTAGCCCCAAACTAAGCAAAGCTTGTACTATTGTAATTGTACTCAGAATCACAAGTACTTTCAATCTCACTGGGAGACAAAAAGTGTCCAGAATTTCCATACATTTTTGTTACTTACCTCTTTTGTTACCCACACAACATCTACGGAAAATGGTAACAAAATAAGAAAAAATCGTATGGGACAATTTTTTTAACTACTAGGATTGAAAAAGCTAGTGATTCTGAGTAGAAATAACATTTTTTTTTTCAAAAATATCACATTTAATAAAAGTGGCGAAAATAAAAGCAATGCTCCGTCTTGAATAGGCGAGACGACTAAAAAAAAAACCGGCCAAGTGCGAGTCGGACTCGCGCACCGAGGGTTCCGTACAAACAATGAAATGGGTAGTAAGGTTAAAATTATTAAAAAAAAAAAAAAAATTATGTGATGTAACTAAAAATTTATGGTTTTCGTAATTTTTCCTTTATCTATGCTATAAGACGTTGCTTCGTACCAAATTTCAAGATTCTGAGTTCACGGGAAGCACCCTGTAGGTTTTGATTCCCTTGCAAGTGTCGAAAATTTGCGGCATAAACGGCTGTATCTTTTGATTGCGTTGGCTTAGAAGTTTGATTTTTTCACAGCTTCAAGGGACAGTCAGTAGACCTGAGTAATTGATATAAATTTCAGCTTCATACCTCCACGCGTTCCTGAGAAAAAGGGTCTTGACAGACGGACGGACGGACAGACGGACAACAAAGTGATCCTATAAGGGTTCCGTTTTTTCCTTTTGAGGTACGGAACCCTAAAAACGAATTAGTCCGTCAGTTAGATTATCAAAGAATTTTAGACTCGTATTTTTTCTTTTTTCTCATAAACAAAAAATGACGACGGTACAGTGCGTTGAAGTTTCGCGTGACGTCACGCCTAGGTACAAATTTTACTTAAAAGTGACGTCACAAGCTTTGATTAAAGTAATTTTACTTTAATCAAAGGTCACAAGCCCCCACTTCGGAACTTTGATGCTCTATATCTTTGTATTAATTAGAAAAAGTGAAAAATACGTGTTTAGTATTATTGGACGATCTAACTGACGGACTAAACAGAATGCCATTTTTTATGTATTCGTCATAGCTATTGAAGTTAATAAAATAAAGCGGCATATTTCTGCAAGACAGATTAGCTGAATTAAAGTAGTACATTACGATACAAGTGCGGAAAAGAGGAAGTTCAAAACAAATATTCGGCTATATTTCCGAGCTCATATAACCCGGCAACCTTCAAATCAAGAGTGAACAGGCATCTTCTGGGCGAGCTCACTCCATCGTGTGTCTTTGTCTTTGGCTAGTCTGTGGCCAAGAGTAAGCCCATTTATAGCAGGGCTCGGATACCGGTTCAATTTTCAAACCGTTATTTCCGCTATTTTTAAACCTGTGTTTAGGGGAACGCTTGCATAAAGGTTTCGTTCGATTAACCGGTTTAGAACAAAATAAACCGGTTTATTCCGTAGCATGATAGGTAATTACTGTTCTAACCAAACAAAAAAAAAGTCGCTGCGTGAACGTAGGTTACGTTTATGTACAATTACGTTCTTTACGCGGCGCCGGTGCGTCTCGCCGCTCGTCGAATAAACCGGTAAAAAATAAACCGGTTCCGAGCCTTGATTTATAGTAATAAAAAAAAGTGGCGATAAATAAAAATACGACCGAAGAGAGTTTCCTCTTCGCAGGTGTATCATTCAGTACAGATGGTGCTTTTTTAACGCATAACGCATAATTAGTGCGAGAAGTGGTTTATTTCTTGCCAGGTCGAAACTTTGGAGGGCCATCTTCCTCCCTTTGGTCGTGATTAAATCAAAATAACGCTCGACATGTTGCGATCCCTTTCTGAGGATTATTTTGACATAAGTAAAACCTCTTGAAATATTTTAAACTTAAGGGCAAATTAAATAAAAAGTTATGTAACCAAAATAATCACCTCAACATCAATGCTTTCATCGGAGCTGGAATCCGGCACATCCTCATCTATGGCCGCCCCGGTCCGCTTCAGGCAGCGGAGTGCATGCCTCTGCAGCTTTGAGGTTGGCATGTTAACGTTGCAGACCGGGCACTCGCCAGTGGCCGGGGGCGGGGAGCCTCGCCGCCTGGCGCGGAGGCGCCGGAGACGGTTTGAGTGCACTCGCTGGAGTTATTAAATAGTAGGATACATTATCTTGAGATAATATATAAAATGCAGAGCAAAAATGATATAAAAGGTGCTCACGAGGAACCCATATAACTTTAAACACACGTTTCTGAGACCAAAGGAAAGACAAAATGGATTTGAAAATTTTTCACAAAAAATATTTTTTTTTTTTACTTTTTTTGGACGTATAAGTGACTTCTATGGTAATATGACAGGGTTCTAGAGTGGATACCAATTAGCTGACCATACATTCTTTGGACTTCTAGCTGTTTGATACTCCAGTAAACAATATAAAGGGCTTCATAGTTGATTAGACAACATACATCTTGCATAATAGAGCCTGATATTTTCTAAATTGTACATAAACTATGTTTTTTATTTGTTTTCTTGACACATTGTTAAGCTCATTAACAGGAACCACCTTGTATATTGCTTTTTATCAATTGAATTCCATTCTTCATCATGCAAATCAGTCATTTAATAATAAATAAAAATATTTTCAAGCACCATTTTTTTCCAGTGGTTTATCAGATCATTTATCCCATCATCACTATGATTTACTTGGTCACAGAAAAGTACCATATTAAACACACTTTAGGATTCATAATTAAAAGAATAGAAGACTCATTACCTAATCAAATTGTGTCAACTTACTACATGAACTATCTGCACAAAATGTATTAATATTTTGAAATTATAAATAAATAAATATTGGGGACACCTTAAACAGATCAACTTAGCCCCAAACTAAGCAAAGTACTATGGGTGCTAAGCGACAATATACATACTTAAATATATAAATACATACTTATATACATAGAAAACATCTATGACACAGGAACAAATATCTGTGCTCATCACACAAATAAATGCTCTTACTGGAAATCGAACCCAGGACCGAGTCTTAGCAGGCAGGGTCACTACTGACAGAGCCAGACCGGTCGTCGTAATATTACCTGATAAACATCGCTTCCCGGGCATCCTGTCACGTCAACTTCCTGATCGTCAGGCACTTCTTCCGTACTCGATCCAGGCAAAGGGTTGAAACTACTATTACTTGAACTGGTCACACTCAGTTTCCTCTTGTTACCACCGTTGGAAAGCTTATACAACCGATCCAATTCCAAATTCAAATGCGACTCCAGTTCACCTTGCCTAATCGTACAACTACAAACCGGACAGCTCGCTGTCTCAGACACCTTTTTACGGCTCCTAACCGAATTTAAAATCACATTATCGTCGTATAATTGTCCGAATGCGTTATTACCATTGTTATTAAGCGAATTAGAACTCCCTTCCATGTTATTAAAAAGTAAAACGGGTAACATTTCAGTTAACAGTTTTGTTATTGCGGATAGGGACACTTCAATCTAAATGCATCACAGATTACGCGGAACAAAAGTTGAATTAAACCAGTTTATTCGATATGTGGAACTTCGATTTAACTGCGAGCACTTTTCTTCTGATCATTTTTTGCGTAATTATTGTAATTTGAGTACGTAATAGATATCAACAACAATAAATAAATAGTTCGTTTACTATTTTCATTGAAGAGACTACAAGAAGCGTCTTTCACTGATTGTTAAATTGACACATGTGTGACGTTCTGACACATGACATGAACAAATTTTTCATGTTATTTTAAACCAATTTTCTTTTTTTAATTATCCCTTCAAAGGGTAGCAAACAAAAATTTTAATTCATTAGTGTTAGTAAATATGGAAAATAAATTGATTATCAATATTATAATGACAGACAAACCGTCCAAATTTTAAACGTTTAAAAAACGCTTCATTATCTGACAGCTGTCAGCTAGCGTTTCGTTACTTCATTGGATTTTTATACCAGAGAGCAGTGCTGCACTATGGTTTTGTCAATCAAATTTTGGCACTAAGCAATGGCGCGAAATTCAAATTTTCTATGGAAACTTTCGCCCCTACATTTTCCTTTTCAGTCCAACTTTTTAACCCTGAAATGCATGACCTTGACAGAAATTCATTCAAATTTGAATTTTGACATGTTGTCAATAGAGTCAAAAATAGATGATGCATATATACTTACTCTGTCAAACAAGTCTGTCAGTAAATAAGAACAAAGAAAACTATAGGTATCCTTTTCTCTAGCACGCTAAAGAAAAGGATGCATGTAGTTTTCTTTGTACTTATTTACTGACAGACTTGTTTGACAGAGCACTATGCATTTAAGGGTTAAGTGTCATAGCTCGTCGATGACTCCGCCAACGTCAAGGTTTAGAAAGGCACGCGTTTCATGAAGACTAATCGGCCGGTGAGCCCTAAATTTCTGAAATTTGCCGCCTTTTTAGTGCCAAGATTTGGTGGACCGTCTCTAATAGTGTTAACCAGGTGGCAAGCATAGTCGCGTGATAATAACGTCAGGCCATCCTTATCGCACTATATGTAGGTGCGATAGGGAGGCACCGATGGGATAAATCAAAATAAAATATTTAATTTAGTAGTGTAAATTATATGTTTTATGTGTTTTTTTTTCTTTATTGTTCTGTGTGTTATCTGTCGTGGCATCACCGAATGGGCCCTAAGGAAGACCAGCGCTGGCTTTCAGCTAGCAATATGCTGAGTTGGGTCCATTTCGTGATGCACACTTAATGGTCTGTTCTCTGTTTCTTGTTGCTTGCACATGTACATGGTGCCTCTACAAAACAGACGTTAAAAAACTAGACACTTACCACCTGAGATGTCTGCGGTCTATACTTAGGATCAAGTGGCAGGATCGCGTCCCCAACTCCGAGGTCCTGCGTCGTTCGGGATTATATGGCATGGAGGCCATATTAATGCAGCGGCAGCTTAGATGGTGTGGGCATGTCCTTAGAATGGGCGACCACCGTTTGCCAAAAACTATTCTCTACTCTGAGTTAGCGGCGGGTAAGCGAAGGCACGGTGGTCAGCACCTGCGCTACAAGGACGTGCTCAAACGACATCTGAACGCTTGCGACATCGACCATGAGCGTTGGGAGGAGCTTGCTGGGAAAAGGTCATCTTGGCGAACTACCATCTATAACGGTGTTAAGGCATTTGAGGATAACCGCCTCAAAACCTTAGATGAAAAGCGCCAATTACGAAAAGAGAGACTTAAGCCCTCCTACGTGTACACGTATAACTCCGCTGGCGAACTTTATTGCCACCCGTGGTGCCAGCGAGTATTTAAAAGCAAGTTCGGCCTGGCCAGCCACATTAGAGCACACGCAAGGAAACGTCCGTAAGGCTTATTTAGGGTCGCCGTCATCGAAAACGATGAGGAGGACTATACTATACGTACGTGTTGTGAATGTCACGAATAAATGTATTTTATCTTTATCTTTTATCTATAAAATATAGTGTGCCGCATAGGACACTAACACATGAACCTACCGCACCAAGGTCGTCCACATAGTGGAAAAATATACTCTGTCAAAAAAGGCTGTCAGTAAATAAGAACAAAGAAAACTATAGGTATCCTTTTCTCTAGCACCCTAAAGAAAAGGATGCATATAGTTTTCTTTGTTTTTATTTACCGACAGACTTGTTTGACAGAGTATACAATATGTATACATACAATTTTCTGTCCTGTAAGAGGGCTCAAGCGTTATTTTCCTCAAATTTTACCACCGAGTCAAATAATATTTTTCACCACACCAACACGAGAAAATATGGACTCTAAACATCAGACTAATTCAAATCCATAATTTTTTCATTTATGATTCAAAATAATAATTTAAAAGTCGATTCTACCAGCCAGCTTCGGACATTTGTATGAAATTGCTTTGCACTCTTGTGGAATAAATGCAACCTACTCATTTACTACTTGTTTTCGAAAAATCAAAGGTCGATCGTCCTCGCTACTTACCAACGGGAAAAACTATAAGTAGGTAGTAAAAGTCAAAATGCTAAGTTAAAATAATTTAATATGTCTTCCGAAAATTATATATAAAATTATACTCTTAATTATTTACAATCATAATTATTATGCATTCATAGTTATTAATTATTATTAGTTCGATTTTATAGTTCCATCCAAGAAGAAGAGTACATTGACTCTTAATGACATGTCATTAAAGCTTATTTTTGACAAACTATCGCATCACCGTGAATGGCAGAAACTATATTAAGTTTTTTACATCACACTTGTACAGAAAATGTGCTATCGCACGCAGGTGGAAAGGGAGTTATAGAAAATAGAAAATTTCTAGCAGGTCTCTTTAACTTTAT
Source organism: Leguminivora glycinivorella (assembly GCF_023078275.1). Taxonomy (NCBI): domain Eukaryota; kingdom Metazoa; phylum Arthropoda; class Insecta; order Lepidoptera; family Tortricidae; genus Leguminivora; species Leguminivora glycinivorella. The sequence continues at coordinate 6,344,136 of NC_062995.1, read as the reverse complement.
TGTATATCTATTTACATATTTATTACATTGCGAATATTTTAATATTCGCAATTATATAAATTTGAGTCTTTAGGCAAGCCGTCGGCAGAGCGCTGGAAGGAATAAAGATAAAGATGCCGTGAGTTCAGGTCTAATCTCACCCAAGGCAGTACTTTTCACTTTTAAATTTATTCTAAACTGTATGTTTCGACTAGTGTTACTTATAACACCTCCTATTTGTAGTTGCCCGTCTCATCACCGATTTCTGTTTATTAGGGGAACAATACATAAGAGTTTTGAATGATTCACGGCCCGGTATTTTCCTTAGACTTATATTGACCGGGACATAGACCGTGAGTGGTAACGTTGAAAGTGAACGTAGCAGACTCGCGCGAAAGAGGGTAGATCGCGCGCTGTCTAAGCAACTTTGATGGGTTAAAAGTTATTTATCGAATAGGAAACAATGTACAGAAATTGTTAAAATTCAAAAAATGAAAAATCATTATGTCAAAGTCAAATATCGTTCAAATTTTCGTGAAATTAAAACTGGAGTGCCTCAAGGGAGCAATTTGGGCCCCCTTTTATTTTTAGTCTATATAAATGACCTTCCTCTTACTATTCCCCACAAATGCATATTATTCGCTGATGACACTACAATATTGATAAAGGGAGATAATGATGAAAGATGTTTAAATAATATTCATGAATACGAGAATAATATAAATGATACATTAGCTGACATAAATAATTGGACAATCTGTAATAATTTAAATTTAAATATAGAAAAGACATTTTTTATTCAATTTCATTCATATAACAGTAATCCATTGCAATTAAATATTAATTATAATAGCCATTGTATATCAAATTGTGAACATATTAAGTTTTTGGGATTATATATTGACCAGCACCTTAATTGGAAAAAACATATAGATTATGTCTGCAGCAGAATAGATAGATTCGTATTTGCTCTGAGAAAACTTAAAGATACTGTGAATACTGCAGCGGCGCTCACAGCCTATCATGGCTATGTGTCCTCGGTGCTCAATTATGGTTTGCTACTTTGGGGTAATTCTGTTGATGCCGAAAGAGCCCTACTGCAACAAAAAAAAATGCATCCGTGCAATACTTGGCGCATGGGTAATAGACAGTTGCCGACCACTTTTTAAGGAATTAAAAATATTGCCATAATATGCCATTAGCTAGTATGTATATTTTAAAAGCATGCCTATTTGTAAGAGATCGGCCAGACATATTTAAAATGAGATCAGAGTTCTTCTCAGGAACACAGAGATCTCAATATCAAAACCTGATATATCAGCCAAGATGCAACACGGCTATATACAAAAATAATGCATATAATATGTGTATTCTACTGTATAATAATGCTCCCAATGATATAAGATGTTTAAAAACAACTGATTTTCGGAAGAAAATGAGAAGTTTTCTGTTAGAACAATGCTTTTATAGTGTAAAGGGATATATTGAACATAATAATATTAATAAGTAGGTAATCAATGTCTAATTCAAATTAAATTATATTCAATGTACCGTAATAAATAATAATGATAATTTTCTAATGTAATCCTAATGTTATGTATTAGTAGCTTTTTTTTGTTTCTTTAATATTTGCACATCGTTTAACCACGATAGAATACTGTGACTGAAAATTCTTACAAGAACAACCTGTAACTACAATTAAGTATTCTTGCAAATAAATGATGATTGATTGATTGATTGATTGATTGATTGATTGACATCCACCCGCCTTCGTCAGTTTTCCGTGATCATGATGCATGCAACTGCGTCGAAATATCGGGAGCTCGACAAAAATCAAAAAGGTAATCACGGTCTATATCCCGGTCAATATCAGTCTAATGCCATACATAGCATCAGGGTCCGTGTGGTGACGGGACTGACGGGTTAAGAATTTCACCACCCCCTTTCTTCCCGTGGGTGTCGTGGAAGTCGACTGTGGGATATGGGTTAAATTGTGGTGTAGGCGAGAGGCTGGCAACCTGTCACTGCAATGTCAGTTTCGTTTTCTTTCAACCCCTTATTGTGGAGTGACACTGAAACTACTGATATGCCGACGGAAAGTTTCCAAAATTCTGAAAATGAAACCTCGGAAACTTTCCATACTTTGTATGGATGGAAACTTTCCATTTCATAAATTTAAATTCCCTTTACTTTTCGTGAAATTTTCGTGAATTTTTCATATTCAATTTTTCAAGAAATTTAAGATTTTTTTGGAAAGTTTCCGCAACTTGCACATCATTAACTGAAACTTTAGCAGTTTCATGTGCTCTGCCTACCGTAGCGTGATTGTATGCATGTGTGCAAAAAATATGATTTCTATTTTTTGTGTTTGTTTTGTGTTAAAATTTGTTATGAAACAATAAAGCGTTATTTTTCTTATGGAAAAATGCAACAAGTAAATTTCCTATAAATATTGCGATAATTATCGCGATGCGTAATCTTGATAATTTCGAACCCGGAGTAGCATTCTGTGGAGCGCCAGTGCAGTGGGGTTTTCCACTTTTAAATTTATTGACATGATTTATCTTTATTCAATTTTGTCTAAAATCAGCCCGTCTTTCTTATCGTCCCGCCTCTTAGTCGACATCTTGAGGTGTACTGTCCGCACGTGCAACTTAAGGGAGTTGGACTGGCTGAAGCACTTCGCGCAGTACTGACAGGAGTACGGCTTGGCCCCCGTGTGCACCTGCAACAAATTACAGATATCTCAATCATATGATTTCTGTCTAATGTGACGTACGTTCTACATACCTTATAATGCCTGTTGAGTGCGGATTTCTGCGTGAAGGTCCTCGGGCAGTGTCGGCAGCAATACGGACGCTCTCCGGTTTGCCAACACGTATGTATTCGCAGTTGGTTGCTGTCGTGGCATCTCATTTTGCAGATTTCTCAATCGTATTTATTTATTTAATCTTTATTGCACAAAGAAAATACAATTGTACACAAGGCGGACTTAATGCTATAAGGCTTGCTCCACTCCACTCTTTGCCTTTGGCTAGTCTGTGGTCAAGAGTAAGCCCATTTATAATAAAAAAAAAAAAAAAAAAAAGGCATTCTCTACCAGTCAAAACTACTCCTTCGGGCAAAACAGAGAAATTGTAGGCGGTGCAACATTAAATTATATTAAGAACAAAATAGTTAAGTTATTTGCACAATATTATTAAGCTAACCTATATGTAATATATAAAAGAATAAACATACTTACACACAGATAATAATATACATACATACAATATATTTAAATACATAAAAAAATACATACATATACATACATATGACATCAGATGAAACTTACAAAAATGGAATACTAAGGATTTGTCATTCTACCAGCAAAGTCAGGGATTTAAACGCAAATCTATTCGGACATTGTCTAAGTTTGACGGGGAGACTATTCCAAAGACGAGACACCTGAACGGAGAAAGAATTGGACATAAAACCTGTTCGGTGAGATGGTATTGACAAGGAAAGGTTGCCAGAAGAGCGCAGTTGGCGAATCCGAGAAACACCGTAGTAGTTGAAGAAGGATTTAAGATATTCTGGAGATTGAGGATCGTTAATGATAGAAAAGAGCGTGCAGAGCATGCGAATGTTGCGACGTACACGTATAGGGAACCAGCCAAGTTTAACACGTATGGTTTCTGTTTAATGTGACGTACGTTCTACATACCCTATAGTGCCTGTTGAGTGCGGGTTTCTGCGTGAAGGTCCTCGGGCAGTGTCGGCAGAGGTACGGCCGCTCTCCGGTGTGCCGACGCGTATGTATTCGCAGCTGGTTGCTATCCGCGAACCTCTTCGGGCAAGTTTGGCAGGGATATGGTTTTTCCCCTGTGTGTGTGCGCTGGTGGTATTTTAGTGACGCGTTGGACTGTAAAACAACAGAGGCGTGAAGCAAATATCATCGATATGTACGTAAGCAGAATAGGAATGACGACTACATAAAAAAATGGCATTCTGTTTAGTCCGTCAATTAGATCGTCCAAAAATATTGAACATATATTTTTCGCTTTTAATGAAAAAATACAAAGATATAGAGCATCAAAGTTCCGGAGCGGGGGCTTGTGACGTGACGTCACTTCTAAGTAAAAAATTGTACCTAGGCGTGACGTCACGCGAACGCACTGTACCGTCGTCATTTTTCGTTTACGAGAAAAAACAAAAAAAACGTGTCTAAAATTCTTTGATATTGTAACTGACGGACTAATGAGTTTTTTTTTGTCGTCTCGCCTATTGTATTACTGGTGGGTTTCACTTACCGTACAGCTTTTGCCGCAGACTTCACAAACGACGTGCTTTCTGTATTTCACGCCCAGGTGTACCCTCTTGACGTGCGCTTGCAGCTTAGACCCGTTTGCGAACGAGGACCCACACTGGAAAAAAAAAATTAAAATTGATAAACACTATTCTTAACATTGAACATCTTATAGCCGAACCGAATATAATAGGTGAGACCAAGGCACATCGTCTCCGCTGGCTTGGCCATCTTATAAGGATGGATGGGGACCGGGCAGTCAAGAGGGCCTATCTGGGTTGTCCAACTGGACGCCGTCCCGCTGGCCATCCTAAATATCGTTGGGCAGATAGAGTGGAAGCAGATCTCGAACTCGGCGTCAATGAGGGCTGGCGAGAGGTCGCTCTGCACCGCGTAAAGTGGCGTGCTCTTGTGTTGGAGGCCAAGACTCACTTTGGGTCGTCGCGCCAACAAAGTAAGTAAGTAAACACTATTCTACACTATCCACAATATCTCCATACATCTAATACTTACATCATACATATAATCACGCCTGTACCCCATAAAGGGGTAGGCAGAGCACATGAACTACTAAGTTTCAGTGCCACTCTTGGCAAAAAGGGGTTGAAAGAAATCCAAATTGTGACATTGCAGTGATAGGTTGCCAGCCTCTCGCCTACGACACAATTTAACCCATATCCCACAGTCGATTTCTACGACACCCACGGGAAGAAAGGGGGTGGTGAAATTCTTAACCCGTCACCACGGGGGATCTAATACTTAATCTACAATTATGTACAGAAAATTTGTTACGAGGAAAAAAAATCCCATTTCGTAACCGGGTAAGCCAAGAAGAAGAAAAAATCTTCGTAGAAAACTGCCAAAAATAATGATTATCTAAGAATAAATAAATAATCCTCTTTCATTTCCCAGTTAGCTAGGAAGAATTATTTTTCCTCATACAAAACCAGTTATCAAACTTGGTTATCTACGAGGAACAAGGGGATAAAAATAACCTCTGTTGACATATTTTTAAATTAAAGGAAAAATGGAAAAATTCCCACCTCCGGCAGGACTCGAACCTGCGACCTCTGGTCTTGCCGCTTCCAACTGCGCCACGGAGGCCTGCTGGATGTGTGCGAATTTATCCATGCCTTCTCTCAATTCCCAACCGCCTTAGGGTGGCGTTGTAGCAAACCCGTAAGAATACAACAGCAAACAACAAAACACACAACAAATGTACAACAAACACAACAACAAATTTAGTATGGGTTAGCACATTGTTACTGGCGAATTCTCAATGTAAACACTCTATGAGCGTGCACACACCTACCTGTTCACAAGTGAGTGTGGCGCGTGACGCGGGCGCCTTGTTGCGGACGCGGAGTGCCTTTACGCTCTCCTTGATGTCCCGACACACACGCACACACACACACTATGAGCGTGCACACACTTACCTGTTCACAAGTGAGTGTGGCGCGTGACGCGGGCGCCTTGTTGCGGACGCGGAGTGCCTTTACGCTCTCCTTGATGGCCTGACACACACACACTATGAGCGTGCACACACTTACCTGTTCACAAGTGAGTGTGGCGCGTGACGTGGGCGCCTTGTTGCGGACGCGGAGTGCCTTTACGCTCTCCTTGATGTCCCGACACACACGCACACACACACACACACACTTACCTGTTCACAAGTGAGCGTGGCGCGTGACGCGGGCGCCTTGTTGCGGACGCGGAGTACCTTTATGCTCTGCTTAATGTCCCGACACACACACATACACACACACAATATGAGCGTGCACACACCTACCTGTTCACAAGTGAGTGTGGCGCGTGACGCGGGCGCCTTGTTGCGGACGCGGAGTGCCTTTATGCTCTGCTTGATGTCCCGACACACACACACACACACACACTATGAACATGCACACACTTACCTGTTCACAAGTGAGCGTGGCGCGTGACGCGGGCGCCTTGTTGCGGACGCGAAGTGCCTTTACGCTCTCCTTGATGTCCCGACACACACACACGCGTGCACACACTTACCTGTTCACAAGTGAGTGTGGCGCGTGACGCGGGCGCCTTGTTGCGGACGCGGAGCGCCTTTACTCTCTCCTTGAGGTGAGTCCCGTCGCCCGGACACGCGGGGCCGCAGATCGCGCACACTCCCCTAGAAAAAAATAAAATAATATAAATATTATAAGGACTTTCTTATACAGATTGACCGGGTCCCGCGGCAAGCTCAAGAAGGCTTGTGTTGTGGGTACTCAGACAACGATATATATAATATACAAATACTTACATAGAAAACATCCATGACTCAGGAACAAATATCTGTGCTCATCACACAAATATATGCCCTGACCGGGATTCGAACCCGGGACCGCGGCTTAGCAGGCAGGGTCACGACACGCTAGGCCAGACCGTTTTTTATCCAAATCGGAGACGTGATCCAAATTTACAAACTTAACGGGAATTGCTGACAAACTGTATGTCGCATTCCGCGCAGTAGCGCTCGCCGCGGAGTCGCCTGTGTCTGAGACTGTAGCGGTGGCTTACTTGTCTCGCTTGAAGGCGTGGTTGGCGGCGCTGAGGATGTGCCGCTTCCAGGCGAGGAGCGTCACAAACTGTATGTCGCACTCGGCGCAGTAGCACTCGCCGCGGAGTCGCCTGTGTCTGAGACTGCAGCGGCGACTTACTTGTCTCGCTTGAAGGCGTGGTGGGCGGCGCTGAGGATGTGCCGCTTCCAGGCGAGGAGCGTCACAAACTGTATGTCGCATTCCGCGCAGTAGCGCTCGCCGCGGAGTCGCATGTGTCTGAGACTGTAGCGGCGACTTACTTGTCTCGCTTGAAGGCGTGGTGGGCGGCGCTGAGGATGTGCCGCTTCCAGGCGAGGAGCGTCACAAACTGTATGTCGCATTCCGCGCAGTAGCGCTCGCCGCGGAGTCGCATGTGTCTGAGACTGTAGCGGCGACTTACTTGTCTCGCTTGAAGGCGTGGTTGGCGGCGCTGAGGATGTGCCGCTTCCAGGCGAGGAGCGTCACAAACTGTATGTCGCATTCGGCGCAGTAGCGCTCGGATGCCGGAGAGTCGTCAGGAACGGGCTGAAACAAAAATACAATTGTATTTATTGTCCCGGATCTGTAAGTTCACATTTTTGACACATTTGTTTTGAAGTATGTTGCGATACTTGCGATGTGGCTAAGACGTATCGTTCGCCAAATCTAACGATTAATTTCGAATTGGTTGAATCGATTAGGCCCTATGTACAAATACAAATATAAATATACAAATATACAATTTCTATCAACTTACCGGAATGTCATTTGAGTCGAAATGACAGACAGTACCATCGTATTTGAAGACGGTTTTAATTAGCCATTAAAATTCAGTACCACCTAGTCTCGAAAGTTGCTGAAAAATAATGCTTAGCGGCCCGCTACTTGGTCGCCCAGGTACATTTCCACAGTGATACCAGTGCAATAAACAAACTACCCGACAAAAACGGGTTTTAATTTCAATAAATATAGCAAAACGTTTTGTGTTGAAATTTATTTTTGTTTAAACAGAGTCATTATTTGTGTAATGGAATATGTAAAGATTTTTAATAAACTTGTAAAATATCACCACCCCCGTTGACCACGAACGCTGTAAAGAGTTCGAAACGTCGGGATGTATTTTAAATTCATTATACGCGATTTAATCCGTTTCCATAGTTTTATTTCATTGTAAAATATCGGCAATTTTAATACCTCGAATGGTGCAAATTATTTATAGCACCGGCCACACTTTTGTTTACAATAATTCCAGCTACAAAGTGTCTTGAGAAGCTCACGACGGGCCTGCGGCCTGTGTAATTCAAAATATGACTATAATTATTTTATTTTATTCTTAGTCGTACTTTAAAATAGAAAAGTAGAATAAGATAATTAATTTAAATTTAAAATTGATTGTTAAATTTGTAAAAATAAATAGTTGATTAAAATAAATAATAAAAATAATAATTTATTAAAATAATTCATGCAGCTATAATTAAAATTAATTTATAAATAAGTTATTTGGTTAAAATTTGTATAATTAAAATTGTAAAATAATAAAATTAAAGCTTATAATTAAAACATGTACGTGCAACGTTACACTTATTTATAAATTAATTTTAATTATAGCTGCATGAATTATTTTAATCAATTATTATTTTTATTATTTATTTTAATCAACTATTTATTTTTACAAATTTAACAATCAATTTTAAATTTAAATTAATTATCTTATTCTACTTTTCTATTTTAAAGTACGACTAAGAATAAAATAAAATAATTATGTTTTAAAAAACTCCTGTAATAGACATCGCAAGGCTAATCCGACCGTCCATGCGCTATTCGTATCAACTGTACTACGACCGGTCTGAGCTGACGTCACGGAATAATCTCGAACTGGCGCGAGCGCTGCCCCGCCGCGCCGCCCAGTCATCAGTCCGCGCCAGCTATCAAACGATACGCACGTACCGTCGCGCACACGGGCCAGCCCGTGTCGTCTCGCGCGCTGTACGAATTATAATTTTAATTATTTTCTGGTGGGCGCGGACACCTGCAAATTTATTTAATTTAAATATATTCGGCGACGTAATCGCGAAATAACGAGTTCCCGCACCCACGTACTGGTAAGTGCAAAGTGTTGAACGTTATTTTAAAAAATAGTACATAGTGTAATTTTAATCCTAATGTGAGCTCACTTGTACTTATCTTTTGTTAACTGTGTTAGATCCTTAATTTAAATTACTCATTCCCATTTTATGCTAAACGCTTTTAGAGAGAATGACTTTGCAATTTCCTTTGTTCTGTTAGTGCTAAGTAATGTAATGGCGGGTACGAATAAGTATGTGTGCGTACCTCCTTCTTAATTTAGTCACTTTCTTTGTTATTTCTTCCTTACTTCTGTGCTTTTCCTTGCTGTGCTTGTAACTCCGCTCTGATTTGTGAACACAAACACGCTATCTGCTTATGCACTTATGCTGCTGGTGCACCGGCTTATTCTTGGTCCCACCTTCATCATCATCATCATCGTCACAGGGTGTTCACCTATCAGAGCGAGCAAGAACAAGGTCTCATCACTAAGACTATGCGTGGAAATTTACAGGGTGCGCCGTTATTTTTAAAAAAGAAGACCGTTCGGCCGACGTGTCACACCGTCACCAGCATCCACACACACAACATCCAGACGGCTGGGTTGGAGCCTGAGTCGTTCGCCCGCCGTCGCCCCTGCTCCTCTTCAGCGCTGGCCCCCACACCTGCTGCGGACCACCATCATAACCACCAGCCAGGGCAGTACCGCTCCGCGGTGGCAAATTATAGACCGGGCCTTGACCACCCACGACCCTATTCCAAGATTTTAGTTTTTTTTAAATAAATTATTTTTGTTAACGTTCTGGTAGAATTTTTATTTATGCCCTACCAGTCCTAGACGTTACAGTATCTTACCTTAAAATAGGCCGTTTTCACATTATCCGATCCGATATCGGATGTAGGAAGGATGTAAAATGTAAGATTTATGCGCTTTCAGGTCTTCATTTATGTATTTAATAGATCATTATTACTAAAAATCGATATAAAACGCAAAAATTGCGGATCTAATGCCGATGGTACTCTCCTACAACAGTTTTTGTCCGAGGCACGATGGAACTGCCGATATCGGCAGGACGCTTCCGACATTTTTTGGCATGCCGGACCCCCCGCCAGTAGTCGGCCGATAATATTTGTTTGTGTGCGTATATAATGTATATATAAGTTTGTAGTAGTGTGCGTGACAAAAATGTCGTCTATTAAACAGCTGCTAATGATCGAAATTCAAATTAATTGAAAATTCCCATTGAAAAAAAAGGTTGTATTGTAATGCATCGGTCCGAATTGCGGATACTAGTTTTTTCATCTTTTAGTAGATAGTTTCAAGTTCAAGTTTCTTTATTTGGCCAAGTAACAAAACACGTTACATCTAGCAAGTCAATTAATTACAGGTCATAGGACAGGCATAGGGCAGGTCAGGATATAGTTGAATGTAAAATTATTTATTTTGCCTGACACTCTGAGTATTTTTTATGCTATCTTAATTTTACAATATAATATTTAGGATATAGTGCTTATAATTATTAAATATAAAACATTTTTTAAATATTTTTTGATTCAAAATCATACTTCATTGATTTGGAACAATGCGTTTTATCGGACCGACATCCGACACTATCGGAAGCGTTTATCGGATGTAGGATGCCGGTCCGACATCCGATATCGGATCGGATAATGTGAAAACGGCCTTACGCTCGGGCGTGTCCGATCTCCTTCCTTCCTATATGAAATCTGTCGGTGGTTAACACTTCACACCGCGCTTCACTTTTTTTTTCTCGTAACTTACGTCAGAATCCCGGTGCGCCTTGTTCTCGTGCATGCGCAGGCCGTGCGCGCCGACGAAACTGTCCCCGCACGCGGCGCACACGTGCTGCGTGCGGTGGCGCGCGCGCAGGTGCGTCAGGTGCGACGTGGACGCGCGCGATGCGTGCCCGCACAGCGCGCACACGTATAAGTGGCCGAGGTGCCATTTCTCGTGCTCGCGCGCTTGCGACCTGGGTGAAACGAAGACGAGTGTTTACAGTAGAGATGGGCCGAATATGGACTTTGCCGAATACGAATATTCGGCCGAACATTCGGTTCAGCTCTTACGGAACCGAACATTCGGCCGAATATTCGGTTACGCCATATTTAGAAAGCGAATGTTAAGAAAAAACTATTAAATGATTGATAATGGTTACATATGTTACTAGAACTACATATATTATTACGATTTAGTGAATTTAACTAAAACTTAGTTAAAACAACTCTAAACTCTTCTCAACTCTTAAACTACGGTTTTTCCAACTTTGTATTTGTATTTTGACGCATAGGCAATTATCTCTTTCTAGTAGTTCCTTAGAAAGCTACTAAAATAGGAGCTTATTATCCAAAGGAATACGTAAGATCTTCATTATTTTTTTACTTTGTTTATTCGGTAAATATTCGGCAAAGCAACCGAATTATTCGGCCGAATACGAACATTGAAAAACTTGCCGAATATGCCGAATACCGAATATTTACCGAACATTCGGCCCATCTCTAGTTTACAGCATAGAGAAATAAGTTCAAGAAACATTCGAGATTAAAGTCTACGTGATGTCTCGCACTAGGTACATTTTAATTATTTATGTATATGTGTATTTTTTTTAGTTTATTTTGAAAACAAACAGCCATTTACAAGTACGGTTTACAAAAAGATATATAAATCTAGGCCTAGAGTTTCCTACATCACTGGATAATTAAATTCAAGTAAATATAGTAAACAAAATTACACACGCAGTAGTTGAGTACACACGCAAGGATGCATCTTATAAAATCTACTTAATGAAAAAATAGTACAAATCTGGTCAATGAAGTAATAGTATTTTATTTATATATCGTCACTACTTTTAAAAAAACTTGTATCTTCGTCTGTCAATGAAAAGAAAATTGTAGTAAGTATGTATGAAATGCGTATAGACTTACTGCGTTTTAACTTTGAGGAACAGCGTGAGATACGAGATTTTTTAAAAGTAGTGACGATATATTATACTAATATATATGTAGGTTTATTTATTGTATTTGTGTATATTTATTTTATAATAGAAGATGTCGACTTGTATTTAATCATTACAATCTTATACTGGCTTATAATCTTGTGCACCAAACTAACTATCTCTGTTTTGCCCAGTGGTTGACTGGTGGAGAATGCCTTAAGGCGTTAAGTCAGCCATTTGTACTTTTTATTGATAATTTGTGCAATAAAATTTAAATAAATAAATAAATTAATAAGTAAGGAAAGAGTTGTAACTCCATACATCAGTAAATGCAAGTTATTTGTAGTGACATCTAGCGTCAATCACGCGTCAAATAGCGTAAATTATCAGTACCACTACTACTAGGTGCCAACAGTGTTGCGTCTTTTTTTTTATGGGATAGGAGACAAACGAGCAGACAGGTCGCCTGATAGTAAGCGATCACTGCCGCCCATGGACACCCGAAACATCAGAGGTGTTGGAGGTGCGTTGCCGGCCTTTAAGATGGGTGTACGATCTTTTCTTGAAGGTTTGAAGGTCTTATCGGTCCGGAAATACCGCAGGCGACAATTCATTCCACAGTTTAGCTGTGCGGGGCAGGAAGTTTCTGGAGAAATGCACAGTTGAGGACTGCCAGCCAACTAAATGGAGATAGAAATATTGTCGGGTAGGGCGATGGCGGAAAGAAGCGGTAGGGATTAATCCGAACAATTCCCCGTTATACATGCGATAGAAAATGCAGAGCGAGGCCACATCTCTACGCAGCCCCTAGGGGTCAAGCCGATCAGAGATATGCTGGCAGTCGTCTGCCAAAAATGTAATATTAAAACAGTTTACAACTTATATTACTAGCAGAAGGAATTGAAAACAGAGTACTGATTAATACTATTGTAATATTAGCTAAAATTGTTGAGCATAGACTTTTTGTTCGTCGCGACATCTATTGACAAATAACAGTACTGATAATTTTTTTTTTTTTTTTCTGGTTTGGCTTTTACTCCCTGCCAATTTGCACAGGGTGAATTTGCCAATGTCAGTGTTGGCTTGGTGTTACCGTAGCGTTGACTTTCACACGTGAGGAGAATGTTCGGTTTTTTTTTTTATGAAGGATGTGAAGGGAAAACCTAAAACAAAACATTTGTTATGAACGTCACTGACAAACACATGACAACACTTACACAAATTGATTAGCGAAGAAGCGGGAAGCGGATGACAGAATGTTAGTAATGCCAACATGAGGGAAATGAAAGAAAAGAAAACCATATTACATGTATAATAGGAATAAATGAAGTAATAGAATATTATAGACGAAAGAGTGAGAATGAATTTACGTTATTTATAGTTTAATGTTATTTGCTTGTAAATATTTAATTAGGATAGAAGTTAAGGGCGAATCCATGTAACAAAGTAGCGAGCTAAAGCATATAGGTCGTGGAACACTTTCGGGCAATACATCGTACAGTGAGTAGCTACACATTGAACAAGAAAAGAAGATGTGATCCAAGTTACCCTCTTCTTGCCCGCATTGGCATAATGAGTTCGCGCGGACTCCAATCATAGCCAGAAATAACGGAGTGCATACTTTTCCTAATCGTAACCGACAAATTGTGGATATAGCCCATTTAGGAGAATTACGAAAACGATAGAACCACGGCTTCCGAGTGATACGAGGTTGCACACATCCATAGTGCTTGCCCGTCTGCAATTTCGAGATATCCCATTGCTCCTGCCATGTGGCAAACATATCTGCGAGTGCACCACTCAAAAGGTCAGTACTGTAAATTACCGGTTTCACTGAACCAATCTCGATAGCTCGCCTTGCCCATGAATCAACCATCTCATTGCCGTTAATGCCACAGTGGCTAGGAATCCAACTTAGAACTATGGTTAGGCCCTTTGATTCACACCTGCGAAGTATAGTTTTGATTTCTAAAATCAAAGGGAACTTCATTTTCATTTTAAATTGGTTGCCAATAATAGCCTGCAGGCAACTTTTACTATCAGTAAAAATAATAGTTTTACTAATGTTGTGCGTCTCTGAATATTTGACAGCCTCAAGGATAGCAACTGCCTCGCCTGTGAATATTGAAGATTGTGGAGGACATTTAAATGGGAGAGCTATATTGTAACGAGGAATCCATACTGCTGCTCCCACGCAACTGGTCGCATCCACTTTGGAAGCGTCAGTAAACACCGGTAAGTAATTTGACCATTTTTCTAAAAATTTATTGAATTTATTGTTTGCTCCTGGATCATTTTTGAAAATGCCTATATCTAATATTACTTTAGGGGTGTATATAAGGGTTTCAAATGCTACTTCAAATATGGGATTAGTACCGGATTTATATAATTTGGGGTAGATATTAATTAATTTGGAAAAAGATATTACTGTTCTTGGGAAAGCTTTAAATGTCCAATATCTATTTTCAGTGACCTCCAGCGCCAGCGGCCACAAGCGTGGAAGCATCAAGTGGCTATAGTATGAGCTGTTCTTGATTAGGAATCTGTCAGCAAGATATTGCCTGCGAAGAGCCAGTGGAGGGTCAACACTTTCTACCTGCATGCCATTCTTCGGAGAACACCTCATAGCGCCAAGTATAATCCTCAAACATTTTGCCTGGATGAGGTCTAATTTGTCAAGCCCATCCTTATTGCAAGGTTCCATTACAATTGATAATTTACGCTACTTGTCGCGTGGATGACGCTAAATGTCACTACAAATAACTTGACAGAATAACGTCTGTGACAAAGACCACATTGCGGGCCAGCATGCACCGGGCCCAGGATCGAGTGGCGTGGAGAGCACTGGTGAAGTGTCCACTCACAGTACACTTATGTAGGTTTCGGCGCGACAGCGGGGCTCCTGTTCAGTGCAGATTGGTAAATTTGCTTGCGATGGAGACTAATAGCGATACAGATTAATATTGCACTAGTCATTTTGCGTTCTAGACCGTCCGAGATCGACCGTGTCACAAAGTATACTCACGCGGTGTGCGAGCGATGCGAGCATGTGTTGCATTGGTAGCGCCGCTCGTGCGCAGTCACGACGTGCGCGCGCAGTCTTGTACCGCATTATTCACATCTCTCTCACTACCATGCCTACAGTATAGAGTTGTGCCTGCTCGTTCACTGAAAAGATCGCTCCCAACTAGTACGATCTCCGAAGTGTACTAGTTCGTTCTTTTAGGACATTTAGGACAGTAGTACACCGAGAGAGCGAGAGACAAATTGTGCATATGGCGTACAGTAACGCTCGCTCGTACTAGCCGAGAGCTGATCGGCCGTTTTCACGCGCTCTCGGTCCGAGTCAGTCGGTTTTAGTTCGGTTGCGGTCGGATCACACGGACCGCTTTGCTGTCATTGTCACTCCTCGGCTCTTCGCTCCTTTCGCTCCCATTCTGTTGCGCGTGTGTGAGTGTACTAAATGTCCTAGAGAGCAGAATCATTTGGGAGTAGTTCGGTCTAGTACAGTGCGGGGAATCGTGTCTTTTGTACTATTAGTACATGTCCTACACAAGCCTACTACAGTACTCACGCGGTGTGCGAGCGATGCGAGCATGTGTTGCATTGGTAGCGCCGCTCGTGCGCAGTCACGACGTGCGCGCGCAGTCTTGTACCGCATTATTCTATCTCTCTCACTACCATGTGTACAGTACTCACGCGGTGTGCGAGCGATGCGAGCATGTGTTGCATTGGTAGCGCCGCTCGTGCGCAGTCACGACGTGCGCGCAGTCTTGTACCGCATTATTCACATCTCTCTCACTACCATGTCTACAGTACTCACGCGGTGTGCGAGCGATGCGAGCATGTGTTGCATTGGTAGCGCCGCTCGTGCGCAGTCACGACGTGCGCGCGCAGTCTTGTACCGCATTATTTACATCTCTCTCACTACCATGCCTACAGTACTCACGCGGTGTGCGAGCGATGCGAGCATGTGTTGCATTGGTAGCGCCGCTCGTGCGCAGTCACGACGTGCGCGCGCGGTCTTGTACCGCATTATTCACATCTCTCTCACTACCATGCCTACAGTACTCACGCGGTGTGCGAGCGATGCGAGCATGTGTTGCATTGGTAGCGCCGCTCGTGCGCAGTCACGACGTGTGCGCGCAGTCTTGTACCGCATATTCACATCTCTCTCACTACCATGCCTACAGTACTCACGCGGTGTGCGAGCGATGCGAGCATGTGTTGCATTGGTAGCGCCGCTCGTGCGCAGTCACGACGTGCGCGCGCGGTCTTGTACCGCATTATTCACATCTCTCTCACTACCATGCCTACAGTATAGAGTTGTGCCTGCTCGTTCACTGAAAAGATCGCTCCCAACTAGTACGATCTCCGAAGTGTACTAGTTCGTTCTTTTAGGACATTTAGGACAGTAGTACACCGAGAGAGCGAGAGACAAATTGTGCATATGGCGTACAGTAACGCTCGCTCGTACTAGCCGAGAGCTGATCGGCCGTTTTCACGCGCTCTCGGTCCGAGTCAGTCGGTTTTAGTTCGGTTGCGGTCGGATCACACGGACCGCTTTGCTGTCATTGTCACTCCTCGGCTCTTCGCTCCTTTCGCTCCCATTCTGTTGCGCGTGTGTGAGTGTACTAAATGTCCTAGAGAGCAGAATCATTTGGGAGTAGTTCGGTCTAGTACAGTGCGGGGAATCGTGTCTTTTGTACTATTAGTACATGTCCTACACAAGCCTACTACAGTACTCACGCGGTGTGCGAGCGATGCGAGCATGTGTTGCATTGGTAGCGCCGTTCGTGCGCAGTCACGACGTGCGCGCGCAGTTTGCGCGCAGTCTTGTACCGCATCGTGCAGATCTCACACACGTGGGACCCACTTTTCTGCACAAAAAAATACAATGGTAAATAAACACGAAGTTTAACCTCGTAAGGCCCAATGTACATAGTGTTGCAATCTAATTTGAACCTTCAATGAAATGAATAAAGTAGAATTTCCATAGGCTACTTTCCTCCTAGTCAAATTAGCTTCTTTTTAAGAACTGTAAAAACGATTTTGAACGACTTGCTAATATGGAATTAATATGAAATCGAATTGAGTGACGTCACGGTCAACTGATTTACTTTATATATTTCTATCTGATTTATAAAATATAAATTGGAGTTAAAAATAACTTCTGTCATTTTTTTTCTTATAATTATCTGATGCTTTATTTCGTGCATGGTATTAAATATTTTATTTGAAGTACAGTCAAGTTGCCTTTATTGGGGCTTTTCACGCCAAGCGGACAGCGAAAAAAATGTCATATCATAGAATTTGCTGATATATGGAATAGTTATACTACTTGATATCATGAGTTTACGTATTATTTTATTTTATTTTTATTTGGCTCCGTTTCTGGTTTAAAAAAATTATTTAAAAAATGGACGAAATCCGAGGAGAGGTTTTTTAAAACGCTGATAAAAGTGTCGTGTAAGAAATTTAAAATTAAGTTGAATATCGATTTTTGTAGAAGTTTAATGGGGTTTTCTTATGGTTTTAATCATTTAATTTTTTTCATACAAAAAACCGGAAATAAAATTTTCAAATATTTTTTATATGAAGTTTGACCATTTTTAATTTTTTTATTTTTACTTTAAAATGTAGCTTATTATTCACTAAAATCACCAAAAAAGTTTGAGAATGCGATCAGTTTCGGCGATACGTGAATTTAAGTGACAAAGTGTCGCTCCTGGCGTAGTACTAGGGATTCATTAGAAACTCAGTCAAGTAAACGTTTTTACTTAGAAATGAGAAATAATAAGCTCGAAATTAATATATAACTACAGCTTGGTTACGTTGGCCTGTACGTAACCTTAAGTCTCAGGAAATCTCGTGTCTGCGTCGGAAATTATTCAAGGTCAAAGTCCCCAAAAACGGTTTATGTCCAGTACAGAGTGATAAAGTGATGTTACGTACAACTAATGTGGTGAGTGTCAATTTTGTAGTTTTTGCGGTGGTTTGTTATACAGAGTGTCCCATATAACACACGCCAATGACACTGGAGGTAGACCGCCCATAAATGGCATAAATATCTGTTCACTAAGTAGAATTCTTGTTGCCCAAAGCTGGCTTGTAGAATTGACGTTTAAATGATGCCTTTTAATCACAAATGTTAAATAAATTTAAGGATTTGATTTAGTTTGATGACTTTGATGTTTTGCAAAACGCAAAATGCCCAAACACAACATTATTGAAAATGTTTGTGTCTTACTCGGTGACAAAATTGGTTTAACCTAGTTACGTGGCTTGAAATCCTCGCAACACTCAAGTTTCTACATTTTGAACCACTCAATACGCTCACGGTTCAATTTTGGAATCTTTCCTTTGCTCGAGAATCAATATTAACACGTGTGGTTAAACAGTAACATTAAATATTGTATGTAAATAGGAATTATCACCTTATAAATGCCACATAAAAAAAAAAAATAGAATTAGGAAATCTGCAATCGGTTGCTATTGCTACTTAGTGAAAAGATATTTATGTCATTTATGGGCGGTCTACCTCCAGTGTCATTGGCGTGTGTTATTGGGACACTCTGTATAACAAACCACCGCAAAAACTACAAAATTGACACTCAACAAATTAGTTGTACGTAACATAACTTTATCACTCTGTACTGGACATAAACCGATTTTGGGGACTTTGACCTTGAATAATTTCCGACGCAGACACGAGATTTCCTGAGACTTAAGGTTACGTACAGGCCAACGTAACCAAGCTGTAGTTATATATTAATTTCGACCTTATTATTTCTCATTTCTAAGTAGAAACGTTTACTTGACTGAGTTTCTAATGAATCCCCACTATCCCTAGTACTACGCTAGGAGCGGCACTTTGTCACTTAAATTCACGTATCGCCGAAACTAATGCAGATCCCACTCTCAAACTTTTTTGGTGATTTTAACGAATAATAAGCTATATTTTAAAGTAGAAATAAAATTTTTGAAAATGGTCAAACTTTATATAAAAAATATTAGAAATTTTTATTTCCGGTTTTTTGTATGAAAAAAATTGAAAAAAATTAAATGATTAAAACCATAAGAAAACCCCATTAAAATTCTACAAAAATCAATATTCAACTTAATTTTAAATTTCTTACACGACACCATTATCAGCGTTTTAAAAAACCTCTCCTCCGATTTCGTTCATTTTTTAAATGCGTCCAAACCGGAAACGGAGCCAAATAAAAATAAAATAAAAATATACGTAAACTCATGACATCAAGTAGTATAACTATTCCAAATATCAGCAAATTCTATGACATGACATTTTTTTCGCTGTCCGCTTGGTGTGAAATACCCCTATATACAGGAAAAATAAATATAGGCCCACCAAACACACAATGGTCAAGTCAGGGGCGGATCCGTACTAAAGGAAGGGGGGGGGGGGTCAATGTGTGTGTCCAGGCAGGCAAGCATGGTCGCGCGATAAATGATAAAACATCTGACCGCTCCTTTCGCACTTACAAATAGTGCGATAAAGCGCCCGGCTTTGGACCTGTGCATCGGGCTTCACCCGACTCTTTAGACGGCCTGCTTTGGACCTCTCTTTAAGATGAAGGCGCTCGGCTTTGACCTTGCCCGTAGGGTTTCACCCGATTATTTAGGCATCCTGCTTTGGACCTCTTGTTCTCAGGAGTAACCCAATTTGAACGCCTTGGGCGCCCGGCTTTGAAACCCGTGCGTCGGTTTACGCACGACTCTCTACGTATGAGGGCGCCGAAAGCGCCCGGCTTTAGTTTTTCGCGGCGGGTTTCACCCGACTTATTAAGTATAAGCGGCGGGTTTCACCCAACTCTAAGTATGAGGGCGCGCGAGACGCCCAGCTTTGGACTTGCGCGTCGGGTTTGACCCGACTCTTTAAGTATAAAGGCCTGGCTTAGAACCGCTTGCTGCTCTACCCGAACCCGATTGTCACTATACTAACATTCTAATATACTCACCGGATCGTGTTTAACCCGGTGGTTGTTGAACGCCGTGGGCTCGACGTACCCGCGCCGGCAGGGGGCGCACTTGAGCGGCGCGTGCAGGTAGTTGGCAGAGGTGCCGCGCGCGCGCAGCTCCGCCAGCTGCTGCTCCGTTGTCAGTATCAGTTCTCGGGCGTAACCAGACTTGAAACCTGAATTTTTTTAATACAGTCGTAAAAAAGATGTCTTATTGACATATAGGAATAAGTAAGGGAAGAGTTGTAACTCCATACATCAGTAAATGCGGGTTATTCTTATTTGTATAGGCATAGTTAAGTGACTGGTCAAAACTAGGGCTCCCGGTCGTGACCGTGTATCGTGAACACGTAGCCGTACGCACGTTGCCGTGATACACGGCAACGGATTTCTGGTTCGTTCGTCACGTGAAAATAAATCACGTGAAATTAGCGTACGTACGCACGTAGATGCGTACGTACGTACGTACGAATTCACGTGACACGCCCGGTCCGCCAGCGGCGTTTCATGAGAGAAGATAAGATCGGATGCAGTCTCTATAAGTTATGAATAAAAATGTAGGTATCGTGAGGTTATATCTTAATTACTTTTGAATTAAAATTTATATTCAATACTGCGGTTTTTCAAATATTAATATGTAAGTAATAAATAAATATAACCGAATAAACGATCCGGGGTTTCCGATAGGCTTAATTTAGAAGTGGTTATTAAAATACCAACGATATGGGTAGGTAACCTTTTGTAAGGGTAACTGCTAGATTTGGTAACCGTTTCAGATAAAGTTTCCTTCCAGTCATTTGAGTTTTTTACTCTATCCAAAAGTATTCAACAGTTGTAATTCTAAATTCAACTTATTATTGAATAACCACTGTTAGCATTGTCTCTACGCTACAACCGACGCTTCGAGTTCAAATTCAGAAAATGCTTATACTTTCACTAAAATATTACTTTTATGTTAAGGCACTATACCATGACTAATTATACCTTATCCTTTGTTAAGCTTATCTGTTGAGTGGTTGTAGTTGAAAAATACCATGCGTTAACATGGTAATATGGGCTTAACCATGCACCGTGATACCTTTGAATCTGCTTATTATGTGTCTGCAGTGTTCGTTGACAAAAACTCTCTAGTTACCCTCTGATTAATAAGATTTAATAGGTAGATAAGTATACACGGTACCATTCAATTATTGATGAACGGAATATGAAATTTGTCAATTTAGTATAAAAATTAAGAATGTGACGATAGGATGACATCCACGGAAACGTAATTTTAACACATACCTAGTTAATAATTATGTTATACATTTTACGCCAACTTAACTGTTATAGCCACCATTTAATTAGGTAATTACGTTATATAGTAATAAGATTGATGGTCGTAAAAAAAGTCTACTTTAAGAGTGTTCAAGGCGCAGGATTATCATTTTATTGTTTCAAACTGTTTCAAATTGTTTCAAAAATAATAATTAATATAAAAACTACGAGTAAGCCATTTATTACTGATTGCTTAATAAAGCATTGCTTAATAAAGTGAGCTTCGTTATACTATTTACATGCAATAACTTTAAAATTATTTTTTCATGGTATTTAAACTTAGACCTCTGCTGCTTTCATTTACTTATTATGGATTTTACCTATTTAAAAAATTAACTTACTCGTTTGATGTCGTAACAGTAACAGTAGATTTCAAATGAACTGACGTCAAATGCCTCGCGATAGATCCTGTAGTACCATGACGACACGGAAACTCATTGTTTGTCCGATCCTTGCAGAGAGTACATAAAACTGAATCTCCGACTCTGGTGGCATATCTCCACACCAAACTTCTCTTCGTTGTTAAGAGTTTCAAACATTAACAGTAACAATACAAAAACTGAACAAAACAACAACGACAATAACTTTTAAATTCACCGCTAAAGTAAAGTGTCAAGGCCTTCAAGTGTTGATCAACTGGGATCTTACAAGTGACTAATTGAAATAAACTAAAATTCTAAACTGCCCCATCCAGATTAAATAAAAAAATCCCAAAATGTAAAAATAACACATCGCTCACTTCACTCAGCTTCACGTACAAAAGGCTGCTCGTAAATCTTACTGTCTTTATTACCACGTGGTGGAACTGCACTTATTATTTACAAAATACCACCACAGTAAGATAGCTGAGCTCGTTCGTCAAACAATAGAGTGCTTTAAAGGAATATACTATCTAAAAGTATTATTTAATGTACCGTAACTGATAAGAACTGCAGCTGTTTTTTTTTTTTTGTCTTAACCGTGGCCCCGCGCACATGTGTGCATATTTTTTTTACCTGGAGTATAATAGTCATCATAGTACGTCTCAAAGATTCACAGAACTTGATCTTTTGTTCATCTACACTGCTGTTTGCCTTGTTTACATTTAAGATTACGTTATATTCTTACACAGTAGCAAGCTTAAATATTAATTAATTAAAGCCACTTGGTAGGTAAATCACTTTTTATAAAAATCTTTTTCATTTTCATACATAATAAATGAAAGAATAAATGTGAAAACCTTAAGAATAACATAATAATGCTTCACCAGAAATATATGGCTAAGCGTCGTGTTCCTGAATTTCATTAGAACTATTGTCCCGGATCCGTAAGTTCACATTTTTTGACACATTTGTTTTGATGTATGTTACGATGTGGCTAAGACGTATCGTTTGCCAAATGTAATGATTAATTTCGAATTGGTTGAATCGATTAGGCCCTATGGACAAGGAGGCGCTTAAACAAATAAACGATTTCTATCAACTTACTGAAATGTCATTTAAATCGTAATTACACTCTGCCACAGCACTAGTTTAAAAATAATAACCTAACCACAAAATTAAAATTTTGAAAAAACCCCCGACCGCGACCTAGTGGACCGATTTTCATGAAACATGGCTAAGAACACTCCCGACTAACACAGCTTTCAAATGAAAAAAACTAAATCGAAATCGGTTCATCCGTTCGGGAGCTACGATGCCACAGACAGACACACACACAGACAGACAAACAGACAGACAGACAGACAGACAGACAGACACGTCAAACTTATAACACCCCGTCGTTTTTGCGTCGGGGGTTAAAAATGAATGATAAATGACATAATAAGTAAATCTTGCGTTATAAATTAATATCGTAAAATACTTACTAACGAAGATCCGCAAAAATGTAACATGTTTTAGATTATGTTTAAAGTAAGCGAAATATTGTTTTTAAAGTACTTGATTTTTTTAACCATTATTACACGATTTTACGTTTTGTGGACGCTGTCATGTGTGAAAAAGAGGTTCTTACACTTCTTACAGCTCTGGGTCAATATTTACTCCATACTATACTAAACTGTCACCACATACAGTTTTAAGTTAGTGTCGAGTATTTGAGGATTCTGACGGCACATGTCAAAAAAATATAAAAATTTTACCTTCCAATAAAATTTGTATTATTTTGCCTGGTATATCCGAGGTCTTTATAGAGAGTACGTCGTAGACGTCGCATCGGACCGATAGATGGCGCCATCGTTCGTTGTAAGTCGCTCCGGCGTCTCACCGCCGCGATGTTGGTAGTCCCGTTTTTCCCCACCTGCAACACAAGGCCCCCCGCGCCCCGACTCGCCACCAGCCACCCTCATTGTTGAGGAGAAGTGCCGACGGTATATTAAGCCTACCAGGAAGGCATCACTCAGACCTCGGATATACCAGGCAAAATAATACAAATTTTATTGGAAGGTAAAATTTTTATATTATTTGTGCCGTTTGTATATCCGAGGTCTTTATAGAGACCTGTTTATTATCTCCTGGTGGCGAGTCAGCTGGCGCGCAAGCCTTTGGTAGCCCTATTGGCATAGCATAGAAGAATAAGTGAATCAGTTGAACCGATTTGACAGATGTATCAGTCGAAATAGCCTTCGATCCGCGAATATCTCGGTGCCAGAAACGCATAAAGAGATTTTCGTGATGACGTTTAGCTTTAGTCAGCGAATAGTTAGAGAAATGACATTATTATACATCGCAGATCAAAACCAAAAAAAAAAGATGTAGGCGAGGCTGACTTGAACAAGATACAAAAACCTTACATACACTATTATTATTAACAGACACGTTATTTTATCAGGTTATAAACCCAATTTCAGACACAAAGTGTGGAAATTAACTGTAAAAGTAGTGTAACTATCTGTACTGTAGCAGGGTAATGTAATTGATACTGCTTTTGTCAACCCTTCGTAAAAATTATCTAAATCAATATTAGCTTTGATATGACTATTTAAAGTCCAACGTCTTACGTCCATATCAAACACAGAAAAAGGTCATCACTCACGCGCCCAAGGGCTATTTGTTACAATACTGGTATTTTCGATCAGACTATTTCGCGTCAAGCGAGCGCGGTTGCAAGCGAGACTCCTGAACTCTGAACTCTTTTTATTGAGGGCATTTGAGGATACCGATCGCTCGGTAAAACTAGCCTAGAAGATGAAAAGTACGAGCGCTGTCGATTGCTACTACACTGAACGGAGGTATCAGTCGATTTCTTTAAGTCAGTCATTGACTCTTAGGGTAATCCATTACCTAATCCAAAACCCGATGCGACGGATTTCTACTTCGTGCAATGAAGGTCGACAGAGTAGACTGAGAGGTGGAGACGTCCGTGTCGCATCGCTGGTGGTTGCTGAACACGTCGTGGTAGCAGGTCAAGGGGTGAATTTAACACCGCCACACATGCGCGCTTTAAGAGCGTAGGCGGAGCGCAATAATGGCGGTGCACCACACTAACGCTGGCGTTGCGCCCAGTGGGCGCTAGCGGGAACGAACGAGCGCTGATAGCGAGCGCAACGCGCGCGGGACGCGAGCGGAATGCACGCGGGACGCGAGCGGAATGCACGCGCATTCAGCGCGCTGATAGCGTAGCGTTAGCGAAGCGGAATGCGCTTTATGTGTGGCGGAGGCTTAATACGTACCGTTGTACGGCGTAATGCAGGGCTCTCGCAGACGAAGAGGTACGATGACGGGCGAAGCAGAAGAAGGCGAGGTCACCGAAGGTCACTTACTTGGCTCCCAGGGGGTGCATACTGACCTCGTACGACAATCTGTTGGAGTCAGCAGTTACTGTCGTAGTTACTCGTAACAGAAGAGATGTAGTCCTGCCATCGTACAGCATAACATAACATACAACTGAACTGTGCATAGCATATAGTGCTATGCGAACCTTAATCCGACTGCATGTCACTTCAGTCGCCAGCGCCACCGCCTGTTGAAGATTATTCTCCATCGGAAGAGCTTTACTTCGTACAATGTTCCGATTATTGAAGGTCTTATCGGGCTGCAGATGCAAGCAAAACAGGGGCGATTGGCCTACAGCTATCGGCAGCTGTACGGGTAATGCTGGAAACTGCAGCGGTGCAACCTTCCTGTGTAGACTACGAAAGTTGTGAAATTGATGAAATCAGGTTCTACGATCGAATCAAGCACTATATTAATTCAGTATAGTCGAGCCAGATCATAACTACTGAAGTCCTCCTGAGTTCCTGGCCCCTTTCGCTTTGAGCTGGAATCTCAAGTTCACTAAGGCGAAGCGGGTTTATTTTTCCCAATTTGTTTATTAGAGGCTCGGCGAATAAGTTAATCTCTCGAATGGACAGGGGGCGCCACAAGCCTCCGGGAAATCGTCGTGTACTTGGAACCCCGCGGCCAGATTACCGATCGGTTTTGGTGTCCACCCGGTAAAACAGACGCACGCTCAGGATGCAGGACGCTGGCTCGAATTCAGATCTGGACATTCTGAAAGAGATTTTTTTTTTTTTTTTTTAATTTCCGCAAACCTTTACGATGTCTTTGACCTACACAATGAGCGATGTACAGGAATCACAGGGTCGTCTCGCGAGGCGCCTCTCCGATTAGATAGCTCGCGAACATCGTCAGGACACCCTCGCAGCAGTGCGGCTCCTCTTCCGGTTATTGACGTCTTACCTCGTTCAAATATGGGTGTCCAAACCACGTTAGGACGTAGCATCTTTAGAATTTATCTGTTCTCACTTCGGCGACGGAGGAGTCCTTGGTCAAAATAGAGTGTAAATACAGTCGTACTTCACGGGAACTGGAAAGAGAAGAGTGGATACCATAGTGTACGGGATGTCAGCTGATAGCGGCGCCCGGCGTCACATTGGAGGGTAGTATCAGCCTGGTCAGCAACAGAGTCTGCAACGATACCGTAGCAGACGGAGCCTGGATAGTCGTGGTCGTGGCACCATTGTAGGGGAAGACAGTGTTCGCGGTGAGCGTGACATCTTAGGCGCGACGGGCGTTATCAGCGTGGCGGCTAGCAGCACCAAGGGCCCACATCAGCAATCTTACCAGCTTGTCACTGCAGCAGACGCTGTTATGTTCGGCGGTGAGATTGAGACGGCCGTCGTCAGCTCGAAAGGCGTCTCGATGCCCTGTCGCGTCACGCAGTATCGTGCTCGGTGGCCTTCTCGAGGTGGCCGCCGTCAGCGCGGGAGGCACCGGCGCAAGCGTGGCAGTCAGCTACATCGGTGAACAGCATCAACAGAGTTCGCGGCGTCGTCACGGCAAACGCGGCAGGAAAATTAGCGACGCCTTCGCGGTAGCCGCAGTATTGCGCTCGGTGGCGCGATGAAGGTCGCCGCGTCTACAATCTTACCTCGTGCGATCGAGGCGACATCAAGGCGCCAGCATGAGCGTGTCGGCCGACGACACCGGTGGAAAACTTCAAGTAGCTTGCGGCGTTGTCACGGCAGACGCAGCAGAAGGACTGCGACGCCTGTGCAGCGGTTAACAGTATTACGCTCCGCATCACCACTGAGGCGCCAGCATAAGCGTGGCGGCCAGCAATACTGGTGGACAGCTTCGGCAGGGTCGCGTCTCGCGTCGTTGTCACGGCATATGAACGCTCTACATCACCATCGAGGCGCCAGCATAAGCGTGGCGGCCAGCGATACTGGTGGACAGCTTCAGCAGGATCGCGGCGTTGTCACGGCAGATGAGCTCGCTGCATCACCATCGAGGCGCCAGCATAAGCGTGGCGGCCAGCGATACTGGTGGACAGCTACAGCAGGTGGACAGTCAGCAGGATCGCGGCGTTGTCACGGCAGACGAACGCTCTGCATCACCATCGAGGCGCCAGCATAAGCGTGGCGGCCAGCGATATTGGTGGACAGCTTCAGCAGGCTCGCGGCGTTGTCAAGGCAGACGCACGCTCTGCATCACCATCGAGGCGCCAGCATAAGCGTGGCGGCCAGCGACATTGGTGGACAGCTTCAGCAGGCTCGCGGCGTTGTCAAGGCAGACGCACGCTCTGCATCACCATCGAGGCGCCAGCATAAGCGTGGCGGCCAGCGATACTGGTGGACAGCTTCAGCAGGATCGCGGCGTTGTCACGGCAGACGAACGCTCTGCATCGTCACCATCGAGGCGCCAGCATAAGCGTGGCGGCCAGCGATACTGGTGGACAGCTTCAGCGGGATCGCGGCGTTGTCACGGCAGACGAACGCTCTGCATCACCATCGAGGCGCCAGCATAAGCGTGGCGGCCAGCGTTGACGACTGTTCACTAACGGCACGGCGCTCGCGTCGGGGCAGCAGCAGACATACTTACAGCGTCGAACGCGACGCCTATGCGGCGGCCACAACGTTGTTCGGCGGCACCGCAGAGATGGCCATCGTTAACGAGGAGGCAACTTCTACGCAACCTCGGCGGCGCCGACGCGGCGGACAACACTGCCGCGGTCAGCGGCGCTATCGCAGCGCTACAGTAAGTTTCGGCGCCGACACGTGGCTTGGGGCCTCCGCACCGAATCGGAAATTCTTTCTAAAATAATATGAATCTGCTCACCCATTCGTCGGAGAAATTCAAACCTCCTTGGAGCGCGGTATTCCTCCACCGCGCCCTCCGCCGCCGCCGCCGCCGCCGCAGCCCGCAGGTCGCGCAGCCCGCGGTCGCGAAGCACGTGGTCCCCGGAGCACGTGGTCCCCGGCGGAGCAACTTACCTACGTTACCGCTTATATTCTCGCGCGAAACTTTTAATACGCGGATAACACTTCCTACTTTAGTCTCGGAAATGCGAATAGTTTAAAAAGAAAACTGATTAACGGTAACGATTTTTGCAGCATGGAACTTTCTTACAAAAAAGTGGGTAGAATCATAAAGCACCGCTCGTTCATTTCTATAGTGAGAACCCCGAAAGACGAATAATGATCGCTAGCGAGGCATAATATATCTCATTATTCAAGACGAACGAGCGCAAATTAAAAGGGAAGAAAGAATTGACGGATGAAATTGAAAAATTTCATAATTCCGAAACGTTATAAGCCACTTTTTAAATAAAAACACGAATAACTCTGGTTTGACCAGAAATAACAAGGAAATAGAAACTAAAAGATTAATTTCGAGACACCATGCTGTAAAAATGTTCGAACGGAATACGCGACAACCGGTCACTTCGGCGTTCGACGAAACAATGAGGGTGGCTGGTGGCGAGTCGGGGCGCGGGGGGCCTTGTGTTGCAGGTGGGGAAAAACGGGACTACCAACATCGCGGCGGTGAGACGCCGGAGCGACTTACAACGAACGATGGCGCCATCTATCGGTCCGATGCGACGTCTACGACGTACTCTCTATAAAGACCTCGGATATACAAACGGCACAAATAATAAACAATATTAGGCCGTAACGTAACACAGCGAATAACGCCAGAAATCACTTAATCTTCTCTTATAAAACAAAGTCCCCTGCTGCGTCTGTCTGTGTGTTTGTGATAAAGTCAAGAACTACTGAACGGGTTTTCATTTATGAATAGAGTAATCCTTGAGGAAAGTTTAGGTTTATAATTTGTTAAAGTTTTGTTTGAATTGGTTAAAATATGACGATATTTTCTAATCGAGTTGGACAAAATCCCGCTGGCTGAGAGCTTTAATCGAAAACGCTGCCAAAACCGTTTGAGCTATATCAAAATAATGTATTGGAAAATTGTGTCTCTCTAATAGGTCTACAAAAAAGTCCGCGATGGCATATATCTATCTTTTACGGATTACTTATTATAACAATTTTTATGATAATCCCCGTGCGTAGCCGGGGAGGGCCGCTAGTTATATGTATTGTATAAAAATCGAAGCAAAACATAAATATAAGTTTAATTTATACGTAAAAAAACTTTCGTCCCGTATTAAGTATAGGTACCAGTAGCGGCTGGTCCATACAAGCCGATTCCCACCGGCTTGCCTAAAATTGATTACTAGTAAAGTACATAATGTTAGTACAAAATTACTATAAATGTATGTATGTATGTATGTATAACAGTAGCGGCTGGTCCATACAAGCCGATTCCCACCGGCTTGCCTAAAATTGATTACTAGTAAAGTACATAATGTTAAGGTAGGTTTCTTTTTTAAACTTTCACGATTATTACACATACTTATTTTTAAAATCGGGACTTAATCGCGTATGACTACATATTAAACTGACCTCCAACGTTTCAGGGACAGCGTTGTCCCCGTGGTCTCCGTGGTTTAATATGTAGTCATACGCGATTAAGTCCCGATTTTAAAAATAATTAGGTTTCTTTTTGCTTTGGTGTTGCCTAGCAGAAATTTTCACCAGCCGCCACTGATAGGTACTAAGTGATAATTCAATAGTAGTCATGATTTGGTTTTCTCCCGGGCGTGTTGAATCTACAAAACGTACGATAAGTACCCAACGGAACCGCCACCCGAAGCTCTGCACACGAACGTAGGTTCGGGCGGCGGCGTGTCACGGCCCGCGGCGTGTCACGTGTCACGTGAATCCGGGCGCTAAGGCAAGTACGTACGTACGAGGTACGTACCTTGCCGTGTTCGTGAAATTCGTGATCTTAGTACCGCCGGTGTTAAGGTCACGTAGCTACGGTTCGGCGTGAATCACGTGTATCCAGAGCCCTAGTCAAAACCCTTTAGACAAAGAAATTCTGCTGCGGAAATGGCGCTGGATAGGTCATGTTTTACGAAGGCCAAACAACCACCTATCCAAGCAAGGGTTGACCTGGAAAATTCCCGGAAAAAGAGGGCAAGGTCGCCCACGTACCACCTGGAGAAGCACAGTGGAAACAGAGGCGGCATCAGTTGGCCTCGGCTGGGCGGAGCTGGAGGAGGCCGCGCTGGACCGCGAACAATGGAAATCCCTTCTGAGAGCCCTATGTCCCTGATGAGGGATAACAGGATATCATCATCATCATAGTTAAGTGACATCTAGCGACAATTACGCGTCTATCACGCGTCAACTAGCGTAAATTATCAGTACTGCTACTTGTCAATAGATGTCGCGACGAAAGAAAAGTCTAATGCTCACCAATTTTTAGCTAATATTACAATAGTATTAATCAGTATTCTGTTTTCAGTTCCTTCTGCTTGTAATATAAGTTGTATTTTTGGCAGACGAAACACAGTTGCCAGTTGCCACCTAGCATCGAGTAGTGGTACTGATAATTGAAGCGTGATTGTCGCTAGATGTCACTATAACTATGCCTATACAAATAACCCGTATTTACTGATGTATGGAGTCTTCCCTTACTTATTCTTATATGATATACGCTAACGCTCTTTCATAAAACTTTACCTTTTAAAAACTCTTTGTCTTTATTGGTGACATTCTTCTCTTTCTTCTGGCTGATGGCGAGCAGAGGAATGTCATCCTCAGAGTCTGAAGCCTCTTTGGTGGAGACACGGTCCTCGTTATCCCGGGCTTCGTGGTCTGATAACACTGAGGAAGAAATAATTATGTATCGGTCAACCAAATCTTGGCACTTAAAAAGACGCGAAATATTTTTTTTCTATAGGAATAAAAGTTTCGCCCCTAGGCGTAAAGTACACACTAGGGATGTCACGAATGTCGCATGTGTCACATTCGCGAATGTGAATGCGAATATTCAGAATGCGAATGTGCGAATGCGAATATCGCTGAATTTCATAAAAAACCAAAATAAAAACCAAGCAATCACCAACAACCCGCTAGGTAAAAATGCTTACTATTGGTCAAAATGCCGAGTACGAACTTCACGCCGTACGAATTTGAGCTATCTGCGCATGCGCGAGTCGACAGTCGACAAGTAGCAATTGGAGCGGCCGGCGCGGGCGAGGAACAAGCTGCGACTTGCACATATTCGCATTCGCAAAAAAATCGCATCGTTTGAAGCGAATGCGAATGTCAATGCAAATGTTTAAAAGAATACGAATCTTTCGCATATGCGAATGCGAATGCAAATATTCGTAACAACCCTAGACACACGGGCGGCGAGGGACGTGGGGCGTGGAGCAGACGCCTGCGCCGCGTC
This sequence comes from Leguminivora glycinivorella, assembly GCF_023078275.1. Taxonomy (NCBI): domain Eukaryota; kingdom Metazoa; phylum Arthropoda; class Insecta; order Lepidoptera; family Tortricidae; genus Leguminivora; species Leguminivora glycinivorella. Next base: position 6,313,011 of record NC_062995.1, on the reverse strand, counting down.
GCTTGAGTTGAGTGTAATTTAAAAAACGTCTCCTCAGTACATTTTGTATAGGAAAGACTTAAGGCACGGTGGCGCGGTGGCGGCGGCGTGGCGCATCGCCCATACTACTAAATTTTTTTTTTACTTTTGAGGCGCCTTTTTTCGAGACTGGTGTGTTAATACAAGGTGCTCCTTGTATTATATGTGAAAATACGTCCAAAAAAGTAAAAAAAAAAAAAAAAAATTGCGAAAATTTTTAAAATTCATATAACATTTTTTCTTTCTTTTGGCCTCAGAAACGCGTGGTTCAAGTTATGCGGGTTCCTCGCGAGCACCTTGTATATTTTTTATCTTTATTGTTACAAAATGAATTCCATTCTATTCTATTAAGAAGGGGTTTTGTCACTCAGTGACGATGTCACCCCTGTATTGAAATTTGAAAATATATTACCACTAAATTATACTACTATACAGTATGTATGTATGTAAACACTTTATTGTACATAAGACAAGTTAGGACATAGAAATACAGTATAGTTATGGTGTACAAAGGCGAACTTATCCCTATAAGGGATCTCTTCCAGTCAACCTTTGAGCGAATTGAGAGGAAAAAAGTAATAAAAACATGATAGACAAACGAACACTGTACAGAAAGAAAAAATAGTTCAATTCAATTATTACCCCAGTAATAATTAGAACATGCAGCCTATTATACCAATATATACAAATACATAAATATACATATATACCTTATATTTAAACAAATATATATATATATATATATATACAGTTTGTACATGATCCGCTTCATCCGATAGAGGCGATGCTATACATATGTTTAAGCTATTATCAAGTAATAAATCCCTCCTCAGCACCTCATTACGAACACATTCCATCAAAACATGGTATACATCCTCTACCTGGTTGCACTCTGGGCAGTTAGGTGTTAAGGTCAATTTCATCAAGTGTTTAAACTTATTTGATGGAATGTGCCCGGAACGCAGTCTGAGGAGTGAAACCACAATCTTTTTTTTAAATCAGTAGATACTACATACCTTCGGGTTCTTCCTTCAATGCTTTAATTTCAATCTCTACTAGTTCCCCACCGGGCTCTATGTCAAAATGCTCGGTTTTAATAGTAAAGCTTGTTGCTAGCTTGTGCCCTCGTCTGTCTATGTGTCCAATCAAATCTTGTGTTAGCTGCAATTAAAAATATATTTAAATATAAGCAGTCTTCAAGGGCTCTTTCGTAAAGTCAATATTACAGATATGAAATAGTACATTACGAATATTACGATACAAGTGCGTAAAAAAGGAAGTTCAAAACGAGTGGCGATAAATTAAAACACGACCGAAGGGAGTGTTTTAAATCGACACGAGTTACGAATTTCCTTTTCGCACGTGTATCGTACGACGTTTTTCAGTACAGATGAGCCTCCGAAGTTTCGACCTGGCATATAATGAACCACTTCTCGCACTAGTGCGTAAAAAAAACACCATCTGTACTGAAAAAGTATTTACGACAATAAATGACTTTTTAATTTAAGTAATTTATTTTTATTTTATAAAACCAACTAAGCGTGAGCAGGACGTACCCTGTGAAGTGTTTTGTACAAACTTTTAAATATTTAAAGTTTTTATTGACTGGACAAGTTATACGGACTTAAGCTGAAAGTACTAGTGCTTGACGCTGAAATAGTATTCCACATGGCCACTTTATGTCAAAGTGACAAGGTTTAAATTCATATATAGAGAAATATTTGTTGTTCAAATTTAACTTATATGACAGTGCCCATGTTGAATATATCGTCACTACTTTTAAAAAAACTTGTATCTTCGTCTGTCAATGAAAAGAAAATTGTAGTAAGTATGTATGGAATGCATATAGACTTACTGCGTTTTAACTTTGAGGAACAGCGTGAGATACGAGATTTTTTAAAAGTAGTGACGATATGTCTAGTTGAAATTTGAGTAAATGTAAATTATTGAAAATTGAGTAAATGTAACCAGACCTCATTGTTAGCAGCCAGCAGCCTGCTCAGCAGTCGGTCAGAGGTGACGGACTGCACCCACAGCTGGTAACTCCTCCGCAGCAACGCCAGGCACACGTTGCACACTGTGCTTGGCTTGCCGTCGTCTGCATGGAGCTGCAAGAGTAGGGCAAATTGCCAGTAACTGCCTCCCTTCCAGAAACTAAACCTTGTCTAAAAATGCACTCTGTATACTGATAAACAGCCAGTTACTGAAAAGTGGTCACTAATAGAAATTTTATGTTAAAATAAGCTCTGCTTATATGTATAGAATAGAGCAGCCATTCTCAAAGTGTGCTCCGCAGACCCCTAGGGCTCCGCAAAGCCTCTCTGGGGGCTCCGTGTGAATTTTGGGTACCTGATATGCAACTTCAACTCTCTTCCATAAAACCAAATATTCACCAATTGTTAAAAAATAAAAAAACTGCTTCATGTAATACCTCACATTATAGAATTTGGTGATTTTACTATCATGATTGCTTATTAAAATAAAGATTGCAATAAAAAAAAATTAAGGGTACCGTCAGATGTTTTACTTTCTAAAAGGGTTCCATGGGAAAATAAGTTTGAGAACCGCTGGAATAGAGGAATAAGTAAGGGAAGAGTTATAACTCCACACATCAGTAAATGCAAGTTATTTGTAGTGACATCTACAGGCATCCATGTGTCAACTAGCGTAAATTATCAGTACTGCTACTTGTCAATAGATGTTGTGACAAACAAAAAGTCTAATGCTCAACAATTTTTAGTCAATATTACAATAGTATTAATCAGTACTCTGTTTTCAATTCCTTCTGCTTGTAAATATAAGTTGTAAACTGTTTTAATATTACATTTTTGGCAGACGCGACACTGTTGGCACCTAGTGTTGAGTAGTGGTACTGATAAATTACGCTATTTGACGCGTGATTGACGCTAGATGTCACTACAAACAACTTGCATTTACTGATGTATGGAGTTACAACTCTTTCCTCACTTATTCCTCTATGACAGTGTTTTTCAAAGTGTGGGTCGCGACCCCAAGGGGGGTCGCGGCACTTATCCTGGGGGGCCACGAAGTTTAGGTTTAAGAGAAACTTATGACAGGCTGATTTGATTTTTTCTAACTCAATGAAGTCAAATTCTTGAAAAGTCAAATTCTTATACCTTTTTTTGTTTTTATATCTACCATTGTTGAAAATGTCAGCTCACATAAATATGAAGTAGCAAATGGGATCAAGCCATTATTTGAAAACCAATTGAAATGGATATGTTGAGAATTGGTTTTTTTAACTTTGCAAGCTCTCCACCATAACAGAAATATGGATTTCTACGTTCACGTTCATATTGTGTAAAGACGTTGTCCACAACTCTATTTTTGCTATAGAAACCCGTTAACTTTATCTGTTGTAATTATGTTTGTCATTGTTGTATTATGCTGTCAAAGATATCGCGGCAAGATACTCGTTTGCTACTTTCAATAGCCAAACATAATCAGAAAATAAATCTGCAAATCCAGTTTTGTTATAATTGATATAGCTAATATTTGGCAAAGAAAGAGCTATGGGGGTCGCGAAAAAATTAAGGAGTCATAAAGGACCGTGACACCATAAAGTTTGAAAACCACTGCTCTATGATGTATAGAGAACTTATTTTATTGGCAATTTACATTAGTATATACGCTTTGACAACTAATCCCAAGATATGGCGTAGGCACTAGTTTTACGACAGCGACTGCTAGATGGCTTTCACCCCGAAGGGCAACTAGGACTTAATAAGAGTTAGTCCGGTTTCTTCACATCACAGACAGGTTTATAGAGAAAGATATATTTTCAGCAATTGACATACCGGTAATCTAGTTAATTTCTCGTACATTTCTTGAAGGCAGGAGTTCAATATGTTATAAACAGTTACGTTGCTGGCTAGGCACACTCTGCACAGTAATAACTGAGACATATTAAATCTTAATTTTTTTTACGTTTATTAAATAAGCGTTAAGCAAATTGCTTACGAAACAGTACGAATTTGATAAAAATAAGGGAGCTAAATGATCTCATTTTGTGCAGTGAATTAAGAACTATTTCTAATTGATAATATAGTTTTGTTGATAAAAATAAATAAACAAAATATCGAAGACGCGTCCTACTATTGAGAAGGTAATAACTTGTACAATTTGTATTTAAAATCATGTGCTTATGTGGTTTAATATGAGCTTTATTAGAATAGTATAAAGTCTATTTTTAAATACAAAACTTTTTTAATTATAAGAAAATAAGTTCATTCATCGTTACAGAAAGTACCCTATTGCTTGACAGTACTAGTGTTGTCCTATGTCCCATATACTGAATTAGTGGTCCTATTCCGTGTGCAACACCACAAACTACCATTTTTAACATGCGTTTGTTTCTGAACGAATCTTTATGCCACATTTGACAGTAGAGGTTGTTTATAACTTTTATAACCTATAAATTCAAGTTGCACGTGAAACTAAAACGTTGTGTTGTAATTTTATGCAGTGCTGGTGCATCGTTTAAACAATGACGGAATTAACGATAGATTCGGTCCCTACAAAGGGACCGATCTATCCAATGCTAATAAACTTTCAAAACGGTTACCCGAGTGAAGACTTCGAAAGTGAATGCGCAATCATACAAGATACAGATAATGGGACTAAAATGATAGCTACTGAGCTTGATGACCTTGTTTACTATGGTAACGAGCAAAACGAAGATTTGGGCAAGACCCTAATACTAGCCAGAGACAGAAAAACCGGTAAAGTACGTCTTATAGAGGTGGGCAACGCCGAACTCATACCTTATCGTAAAGTCGACTTAAACTCGTCGCAACAGGAAACCAGCAGGCTGGAGCTGAGTAGGAAGTTCGGATCTAAAAAACAAAAGCAGCAAATGGAACAGCGCGAGAAATTGAAATCAAATGTTGTAACAGTTACAGAACAAATGCAAAATGTGACTGCGAATGTTACTGCTGACCAATTAGACCTATCTTCGTATAATAAGACCGATTCCGAAGACTTCTATATACCGCCTATGGACAAAGACGCCACTAAGGTTGAAGAAGTATATCCTATAGAGCAAATCATGTCCGAAGAAGATTACGAGAACATTTTAACAGAATTAAAGGAAGTTGACTTTGTAGAGCACTACCATCCGTACATAAAATCATTAGTCAAAGGCCGAACATATTCTCCTCAGTTAACGGTGCTCGCTGTCTACACTAGTGAGCTCATCAAGTTTACGCATGTAGGTTGCAGGGATTTATTAAAGAAAGACTTTAAAGTATGTGATTTTTCTAACACATTAAATAATATCGCTTTAAAATGCTTTACGGAGTTCAATAAAGGAGTAAGAAAGCAACGAGTTAGACCGGGATACTTGAAAGATAAGCTAATATGTCACATAATGGTATTTGTATTGATATTAAGTAACTTTAAATACATGTTTGAGCCTTTATGTGCAGCGTTGAAGATGTCGCCTAAGTCTCAGGCTTGCCTCAATAAGATTAGGCTTATCAGAGCAACAGTAGTACATGCAGACGGAGGGAAGATGTTGCAGTTAAAATTGCCCTTGCCTGCAAAGGCTACGTTTTTGAGAAGGAAAAGTACTAAGTTTTGATTATCTGGGCTAATGTGTTTTAGTTTGTTTCCTGTTAAGATAAGAATCATGGGTAATCCTCATTTCAAAGATATGAACAATAGTTGTAAATAAAAACATTATTCAACCAAGAACAGTGGCCAGTGACCAATAGTTGGGTTCTCTGTTTTTAGTCACAGTTATTTATACACAATGTAATAGGAGGAAACTGAATAATTAAATCACACATTTCTCAGGCCAAAAGGAAGAGAACATGTTATATCCCAAAATCTTTTTTTTTGTATTTTAACATAAAAATAGATGTTAGGCATAAAACAGGAGGTTTTAATTAGTATCTAGACTTTTTTTCTAAAAATACAATTTTTGAACTTTTGAATGTTTTGCACTTCTCGCTGTTAGACATTTATCAATAAGGACAGTGAAACTTTGCTCCTATAATGGCATAAACTCATTCAAATCTAAAAATGTTTTGCTGTACATGGTATACACTAGCCCCATTATTCATAAACGTTCACTAAAGTTATCAAGCCGATAAAGTTCGTTTGTCCCTTTCCGACGTATTGGTGTGATAGAAAGGGACAAACGAACTTTATCGGCTTGATAACTTTAGTGAACGTTTATGAATAAGAGGGTAGGAATACAAGATTTTAAGCACACATTCCTGAGGCCAAAAGTATTAGGTGTGTAAGTTTTAGTAATGTTGCCAAAAAAAATATGTTATTTAATTTTCGTTTATTTTTACATGTGTTAACAATACAGTTATTAATTAAATTATTTTTTTACGGAATATAACATGTATTTTACATCTCATGTATAATAAGGATGTAAGGACTATGCTCCATCACTCATCATCACCATCAAAAGCCCTTTTCTAATTTTTTTTTATTGGTTATAATAACTCTGAAACTAGATGAAATCCAGACAAGTTAATATAGAATTATAATCTTAAAATGTGATCAGGAATATTATTCAGCCTTCTCATGTTACATGGTGCATAGTTTGCGATTTCGCGAATTTGTTTCAAATTATAGGCCCGTTTCCATACTGTCTTCGATGGCCAAGGTTTTCGAGAGGCTGGTTTATGCTGCACTATTTGATCATGTAAAAGACAAGCTCTCTCCATATCAACACGGGTTTATGCCCAAGCGATCGACTTGTACAAATCTTTTTAGCTATGTAAGTAACATCGCGGAAGCTGTCGATGGAGGCCACCAGGTAGATGCGGTATACACCGACTTTCCGAAGGCTTTCGATAAGGTTAATCACAGAATCTTAGTTTATAAATTGCACAACTTCGGTGTTGCAGGTAGTTTACTTAACTGGTGCCAAACTTACCTTCAAGGCAGGCCATCAACTGTGGTGATAGAGGGCACTGAGTCTGACAGTTTTATTGCACTCTCTGGCGTACCACAGGGATCTAATCTGGGGCCATTATTTTTCAACGTATTTATTAATGACATAACTCTTGAATTTAATCACTCGATTGTAACGCTATTTGCAGATGATTTGAAAATGCTCCGTGTGATAAAAAATCAATCTGATGTCCATCGGTTACAGGATGACGTAGACGTGTTGGTAAAATGGTGTAGGTCTAACGGAATGGTTCTGAACCCCAGTAAATGTAACCATATAAAATTCAGTCGAAAACGAAATCCTATACCATCGAAATATGTAATACTAAACGAAAATTTGCAAGAGGTCAACGAAATAAGAGATCTTGGTGTCATTATGGACAGCAAGCTACGCTTTGTAAGTCACATAGAGAAGACAATTGATGCTGCATTCAAATGTCTGGGGTTTGTGTTGAGATGTGGTAAGGAGTTCAAGGAATGTTCTACAATTATTACCCTATTCAATTGTTACGTAAGGAGTAAATTAGAATATTGTAGTGTGATCTGGAATCCTAGTTACAAAATACATATTGAAAGAATTGAACGATTGCAAAAACGGTTTACTAGACACTTATCTTATCGTTTTGGAAAAGGCAGCCAGGTATATAATTCTAGACTTAAACAATTTAATCTTATTTCTCTTACTAGTAGGCGTAGTATGTTGGACCTAATGTTTTTGCATAAGCTTCTAAACAATAAGATTGACTGCATGGAAATGGTTAGTCAGATAAGTCTGAAAGTTCCGTCCCGCCTGCCACGTTACCCGTGTTCTTTACTCTATGTGCCTCCTAGTAGGACAAACCTTTTAGCGCACTCGCCTTTGCCTCGCCTGGCTCGCCTGTACAACGAATTTACTAAAAGGGACCCATCTTTGGATGTGTTTAGCGACAGCGAATCCTCATTTAAAAACAAATTACTATCTGTTGACGGATCTTGCTAACTCTGTTTACTTATTGATAATTTCTGTGTTAATTTGTAATTTTGTAATAGTTTAAATGTGTAAACTTAGTTAATTTATATATAGCCCTTGGGGCAATAGGAATATTGTCATACTTAATATTATGTTTTTGCATGCTGTGATTACCTATAAGTGGGGGATCAATTATGAATGGGCTTTTTATAATCTGTAATTAATAGTATGTATATTGTATCTTCTGTTGGTGATCCTAATAAACAAATAAACAAATAAATAAACAATTATTTGATACCCCCGAAATTAATGATAGACTAGCAATACTTGTATTTATAGGATAAGGAAGTATGAAATCAAATAAAATGGATATTTTATCATATAAACATTGTTTTATTTTAAATTGTTAGTGTTGAACTAGACCGCTTCATAGAATCAAAGTTTTAAGGCCTGAGCCGCCTGAGTAGAGTTATAAGTTAAGGAAATAGTTGTAACTCTATACATCAGTAAATGCAAGTTATTTGTATAGGCATAGTTAAGTGACATCTAGCGACAATCACGTGACAAGCGCAAATTATCAGTACTGCTACTTGTCAATGGATGTCGCGACGAACGAAGAATCTAATGCTCACCAATTTTTATCTAATATTACAATAGTATTAATCAGTATTCTGTTTTCATTTTCAATTCCTTCTGCTTATAATATAAGTTGTAAACGGTTCTAATATTATTTTTTTGCCCGACGAGACACTTTTGGCACCTAGTATCGAGTAGTGGTACTGTTAATTCACGCTATTTGACGCGTGTCGCTAGATGTCACTAAACTATGCCTATACAAATAGCCCGCATTTACTGATGTATGGAGTCTTCCCTTATTCCTCTATACTCTATGGTTCGTGTGTCATATAAAATCTGTAGGTTTAGTAGCACCCACGGTGTATATCTGCTTTTATGCTATTCTATAGCTGCTTAAGAATACTATTCATACAAAATAAAACTATAGACCACGCTATGTTGGCTGCGTTTTCGTTAATAAAGCCAGATCATATTAAAAGTTTAAAAATAGGGATGACGACTACATAAAAAATGACATTCTGATTAGTCCGTCAGTTAGATCGTCCAAAAATACTGAATACTTATTTTTCACTTTTTCTAATTAATGTAAAAATACAAAGATATAGAGCATCAAAGCTCTGGAGTGGGGGCTTGTGGCGTCACTTCTAAGTAAAAATTGTACCTAGGCGTGACGTCAAGCAAAACTTCAACCGTCGTCAATTTTCGTTTACGAGAAAAAATAAAATTCTTTGATAATGTAACTGACGGACTAATTCATTTTTTTATTACACTATAGATTACTATTAAAATATAGGTTGCCCCGGCGGGGATGTCAAATACACTGCTAACTTAGCTTGTGCCTCTAAAACTTATGGTAGTTTAGTAAGACAAGTAAATAAAAAAAATTATAATCTCTGCACACAACAAATTCGATCTTTAATTGTTTCAATTTTATTAGGTTAATATTGTTGGAATGAGCATGCGACTTATTATGTATAAATAGGAATATTAAGAAATTACATTGCATTGTTTACCAACTGGTTCACTTAATTTACATAATTTACGTTTTTTGACATACCTACCTATGTTGCTTTAACGCATGAACTAGTTTAATAAGTTTTGTTAAAATCGTAAGTACTATCGATAACGCTGTTAAAATATAAATGTCTATTAATAATCCCTATTATGGGTGTTGCTGTTGTACCAGTGTACCCTCCTACTTATCAACATTTTGTGCCCTGACAGGGTGTCATGTACTGACTACCTATAATTATTAACATCTTTTGTAATGAACATGACGTGTAATGGTAAATAAATAAATGAAAATAAATAAATGAAAAATGAGATATCTCCATTTCTCCATAGAGGAATAAGGGAAGAGTTGTAACTCCATACATCAGTAAATGCGAGTTATTTGTAGTGACATCTAGCGTAAATTATCATTACTGCTACTTGTCAATAGATGTCGCATCGAACGAAAAGTCTAATGCTCAACAATTTTTAGCTAATATTACAATAATATTAATCAGTATTCTGTTTTGTAGTAATATAAACTAATGTGGTACTGATAATTTGACGCATGATTCATGCATGATTGACGCTAGATGTCACTACAAATAACTAGCGTTTACTGATGTACATACATACAATCACGCCTGTATCCCATATAGGGGTAGGCAGAACACATGAAACTACTAAAGTTTCAGTGCCACTCTTAGCAAATAAGGGGTTGAAAGAAAACGAAACTGTGACATTGCAGTGACAGGTTGCCAGCCTCTCGCCTACGCCACAATTTAACCCATATCCCATAGTCGCCTTCTACGACACCCACGGGAAGAAAAGGGGTGGTGAAATTCCCGTCACCACACAGGCAGGTTTACTGATGTATAGACTTACAACTCTTTCCTAACTTATTCCTGTATAATTTCACTTAAGTAATCGGATTGACTCTGTAATCTGATTTGTGATATTACAAATTGTTACAAGACTTACAAGGCTTTATCCTTAACTTTTCTCTTTATAGTAAAATACAATTGTGAATAATATGATTTTAAAAATATAAAATGTAAATAAAAATATGTTGATCTTAAAATTAAATAGATTTTAACTTAATTTATATAATACTAATTATTGCTTTAAATAGGTTTTGAGATACAGACAATATTACTTGTTCCATGTTTAGTGTTAGGGTCAATACATGCAGACAATCCAACTGTAAATTACAGGTATCCCACCTAAAACATTCTGTAAAAAACTAGCCCAGTCTCGATGGAGCTGCATGTTTATCTCTAAAAAGTTATGAAATCTAGACAAATTCGTGACAAGTCTAAGGTTCCTTACAGCTATTTCTTTATTATTATAGTCAATGTTGTGTGACTTGGCCGTTGAAGGGTAGCGGTTCTGTCGACAGACTGGTGCAATGGTGTCATAGAGCACCTGGTTTTGTACCCATGTGTACCCTTCAACGGCTAAGTTACATGGAAAGGCACCTTTTATATTCACGGTGACATAGGTTCAGTCTTCACAATATTCTCCTCTATATCTATCGGCTCTTCCTTCACAGTTATATCCCCCGTAGTGCTCTCCGCTTCAGCGGACTCCACCCAGCTGGATTCATCGCTCATCTCCGCAGTACATAACTCACTCAAAATCATCTTACTCTTACATCCTTCCATATTACTCAACCTATGTCTCTGTACCGAATACTCCAAACAGTTATAAGAAGAAGTGCAGGTCTCACATTTGAAAATTATCGAGTCTCTCAAATGTCTCAATTTCTGGTATATATCTAAGTAATAATCGTTGTTAAAATTCTGTATACATTCCTCGCATTCTATATTAAACATGCGTTTCTTAGATCCGTAAGTCGCTAGTTCTTCAGCGTCGAAATCGTTATGGAATTTCTTGATATGCCGCTTCAAAGTTTTCCGTGTGCTGAAATCTTTCATACATAATACACAGCAGGGTGAAAGTTTTTGTGTTACGGTCGGTGTGACGTGGAATATTTCGTTGTGTTGTTCAAATTTGTCCTGTCCGGTGAAGACTATGTTACATGGCTCGCATTTGAAGATCTGGTCTTTAGCTAAGTGCTTTGTTTGGAGATGGATTGACAACGCTTCGTTTGAACTGAAGGAGACAGAGCAGAGATCACACGGATATGTATTCATGTTGAAAGAATGGAGTAACTTTAGGTGAATCTTACAGGATTTTGCTGATTCAAAGCGCTTGTAACAGATATGACACTGAGGGAACACTGTTGAGTTAGGATGCTTGGTCCGTACATGTTTTCTGAGACTCCGTTTCTCTTTAAAAAGTGTTTCACATTCGATGCATTTGTAGCGCTGCATGCCCAAGTGTGTATATTCTATATGACGACGGATATTCCTTTTAGATTTAAACTGTTTCTCACAATAGTCACATTTAGACCAGGAGTCGTTGTTGTGCACAATTTTAATGTGTGAAGCGAGATAATACTTGTTGCTACAGATTTTTCCACATAGTCCACAACCAACGGCTTCATCAGTAGTATGTTTTAGTTTCATGTGGTGCTTTAAAGAGCGGTCACTGTAGTACATTCTATCGCAGTGAGGACATTTAAAACCAGCTTCAGATTCTTCAGGGTTGGTTGAGGACACATCATTGTCAGCTATTTGGGCTTGTGGATGAAAAATCCTGATATGAAACTCTAGACTTGAGATATCTGTAAATAATTTGTCGCAATAGTTGCAGTGGTTCACACCAGGCGGCGGCAGGCAAACCTTTTGTGTTCAAACATGGTTTCTTTGCTGTAGAACTTTGAGAAGCAAACATTACATGTTGATAGTGAATATTCTCTATCATGACTGGTTCTCATGTGGTCCTTCAGTTCGTAGACAGAGTTAAATACGCTATTGCAATTCTCGCAGTTATACAAACTTTCTTTCTCAGTCTGCCCCATTTGTTTCAGCAAGGAATTTCTGCAGTATTCATAGAACATCTTAAACGTATGATCGGATTTCACATGCTGTCGTAAAGTAGCTTCGTCACCGAAGAACTGTTCGCAATATTCACAATTAAATTCTTGAAGCTGTACTTTAAAATCGTAGTTATAATAATCTGTGGTGTCTTGTTCCATATTGAAGTCTATTTTATATTCCTGGTCCGTGTTATGCCTAGTCCTGGCGTGTCTACGTAAACTTTGATTTGATGTATACACTTTAGGGCACAGTGTGCATCTGAATTCACCTTTTTCTCCATGATACATCTCTATATGTCGCTTTAGATTCCTGTTATTAGTGTAAACTTTTTCGCACAGGTGACATTTGATGATTCCTTTTAGTACATTGTGATTCGCCTGTATGTGAGCTAAGAGAGAGTGTTTGCCTTTGAAGGATCTTTTGCAATAATCGCAGGTCGGGTATTGCACATCGGGGTTATGTAGTTGGTTGATATGTCTTTTCAAGTTTCTCTCTGTTGTAAAAGTTTTAGCGCATGTTGGACACTGTATCTGAGGCCCGACGCCTTGGAGATGAACGGTGACCATGTGCGAGACAACATTTTGTTTTCTAGTGAAGATTCGTCCGCAGATGTCACACTCGGGGTAGGGCTGCATGAACCGGTTGTGACCTCTGCTGAGGTGGAGCTGAAGACCGGCCGGGCTCCCAAACCTCGTGTCACAGATCTCACAGTAGCAAGTTGAGTTGACGTGGCAGTTCTCTATATGCGTTTCGAGGTTGTACTTCCTTGTGAATGTGCGCGTGCAGTAATCGCATACATATTCTGCCATTTTATAAATTTCGCTACTGGGCTTTAGTCTTTTATGAATATGACCGCATTGTTTTATTAGTAATCAGTCTTGCAGTGGAGGTCATGATGAGACAATGTTTCTTGATTTCATCTGGGGGACATCTGAAAATTATAATATGTTGCATATAGTCTTTGTATGTGAAAATAAAATTATACATAATACTATAATTTTTCTTTTTGTATACTACGTCGGTGGCAAACAAGCATACGGCCCGCCTGATGCCTGATAACTCTAAATAATTGTGGCACTGTCCAAAAAAAGACTGATTTGTATGCAATTATTTTTAATTTCTTTTTAGGGGTTCCGTAGTCAACTAGGAACCCTTATAGTTTCGCCATGTCTGTCTGTCCGTCCGTCCGTCCGTCCGTCCGCGGATAATCTCAGTAACCGTAAGCACTAGAAAGCTGAAATTTGGTACCAATATGTATATTAATCACGCCAACAAAGTGCAAAAATAAAAAACCGGCCAAGAGCGTGTCGGGCCACGCTCAGTGTAGGGTTCCGTAGTTTTTCGTATTTTTCTCAAAAACTACTGAACCTATCAAGTTCAAAACAATTTTCCTAGAAAGTCTTTATAAAGTTCTACTTTTGTGATTTTTTCATATTTTTTAAACATATGGTTCAAAAGTTAGAGGGGGGGGGCGCACTTTTTTTTCCTTTAGGAGCGATTATTTCCGAAGATATTAATATTATCAAAAAACGATCTTAGTAAACCCTTATTCATTTTTAAATACCTATCCAACAATATATCACACGTTGGGGTTGAAATGAAAAAAAAAATCAGCCCCCACTTTACATGTAGGGGGGGTACCCTAATAAAACATTTTTTCCATTTTTTTATTTTTGCACTTTGTTGGCGTGATTGATATACATATTGGTACCAAATTTCAGCTTTCTAGTGCTTACGGTTACTGAGATTATCCGCGGACGGACGGACGGACGGACGGACGGACAGACAGACATGGCGAAACTATAAGGGTTCCTAGTTGGCTACCGAACCCTAAAAATGGAAAAAAATGTTTTATTAGGGTACCCCCCCTACATGTAAAGTGGGGGCTGATATTTTTTTTCATTGCAACCCCAATGTGTGATATATTGTTGGATAGGTATTTAAAAATGAATAAGGGTTTACTAAGATCGTTTTTTGATAATATTAATATCTTCGGAAATAATCGCTCCTAAAGGAAAAAAAAGTGCGTCCCCCCCACAGAATTAGATTTAGATAGAAGAAACGAGTTCATTTATTTGTATGGCGGCCGAGCGTGTCAGATTTTGTACTGAAGTTGTTACTTGCCTGTGATTTTAAATATGGCTCAGGCCCTTGAGTGTTGATAAGTTTTATGTTGTTGCAATTAAATATCATATAACGAGGCATTTTTAATGTTTTTGTTGACTTCAACTTACAAAAATTGACGCCCGGAAGCTGCAAGCTGCGATTAAAGACGGACAACTCAGTGGATTTCACTGAGTTCATTTGACACGCTAAGTAGATACGTTTGCTTGATCTATGGTTTATATGACATCTGTGGTCCCCCCCCTCTAACTTTTGAACCATATGTTTAAAAAATATGAAAAAAATCACAAAAGTAGAACTTTATAAAGACTTTCTAGGAAAATTGTTTTGAACTTGATAGGTTCAGTAGTTTTTGAGAAAAATACGAAAAACTACGGAACCCTACACTGAGCGTGGCCCGACACGCTCTTGGCCGGTTTTTTATTTAAACTTGGTCAAAACAATATGTATATCTACAGTTTTACACTACAGCAATCCATTGCAATAATTATGGTGTATAGTTAATTGCTATCCTACCTAACCTTTTCATAATTTTTTTATCATGAACAGAATATACAATAACTAGTATCATGAGCCTATTTTTTAGTGAATTCCAAAAACAAACGTATAGCAATTTTATTTAACTTTTTTACAGGCTGTCAATGCGTAACTCTTTTGAAAATCACGGATTGGAAACCAGTTTTTACTCCATACTAGAGATGGGCCGAATATGGACTTTGCCGAATACGAATATTCGGCCGAACATTCGGTTCAGATCTTACCGAACCGAACGTTCGGCCGAATATTTGGTGCGCTATATTTTTAAAGCTGATGTAAAGTTTAAAACTTTTAAAGGAATGGTAATGAATACATAATGTTACTAGTGTTACTAGCACCTGCTGTTCTTATCAATAGATGGATACTTAAAATTTTGTTTTTTCTTGACCTATATTTTTGTTATAAAATACAAAATGTTATTGATATTTTGAACCATATATTTAGCTCTATTTTTGTAGTTCCTTGGAACGCTGAAATATGATGGCATTATCCGATGAATTACAAAACAACTTACGTTATTTAACACTTTGTTTATTCGGTAAATATTCGGCAATGTAACCGAACTAGTCGGCCGAATACGAACATTGACAAAGTTGCCGAATATGCCGAATACCGAATATTTACCGAATATTCGGCCCATCTCTACTCCATACTAAAATACTGGTACTTTTCTTGTTCTTTGGTATAATATTTTATATTATTTATTAATTTATTTAATTGTACTGGTAGCTTCAGCTGTCCTCCAGGGTTATCCCAATTATTGTACCTATCTTCTCCATCTCAAAATATTACCAAGATTCCTCACCCCTAGGAATACCTTGTGGGCCTAGCTAGGACTAAATCCAACTCTATGAAAGTTTTGAGTGTTTCACGGTTATTTTCATTAGACTTATATAGACTGTGATTACCTTTTTGATTTTTATCGAGCTACCGGTATTTCGACGCAGTTGCATGCATCATGATCATGGTCTATATCCCGGTCAATATGAGCCTGGGTACTGAAATCCATTACTCTGTTACCATAACACGTTACTCACTTACGGATATCTTATCAGTTACACTCAGTAGGATAAAGAAACTTTCTAATTACGTATAATATATGTACAGCATAATATTACAAGTCAATAATGGAAGCTTATCTTTTCGAGTCCAAATATGTACTTATGGATTTTCCCGTTTACGTGCTTCAGGCATTCGGTGAAAACTGCCTCATATGATTAAAGAGTAAAGTATATTAAATACAATAAAAACTTACTGAATGTAACATTACACTCTCGTTGGATAACTTCTATTGTGCCTTTTAAAGTAGAATGTACATTTAAACAGAATTACAGATGCCTGTATTTCAACGGGCGGAGATCACGCACTTATGTATAAGCACTTTAGTTAGCTTATATTAATTAGTTTAGGTAAAGAATAAAAAGCTATAAAATAAAAATAAAATCCATCGGGTCAACTCCTACTCTGTACTGACAGCTAGCCAAGCGTAGCGTTGTACCATGTACCAAAATTTAATTGGTACATCTAAGATCTGTTCACACGTGATGTTGATTATCAGATCGGCCAAGTTGATCAAAAATGAAATTCAAATTTTATTAAATATATTGCGACATAGCTCTAGCTAGCTCTCTTTTATAGCCCTAACACATTACCAGGCCGTGCCAAGGTCATCATTATATATAAAGAAATATCGTGTTCTCGCTCTTACTACCAGGGTGACCTTGGCGCGATGTAAAAGGTCTTTAATCTGGCACAGAAAGCTTGTTTTTACAAACTTTTTTTTAACTCACACTCGATACGTGTGCAAGAGCCATAAATGATAATTTGTTTTATGGCCGCTGTACACACATGGCCAACAGTTCCACCAACCCCCTTGGCCATGTGTGTAGAGGGCTACTTGGCCGTAAGTTGGCAGTTGGCGCTTGCGCTTGCCGGCCAACCGATTCGTGTCGGTTTTTTGTCCACACATCAAAGGATCTTGGCGCCAATGGCCAACTGCGTTTACACGTTGGCGCTTCATTCAGTTGGTCGTCAGCCGTCAGAGAGGACAGTAGTGATATATTTACGAAAATAATAAGTTTATCTATGCCAATAATAGTGTAGATTTTAGGAAATAAAATAACCTTGCAAATGTTTAATGTATTTCCTAAAAAAGATAAATGTTCTTATCAAATATTCAAAAAATTGTTAATATTGCAAATAATTTAATTTTACTACGGGGTAATTATTTTTTAATATTTTTTTTCTGACAACGTCTATGACCAAGAATTTCCTAGATTTTTTCATTCCACGTCCATCTTTCATGAAGAGCCAATGCCAAGTGATTGGTTCGCCAATGTGTAAACAGCGGCTCTTATCTTGGCCAAGGGGTTTCACAAAGGGCTGGTGGAACCGTTGGCCATGTGTGTACAGGGGCCATTAAACGAAACTTCGATCGGTTGGGTTGACATATGGTGTAAACGTCAAACTGTATATATAAACTTTTTTTGTAACCTAATTCGCGCGTGAAAATCTTTAAACTTCGTGTTGGTCTTCATATCTCTAATGAAACTATGTCGGAGGTCACAGTACATTCGGTCTGCAACAAAGGACCGGTTTATCCCATGTTATTGTATTTCCAAAACGGATGTGTAACGAAAGACTTTGAGACAAACTGTGCTGTGTTACAAGACAAGAATCAGACTAGGATGATAGTTATGGAGGATTCTGAGCTCGTTTACGCCGGTGAAGAAGAAAAGGAAGATTCTGGTAAGACTTTTATACTGGCCAGAAACAGGATCTCCGGTAATACTCGTCTCATAGAGGTGGGCAGTGCTGATTTGAAACCGCTTTCCAAAACTGAATTAGACTATTTACAACATCAAAACGAAGAGAAAGAGATGAAACTGAAAAGAACTAAGACAAAGCATAAAGCAAATCCTGTTCACATGGACACAGGACAGATTGAAAGCAATATGACTGTCAAAAACCTTGTATGTAATAAAAGCATAATAAATGACATTAGTATACCGCCTATAGATAGAGATATAACTAACGAGGAATTAGACTTCATACAGCAACAACATGAAATAAGTGTATCAGAGTTTGAGAAGAAACAATTCAAACATCCTGAGAAAATTAGAAACAATTTTGAAACTGATAAAAAACCTGGACAGGAATTTGTTGAGCAAGTCAATTACACATATGAGTTCCATGTACCACCTATTAACAGAGATGCTAAGACAGTGGAAGATGTGTATCACGTAGAGAAGATTTTGTCCAAAGATGAATATGAAAAGATTTTTCTGGAACTACAGGAAAATAACTATGTCCCTGATTTGCACCCTTATATAAAGTCTTACATGAAAGGCAGGCACCTATCACCACAGTTAACCGTACTTGCTGCATATACCAGTTGCCTCATAAAATTGCTAAATGTCAATTATATTCAAATACGATCTACAAAATTCACAATATGTCAGAATTCTAAAATGTTGAATGAAATAATAATGACGAGGTTCACAGAACTGGCCATGTATAAAGTAGAAAATGATTTAAAAGTTGAGAATATAAAACCGAAACATATGCAAGACAAAATTGTGTGTCATATTATTGTGTTCATGTTGTTATTAAATAATTTCAATATTTATCTTGAGCCGCTGTGTATTGCGATGCATATGGCAGACAGCAACAGAGGGGTTATTACACGGTTGGTCCGCTTAACTGGAGCGTCAATCAAGAAGTGTAATATTGGAAGACAGGTGGTATTAAAGCTGCCTTTAGTCAAAAACAAACATTCATTTGATGTGCCTGTATATGGAGATACAGTCACAGTTCAGCGTAATGGAAGAAGATTGAGAATAAGAAAAAATGCCCTACAGCTTGTGCAACATTACCATCAGCAAATAGAACTAGTGACTACCAATGATTTGATCAGCAATGATCTTGCCAAAAATGGTAAACCTGACTCAAATGATTTGCATTTACCATTTATAAACAGAGACGCAGCTCATGTTGAAGATGTGTATCTTTTAGAGAAGATTTTATCAGAAGATGAATATGAGGAGATTTACGCTGAGCTTCTAGAAAATAACTACACAGCAGAGTTACACCCATACATACAAAGTTTCATAGAAACCGAGACTCTGTCCTTACGGTTAACGGTGTTGGCTATATATACTAGTGAACTTATAAAATTGTTACATGTTCATAAGAAAGACATGAATGACGACTTTATATTATGCCACTATTCTAAGACATTGAACAATATCATAATGAGAGATTTTCAAATGATGAGGCCACAAAAAAGGAACGACAAAATTATATGTTATATAATTGCGTTTACATTAATCTTAAGTAACTTTAGCTTTAAGATGATGCCCCTTTTTGAATCTATAAAAGCTGTGTGTGACTACAGCCATATAATGAAATTAATAGTTCTCATTGGAGCATCAATGACATATGAAGAAAATGAAATTACCATACAGTTAAAATTACCATTGGCTTATATACAAAATGGAGAAATAGAACACAAACTTGACTCAACACATAATAAAATAGACCCACATGAAACCTCTTTACCACTTGTTAACAGAGAAGCATCTGCACTAGAAGATTTCTATTGTATAAAAGAGATTTTCTCTGAAGAAGAGTATTTTCAAATCTTTTTTGAGCTAGTAGAAACCAATTATATGGAAGATTTACATCCATACATCCAGCAAATTGTGGGAGAGAAGACTCTGTCATTAGAATCTACAGTATTAGCTGTATATGCAAGTGAACTCATAAAATTCTCACATGACAATACCTTCAATTCCCAACATTCTAAGACTTTAGATGCAATATTATTGAAAAGGTTTACAGAAAACAAAGAAAGCAAAATTTCACGAGAAATGGCAAATAAAAGTGTATGTCACTTAATAGTGTGCATGTTAATCTTAAATAACTTTAAATTTCAAATGGATTCTTTGTTGGATGTGATAAAACTGAGAAAAGGAGCAAAGTTCCATAAATTGGTCAGTTTAGTTGGAGCAACAATTGAATGTAGGGACGATGTATCAATGGTGAAGTTAAAGTTACCATTAGATCCATCAATTCAAGCCACTCAACCGAAAACATATACTCATAAAAACGGAATCTACTTAAATCAGACTGACAAAATTGATACCAATGATTTTTGTTTATCAGCTATTGACAGAGAAACCACGGAATTTGAATATGTAAAAAGAAGTGTTGAACCTGATGGTGATGAAATTACTATAGAACCAGATGACCAGTTGCTAAATAGTAAGCCATCTGCTTCTAAAATTAACTCTATGCAATATGCTGTTAAAAAAGGAATTGAGAAGGCGGAGACAGATAATGGTAACGAAGATCTGTCAGGTAACGAAAACGTAAAAGACATAGAGGACTATTTACAGAATATACAGGATAACGTTAGTGAAACATATACTGAGCCCGAGGATGTTGACGAAGACTTGAGTATACCAATTAATTCAATTATATTATTTATAGACCCTGACGTACTTAGTACAGTTAGGGAGCCATGTGATTCCAAATTTGACAGCCTGCAACACAATGTTAAGAAAGGAAGTGTAGAACGAGAGGCTGAGATTATTGACGAAAATATATCAAAAGATGAAATCATAAAAAATACAGAAGATATTCAAGTAAATTTACATAATACTCAAGATAACATCAGTAAACCATCTAAGTCAAAATCTAAGTATCTGCAACGTGCAGTTAAGAAAAGAAGTGTAGAACCTCAGGATGTTAATGTTAAAGAAGAAAATATATCATATAATGAAAATATCTTACTAAATACACCAGATAATGTAATGGAGACAGACAATGTTGATGAAGAAGATCTGACACTTAGTGAAAATACAAGAAACTCGGAAGAAATTGGTTTACCGCATATTAACCTAAAAGCAACCAAACTAGAAGATGTATATTCTTTAGAAACGTTTCTGTCTAAAGATACATATAAGACAATTGAGTGTGAATTAAAAAATAATAATTTTGAAAAATATTTACATCCATGCATACAGTCTTTTGTGAAAAGGAATCCTTTGTCTCCTGAGTTTACAGTACTAGCCGTGTGTGCAAGTTCACTTATAACACACGTAAATTCTCCCAGGAGAGAAATAAAGAAAACAGATATGACAATATGTCCCTCTTCTAAAACATTGAATAACATCTTAATAAAAGGGTTCACAGAAGTTGTTCAACACAAGACAAACAATCGAAAAATTACAAGAATTATTAGGACAGCTAAAATGACGATTACTTCGCAGTGTTATATAATGATGTGTATGTTACTTTTAAACAACGGCCGATTTAAGCTACAAGATTTCTGTAACGCAATGAAGACGAAATATACTCGGAAACATCTAGAAAAAGTGGTGAAGCTTGTTGGAGCCGTGATTGTCGGAGACAAGGAGTCACTGGTAGAGTTGAACTTACCATTACTGCCAAAAAAAGAGGACAATTTAAATAAAACTTCAAACAATGATACTGTCGATCAAGAGTTACAAGATCAAGAAGATTATAAAAATAAGGTAGGTCCAGACGCCGATTTTGCAGAGTCTAAAATTGACTATTTGCAACATGATGATAAGAAAGGAATTGGAGAAACGAAGACTAAGTTCTATAAAAAAGAAGGTGTATCAGATAATGAAAATATAAAATACACAAGAGACGATGTATTAAATACACAAGATGAAGCTAGTGAACCATCTGAGACAAAAATTGATGTTAAGAAAGAAAGTGTTGAACTGCAGGCTGAGAATGTTGACAAAGGAGATCTGTCCAATACGGAAAATAAAAAATATACAGACGACATGTATATACCGCCTATTAACCGAAATGCAACCAAACTAGAAGACGTGTATCCTATAGAAAAGTTTTTATCTAAAGATACGTATAAGAAAATAAAGGATGAATTAAAAAATTGTAATTACAAAAAAGAATTACACCCATGTATCAAGTCTTTCGTGAAAAGGAAATCTCCAGAGTCCACGGTCTTGGCCGTGTGTGCAAGCTCACTAATAAAATATGTAAATTCGAGCACGCAAGAATACAGGAAAAAAGATTATATGATATGCCCGTATTCGAAGACATTAAATAATATCTTAATGAAGGAATTTACAGAACTTGTAAAACAAGCTAAAAGCAGGATATCAAGGGTTAAGTCGGCAAATATGAAAATGAAATCAGTGTGTTATATAATGGTATGTCTGTTAATCTTGAATAACTACCATTTTAAACTGGACCTTCTGAACGACGCATTAAAAACATGTGGTTATAAATTTATGCTGGAGTCTGTACGTCTTGTTGGAGCGGTAATAGATAATACTGGTGATGGAAGTATGGTGAAGTTACAACTACCTTCCGCCCATAAACTCCCTTTAAAACCTTGTTATCGTAAAATTGACTTTTCTAAATATGAAATAATTGATCCAGACGATTTCTTCATACCGCCTATTAACAGGGAAGCAACTGAACTTGAAAAGGTGTATGTTTTGAACAAGATGTTCTCTAAAAGTCAATATAAAAAGATTTACTCTGAGCTCGAAAAAAGTAACGGTGATTATCTACACCCATACATGCAGTCTATCATCGAAAACAAGTCGCTTTCTTTGCAGTTTACAGTGCTATCAGCCTATGCGAGTGAACTTATAAAATTCATACATGTCCCTTGCTCGCAAATCATAAGAAAAGACTTTGAAATTTGCGAACTTTCTAAGACATTGAATGATATAATACTGGAAAGATTTTCGGAGTTTTCTGAATATAAACATTCCGCTACCACTACAGGTATGTATAGAACTTGCACGCCTGATATGAAAGGGAGAATGGTATGCCATGTAATAGTGTGCGTTTTGATTTTAAACAACTTTCAATGCAAGCTGGATCCTCTTGCTGATGCAGTAAAGCATACGAAAATTAGAAACATTCAAGAGTTGATTCGTTTTGTCGGCGCATCTATCGTAGACACTGTTAATGGCAAAATAGTGCAGTTAAAGTTACCGTTAGTTCCAAAAACTCAGGTTACCAGAAGAAAGCAATCGACTAAAATCAAAAAGACTGCAAGCACTGAAAAGAGAAGAAAAAAATGGTGGTCTGTCGCAATTGCATTATAAAGTTTCTACTCCAGCATAGAGAAATAAGTAGCAGACTAGCAGTATTAATAATTTACGCTAGTTGACGCGTGATTGTCTCTAGATGTCACTTAACTATGCCTATACAAATAACTCGCATTTACTGATGTATGAAGTTACAATTACAACTCTTCCCTTATTCCTCTGACTCCAGCGAGACACCTGAAAAAAATTCGGTTTACCCTTGAATCGGGTTAAGATTGTATTAATTTAATAATAATTGTCGACAGACACTTGTTCGAATATTATTTCGTGTTAAAGACAACGTTTCAAATAATTTCATTTCATCGACAGTTCATATCGAATATAGAAACAATCGACACATATCTTAGTAAAATCAAACCGTAGACTTTTATTTCGTAGATAACTTATTCCGAGTATACTTTATATCGTGGTATTTCATTTCGTGTTTTTTCATTTCATTTTGTTTTACATTAAATACAATTCATTACGCATAATATTATTTCAATTATGTTTCTTTCTAAAATTATACAATTTGTAAACTGTTTGTTTGGTCACAGTTCTAACCTAACCCAAACCTACTCGGTAAGCTGGTCGTTTTTGTGTGTGGTCACAGTTCTAACCTAACCTAAACCTAATTTAAAAGCCATTGGTTGTAGTGTAGGTCGCAGTTCTAATCTAACCTAAACCTACTCTGTAAGCTGGTCGTTTTTGTGTGTGGTCACAGTTCTAACCTAACCTAAACCTAATTTAAAAGCCATTGGTTGTAGTGTAGGTCGCAGTTCTAACCTAACCTAAACCTACTCGGTAAGCCGTTTTTTTCTGTGTGATCACAGTTCTAACCTAACCTAAACCTACTCTGTAAGCTGGTCGTTTTTGTGTGTGGTCACAGTTATAACCTAACCTAAACCTACTCTAGGATTTAAGCCAATGGTCATAGTTTAATTATGGACGTAAATATGTGATGTGCCACGATAAAATCGACAATTTGAAGTTTCCTAGAATAGAAACATCTATTAACGTGTAGTACGACAAATGAGAAAGTATTGTAATAATACGTCGAATAAATGAATTGCGATGTTTTGTAGTTCTGCTATTTGAAGTACTTTGAAACGAATCAGCGATGAAACAATATTCGTTGAATAGTATTTATAATAACTAAGAAAATTTCAAATAAATAGTAGTTGAAACAAAATTACTCGAAACAATTTTACTCGAACTAAACTTTCGATGATTTGTTGTCGATGAAATGATATTCGATGAAAAGTTTGTCGGCGAAACAAGGGTACACCCTCCTAAGGGCCTCCGCTAGCTGGCGCGGACGCCCGCACGGTGTTTTCAGTCACACAGACAAATACAACAAGACGGCCCTTAAGGTGCGTTTAAACGGCGCGCGATAACGTGAGCCGAGCCTGGCTCGGCTCGTGATCCGGCGCGCCACGCGCCGTTTAAACAGCTACGCTCGGCGCGGCTCGGCTCGGCTCGGCAAAGTTCGCGCGATCCATCACTTGTCGGTTTTTTCGACACGGATCAAAGGCGCGCGCGCCATCTTCGGCTCGGCTCGTGTTAATACGCGCCGTCTAAACAGATGGTACAAAGCGCGCGACGACGGAAGTCGAGTTTTAAGTTTTTAACACGCTTTTATTAGGTCGTCGTGTATGTAACTATGTAATGGAATCTACGGAGGCTAATTTAACCATCTTCCAAGGATCGTAGCGTAATGAAAATTGGCAGCTGTATGCAGTTCCTGATGACAATGCAATAATATGGTACTGTTGAACTGATCTGATGATGGAGCCGAAAGATATGAACTGGAACTACATGATGGAACATCGTATCATAGCTGTTTTTGGGTTTCTTAGAAAAGTCTTGTAATGAACTTTGACTAAGATTAGGTTTCAAAGTCTGATGATGGAGCCGGAAGATATGAACTGGAACTACATGATGGAACATCGTATCATAGCTGTTTTTGGGTTTCTTAGAAAAGTCTTGTAATGAACTTTGACTACGATTAGGTTTTAAAGTCTGATGATGGAGCCGGAAGATATGAACTGGAACTACATGATGGAACATCGTATGAAAGCTATTTTTGGGTTTCTTAGAAAAGTCTTGTAATAAACTTTGACTACGATTAGGTTTCAAAGTCTGATGATGGAGCCGGAAGATATGAACTGGAACTACATGATGGAACATCGTGTCAAAGCTGTTTTTGGGTTTCTTAGAAAAGTATTGTAATTAACTTTGACTACGATTAGGTTTCAAGGTCTGATGTTGGAGCCGGAAGATATGAACTGGAACTACATGATGGAACTTCTTATCATAGCTGTTTTTGGGTTTCTTAGAAAAGTCTTATAATGAACTTTGACCACGATTAGGTTTCAAGGTCTGATAATGAAGCCCGAAGATAGGCACTGGCATTCCATGATGGCATATCGTATCATAGTTCTGTTTGCGCTTGTGAGAAAGGCCACGTAATGAACTTCGAACGTTACGTTTTCAACGTTATAACAAACCTATTATTGACCGAAGCGAAGCGAGGCCTAAGCTAGGTTAGGGTTTTCTTGCGACCCTTATGAGCGGAAAAAGGAAAGACCGAATCAGTATATCTAAACTAAGTCAGGTTAGGGTCTTTTTTGTGACCCTTAAATATGCAGCCCAGCCAGGCAATCATGGTCGCGCAATAAACGATAAAACATCGGGCATCGATAGGGACGGCCTGCTGTTTTATTATCATTTATCGCGCGACCATGATTGCCTAAATAAATATCAACGTAGTATTTAAAATAAGTTGGTTAAGGGTTTTCTTGTGACCCTTAAGAGCAAAAGTAAGAGGGGCTCGGGGGGCAAAGCCCCCCGCATAAAAGAAAGATTAACGTAATATTAAACATAAGTTGGGTTAGGGTTTTCTTGTGACCCTTAAGAGTAAATAAAGGGGGGCTCGGCCCCCGAAAAAAAGAAAGATTAACGTAGTATATAAAAAAGGTGGGTGTGGGTTTTCTTGCGACCCTTAAGAGCGAAAATAAGGTGGGGGGTGGGGGGGTGGCTTTATCAACGAAAAATTTCACGCCACGCTACTGCTAAGCATGTCGCGAAGGTCTACAGTTCCCAGAGCCACTATCAGTCTTTTAGTTGCTTAGCAAAATGTCGCGTCCACGTTCCATATCCAGGTTCAACCCAACGTAAATATACTAGAGTGTGACTGAGAAAATTCAACCCTTTGTCTCTATCCTCTTACAGAGTAAGATGAAATCCTTAAGTTCCGTATTGCATTAATCTTCAAATAAATATAAATACCGTGCACAAGATGCAAGGCACTACGCAGTGGTGTATTTAGGGACCCTTACTTTTGCGGTTGGACAGGCTCATGTGGCCCTGAGTAGAGTAAAATAACTTAGTGCTCTCCAGATAGAAGAGCTAGATTGTTCTAAAGCTGAAAGGTAAAACACCATGCAATACAGACACACTGGCGGAGATGGAGAGAATGTGGGCTCAATAAAATAGAAATTGAAATAAAAATAAAATGAATCAATGAAAAACTTTATTGCGATAAGTTTGGTACCTATACATCAGGTGGTATTAATTATTATTAAGTAGCAATACGTGTTAGCCACAAATGGCTTGCGAAATTCGCCTACTTGGAATAAATTTATGTTTAAATTTTAAAGATATTTCATTATTAACGACTAAAAAGTATAAAATAAATTTATAGTTTAAAAAACTCTAGAAAAACACGCTTTTATAAATGCACGTAAAAGCCAAAAATAAATTATGGATCGTTCAAGTTGTCTCTATTTCTGGGATGAAGAGTAAACTCTGTGCTTTTAATTATAATATTTGATTGTAAAAGCGTGGGGCGCTGTAACAGGAAAATCTTTTTGTATAACTTGCTGAGAAATCAAGTTAAACTATATTACGAGAAGCAGTTTACACAGATTGGCGCGCTAACTGGACTTGCAGCACGACTGCAGCGCCCCACGCTTTT
Organism: Leguminivora glycinivorella; assembly: GCF_023078275.1. Lineage (NCBI taxonomy): Eukaryota > Metazoa > Arthropoda > Insecta > Lepidoptera > Tortricidae > Leguminivora > Leguminivora glycinivorella. The sequence continues at coordinate 6,285,855 of NC_062995.1, read as the reverse complement.
ACAATCAAATATTATAAAAAAGCACATAGTTTACTCTTCATCCCAGAAATAGAGACAACTTGAACGATCCATAATTTATTTTTGGCTTTTACGTGCATTTATAAAAGCGTATTTTTCTAGAGTTTTTTAAACTATAAATTTATTTATCGGCGTTTTCATGTCGCTCCTTGAAAAACATAGTGACACTATCCAAAAAACATAGGTTTTTAGTTAACAACGCCATCTAGGTCGCGCCGTCATAACGAACGCAATGCAAAGACACCTATCGATTTAGCTCGCTTAGAAGCGACAGGGGGCGCTAATGTCACTATGGCGAATAGTGGGAATAGACGCGTGGGGGACGGGAACAATGTCATGTTTGCATTAATGACCTGGACGCCGATCAAAATGTAGTGAACTCTAAGACGAAAGTTGTCATTTTGTGTTTAGTGACGGTTTTCCGCTAGATTGAATGGTAAGTATGACAATTTTCTTATGGAACATTGTATCAATCCTTAAAGTGTCACTTTGAACTTGTAATAACTATTCAATATTGAGTTTCATTTTAAAGTAACAGTGTCATTTTTGCTATAATGACACTAGTACTTTAACAATTCTAAACGTGTTGAGATAGGTATAGTGACACTGTGCACGTAATGACGGTTTGGCTTTAAACTATTAGGCTTAATGCAGGTTAAAAATAAAGTTGTACTGTACTTTTACTTAAAATGACGTTATGGTCTTACCTCGCTAAAAAGAATTTGCATGAATGAGTCGTCATTATCTGTTTAGTGTCATTTTTGATTGTATGAATTACCATAATTACACTTGCATAGAAATGGAATACCGCTGTTATGAGTTTAAAGCCACTTTAACTGGTAATGGTAGCTTGAAGCGCGTTGACTGATTCTTGTCACTTTAAGTTTTATGTCATGCTTTGCGGTAATTAAAATTACAAAACAGTTAATGATTAATTACCTTCTAGACATATTACGTTTAATACCATTGTTCCATTTAAGTTTAGCACATAAACCTACACAATTTTGATGAAATTCTATGAAAAAGACATTTTACTCTATTTTTTTGTAAAATACCTATAAACAGCGCTAATAAAAATTAAGGTTATTTTTTGTATAATTATTTTTTACGAAGTAATTGCTATTTTTGTGATCTACAAGACACAATTACTAATTTAAGATACAATATAAAAACTATGATTGCTAGTGGATAAATTTCTTGTGCATTAATATAACTAAATTATTAGCCATAAATAAGTATATTTGTTTGTTACAGTAAAAAATGGCTCAACGATATTGAAGGCTCAAAAATTCAAAGCAATCATCAATAGTATAAACACACCAGCATCTACAGATCACCTATTTGCTACATCGCCACGAGCATGCACATTTCAAACGGCCGACTAAACTTCGCGTAAGTTTACCACGTCGTCAAAAAAAAATCGCACCTCGCGCAAAATCGTTTCAGGCAAAAATATCTCTAATCTTATTGACTGTAATCAATCAATATTTGTGTCATTTCAAAGTACAATTAAAGCCCTCTAAGAGAAAAGGTGTACAATTTTCTTAAAAACAATAATCGCCAATCTGCCGTGGTTTAAAAAAAAAAGGTATTGATGCGATTTTAATGGGACTCTAGGTGTGCTACCCCAGACGGTTTTAGAAGGAGCTGTAAAGGTGTCATGTGGATCTTTTGCACCCCAAAAGTCACCGAGGACGAACGCCTGCAGAAAAAAAAACCTGCCTTCAAGGTTTTTTTTTCTGCACGCGCATAGGGGTAAAACACCAGAAAAAGCAGCTCAAGTGGTGGTACTGCTCCTAAACGGACTACGGCAGTAGCAAGTTGCTGAACGCCTAAGCATAATCCGTTTCCGGGTGCGACGAGTCTTGTTGCGGTTTCTGGAGACCAGTAGCTACATCAGGAGGCCAGGATCTGAGATAAGACGCTGCACCACCGCTAGAGACGACCGGTACATTGTATCAGCCTCTTTGCGGAACCGCTTTCTTATCGCTCCTGAGCTGCAGATACTGCTAAGAACAGCTCGAAGAACTGTAGTGAGTATCTCCGTGATCAGAAGAAGAGCTGACAGAGGCTACCAATTGAAGCCAGAGCCAATACCCCAATCGAATTGCTACAAGGCTTAAGGATTGGACGTTGCAGCAATAGAGGAAAGTTTTGTTCCCCAACGAGACGAAGGAGATCATTTACACTAACTACAGACGCAAAAGGGTGTACAGGAGTCAAGGAGAGCAGTTTACACCAGTCTTCACCGAAGAAACAGTCAGTTACGGGAGCGGCTCGTGCATGTTCTGGGGCGGCATTTCCATCGACGGCAAAACGGATTCTCATTATGGAGATCTTAGAAGAACGTATGGTCTCGTACGCTGAGTTTTTTGGACCTGATTTCCAATTCATGCACGTCTACGCCCGTTGCCTGCCTGCCTTGATAGTGCGGGACTCCCTGATGCATGAGGTCGGAATGCACCGTAATGGAGTGGCAGCAACGAGCCCCGACCTGAACCCCATCGAACATCTCTGGGATGAGTTAAAAACGGCTTGTTTGGTCACGGGATCCTGCTCCAGCCACCCTCAAAGAGCTGGAAGCCGTAGTTATTGAGGAATGGGAAAATATTCCTCAAAAACTGATCGTAACACTGATCAGGTCCATAACTGATCGCATGGAAGCTACAGGAAGGGCCAGAGGGAGGAACACTGGGTTTTAAGGTTAATTTTAAGTCATTTTTTTCGATATTTGTTGATTTTATTGCGTTTGATTTTTTTTAAACTTTAACCTGAATGCACTTTGGTTACTTTTTCCTGACAATTTTAATTTTTGGTATAAAATGTCATGAATTTTATGGATATTAAAATAAATGTTGTATTACTAACGCAAATGTCAAGACTGAAAGTGATTTTTGTTTCTAATATTTTTTTAGTTATATTTTATTGTTTAAGAGGGCAAGCCAGGAGTGTTTACATAGTTTTTAAGGGCAGTAATGCTAAATAGATACAGGGTTTGAGACCGAATGTCATTTAATTCAATAAATTTTAATGTATATACATAAAAGGTGGTTTGATTGCTAATTATTCATTGAAATAAAAGGTAAATTTCATAAAAAAATGGCTATAGTGTCATTTTTCCACAAAGTAAAACGAAGATATAAAGTTGTCATGTGTCCCTAAACAAAAATAAATGGAAAAGTGTCACTACCATTTTGTTCAAGCTTAATTATCTTAGAAACAAAATAAAAAAAATACAATTTACTATTATATCTATCAGGTTTAGTCACAAAACTAACAAGATCTGCCAAAAAATTACAAGTTTGTTGTAAAAATAGTAATTTTTGACGATTCAAAAATTTCAAAACTTTAAACCGTTGTACCCAAAAAAGACGTTTTTCATTTAATGACACTATGTTTTTCAAGGAGCGAATTGTGTTCGAATTATGGAGTGGAGCAATGATATGATTCAAAGCTTTATTTAATTATATGAAGAGGAACCATCAATATGGAACCCAAAACATCTCGGTCACAAAAATCGCAACAATATAATAGGCTTTCGTTCGTATCTACACGGACGGCTCGGCTCGCGTAGGATCGTGCTACCTCGCGCCGTGTAAACGCACAGGCTCGCGTTCGTATTGAGCCGAGCCGCATCTACACGGACGGCTCGGCTCGCGTAAGATCGTGCTAACACGCGCCGTTTAAACGCACCTTAAGGCCCTAAAGGAACGAAACACTGTTCCGTGATGGGAAAGACATACAAGTGTAAAATAAAACAAGTATCTTCACATTTTACGTTTAATGTTTTGTTTGCATCTTTTATTTACAAAAAAATCCTTAATCAACGTGTACAGACAGTCAAACGAGATATAATCTCTATTAAGATACAGTATTTATTTATTTATACATTTTACTAGAAATGTTAACACTTACAATTCAAGCCAATTTTTCTTAAAAAAAATACTATAAAGAAAACTAATGTCGAAAGAAAGGATGAAGCTATGTTTAATAATTATAATACCTACTTTCAATTCTCTATAAATATTTTCCGAGATTATTCAGAGAAAAACGGGATATAGTAAGTGTTAACAATTTCTACTGAAATTATGAACATTTATTTTTATATTAAAACACTAAACGAAAGAGAGTTTTTGAACATAAAGCGACAAAATATTTTTTTACGCGCGTTTGATCATTTATTACAATATTTGTATTATATTTTCTTATGAAGGCGAAATAAATGTAAGTACCTATTATAAAATTATTTTATTCGATAGGAACACATTTTATCAGATTTGATTCATGAATAGTAAATAAAACAATCCATTTATTAAAGAGTATTAAAGTAATTCCGAATAATTAACGATAATCCTTTTATATCACATTTGTTATGAAACTAAAATCTACTTAGATACAGCTACTTATTGAAGCACGAAAAAAGGTTAACATAAGCCATTACAACGTTTTCACATTATCCGATCCGGTATCGGATAATGTGAAAACGCTCTTACTTTGAGCAATGAAAATATTCTTTAAAAGGTGGTTTTTGGACTCAAAAGTTTAAAGAAAGTGGAGTTTTAAAAATAACAAAGAAAAATCGGGTATAGGTTCCAGGCCGCATAGCCAACATGCCAACAGTCTACGCTTCATGCCGAACGAAACGCAACTAAAGGCCTTTAAAGGCCGAGCCGTGTCAAGATCATCCTTTAAGTGAGAACGATAAAGATCCTTTTCACGACTCGTTAACGGATAGAGAGATAAATCGTTTCATTGTATTAGCGCATGCGATTGTCAACTTGGCTACGCACCCAGGTATACGTTTTATGCTATAAAAACTGTAGGTATATTGAACACATGTATATTTAGATGAGTTTGTTTCCATAGGAAACAGCGATTACATTTTTAATACTGAATTGAAGTATAAGTTATATTGTTTTTTTTACAACAACTGTACCTATACTTTAAAGATGATATGAACTAATTGCGCTTGCGCATACCTATGTACAGCAGTCAACCAATTGGAACCCTAGGCCACTGCAGAACTATATCACAGTGACGTTATAAGTCAGATTGTAAGAAATCTCTTACTGATGACATTTTGACATGGTTGTAGCGGCCTAGGGTTCCAATTGGGGTTGGTACCTACTCAGTTAGCGTTAGAAAATATGATAAATATAGATGGTCAATTAAATCTTGTCACAAAAAAGGCGCGAAATTCAAATTTTCTATGAGAGTTTAACCTTCGCTTCGCCTCTACATTTTCAATCAAGTTTTAGGGTCCTCCCACATGTAGCGTTTCGCGAGTGTAGCGTCGGGCCAACTGTATGAAAAAAGACGTATTAGGCTTTGCCATACAGTTGGGCCTACGCTACGCTCGCGAGACGCTAGACGTGGAGCGACCCTTAAGTGTTCTCTACGTCTCGTTGATGATTTCACCAACGTCAAGTTTTAGAACATCCAATTAGAAGGCACGCGCTTTGTAAAGACAATTGGTCGCCCAGCCCTACATTTTGAAAATTTTTGCCATTTTTAATTCCAAGATTTGGTTAACCGTCTATAGGGTTACCTTTTTGGTATAGAACCCTAAAAAATGATGAGAGAAATTTAATCGATATTAGGGTGCGCGCCCACAGGCGACAAAGTTGATCGGCGACTTACGTATTTGTCTGAAAAGTTGCGTCGCTTCGTGTGCGCACTTTCATACTAGCCCATAGACCGATGATGTGAGCGACAAAAAAGTCGCAGCCAAAAGTTGCCCGTGTGTGCGCTCTCTTAATACATACACTCTCTCCACATATAAAGCTGTCGATAAACTTAAACGCATTTTTTTATGAAAGCCAGTCCAGACGTGACAAATCATAAAGTTAATCGGGAAGTGCGGACGCATAAACTCATAAGGAGGTCGCGTGGTCGCTAAATTAATTTTTTTTTTTACAAAAATTAAATTTTTGGCACAAGCTTTTATCGCCGACTGTACCTTTCTTTCAGTCATCTACTGTTCTCCGAGACGTTTCTAAAAACCCCTTACTCGATGGGGATACGACCTTTCATAACAGAGTTCCTATGGCCACCTTTCTGCTCCATCATCAGATCAGCTCCATGATTCCATAATATTGCATTGTCACATGATTTACATATATGTGCAAAATTTGAAGTGGGTCAAATTTAGCTTCTGACCCAAACTAACATACAAGTCAAGTTGAATAAAAGCTTTTAATTACCATATTTTGTTCCCGATCAAATTGTGAATATGATTTTTCCCGTCTGGACAGGCCTTATGTTGAGAAAATGGGATTTTCTCGGGAAATACTTTGTTGCACGTTTCGTATGTGCGTATCACTGCTTTATTACATACACATACATCAAGGCATACATTAGCTACACATATGAAGCCCATTGCACAAGTATATATATTATTATTAGAACCCAAATTGAATATGGATGTCGCGGGTTCGAACTTCGAACCCTGGCTCGTTCGTACCAATGAGTTTTTAGGAACTGAAGTGCGAAATGTCATTTGATATTTGCCAGTCGGTTTTGTGAAGGAAAACATGCTGAACTGAGGAAACCGGACCTTCGGGTAACTAGGCCTTATTGGGATTCGGGCAGTCGCTGGTGCCTACGCCAAATCTTGGGATTAGTTGTCAAAGCGGACCCCAGGCTATCATGAGCCGTAGAAAATGCCAGGATAATGCAAGGAGGATGACGATTATCATTTATATAAGTAGAATCCCACGATTCAAATAAAATTGTACCAATTTCTTCGATCATGATGTTAAAAAAATTAACGGAAAAGATGAACCGTTACTTGTCAGTTGGAACATAATTTAAGCGCCCTCTGTTATGAGGAATTGGTAGTTTTTATTCAACTATGAAATTATGATGATAGGTCTTTCATTATAGCGCTCTCCACACGCGCGCGTATCGCGGCGCGATGCCGTGAACGCGAGTGTAGATTGTTTCTGCGTATCGAATCCAAGCGCGCGTTCGTGGCATCGCGTCGTGTCGTGATACGCGTCTAACGCGTCCGAGTGAGGGCGCTTAAAATGAGGAAGCATACTGTTAACCTTAGCAACCGCTGCCTGCAGTTTACCCTAAAGAGTATGCCTAATAATATAGTAGTGGTTTACCCACAAAGATATTATTTATGAATAATGTTGCCAAGTTAGGAACGTTATTGAAAAAAAAAAACTGATTTGACAGTTACAGGCGGTATAGTGGCCGCCTGGCGTGGTAAAATGTCAGTTTGCTTCCTCATTTCATTAATGTGTATAGTGAAGCTTATAGACATCACAGAATCAGTAAAAATGTTGCAATAAAATCTGAGTTAACGATATGGCAACATTTGAAGTCAATAATGAGGAGGCACAGATGGCGCCACCTTATTAGTCCATTGCACAGATAAAGAATTTGATACATGAGAGCGAGACGATGATATTTTTTTCTCTCTCACACATATGAATGACAGTGACTTGCCTAGATACTTGTACAGGCGCCGCCTGGTGGGATAAAATGTCAGTGTGGCTCCTCATTGGATACCTACTTAACACATACCCTATAAGGAAACAATATCCTACTCTATAATAAACGCGCAATATTGTATATATTTGTATAAAAAACTCCAACGATTTGGATGAAGTTTACAATACGTGTCACTACTAGTTTTTTTTACGGTTGGGTCTTAAGAAGGCGACAAATTGATATTTAACATAATGTACGTTAAATGCATTATATGTATATTGCTTAAGAATCATGCGATGGAGTGCTGACGCCTAACTCTGAACTTGTTGTACAAATTACTTTGAAAATCCAGAAATCACTTTCTTAATATCAGGCACAAATAAATATCACCACTTCCTTTCTATTTGGTAGAAAAACCGTAGCAGGTGCATTTCACAAAAAAGTATACGTATAGCCTGGTAAAAAAAGTAGAAAATAATAGGAAAATATAATAATTTTACCTTCCAATAAAATTGTTATTATTTTGCCTGGTATATCCGAGGTCTTTATAGAGAGAGTACGTCGTAGACGTCGCATCGGACCGGTAGATGGCGCCATCGTTCGTTGTAAGTCGCTCCGGCGTCACACCGCCGCGATGTTGGTAGTCCCGTTTTTCCCCACCTGCAACACAAGGCCTCCCGCGCCCCGACCCGCCACCAGCCACCCTCATTGTTGAGGAGAAGTGCCGACGGTATATTAAGCCTACCAGGAAGGCATCACTCAGACCTCGGATATACCAGGCAAAATAATAACAATTTTATTGGAAGGTAAAATTATTATATTATTTGTGCCGTTTGTATATCCGAGGTCTTTATAGAGACCTGTTTATTATCTCCTGGTGGCGAGTCAGCTGGCGCGCAAGCCTTTGGTAGCCCTATTGGCATAGCATAGAAGAATAAGTGAATCAGTTGTTGAACCGATTTGACAGATGTATCAGTCGAAATAGCCTTCGATCCGCGAATATCTCGGTGCCAGAAACGCCTAAAGAGATTTTCGTGATGACGTTTAGCTTTAGTCAGCGAATAGTTAGAGAAATGACATTATTATACATCGCAGATCAAAACCAAAAAAGATGTAGGCGAGGCTGACTTGAACAAGATACAAAAACCTTAGATACACTATTATTATTAACAGACACGTTATTTTATCAGGTTATAAACCCAATTTCAGACACAAAGTGTGGAAATTAACTGTAAAAGTAGTATAACTATCTGTACTGTAGCAGGGTAACGTAATTGATACTGCTTTTGTCAACCCTTCGTAAAAATTATCTAAATCAATATTAGCTTTGATATGACTATTTAAAGTCCAACGTCTTACGTCCATATCAAACACAGAAAAAGGTCATAACTCACGCGCCCAAGGGCTATTTGTTACAATACTGGTATTTTCGATCAGACTATTTCGCGTCAAGCGAGCGCGGTTGCAAGCGAGACTCCTGAACTCTGAACTCTTTTTAGTGAGGGCATTTGAGGATACCGATCGCTCGGTAAAACTAGCCTAGAAGATGAAAAGTACGAGCGCTGTCGATTGCTACTACACTGGACGGAGGTATCAGTCGATTTCTTCAAGTCAGTCATTGACTCTTAGGGTAATCCATTACCTAATCCAAAACCCGATGCGACAGATTTCTACTTCGTGCAATGAAGGTCGACAGAGTAGACTGAGAGGTGGAGACGTCCGTGTCGCATCGCTGGTGGTTGCTGAACACGTCGTGGTAGCAGGTCAAGGGGTGAATTAAAACACCGAAACACATGCGCGCTTTAAGAGCGTAGGCGGAGCGCAATAATGGCGGTGCACCGCACAAACGCTGGCGTTGCGCCCAGTGGGCGCTAGCGGGAACTAACGAGCGCTGATTGCGAGCGCAACGCGCGCGGGACGGGAGCGGAATGCACGCGCATTCAGCGCGCTGATAGTGTAGCGTTAGCGCTATGTGTGGCGGAGGCTTAATATGTACCGTTGTACGGCGTAATGCAGTGCTCTCGCAGACGAAGAGGTACGATGACGGGCGAAGCAGAAGGCGAGGTCACCGAAGGTCACTTACTTGGCTCCCAGGGGGTGCATACTGACCTCGTACGACAGTCTGTTGGAGTCAGCAGTTACTGTCGTAGTTACTCGTAACAGAAGAGATGTAGTCCTGCCATCGTACAGCATAACATAACATACAACCGAACTGTGAATAGCATATAGTGCTATGCGAACCTTAATCCGGCTGCATGTCACTTCAGTCGCCGGCGCCACCGCCTGTTGAAGATTATTTTCCATCGGAAGAGCTTTACTTCGTACAATGTTCCGATTATTGAAGGTCTTATCGGGCTGCAGATGCAAGCAAAACAGGGGCGATTGGCCTACAGCTATCGGCAGCTGTACGAGGTAATGCTGGAAACTGCAGCGGTGCAACCTTCCTCTGTAGACTACGAAAGTTGTGAAATTGATGAAATTAGGTTCTACGATCGAATCAAGCACTATATTAATTCAGTATAGTCGAGCCAGATGATAACTACTGAAGTCCTCCTGAGTTCCTGGCCCCTTTCGCTTTGAGCTGGAATCTCAAGTTCACTAAGGCGAAGCGGGTTTATTTTTCCCAATTTGTTTATTAGAGTCTCGGCGAATAAGTTAATCTCTCGAATGGACAGTGGGCGCCACAAGCCTCCGGGAAATCGTCGTGTACTTGGAACCCCCGCGGCCAGATTACCGATCGGTTTTGGTGTCCACCCGGTAAACAGACGCACGCTCAGGATGCAGGACGCTGGCTCGAATTCAGATCTGGACATTCTGAAAGAGATTTTTTTTTTTTTTTTTTAATTCCGCAAACCTTTACGATGTCTTTGACCTACACAATGAGCGATGTACAGGAATCACAGGGTCGTCTCGCGAGGCGCCTCTCCGATTAGATAGCTCGCGAACATCGTCAGGACACCCTCGCAGCAGTGCGGCTCCTCGTCCGGTTATTGACGTCTTACCTCGTTCAACTATGGGTGTCCAAACCACGTTAGGACGTAGCATCTTTAGAATTTATCTGTTCTCACTTCGGCGACGGAGGAGTCCTTGGTCAAAATAGAGTGTAAATACTGTCGTAATTCACAGGAACTGGAAAGAGAAGAGTGGATACCATAGTGTACGGGATGTCAGCTGATAGCGGCGCCCGGCGTCACATTGGAGGGTAGTATCAGCCTGGTCAGCAACAGAGTCTGCAACGATACCGTAGCAGACGGAGCCTGGATAGTCGTGGTCGTGGCACCATTGTAGGGGAAGACAGTGTTCGCGGTGAGCGTGACATCTTAGGCGCGACGGGCGTTATCAGCGTGGCGGCTAGCAGCACCAAGGGCCCACATCATCAATCTTACCAGCTTGTCACTGCAGCAGACGCTGTTATGTTCGGCGGTGAGATTGAGACGGCCGTCGTCAGCTCGAAAGGCGTCTTGATGCCCTGTCGCGTCACGCAGTATCGTGCTCGGTGGCCTTCTCGAGGTCGCCGCCGTCAGCGCGGGAGGCACCGGCGCCAGCGTGGCAGTCAGCTACATCGGTGAACAGCATCGACAGAGTTCGCGGCGTCGTCACGGCAAACGCGGCAGGAAAATTAGCGACGCCTTCGCGGCAGCCGCAGTATTGCGCTCGGTGGCGCGATGAAGGTCGCCGTGTCTGCAACCTTACCTCGTGCGATCGAGGCGACATCAAGGCGCCAGCATCAGCGTGTCGGCCGACGACACCGGTGGAAAACTTCAAGTAGCTTGCGGCGTTGTCACGGCAGACGCAGCAGAAGGATTGCGACGCCAGCATAAGCGTGGCGCCCAGCAATACTGGTGGACAGCTTCAGCAGCATCGCGGCGTTGTCACGGCAGATGAGCTCGCTGCATCACCATCGAGGCGCCAGCATAAGCGTGGCGGCCAGCGATACTGGTGGACAGCTACAGCAGGTGGACAGTCAGCAGGATCGCGGCGTTGTCACGGCAGACGAACGCTCTGCATCACCATCGAGGCGCCAGCATAAGCGTGGCGGCCAGCGATAGTGGTGGACAGCTACAGCAGGTGGACAGTCAGCAGGATCGCGGCGTTGTCACGGCAGACGAACGCTCTGCATCACCATCGAGGCGCCAGCATAAGCGTGGCGGCCAGCGATATTGGTGGACAGCTTCAGCAGGCTCGCGGCGTTGTCAAGGCAGACGCACGCTCTGCATCACCATCGAGGCGCCAGCATAAGCGTGGCGGCCAGCGATATTGGTGGACAGCTTCAGCAGGCTCGCGGCGTTGTCAAGGCAGACGCACGCTCTGCATCACCATCGAGGCGCCAGCATAAGCGTGGCGGCCAGCGATACTGGTGGACAGCTTCAGCAGGATCGCGGCGTTGTCACGGCAGACGAACGCTCTGCATCACCATCGAGGCGCCAGCATAAGCGTGGCGGCCAGCTTCAGCAGGATCGCGGCGTTGTCACGGCAGACGAACGCTCTGCATCACCATCGAGGCGCCAGCGTAAGCGTGGCGGCCAGCGATACTAGTGGACAGCTTCAGCAGGCTCGCGGCGTTGTGGTGGGGGCAGAAGGTGGCCGCGCTGGTAGCCTGCGTATTGACGACTGATCACTAACGGCACGGCGCTCGCGTCGGGGCAGCAGCAGACATACTTACAGCGTCGCACGCGACGCCTATGTGGCGGCCACAACGTTGTTCGGCGGCACCGCAGAGATGGCCATCGTTAACGAGGAGGCAACTTCTACGCAACCTCGGCGGCGCCGACGCGGCGGACAACACTGCCGCGGTCAGCGGCGCTATCGCAGCGCTACAGTAAGTTTCGGCGCCGACACGTGGCTTGGGGCCTCCGCACCGAATCGGAAACCGAACATGTTCTTTCTAAAATAATATGAATCTGCTCACCCATTCGTCGGAGAAATTCAAACCTCCTTGGAGCGCGGTATTCCTCCACCGCGCCCGCCGCCGCCGCCGCCGCCGCAGCCCGCAGGTCGCGCAGCCCGCGGTCGCGAAGCACGTGGTCCCCGGAGCACGTGGTCCCCGGCGGAGCAACTTACCTACGTTACCGCTTATATTCTCGCGCGAAACTTTTAATACGCGGATAACACTTCCTACTTTAGTCTCGGAAATGCGAATAGTTTAAAAAGAAAACTGATTAACGGTAACGATTTTTGCAGCATGGAACTTTCTTACAAAAAAGTGGGTAGAATCATAAAGCACCGCTCGTTCATTTCTATAGTGAGAACCCCGAAAGACGAATAATGATCGCTAGCGAGGCATAATATATCTCATTATTCAAGATGAACGAGCGTAAATTAAAAGGGAAGAAAGAATTGACGGATGAAATTGAAAAATTTCATAATTCCGAATCGTTATAAGCCACTTTTTTAAATAAAAACACGAATAACTCTGGTTTGACCAGAAATAACAAGGAAATAGAAACTAAAAGATTAATTTCGAGACACCATGCTGTAAAAATGTTCGAACGGAATACGCGACAACCGGTCACTTCGGCGTTCGACGAAACAATGAGGGTGGCTGGTGGCGGGTCGGGGCGCGGGAGGCCTTGTGTTGCAGGTGGGGAAAAACGGGACTACCAACATCGCGGCGGTGTGACGCCGGAGCGACTTACAACGAACGATGGCGCCATCTACCGGTCCGATGCGACGTCTACGACGTACTCTCTCTATAAAGACCTCGGATATACAAACGGCACAAATAATAACTTATTTGTATGTGGCAACTATTTTGACACTTCTCTATGAGAAAAGTCTAAGTGTTGCTATGGTAAAATAGTTATTTCTTTTACAAGGGGGAAAAGTAGTTGTTTAACTGCACGTGCCAATATTGATACCCGAGAAAGCGAAAAATTCCAATATTGAAAACATCGAAATAAATGAAATCCATCAATTTATCCAATGTGTATGATTCAAAATCATCATTTCATAAAATATAGCAGTCAGATTAAGACATCGAGTTAAAATTTGTATGAGATTACTTTGCCCCCTTGTGGATAAAATGCAATTTTGCTATCTGTTTTGGAATAGCAAAGTAAGCCTTTACCAGTTGGTGTGGTGAATAGTTATTTGTTTTACAAGGGGGCAAAGTTGTTGTTTAACCGCACGGGCCAATACTGATACCCGAGCAAGCGAAAGATTCCAATATTGAACCGCGAGCGTAGCGAGTGGTTCAAAAAGTGGAATCTTGAGCGTTGCGAGGGTATCAAGGCACGAAGTTTAAACAAACTTTGCCACCAAGTGAAACACAAAATTTTTCACCACACCAACACAACAATGAAAATATGAACTGTAAAACATCAAAATAAATGAAGTACTTCAATTTCAAACATTTTATGATTCAAAATCATCATTTATACGTGAATTCCAACACCCAGCTTTAGACATCCAGTTAAAATTTGTATGAAATTACTTTGCACTCTTGTGGATAAAATGCAATTTTGCTATCAGTTTTCGAATAGCAAAGAACGCCTTTATCAGTTGGTGTGGTGAAAAAATATTTTATTTTGAGTACAGGCAACTAGCCTATTGTTATTGCCGTACATAGAGACAATAAGTCACAAACTTTATCGTTATCTTCTTAGTTTTTGGACTTCATCACATTCACTTTAAAATTATGGGCACTTGTTTTATCCCAAGAATATCTAAAATACATCGAAGAATAGCCACATTCCCTTTCGTCAACTTTTTTAACGATTTTCTCATTTGTCACACTAAGTACACTTCTCTCTCGACAAGGCGACAAGTCACAATGAAAACGACAACTTTGTCGAGTCTCATGAATATCATACCTCTGCTACACACTCGACGAGCGGCGTGGGAAGTAGCGACGAAAGTAGGCAGAGGCATAGTGTGTCCGAGCTATTCGTCATGCCGCTCGTCATGCCCACCGCTCCCTATTTTGTCGGTTTTTTGGCGCGACTCAAAGGGCCGGTAACAACCTAGTGCGATAATCCCGCGATTAGGGCAGTGTGTGGCCAGAGAGGGCAACATCGCGGCAGCGCGAAGGGCATAGTGTGGCAGAGGTATTAGAGTACTTTTTTATATAGCATCACGTGTAACATACAGTCAACCGGGGTGAATAGAGATTTGGGTGAATTAAGAAATTAACAGGTAAATCACATTTTACATTATATCTCTAGTCACTCCAATGTGCGTAACCGAAAGCACAAACGCTCAGGATAATAATCTCTCTTTCGTAGCTATCTATCTCTATCACTCTTGAGTATTGGCGAGACAGAGCCAGACTACCTTTCTGCGGCGTTTCCAGCCAGCCATCCCTATCCTACATGAAATCCCAGTGACAAGATGGTATTGACACAATAAATACTTCGAGGCTTTCATTGCTAACTTATCGCGTTAGTATATTAACTTTAATGTATTAATATACTTCCCTGTTTTTCAAAATTCTGTATCGAATACCTTCTTACTTTAGAGGTGTTTAACCAAAGAGTACTTAGCAAATTTATAATAATATTGCTTAAAGTAGTGATATATTTTGCATAACGAACTATCAGCTGCAAAAGTGCATGGAGAAATTATGAATGAATTCATTGATAAATTCGCCATGCACTTTGCAGCGAAAGTACTTTCGATAAAGTCGCAATAAATTAGCTTGATTAAATTGATGTACTTCAGGATTTTTTACGCAAAGTTGCTTAAATGCAATGATAAGGTTACACAAACTCATACCACAACATTGTATAAATTATCAATACTGCAGTTAGGTAGGTACATTAGTTAAATTATAACACTTAGAGCGAGTACTTTTTTATATGGCATCGCGTGTAACATACAGTTAACCGGGGTGAATAGAGATTTAGCGAGCTCACTCCATCGTAGGCCACGTCTTTGCATTTGGCTAGTCTGTGGCCAAGAGTAAGCCCATTTATAATAATAATAAAAAAACTTAGAGGTCTCATCGCAGAGTTATTCATAGCGATTTCGTTTTATCTCGTTGCATTTGGCCCTGTTTTACTTACAGTAAAAGACGGCTTTTACACAAGACTTACATGTCCCATACGAATTTTACTAAATGCCCTTTGGTCTAAAAACCGCTCCAACTCACACTTAGCAACAATTTATATACGAGTACAAAACCTTTGGCTACACACAATTTAACAGAAGAGACGTCGGTATAAAGCACACCAAAAGACAGAACACGTTGAAGGCTTGTAATATTACACTCTCAAGTTAATATTACCAACAATTATTATTACGCTGCACAAATTCCTTCAATGATATATATTAACTTGTAGTACGCCGTAGTACATACAGCCCCTAGCCATGATATTTAGAGTAAATATTAAAATTTTTAAACGAAAATTCAAAAAACGTTGCGTCACATTTCCGAACGGCGCGTCTCCGTCACGCCGTTCGGCGCTACCAACTTCATTGTCGTTTTCATGCAGCCGACGGCCATTACGCGTCATCTAATTTTAAAGTGTTTTCTGCGTATAAAAGTGGAAAAAATGCGAATTATAATGTATCGAAGAAAATTAGACAGTGTGGAAAGTAATCTGTTTGATAAATTAGGCGAGAAAATAAGAAGAGTAGGAGAGGAAGATAGAAGAAAGCCGATCAACGCGGGCGTCCCTCGCCGCCATGATCGCGGGCATTGCGGACTTTATTGTTTGCGTTATCTTACAAGATCCAAACCGCGCCCTAGGTTTGCCTTATATTCGAGATCACCATCTCTGCCTGCGGCGTCGAGAAGTAGTAACAGATCTCCATTGGTTGTCATTGAGATTCTGACGACCTCCATAATGAAGCACAAATGGTAAGAAAAGAATTTACAATTTCAAACTTCTAATATATTTTTGTGAGGTGACAGTGGTGTGTGCTTTGTTAAACGCATTCTGACCGCTAGTGAGATGTTGGTGTTGTATGTTTTTGAAGGTCATGCACATGAATTTTACACCTTGCACTGCCAATACTGCCATGGAACAACAATTATGCTGTGCAAAATTGGAATACTAGACTAGGTATCTCCGTTTGCTTACTGCATTTGGCGCTGTGTTTGAAGTTTGTGCTGAGCAGGATTGGAATACTATACTAGGTATCTCTGTCTGCTAACTGTATTTGGCACTGTATGAAGTTTGTGCTGAGCAAGATTGGAATACTATACTAGGTATCTCTGCTTGCTAACTGCATCTGGCACTATATGTGAAGATTGTGCTGAGCAAAATTGGAATACTAGACTAGGTATCTCCGCTTGCTAACTGCATTTGGCAATCTTGGCGTACTATACTAGGTGCGTTCGCTGCCAGCAGTCTTAGGCATTGTGGTGTTGTCATACTAGACACATTCCTTGCCGACAGCACTGAGTTTTTTACTCAAACCTACTGCTACTTGCTGTGGATGTCCAAACTTCTTGTTGGATTATGTTGGATATATCTACTGGGTTTTGTGGCGTGCTCGGCTAGGCACAGCTCTTTATCCTAGAGTTAATCAAAAGTGGTATGCCAACCTAGGCTGTCTCATTGCTTTGTAAGTGCACTAAAATGCTATTCCTATTTTTCAGCAATTGAAGATCTAAGCGATGAAGTCTTAACCTCTCGGTGAGGCACTTGAGCAGGTTGTTTTTTGGCAAAAACCTTTTTTCCAGCTTACAAAGAGATAAATAAAGAAAAGAAAGGACAAGTCAACTAAGAAACATCCTGCTCCAGAAGTTACAAAGTATAAAGCCATAGAACAGAAATAATCTGAAGTCTCAAGCGCATTATTTGCCACTGGCTTGGCCCTCATAACTTTTGCTGAATGAATTGGTCATCTTTTGTGAGACGCAGGGAGTTACAACTTAAAAGGATGTTTATAACGTCGGGTCTTTACAATAAAATTGTATGTGGGACCTTAAAATATTGTGATGTTGACTAGTGTTTTTAGAGAAAACATAGCTAAAAAGTTTTTAAATGCCATTGAATAATCTAGGGAAGATCTGAAGAGACCTAAGAAGATATAACCTAGTAGAAGATACAAATTCAAGGGCCCAACCAATAACACAGAGACATACCCAGAGCCCAAGGTCAGAAGCTGTACCACAGGAAACCATAACAACACCACCTCTTCTGCCAAGCCACATCATCAGCGGAGGTGTCGCACTCAGCAATATTACTATTACAATAGCTGTTAAATGATCAGGTTGGTATAAGTTACTGCGATCAAATTAAATATTTTTTGGCGCACTGGCAGAATATGACCAATGACCCAAGGGTCTGGTCTTGGACATCTGGGAACAAAATCTCATTTTTATTTATGACATTACAATCAGTTATTCCTAAATCGATATCTTTCTCTGATTTTGACAGTGTGGTGTTTACTAAACACTTATGTCTGAACTGTTAATAAAAGGTATTGTAAAACATTTACCTTGTGAGTTGTAATTCTTTTGGAAAGTAATATGTGTCTAAAATATTGTTGTGGCAGAATCATACGGAGATTAGTGATTTATTTTGACTTTTTAAAGAATCTAAAAAATTAATTGAATTTATTAATTTACATGTCAGGACTCAGGAGGAAACTAATGGCACAAAAATTGCTTCATGAGCACTTTAGATTTTCAAGATGCCCTATTTTTTGACATATATATATATATATATATACATATACACCATAAATATAGGAAATACCTGTTTCTTGTCCAATACTGAAATATTTCAGTTTCAAGTTTTACCCTTAGAATTAAATGTTTCCTTATATGTACAGTGACTACTCAGACCTGTCATGAAACATATAAGATCTAAAAGGTTGCATAATGAGCAACTATCTAGGAAGTTCTCATGACGAATGTTTAAATAGTACACTAAGTTACATTTGATATCATTTCCTATCTGGGGCTTAAAGGAAGAAAAAACTGCTTAAAACAAAGATATGCTGTCTAATATCTAGGTTTCATATTAGACTCTAAGAAATTGCATATTTCTTTACCAGATAAGAATAAATCTAAAGTTAAATAAGAAATAAATTTATTTATAAACTTGTCAAATTGTTATATTAGGGATGTTGCCCGTTTAACTGGCTTGCTAGTCTCTATTTGTCCTGCCACTGAATATGGCTACATGTATACAAAATAACTAGAGACAAAAATATACATATTTAAGAAAAAATAATGACAATTATGATTTCATTATGTTTATATGCTTAGTGTAAAAAATGAATTAGAATGGTGGCAAGAACTATAAATGAGGCTAAATGCAAAATTTAGTGTAATAAATCTTATAGAGAAATTTATAGTGATAATTCATTGACAGGTTGAGGCGGCTCCTGTGGTAGGGAGACAGCTGCCGGGTTATGGAATGATGTTGAGAGAGAACATCACATAAATTATCTAGAGCTTATAGCGCATTTCTTATCTTTAAAGACATTTTGTTCTGATCTGATCCTATCTGACTGTGAGATTCTTTTAAGAATAGATAATTCAACAGTTATCTTATATATATTCATCGCCCGGGGGGACATGTTACCTGCACCTTAATTCAATTGCTAGGCAAAATTTGGCAGTGGAGTGAATGTGAAGATAGACATATTACGAATACCACAATATTTGCCTCATATGTTAAATCCGAACGTAATGTGATAGCCGATAGGGAATCTAAAAAGGCTCATTCGGAATTTGAATGTGAATTAAATGATGAATGTTTAGAGGGTGTCCTGCAGTGTTTTAGAAATCTGGATATAGACTTATCTGCTAGTCGCGCAAATGCTAAATGCATTCACTTTTTCATGGACACCCTATTTTTTCTACGATATTTCCCCCATTCACACTAATACCTAAAGTAAATGATTTTTCTAAAACATATATGTATATCTATGTATTCTACAAAAATCAAGAGGTATTGTTATTATACCAAGTGGCAAGCTCAATTTTATAAAACTTGTCAAGTCAAATGCAAAGAATTGGGCCCCAGCTCTCATTTATATATATGTTATTCCAGCAACCAGCAGTTTCAGCGACGTGTTATCCTGTTTGCCGCGGGGCTCTCCGGGCAGCGCTGGCGCTGAAGGGGGCGGCGGTGACGTCATGCTGCAGTCCCTCGCGCCCAACACCGTCAAGCAGTATCACACGTACTTGACACGCTGGTATTAATATACCAGCATATTACATATTAAATATTATGTAATATGTTTTGTGGAAAATAATATTAATTGTTTTAAGACATCTATTCCACAAATACTAGGTTTTAACAAATTGTGTAACGAGGTAGCTGGCTAGCTGGGTATGAAAGTGTCAATTGTTGCACATCTGCTTTGGTGCTTTTATTGAGAGAAAAGATCTCATCAGATGATAACGTGATACGCTTTATGAAGGTGCGTTTTTTTTTCGTATATACCCACCATAACCTAAATATCGAGACGTAATTGGTTTTAAACAATTTGTCAACGTTGTCAACAAGTGTGTGAAATATCCGAGTAAAAAATTAGTCACCCTATTAGCAATTGTCACAGCACACGGAGTGCAAAATCTGTACTTGATAAAGTTATGTAATACTATTTACCATTATCCTGAAAAGATCCTTATAAAAATTTCAGACTTTATTAAAACTTCTAAAGTAGGTAGCTGTACGGATCAACGAGTGCATAACAACATAGTTATATGTGGTGGGTGTGAACGACTATTTATTGCCTATGAGAAAC
Organism: Leguminivora glycinivorella; assembly: GCF_023078275.1. Lineage (NCBI taxonomy): Eukaryota > Metazoa > Arthropoda > Insecta > Lepidoptera > Tortricidae > Leguminivora > Leguminivora glycinivorella. The sequence goes on along the minus strand of NC_062995.1, from coordinate 6,265,740 downwards.
CACTTAGATTAGTAGGTGGATTAAGTAAATAAGATAGTGGTATTGACACCTCCATTTTCACCTCCCATTTGACCCACCATGCGTCGGTGTTAGCCGCAAATCGATTAGGAGTCAATATTGATGTAACCAGAAAAACATCAGGCCTGATACTTCTAAAGTTATCGATAAATTTTATAATAGGCCCTTAGTGTCTACAATTGATTTTGATAGAGCATCGATGATCGATGTCTAGTTAGTTAGGAAACAAGTGTTTCCGTCAATTAACAATGAATGTAAAATTGTAAGCAGTAATATATTACGAAGACTTGTTTATATGTACCTATAGTTGTTGAGTTGTTAATTCTTAAAAACAAAGATAGTATGTATCATTGCTGATTGTGATAGTTATAAAACATAAGTATTATAAGATGGTACTAGATGAATATTAATAAGGAAGGATTTCCTTTTGGTTTAAATACATTTATTAATGTTTGGTAAATGATGATATCACTAGAAATTTGAAATTTAAGTGATTAAGGATTATCACGTGTTAAAAATTCACATAATCTTGACATAAAACATAATTTTGCTAGGCTAACATTGTATACCTAATACAAAGCCAGAAATAAACTTTGTATATCTCTAAACATCTACAAGTTAATATATATCATTGAAGGAATTTGTGCAGCGTAATAATAATTGGAAATTAAACGAACTTACCTGTAAGTGAAGTTCTATTTCAATTATATTAGCTGCACAAATTCCGAAATGATAACCCTCCCGCCCAGGACCCGCGTTGTCCTAGACAACCAGGGATCCCGGAGCTATCCCTGACAAAGTTTAGGATAAGGCTGGCTTTGCTGAGTTGTTAGCCAAATTATTTTATATCAGTTGGCATATTCACTGCCAGCGCGAGTTACGCGTTACAAGATAAGCATATACTTATGTAGCTATTATGTAGCATATTTTTTCCCGCTCTGTAATCTTGCGATTGAGGATCGCCTAGCGGGTCGCTGGCAGTGAAGTTATATGTCCTGGTATATCACTCTAAACTAAATGAAGTTGGTAGCGCCGAACGGCGTGACGGAGACGCGCCGTTCGGAAATGTGACGCAACGTTTTTTGAATTTTCGTTTAAAAATTTTAATATTTACTCTAAATATCATGGCTAGGGGCTGTATGTACTACGGCGTACTACAAGTTAATATATATCATTTCGGAATTTGTGCAGCTAATATAATTGAAATAGAACTTCACTTACAGGTAAGTTCGTTTAATTTCCAATTGTGGTTCTCCATATCAGATGTTTTTTCTTGGAATATCAGTTGGAAAGGGTCTCATTGTACTGAATAATTCGATTTGCTGTGATGGAAAGGCACAATTGTACTGTAGGTAAACGACAAATGTGAGTGTGTTTAGTAAAACGTCCCACTTAGTCGGTTACTATTAAGGCGAGATTTACTTGTATATTTATATGAATAAACTGACAAAACGGCTTTATAGCAATTTATCGACAAAGTGGGACGTTTTCCCGTGCACACTCACATATTACTCTAAACCAGTAGACTACTAAGTCCAGTAAGACTTTTTTTTATTAAATTTTAATACTGACTACCCTACCGCGTACACACTCGTGAAAATGGTGAGGTGACAAAACAAATAGCGAGCGCGAGTGTGTAAATACGTAGTAAAATGTCATAGTTCCAAAATGTAAATAGTGCGTAGCGTTGTATGTGCGACATAATTAATTATTTTAACAATGATATTTTAAAGAGATGTCGCACATTTTTGTGCTACACGTTGCCAATTTAAAGCCATCGAAATTAAACATGCAATGTAGTGATGGTATTCGCAATTGTATGGTTAGAAGTTGTCAGTTTCTTCAAAATCTTAAAATTTTAGACGTGTTTCTCAAAACCGAATTTACCAAACGTATGTTTCTATTGAAATATATGATTGAAGTGTCATCGAAAAGTATCCATATTGAGGAATTCACAAGGAAATATTTCTGAAACTAGAATAGTGAATTGAAGTATGTACTATTTTCATATCGATTTCTATAAATGATATATTTTAAACTTTATCGCAAAATGATATATATTATAAATCGAGAAAATTAACGATTATTTCCTCATACAATGTGGTAATTTTGTATACTTTACGACGACATTGCATTTGATGAACCTGAATGCGAGTGAACGTTGGTATCTATAAAAAAGTTTGATAAAAACAGTTGAAACTTAGGCTTATAGAGAAAAAAAAAAACAAAACTTCGTGAAAATACCCAAGAACAAATTAATACACATAACACGAATTAACGAGTAATTACAAAATCTCACAAAATAATCTTAATCAATCACCAAAAATAAAATAATACTTAGTCACACTAATCAAGACAATTTTAGACCTTAAAATACTACACTTATAACATCCAAAAACCAAAGTATTCATATCCGAAACGAACTCCACAGTCAAAGCTAAAACGCTTTCTGAAAGTTAGTAGGTATTATAACGGGAGTAGTATTAAGATGCAGGATATTTAGATAGTACAGATTCCACTACCGTAGTCCCGGGGAGCGAACACAGATAGACGAGCTACCTGAAAGTGAAATAATAACAAATTAATTAATTAAATGTATCTTTTCTCAAACATGCAATGAAATATTGTCTTTACGTTCCTTAAAATGGGCTGGGAAGTATCGCTTTTTGGGCGCAACAACTCGAGAGGACTGTAAAGGGATTTCATATTATTTTTCAGGCCTAGGCCTGCAAAGTAACTATTTTTTATAAAATATTGTCCTTTAGAGCATTTTTTTTTTATTTCATTGTATGTTTGAGAAAAGCACTATACATGCCTCGGCGTGAAAACGGATTCCCGGCCTCGTATCCCTATCCGGCCTCGCTCGCACGCTCGCTTGGCCGTATATACCCACTTGGCCGGAAATCCTCATTTTCCCGGCCTCTGATGTAATGTACTATACTACTGGTACTTTCTTCGCAGGTGTATGGCTTTTGTTATCATTACTTAGGGCCGGTTGCATCAAACCGTCTGTCATCGTTAAAGCGTTCGTTAAATTTTATTGTATGGGAAGTTCCATAGACGTCTGCTGCGTGACGATGATGTGTCTGTCAAATGTGGTTGATGCAACTGGCCCTTAGTCTGTTATGAAAGAGAAGAATCACAAAATGTATACGTCCTAATATACAGAGTGTAACAAAAATGGTGGTGATCCGTTTAAGGGCGTACTCAGTATCGTATTCTTATCAGGAAAAAGTAGAAGAAAATTTTTTTTTCGCTAAAAAATTTTCACTTTTGTATGAGCCGGGCCGCGCGAATCGGTCGAATCTCCATACAAAGATAAAAAAATTTTTTGCGAAAAAAAATTTTTATCCTACTTTTTCCTGATGAGAATACGATACTGAATACGCCCTTAAACGGATCACCACAATTTTTGTTACACCCTGTATAACACAACCCTTCCGAACAGACTCTATTTAAAAATATTGCATTGTATTTGTTAAAAAAATATGACCTTACCTTTACCATAGAGGAATAAGTGAGGAAAGAGTTGTAACTCCATACATCAGTAAATGCAAGTTATTTGTAGTGACATCTAGCGTCAATCACGCGTCAAATAGCCTAAATTATTAGTACCATTACTCGACACTAGGTGCCAATAGTGTCGCGTCTGCCAAAAATGTAATATTAAAACAGTTTACAACTTGTATTACAAGCAGAAGGAATTGTAAACAGAGTACTGATTAATACTATTGTAATATTTGTAATATTACCTAAAAATTGGTGAGCATTAGACTTTTTGTTCGTCGCGACGTCTATTGACTAGTAGCAGTACTGATAATTTAGGCTAGTTGACGCATGATTGGCGCGTGGATGACGCTAGATGTCACTACAAATAACTTGCATTTACTGATGTATGGAGTTACAACTCTTTCTTTACTTATTCCTCTATACCTTTACTTATCTACATCCCCCAATAAAATTATTCCAAATATCTAAAATTCTAAATAATAAATATCGTATACTTCTTAATAAAAATACGAGGCGAACTTTCGCCAGCTTTTACTTATATGTTCCATTAAATTAAACTCATTTTTAACCCCCGACGTAAAAACGACGGGGTGTTATAAGTTTGACATGTCTGTCTGTGCGTGTGTCTGTCTGTCTGTCTGTCTGTCTATTTGTCTGTCTGTCTGTGTGTGTGTCTGTTTGTGGCATCGTAGCTCCCGAACGGATGAACCGATTTCGATTTTGATTTTTTCGTTTGAAAGCTGAGTTAGTCGGGAGTGTTCTTAGCCATGTTTCATAAAAATCGGTCTACTATGTCGCGGTCGGTGGTTTTTTCAAAATTTTAATTTTGTGGTTAGGTTATTACTTTATTCAACTTGCCTTGTTAGTATATGTTAGTTTGGGTCTTAACGTAGAAGCTGAATTTGACACAAAAAAGGTAAATTTGGTTTCCGATTGAGCTGAAATTTTGCATACATATGTAAATTGTAAATCACGCGATATTGCAATATTATGGTATCATGGAGCTGATCTGATGATGGAGCAGAAAGGTGGTCATAGGAACTCTGTTATGAAACGTCGTATCCCCATCGAGTAAGGCCGTTTTCACATTATCCGATCCGATATCGGATGTCGGACCGACATCCTACATCCGATAAACGCTTCCGATAGTGTCGGATGTCGGTCCGATAAAACGCATTGTTCCAAATCAATGAAGTATGATTTTGTGTCAAAAAATATTTAAAAAATATTTTATATAAGCACTATATCCTAAATATTATATTGTAAAATAAAAATAACGAGCATAAAAAATACTCAGGGTGTCAGGCAAAATAAATAATTTTACATTCAATTATATCTACAAAAAGATGAAAAAACTAGTATCCGCAATTCGGACCGATGCATTACAACCTTTTTTTTCAATGGAAATTGTCAACTAATTTGAATTTCGATCATTAGCAGCTGTTTAATAGACGCCATTTTTGTCACGCACACTACTACAAACGTATACATACATTATATACGCACACAAACAAATATTATCGGCCGACAACTAACGGGGGGTCCGGCATGCCAAAAAATGTCGGAAGCGTCCTGCCTATAAGTCCTGCCGATATCGGCAGTTCCATGGTGCCTCGGACAAAAACTGTTGTAGGAGAGTGCCATCGGCATTAAATCCGCAATTTTTGCGTTTTATATCGTTTTTTAGTAATAATGATCTATTAAATACATAAATGAAGACCTGGAAGCGCAAAAATCTTACATTTTACATCCTTCCTACATCCGATATCGGATCGGATGATGTGAAAACGGCCTAAGGGGTTTTTAGAAACGTCTCGGAGAGAAGTAGATGACTGTGCGATAAAAGCTAGTGCCAAAAATGTCATTTTTGCAAAAAAACTTATTTTATACATTTTTTTTTTTCATGCAGAAACGTCTCGTTTGGCCTAGGCCAAAGGTCGCAGGTTCGAGTCCTGCCTTTAATTTAAAAATATGTTATACATTTAGCTTACCATGTTCAATCTACCCCCGACTCCGCGTCCTCGTTCTTGGTGCACAGATGGAAGGCCACGACGGGGATCGAACCCAGGACCATGCACGAGCCCATGCCGTAGAAACACCAGGAGTAGCCGCCGGTCACGTCGCGAACAAGACCTGGAAGTATTGATAAGTAAGGTATAAGAATAAATAAATAAATAAATATTGGGGCACAGATCAACCTAACCCCAAACTAAGCAAAGCTTCTACTATGGGTGTTAGGAGACTATACAATACATAAATACATACATACATAGAAAACATCCATGACTTAGGAACAAATATCTGCGCTCATCACAAAACATCAAGCTCAGCTCATGTCAAAACTCCAAGTGTTTGGGAACAAATGCTTGAGGCAGATCCTGCGTATCTTTTGGCCTAACTGGATCACAAACGCCCACTTATGGAGAATAACTGGACAAGCACCCGTACAAGAAGAAATACAGACGCGGAAATGGCATTGGATTGGACACATCCTCAGAAAACCTGATACCCACCTATCCAAAATGGCCCTCACCTGGAATATGTACCCGGAAAGCGCAAACCATGCCGCCCTAAATCGACGTGGCGTCGTTCGGTTCAGCAGGAGCTCAGGGTGCTAGGCATGGGGTGGGAGGAGGTCACCCAAACTGCCCAAGACCGGAGTAAATGGAGAAATATGATTCGAGCCCTACACCCCAGCAGAGGGTAACAGGATGCAAAGAAGAAAATCTGCGCTCATCACACAAATAAGTGCCCTTACCCAGATTCGAACCCGGGACCGCGGCTTAGCAGGCAGGGTCACTACGCGCTAGGCCAGACCGGTCGTCAAAAGAGCAACCCGGATATAGAATCTTTGGGGCACTCCGTCAGAATGTGTGCTTACTAAAACCGGAGCAGAAAGATATGACTACTATAGTGTGAATTTTCTGAGATGAACGTTTCGCTTTAGCCGTAATCTGTTAAACAAAGGCCTTTGTTTCTATTATTCCCGGTGGCTAGCTCCCGTTTAAACGGCACGTGCTATAGTCTCAGTGTAGTTAAAAAGCAACTATCATGATAGTAATAAGGTTCAAATCCATAAAAAGCCCTTTCGGAGATAACACGTTCTGTCATCTTCAAAAAAAAGTTACCTGCATACTGCAAACTGTTTAATAAATTTGAACCTTATTGCTATCATGATAGTTGCTTTTTAACTACACTGAGACTTTAGCACGTGCTGTGGAAACGGGAGCTAGCCGCCGGGAATAATAGAAACAAAGGTCTTTGTTTAACAGATTACGGCTAAAGCGAAAAGTTCATCTCAGAAAATTCATACTATACAGAGTGGGGCCTGTAACAAAAGCAAAAAATTAAACTGTAGGCTATTCTCCTTATACTGATCAACATTTGTTCAGCGACTTTTAAAAATAACTTGTATTTTGATTTTTATCACCCTTGAAAGTTTTTTCTAAGAGGTAATGTATTGCAAATTCTGTTAAGTCTAAAGTGTGACAGACAACGTCAATGACAACAATAATGGCGTACATTGAAGCTAATATTTATTTTGTATGAAAAATTGAAAATTTAAAGACTTCATAATTTTTAAAAGTCACTGAACAAATGTTGGTCAGTTTAAGGAGTACAGCCTACAGTTTAATTTTTTGCTTTTGTTACAGGCCCCACCCTGTATACTTCTACAGTATCTGTAGAAGTTCATACAAAACAGATCCTGAAAACCCCTCCAGCTTTATCAACGAAAATTTTCACACGACGCCACTGCAAGGTCTAGAAATAAATAAATAAATCATCACTTATTTATGCCGGTGACTGTACCTGCAGTGGGTGGAACAGAGAGTGCGGCTAGACTCTGGAACATTCTCACAAGCCCGTAGGAGGAGGCGATTCGCGCTGTACCGAAGGTGTCCGCTAGTAATACTGGCACTAGGAGGAACCAGCAACCCAGGCAGAGTCCGTATGCTCCTGCAAACGACAGAATAAAAGGTAAGTTAGACTTCCCACCGCTGTCACCATGTAGTGAATGAAAGGCGTATTCATAGCAACTGATTTATTTTAATTCTACCCGCCAGTACATAAATGTATATCTTGGTATGAATACCCACACAACAGTGATACTGGGACGCTTTCAGGGCCTCTCCAAACTTGAAGACGGTTACGCCTCGGAAAGCTACCGAGCGATTTTTGGTCCGCGAAAGCCGATTTCGCGTCGATAGGTTTGGGGAGGCCCTGAAAGCGTCCCAATCTCGCCATTTCCTTGTTGGACCGGGATATATACCGTGAGTACCTTTTTGATCCCGGTCAATATAAGTCTAATGAAACTAACCGTGAATCATTTAAAACTCTTATCATTTAATCTCTTAATCATTTAAAAATCTCTTATCCCAAAGATGATGCCGGCTGTGGTACCGACCAAAAAAGAAAGGCGGGACGACTGGGACGCTTTTAGGGCCTCCCCAAACCTATCGACGCGGAATCGTATTACGCCGACCAAAAATCGCTCGGTAGCTTTCCGACGCGTTAGATTCTTCATACTGAAGTCGGCTAGTCCATAGGTTTGAGGAAAGCCTTACAAATTGGCAGGAATGTATAAATGGCCTTTTCTTGAGAGGAGCAAGAGGGGAGGCCTTTGGCCAGCAGTGAGACCCTAAATTAGGCCAACACGTATTTATATTTCAGTTAAATTACATATCAACAAATCGTTTTGATAGTTTGAAGAACCCGCAGGCCTATGATGCTTGCAATTTTATCACTTACCTACGTGGATAAAGCATCCGTCACGTGGTGGCAAGTATGTCAGTGTGAGAATGATAAGGTAATGAAATCCCCTATTGGTGTGGATAACTTTCACGACCGGTCTGGCGCAGTCAGTAGTGACCCTGCCTGCTGCGCCGCGGTCCCGGGTTCGAATCCCGGTAAGGGCATTTATTTGTGTGATGAGCACAGATATTTGTTCCTGAGTCATGGATGTTTTCTATGTATATAAGTATTTATATATTATATATATCGTTGTCTGAGTACCCACAACACAAGCCTTCTTGAGCTTACCGTGGGCCTTAGTCAATCTGTACGTGTAAGAATGTCCTATAATATTTATTATTTTATTATTATTATATTTATAACTTTCGCTAAGCGATTTATCTCACCTGATGCGACGGCTAGGGCCCACCAAGAAGTTAGACTAGGCAGCGTTAGAACTGAGATCCCAGCGATCAGGATACTGAAATGATTAATTACATACAATTAAATACTTAATTATACCTACACTATTAGCATTTTCCCGCGGATTCGCTCGCGTAAAATTCGAAGATTGCGGAATGCTAAATACAAACTTCCACCCCCCATTTTAGGGAAGTTGGGGTTAGAAAGATTGTTAGCGATCTAACCTTTTTTATAACCTTTAAATACAATAAGTCAGTCAAGAAGAATATAATTTTTGTTTGTCAGTGTCAAATGTACTATGATTCTAAATATATGTCTTAATTTTACAAGATGCTAATTTTATTACAACAATACAAATAATTAATGCAAGTTCACGCACCTTAAGTCAATTACTGGCGTGAACATATGGTGACCCCGACGTTTCATGAACAAGTACCTTTAAATACGGAGCATCGGATCAAGGAATCGAGCGGAATCCCGGAGTCCGGCTAAAACAATAAAAGGACAACAGAGCTACAAAGGACGGAAAGGAAACCCTGGCGTGGAGTCTTTCAATAACTAACTTAATCACTTACACGTTTTTCAAGGTTGCCTCGATCCTGCTCAAGGTTGTACCCTTACAATTTATTTAAAACATTACAAATACTACGATACCTTACTAACTATAACAACTAGAAATCCATTTTATTTATATTTACAACAATTTTTATTCAAATTTCAAAATAGACCAATGAGTTAAAATTTAGTCCAATGAAATAAAAATAGTCCAGTGAGTATAAGAATAGTCCAGGAAAATTAGTTCAATAAATTACATATTTTTCGGAATTAATTTTAAACGAAATAAAGCAAAATATAGCATATTATCGTACTCTGTTTTAGCGTCATTATAATTTTCAGGGAATAATAGCTATATGATGCCTTCAAGATTTTTCCGGAGATACGGGTGTAAGCTGGCTATCTGCGTAGTTCATCCGCTTGATCGCGAGGATATCAGCATCACTGCATGCAGACAGCTCTCCCATTTGCCACTTGTTTAATACGGTGGCTTACACGGTTTGAATTTCAATTTATTCTTAGTACTTTCTGTTCAATTTATTTGTGCCAGTTTCTCAGTATAATTACTAATGCAAATATAGTTAATTTTACAAAATGTCTGACAAACTAAAGCCGTTAGTTCGCAAGCGCGGCACTATAAAGGCAAAAGTTACTTTATTTGAAAAATATATTGACACTATAAAGGCGATTTCGACGGAGAATTTCACTAAGGCTTTATTCGGTGAACTTCAACTTAAACTAGGTCGATTTCAAGAATTACTATCTCAATTTGATGAAGTGCAGTCAGAAATTGAAACTTTGGATGACATCAACTTAGCCGATCAGCTATTAGAGCGGGAACAAGTTGAAGATTCCATCATAAGGTTGATTTCATTGTCACAATTGATACTTGAGTCTAACCAACCAGTGACTACTAAATATGCTACAGCTATTTCTCGGGCCGAAGGTTCTATTCATACAAACGACAGTTCTCATGTACCTGTCCATTGTCCAATTCGGCTTCCGACTATAAAATTACCTTCATTTGATGGTAGCTATGCAAAGTGGATGGAGTTTCGTGATACTTTCAATTCATTAATAAACAATAACGAGTCCATCCCAGCAATCAATAAATTTCATTATTTGCGTTCATCTTTGGAGGGTGGAGCAGCTATAGTTATAAAGTCTATTGAGTTCACAAGTGACAACTACAAAACCGCATGGGATTTGCTATGCGAGCGGTACAATAACGAAAGAATTTTGATCAACAATCACATTAAGGCATTGTTCAATTTTGAACCCATTACTAGAGAATCCCACAAGGCTATCAGGTTCATGATTGACTTCTATTCCAAAAACTTACGTGCCTTACACACTCTCAAAGAGCCCACTGACAGTTGGGATACATTAGTTATATACATGATGGTGTCCAAACTAGATGCCGCCACTAGTAGAAAGTGGGAAGAACACAGAAATACACTTAAAGTATCTCCCAAGCTCGATGACTTGTTAGTGTTTCTTCGTAATCGAGCAGATGTCTTAGAGACGATACAGTGCGGTACTTCTACGCAAAAACAGGACAAAACTAATCATCCTATAAAGCAACACAAACATATTACAACATTACTAACAAGTGACAATGAATACGAGTACACAGCTAGTGATAATGACATAGGTACAAAAACAAAAATAATATGTGCATTTTGCAAACAAAATCATTTCAATTACGAATGTGACAAGTTCAAGGCAATGTCAGTAGAGGGTAGGAATAATGAAGTTTCGAAACACAATTTATGCAAGAATTGCCTGCGCCCTGGACATAATCATGATCGTTGCCGCTTAGGTCCATGTAGGAACTGTCATGAAAAACACAACACATTATTACACGTTGAAGTTAATGACAACAATGAGACAAATTTATCTAAAAACACAAAAATTACTACCGCAATGTCTTCATTCACTCAGGCTAAGAAAGGTTACGTGCTTTTGTGCACTGCTGAAGTGAATTTAGTCAATCCTGTAACAAAGGAAACTCACAATGCTAGAGCACTATTAGACATAGCGAGTCAATCTTCATATATATCTGCAACAATGCAAAGAAAGTTGAACTTTACCTACACTGATAATGACGAAAATGTTATAACTGGGTTAAATGATTGCATAATTGGCAGTGCTTCAAAACTGTGTAATGTAGTAGTGCAATCCAAAGACGGTAAATTTAAAATTGATGTTCCATGTCTAATAATGCCAAAGATAGCACAAACTGCTCCAAGTTTTGAAATTGATACATCCCAATTTGACATTCCTAAGTCTCTTGAGTTAGCGGATCCTAATTTTCATCATCCGTCCCCAATCGACATAATGCTGGGCGGTGATGTATTTTGGGATATTGTAGAATGCAAGAAAATCGAATTAGGCAAAAACAAACCAACCCTAAAAGAGTCTAATCTAGGTTGGCTTGTTTCTGGTCCGACAGGCCAAGGTTCAGCATGTTCTACTCGATGCAACTTCTCTCAAAATGAGCTTCCACTCCGTGAGGCCCCGGAGGACGCCTTAGGCGACTCCAAAAACTGTATAATCAACCACGAAGTCCATGAGCATAAACTAAGTGAACGAGAGCTTTTTAAGTCACTTAGGCGAAACTTCAACTCTCGAGTATTTTATAACACAACATTACGTAAATCACGTCGGGGTCACCATATGTTCACGCCAGTAATTGACTTAAGGTGCGTGAACTTGCATTAATTATTTGTATTGTTGTAATAAAATTAGCATCTTGTAAAATTAAGACATATATTTAGAATCATAGTACATTTGACACTGACAAACAAAAATTATATTCTTCTTGACTGACTTATTGTATTTAAAGGTTATAAAAAAGGTTAGATCGCTAACAAAGATAATAACCTAACTACAAAATAAAAATTTTGAAAAAACCCCCGACCCCGATATAGTGGACCGATTTTTATGAAACATGGCTAAGAACACTCCCGACTAACTCAGCTTTCAGACAAAAAAAATCAAAATCGGTTCATCTGTTCGGGAGCTACGATGCCACAGACAGACACACACACAGACAGACAGACAGCCAGACAAACAGACAGACACACATACAGACAGACGGACAGACAGACACGTCAAACTTAAACGCGTCGGACATAAACAGACACACATACTTTCCGATTTATAAGTAGGTAAGTAAACACTTTAGTGTACAAGAAAAGAATACAACACATAAATTTTTAAATAAAAAGTTTCAGTACAAAGGCGAAATGATAATATTAGTATGGATAAAACTAGAATTTTTAAAAAGAGTTACCTTAGGATATAAGCCTTTCTTCGGCAGAAAAGCTGTAGGTCGCAGAGCCAGCCCAACCCTAACCGTCCGCAGAGGTCAAGCACTGCACTAATCGCCACCAGCCGACCTGAAAAATAAAATATAAAGTAAATATGAGAAGATGCCCGTGTGGTGACGGGTTAAGAATTTCACCACCCCCTATCTTCCCGTGGGTGTCGTAGAAGGCGACTGTGGTATATGGGTTAAATTGTGGCGTAGGCGAGAGGCTGGCAACCTGTAACTGCAATGTCACAGTTTCGTTTTCTTTCAACCCCTTATTTGCCAAGAGTGGCACTGAAACCTTAGTTTCATGTGCTCTGCCTACCCCTTCATGGGACACAGGCGTGATTGTATGTATGTATGTATGTATGAGAAGATCAACACATAGAAGACAATGGATTGCGTTTATTTGTGGCAAAATATCATAAGAAAACAAAAAGTAACCTATTACATACATACATACAATCACGCCTGTTTCCCATAAAAGGGTAAGCAGATGAACCTACTCAGCCTTCAGTGTCATTCTTGGAAAAGGGGTTGAAAGAAAACGAAACTGTGATATTGCAGTGACAGGTTGCCAGCCTCTCTCCTACGCCACAATTTAACCCGACTTCCACGACACCCCCGGGAAGAAAGCACACTAAATGAGCATTTCTTTTTTTTTTGCCACTTTTATAAAAATGTGATATTTTTGAAAAAAAAAAGCTATTTCTACTCAGAATTACCAGCTTTTTCAATCCTAGTAGTTAAAAAAATTGTCCCATACGTTTTTTTTTACCATTTTCCGTACATGTTGTATGGGGTAACAAAAGAGGAAAGTAACAAAAATGTATGGAAATTCTGGGACACTTTGTCTCCCAGTGAGATTGAAAGTACTTGTGATTCTGAGTACAATTGACCTTAAATTCCCTAAAACAATCAAAATAAAAAAATGGCAAAAAAAAGAAATGCTCAAATAACACAATTTGATTAAGTAAGATCAACAAAATGGGCCATGATGGTTTTAAGTTCAGCCATAGGGGCTAGTGTTGGCCTACCCTCAGGGCCATATCAACATAAGAGCAGGGATGAAGGTCCTAGTCATATTAGTACCATCATAGACTAAACTAAATAAAGGAAGACGTGTAACTCAGTACATCGTTTTATATGTTTGACTCGTAAAACAATAGATGGCATTACTATACTCTCGCGACAAATGGTATTGTTCAATTCACGAAATAATTTCATTTAAATGACCTAAGTCGTATTATTTCAAAATTTGGAACATGATCGTACAACATTATCACTATATAACACCGAAATTAACAAAAACAATTAAGTCATTTTTTACCAATCGGGTACTTGAATCAGATTCAATTCATGGGAAGTGTTTTGTACGTTTGATGACTGTTCGGGATTGTTCGGATGTCCTCCCCGCCTCTTAGAGGACAACGGCCATTGCTGCATCTCCAGAATGCATACGACACTGACGCGCTCGCACGTACTTGCGTCCTTCTTAATTTTAACCAAAATCATGTAATTTAATTACTTACTACGATTAAACGCATGTCAAGAATGCAATTTTTTATTGAAGAAAGTATCAACCATAATTTCTGATCCTGTCGACCCGGACGTCATGCCTTAAGATTTGGAGCCACCAGGATCTTCTGCCACATCATTAAGCATTAAGAAGAAGATCTCTTTATGGATTGCCCCAGAATCGGTGACGTGACGGTGTAAAGTGAGCCAGTGATTACAAGGAAAATCCACTTAGCAACAAGCGAGCGGTCAGAGTGAGTCCGATACATTTTGTTTGCCCCTTTAGGTATTTTAACTTTGTGCCCAAATTGCTGCCTTTTTATGGTTATTTTGTTATTAAACGTGTAGATTAAAGTCCCCTTAATCGAATTCAAGAATAAACCGCATTAAGGATCAAACAGTTTTCGTAATATTTCAAGTTTAAAACTTAAAAAATATAACTACTTAATTACTCATCTTTAACCGAGCGGCCGCCGGGCGCTCAGCGATAAGGAATTCGTACAAAAGGCAGTGAGTACCTACTTGCATTCTGGTTAGCTGATATATTTATACCCGTTTTTTCAATTTATTTATTTAATTTCATATGCTCGGAAATTTCCTACTTCAATTATTGGTTTCGTGTCAATTAATTAACATATTCAATCAATTATATTTGCCTTTTCTTTCAATATTGTACATATTGAAATGCAAATGGTTTTATTTCATATTTAATTATTATTTCGTATAAATTTATTGGTTTGATTAGTTCGACTAGTGCGAATTAAATCAAATATATTGAATTATCTTATACTTAAACACACATTTGTTTATGTTGGCATAAAAAATATTAAATTATTATTGCGAATTAGGTATTTCATTAATTTTGAAGCAAATTTACGTACTATTAGACAATAGTGTCAGTAAATATTAATAATTGTAATAACTTGTAATCTTTATAAATACAAATTTGAATTAATTAATAGTAATTATTTCTTATAAACACAATGGCACGATTAGCCGAGCTGGTAAAAAAACGGGGAGTTTATAAAGGTCGTTTAACGAAATTTGTAACGTATATGCTTTTAAGGATGTTTTGCTTTGCAGTGAAGTTGAGGTTTTGGAATTAAAACTACGTATGTCTAACATTGAATCGATGTTTGCGGAGTTCGAGGAGGTTCAGACCGGCATCGAGTGCCTGTCTCTCACAGAGGGGGAAGTTCAGACGCAAACAGCACAAAGGTCAGATTTTGAATCTCAATATTTTGCTGTGCTGGCCAGGGCCCAAGAGATTTGTAACGCATTTAAAGGTAATAAAAGGTCCGGCAGACGTGCAAATAATGCTTCTGAAACTTTCTACTCTTCGGCTGGCGAGAGTGAGGATGACGTGGCGTCGGTGAAACATGTACATAAAGGCGTTGCTGGGGTTAAATTACCCACCATTCAAATACCTAAATACAGCGGTGATTACGAAAGTTGGCTTGAATTCCGCGACGTTTATACCTCTCTTATACATTCGAATAAAAACATTAGCGACATTCAAAAATTCCATTATTTACGGGCTTCCTTGGAGGGAGGCGCTGCTCAAATCATACATGCGTTAGAGTTTTCTGCTTCTAATTATACTTTGGCGTGGAAATCTTTGTGCGAACGCTTTGACAATACTAGGCTATTAGTGCAGAACCACGTAAAGGCAATTTTTGATGAAGAGGTCATAAAAAAGGAGTCTGCGTCATCAATACGTAGGGTTGTCGATTCATGCAATAAAAACTTACGCGCGTTACAGATTTTAGGCGAACCAGTAGCGAATTGGGACACACTTATTGTGTACATTATATGCACAAAATTAGATTCTCTCACACTTCGCGAATGGGAGGAGCACAAGGTTACACACGAAAAAATTACATTAGAAATATTTACAAAATTTCTTAAAAATAGGGCAGACATATTAGAGACTATCGAATTAAGCAAAAATGCAAGTAATTATAAACAAGACTCGTCATCGAAGGCTACAAATAGACATGTTCGTGGCTTAGCTGCAGTTGTGAAGCCTGCCTTTAAAAAATATAATTGTCCACACTGTAGAGGTGATCATCCCTTATATTTATGCAACCAATTTGCTCAGTTAGAAATTGATGCTAGGGAACAGTTTGTAGGACGGATGAAATTGTGCAGCAACTGTTTAAGGGCAGGTCATAATGTACGCGCATGTAGACTCGGTCCGTGCCGACGGTGCGGCAGCAAACACAATTCTTTATTGCATAGGGAGTCGAACGCCACCTCCGGTGCGGCGCCGATCACGGCAGCTTCGAGCACCCCGGCACCGCGCGCTGAGCCTGCTGCAGTTCAGGCAGAGTCAAGTGCGGCTAATGACGTTATCACGACCATGTCAACAATTAACAAACAATCTTCGAGCTCGAATCGTCGAGCTCTCCTTGCCACAGCGTTAATTCAGGTTGTAGATGTTCATGGTAGACCTCATGAAGTTAAGGCCATGTTAGATTCAGGCAGTGAATCTTGCTTCATGACAGAGTCACTTTACCAGTCATTAGGTCTGCAATCTGAGCATATCGAATCGACAATAACTGGCTTTCATGACCAGGTTTCTGTGGTAAAAAGGGAATGCGAAGCTATAATACAGTCCAGAATCAATTCATTCAAAGCAAGCATTAAATTCTTAGTGTCGCCAGTCATATCTTCATCTCATGATGAAGTCTTTAATGTGAGCACACTAAATATCCCTTCGGGAATTACATTAGCAGACCCAGAATTCTTTAATCTGTCAAGTTACGACATTTTACTTGGCGTCGATATATTTTGGGATCTGATAGGTAGAGATAAAATCAAGTTAGGCAAAGGTTGCCCACTTCTTATAGAAACGGTGTTCGGTTATATCGTTTCTGGGCCTACAGGACGCCGAACGTCCGCCACAATTTTGTGCAATTTCACGAAATTCGATGAAATTCAAGATCAGCTTTCTAAGTTCTGGCAAATCGAGGAAGTTCCAGCCGTTAAGGGACAAATATATTCTACTGAGGAAGAGTTGTGTGAACAACACTTTAAAGAAAATATGTCACGCCAAGAAGACGGTAGATTCTCAGTAGGAATTCCTCTGAAAGCCAATGAATCCGAACTTGGCAATTCGTTCGAACGGGCCAAGTCGTGTTTCTTAGCGCTAGAACGCCGGCTGACGAACCAGCCTACATTAAGGCACATGTATGTTGATTTCATGAAGGAATATTTATCATTAGGTCACATGACGTTAAGTGACATAAATAATTCTCATGACAATTCGTATTTCACGCCACATCATGGCGTGTTGCGTGAGCAGAGCACCACGACGAAGCTTCGGGTCGTTTTTAATGCAAGTGCGCCGACCAGCTCCGGCTTGTCCTTTAACGACATCCAGATGGTCGGGCCCACAATACAAAGTGACTTGCTTTCTATACTTCTACGATTTCGGCAACACCGCTATGTCATGGCAGGTGACATTGAAAAAATGTACAGACAGGTGCTCGTCAATGAAAATCAACGTCACCTGCAGCAAATAATTTGGCGTGACGATCCTTCTAAGCCCCTCCAGACGTATGCTTTAAACACAGTCACATATGGCACAGCCTCAGCCCCGTTCTTGTCTGTTCGTTGCCTTAAGCAAATTGCGGACGAATGTGACAATGAACTGGTGCGAAAGGTCATTAGTGAAGACTGCTATGTCGACGATCTGTTGACGGGGCAAGAGACTGCCGAGAGTCTCTTAGAACTTCGTGCTCAGATTTCAAGGGAACTGGCGTCGGGTTGTTTTAATCTAAGAAAATTCCGATCGAACCTTCCAACATGTAGCGACGCTACCGACAGCAGTAGCGTTTGTTCGACCATTGTCGATTTGAGCGAGCACGAACAATCGAAAACTTTGGGCCTAAGTTGGTCTCCATCAGACGATGTTCTACAATTCGACATTAAGACTGATCCCACTCCAGATGTCACCAAGAGAGTGATTCTATCCACAATATCTCAAGTTTTTGACCCTCTTGGGCTATTAAGCATTTTCATTATTATCGGGAAAGTCATTCTCCAGAAGCTCTGGTTACTCAAAGTGAGTTGGGATAGCCCGTTACCTTCAGACATCGTCAAGTCCTGGCTTAAGTTTGTACTCGACTTAAGCCACCTGCAGAAACTCAAGATACCACGGCACGTGGTGTGCGAAAACGCAAACAACATACAACTACACGTTTTTTGCGATGCATCGAAAGATGCCTATGGCGCTTGCGTTTACGTTAGGTCTGTAGATTCGTTCGGTAACGTAAGGGTTCGTCTTCTGTGTTCCAAAACGCGCGTTGCACCAATAAAGGCAGTAACGATCCCGCGTCTTGAACTTTGCGGCTCTTTGGTGGCTGCCAAGCTCTTGGAAAAGGTTCTGCGAACTACGCGGCTACACGTAGACAGTTGTTTTCTGTGGACAGACTCAGCTGTGGTCTTAGGCTGGCTCAAAACGCCGCCCAACAGACTAAAGCCATTTGTTAAGAATCGCGTAGCCGACATACAAAAGATGACCAAATCACATTTCTGGCGTCATGTGCCCACTGCATGCAACCCTGCGGATTTATTGAGTAGAGGTGTCAGTGCTGCACAAAGTGACAAGTTAGACTTTTGGTTCAGTGGACCCAAATTCTTGCTAGAGTCTGAAGATTCGTGGCCTAATAAGTCTTTTGATCAGGGCCAATCGGAATTGCCAGAAGTGCGATCAAATGTGACGTCAGTCACTGTCAAACAAAACGAATTGTTTCCGTTTGCACGTTTCTCGAGCCTGCGTAAACTTAAAAACATCATGGCATATGTACAACGTTTCATTGCCAACTGCAAAAATAAAGTTAAAGTAAAAGGCACTTTTTCCTTGTCTGAAAAACAATCTGCATTCGATTCATTGATAAAATTGTCCCAAATGGAATCATTTGATGAGTATGACATTTTAGTAAAGGGTAAAGCATTACCTCCAAAAAATAAACTGTTATCTTTGAGCCCATTTATTGACGAAAAGGGTCTACTTAGAGTAGGTGGTAGACTTAAAAACAGTAATTTCACATTCGAAAGGAAACATCCTATCTTACTCGTAGCTAAACATATTCTAACGAAGCTGATATTTCGGTTCGAACATATACGTTTAATGCACACAGGAGCTCAAAATTTGCTGACTTCAATTCATGAAGAATTTTGGCCTATCGGGGGCCGTAATTTGGCTCGATCTATTGTCCACAATTGCCAGCGTTGCTTTCGTCTTAACGCACAAGCAGCCCGTCCGATGATGGGCAATTTACCTGAGCAGCGCCTTCAGCCTGGCTATCCATTCCAGACTACAGGAATGGATTACGCTGGTCCTGTATTAGCACTTAATAAGAGAGGTCGTGGAAGCAGGTTAGAAAAGGTGTATATCGTCATATTTATCTGTTTCACCACCAAATGCGTTCATCTTGAACTCGTCAGTTCTTTATGCAAAGACTCCTTTCTAGCTACGCTGCGTAGATTCATTGCTAGACGATCTAAACCTGCTACCTTATACTCCGACAACGGAACTCAGTTCGTGGGAGCACGAAATGAGCTTTATAAGTTCCTCAATGATAATGCTAGTTCCATAACTGATGAAATGTCTAATGAGCGTATAGATTTCAAATTCATACCTGCTTACGCTGCTCATATGGCCGGTTTATGGGAAGCCAATATAAAATGTATAAAAGCCCATTTGCATCGGGTGTTAGGGAACGCACACTTAGTTTTTGAAGACCTTTATACCGTTTTAGTCCAAATTGAGGCCATACTTAATTCGCGTCCCTTATCCCCACTATCAACTGACCCACATGACATGAGACCTTTAACTCCGGGGCACTTTTTGGTAGGACGACCGATGACTGCTTTGCCTTCACCTATGCTTGTGGACATGAACCAAACCCGTCTCACTCGTTTTGAACGGCTGGAGCAGTTACGCCAACACTTTTGGGCCAGGTGGCACAAAGAGTACATTAACGAACTTCAACAACGCACCAAGTGGCGCACTTCAAAGGGCCAGCAACTAAAAAAGGGATCATTAGTCCTCATCAAAGAAGATGGACTCCCGCCGATGAAATGGCGACTGGGGCGCATCACTGAGATTTATCCAGGGAGCGACGGAATCGCCAGGGTCGCGGATATCAACACCGCCAGAGGAGTGATACGCCGTGGCTTCAACCGCATCTGCCCGTTGCCTACAGCTGACGACGAGTTGAAAGTCAACCCTTTCAACGCCGGGGGGCATGTTCGGGATTGTTCGGATGTCCTCCCCGCCTCTTAGAGGACAACGGCCATTGCTGCATCTCCAGAATGCATACGACACTGACGCGCTCGCACGTACTTGCGTCCTTCTTAATTTTAACCAAAATCATGTAATTTAATTACTTACTACGATTAAACGCATGTCAAGAATGCAATTTTTTATTGAAGAAAGTATCAACCAATGACTAATAGCAAACATTATAATCCGGTAGATGGCGCGTATGCAAGATGCACAACACTGCATGCTAAACAAAGTTGGCATATTGAAGATAAGTTTTAAATTCAATTTATTTATTGTTCGAATGTGAGTAGTTAAAATCGCTGTCAATAGAAATTGCCAACAATGTAAACAAACCATTATACAAAATATCAATATTTTAGCACAATTTTATTATTTCAAAGGTTGGATTTAGCCAGTATCTGATGAGTTAGAATGAAAATTAAAGACATTTTGACAACGTACAAGGTTTGTTTACATTGTTCACAAATTCTATTGACGGCGACTTTATAAATGATGAATTGATGATAGGGTTAGTATTTTGTAACATCACAATCTGCCAGAATTTGGCGTACAATACTCTTGACTCTCAATATGCACATTCATTATCATTAGTATTTGTTTTTTTTTTTTGCACAAGTTTTAACGATTATTCTAAATTATCTTGGACGTACATCCCAGAATAGGCAAAATATGCTACGTAAAATATTACAACCCTAAGTGCGGATGTCAGGAAGGATTTCAAAGGCGAAAATCAAAAATGGCGGCTTAAATATATGGGATATCGGTCCTGCATCCGATATCGGATCGTATAATGTGAAAACGCACTAAGACGGAAGTATTACTTTCAGATTATTTTATTTTTATTACTATAAAAATGTTTTACCACAAACAGCTACATATATCAGCACGACAGATTTTTTTAAATACACCGTGTTTCACTTAACACTAAAAACCTGAAAACACTTTGTTCAGAATCGAGAGTAGAATCGATTGAGCTATATCTTGATGGGGGTAATATTTTTATTTAAATTAGTATTATTAGTTATTTTTTACGTGCCCATTCTATTGTACTCGTAATACAACATTGTGTATATCGCATTGCTAGAGGTTGTTTACCTTTTTTCAGTATTTAGGGGTATTAATACTGGCCGGTTACTTGGACGATTATTTTTTCCGCTACTAGTTTGACGTTGTTTGTCAGTTTAATCTTAATGTTTATCATAAGTCATAACAAATTGAACTCGTACCTAATTACAACCTTGTCATTTTGAATATTGAGTTTATTTGATTACTGCGATTACCTGTCCAATTTGAAGTTTACTGTGACAAAGCTTCAAAGTGTTTTACAGTGACATCTTAGCTGTCTATTGGTAAACCTTATGTCGTTGCAGTAACGTACACAAATAAATAGTCTTATGGTTTATGATGGTAGTTAGCAATTATTTCATTGAGTGTAGAGCTAAAAGTCAAGTAGAGCTGTACAGAAAATTAAAAATTCAATTAAAAAAAAAGTAACGATCAGATTAAAAGATGAATACTCTAGATGAGTTTAAAAAAATAAAAATCAGTTGGGGTGTCTGAGGTTTTGAGTGATACCGGAAACACCGTGTATATGAATGTGGAATAAAACAATATATTATAAGTCAATTTTATTAATTAAATTCTTTGAAAAGTTTCTTAATTATCATGCTAAGTGTTGAAATGCATTGAAATATTTATTTTCAGTACAGATGGTGTTTTTTTTTTACGCACTAGTGCGAGAAGTGGTTCATTACGAGTATATGTCAGGTCTAAACTTCGGAGGGCCATCTGTACTGAAAAACGTCGTACGATACACGTGCGAAAAGGAAATTCGTAACTCGTGTCGATTTTTACGCACTTGTATCGTAATGCACTATTTCCAAGTAGGCATATTACAATGATATGAACGTCAAATAAAGCTACGCCGGCTTTAACCCTACGCCTCAGCCACTTTTTTTCAAAATACACATGCAAAAGTATTCATAAAGAAAATATTAACAGACTGCTCTATGGAAATTAATTTCAATAAATTATACAAAGTACAAAGCTACTATGCTTAATAAGAGATGTTAGAGATACTGTATAGAGTCTCTAAGTGTCAAGGTATATCTAAAAAAATAAAAAAAATATACATGATGAAGAAAAAAAAAACGAACTGATACAAATAAAAAATAACTAAAATAACTTTAAAAAACTCTTGAGTTTTAAAAGACTCTTGATGTCTCAACTAAAGAAAAAAATATATATAATGCCGCCGCGGGGCGGAGCGGCGGCGGGGGGCCGGCCGCCGAGGCTCAGGCTCGGCGATCAGCCACGACAGCGCCAGCTGCAGAAGGCTCGGCGGTCAGCCGCGACAGCGCCAGCTGCAGGAGGCTCGGCGGCCAGCCGCGACAGCGCCAGCTGCAGAAGGCTCGGCGGCCAGCCGCGACAGCGCCAGCTGCAGAAGGCTCGACGGCGACGGAGCCGGCGCGACGGCGCACGGGCGCGGGCTTGTGGGAGCGGGGCTAACGGCTCAGCCACGACATTGGTCTAAGCGCGACAGCGGCGAGCGGCGGCCATACATTGAAGCGAGACACTGCGATGGGACTTTTCATTCGCACGTATGGCTGCCGCTCGCCGCTGCCGCGCTTAGACCAATGTCGTGGCTGGGCCGTAAGCCGGCTCGGGCGCGGCTCGAACAAGCGGGCGCAGGCGAGTCCATGCACACAGGGTACACGCTCGATGGATCTAGAACGTTATTCACAAAAGATGTACTCGTGTAATGCTTTACTTGTCAGTTCATACCTATTATTCAGGTCTTTTAGTTTCAATTCTAATTTGTGAAATTCATCGGAGCGATGGTTCAACTCCTGTGCTGTCAGGTCAAGTTGGTATTGACAGTTTAGAAGCTCATCGCTTAAGGCAGCTGTTACATTTTGATGTATTTTGAATTTGCTTAGCTTTAGATATTTTTTAATTTTATTTGACCCTTTCAACGTCACTCTGGGATCACTGCCGCCCTCTATGTGCACAGACTGTTTTAAATCTACAGGGTCTTTCATTGGGGAGCATGATGCACTGTCATGAACCACATCTAAATCAAATATATTATATTCAGCAAATATACTTAAATTGTTTTCAGCCAGAGCGGAGTTCCCGGAGCAATACTTGCAATACCATTTTGAATCCGACTCCTGCAGTTGCTGCTCGAGGTCCCGGATGCGTTGTAATGCCTGCTCATGTATCTCTTGGCATTGCTGGAACCGATCAATGACTGCCTAGAGGTCATCCCGTTGTCCTTGCAGGTCTTCATACTTGACATCTTGGTTGGCTGATTGCTGATTTTTGAGGCTTGTGTTACTTGACATCTTGGTTGGCTGATTGCTGATTTTTGAGGCTTGTGTTTGTTTCATTCTAGCCACCATCACATCCCGGTGTGTTGTAACCTTGGTAGTTTGTTCTGTAACATTATTCATCATGTGAGATATTGAAGCCTAAATGTATTGTTAAAATATATTAATTAGGGCTTATAACAGGATATAATGTGATTAAGATACAAGAATATGAAACCACAGCCTTGATTTTGTTAACAAGATTTCATATAACAAACTTTGTAATTCACTTTGTTGCAAGTTACACGGGATAGCAGTGAGTAAGGTTTTATTATTTCGAGTTGGTTTAACAAAGAAAATGTAAATATGGAAGTTAAAATACTAATATTATGTACTTCAAATGTTTACAAACAGAAAACACAAAAATAACCTATGACAGTTACTAGTTCTAGACAAATAATCTGAAAAACTACACTTAAATATTAAGTAAGCTATACTCATCTGTAAAAAACGCTAATTAATTATAATTGTAAATCTTGAACGCTACTCCGTTGACGGTTGGCGTAGTTTTTTCGTCAATATTTGGCTTCTTAGGCTGCATGAAAACTTATGATAACACTTTCTCATTTTAATTAAAATACGATACATCACTGTAATTCCTTATATTTTACATTTTTAATATTTATAACACATTATTGAAATGATATACGCACGAAGCTTGAATTTGACGTTTTTTTTTTTTTTGAATTTTATGGCCTGGTTACGAGACCTTTAAGCCAAGTCTTTAATTTTATATAATAAGTCACTGGTTGACACTTCACTATTGTTATGATTAAGTTATTAAAGATTTATCACTGTATTTTTAATGAACTTATAAATTGGCTTATATGTTTGAACGTCTTTTAGTATTGAATTTTACGTTTAACCCGGTCGGTGTTGCCTGTCCAGGCGTTGGTATCTCCTGCGAACATAGATTTAGAATTATTAAACTAGATTGTTTAGTTAGGTCAAAAAGTGTGTCCACATGAGAGGTAATTGTTTGGGCTGGTGTCCCTCTCGCACTTGCTGACAATGTCAACATTATTCAGTGACGTCATCACTGTCATAAATTGGGGATACCAGTCAATTTTCAAAGTTACTACTAAATCTACTAACACCCAATTGAAAGTATTTTTTAATTATACAAATCTTTGATTTACTGGCATCAAAATAATTACATTATAATTATTTTCAATTTTTTTGAAATATATCGAAACCCTAGTTTGAATATAACATTAAAATAAAATAAGAAGTTATAAAGTCAGGTAATATACAGATAAAAATACTACTAATATGGGAACCTCATTAACACTGGCAACACGTGCGAGAGGGACACCAGCCCAAACAATGCCCTCTCATGTGGACCGTTTTCGCTAGTCTGATACGATCGACTTTCTGTTTCAGTAATAAGGTTTAATTTCGTATGGCAAAAAATGTGATTGAGCTGTCCCCTGTAAAGGTCTTTGCCTGCGAATTGCAAAGTATGCGTTAGGGCCCGCACAGACGGGCGACTCAACTTTTTTGTCTGCGGAGATCGGTCTATGGGCTAGTATGAAAGTGCGCACACGTTGCAACGCAACCTTTTTGTCTGCGGGTTCGACGAGTGACGACAAGCCTGCGACGTAACTGTCTCATTCTCTATATGTTTCAATGCAAGTGCGCACACGGTGACAAAATAGTCGCCGGTCGGTTGTCATTTTGACAGTTATCACTCAACCGCCTGGGCAAACGTATGTTATTATTAGAAAAAAAATATAATTTTAAATGCCGATTGTTGAAGTCGACATTGATACCTGTCGTTTAATTTCAATTCTTCAGAAGTAGAGGTAAGACCGACTTTATATGACAAGAATTTAAAAGAATAGTCCTACAATATTGAGGAAAACGATGCCGGGTTGTAAAATTCTAACGAGTTCATCAAAACTTTTAAACACTTATTCTGAAGTACCAAAAATGTTTTTTGGATAGGCTCTTAATTTCATGAAAAAAGAAAAAGTTGCGTCCGTAGTATCTTCATAGTAGTCTGTGGTTGCATCGCTGTTGTTCCCGTGTGCGCACCTTTGAAATTGTCGCAAGGAGTTACGACAGAGACAAAAAAGTCGTCGAGTGACTTTGTCGCCCGTCTGCGCGGGCCCTTATAACAAATAGTTTAATGTTTTGTGAAGATTAAAGAAATATTGTTTGTTGATAACAATGATAACTATGACGGGAACTATTCCTCTCACTTCTTGTCACAGACAAAATTATCACTGGATTTAGTTTTACGCGCCTTGGCTAGCTATCAATAGTGAAACAAAAACCAAAAGAGATATAAGGCTTACGGCGAAATTGTGGTCAAAAAAGCTGCACTTTATGCAAAAAGCAAGCCACTTTGTACAGTGATACTAGGGACCAATATAAATGATTTCTTCCGAGGAAACACAAAAACCATAAGATCTAGCTAGATGAAGACGTTGCTTTGATGATGCATAAAACATGAGCAACGCTACTAAATTAGAAACACGTGTTAAGTTTAGTTTCGGACGATACGCCTATAAGCAACCTACATAATTTGGTCGAGTTAATTTGAAATGTCAAAAACAGTGCTAAGTAATTTGACATTTCAATACTAGGTAAGTATAACCAAAGATATATGGAATAAAATAAAATACTATATACGTATTTCTAACATGGAGGAAGATGATCTGCTGCGCCGACCCCAAATAATGGGAAAAGGGCAAGGGAATGATGATGATGATACGTATTTCTAACAACGATTCTATTAAATGGGCAGGGAATCAAATTCCTTGACTGTATAGCTGTAGATGCCTAAATAAAGATTTTTAATACTTATGGGTACCGATAAATTTATATAAAAATACAGTAAAGGGCGATAAAACTTGCACATCGGTCTTTGGAAAGAGACAACGTCACATAAGTGATTGGAGAGTAGAGTAGGTAGATAAGTACCTCCCTATGGGCCTATGGGTTTTATAAACACACAACAAGTAGGCGCGAACAATTCATACTTACTTTTCTATGATTCAAACACACAACAAGTAGGCGCGAACAATTCATACTTACTTTTGTATGATTCAACTTCACATCATACTTATTTTTCTAATATTCAACTAGAAAAATAAAAAAAGCGAAAAACAACAACATAATTCTTTTTAAACACATTAAAAAAAAAACCGGAGCTGGGTCTCGAACCTGAGATCTCAAAAATGCAAGTCAGATACTCTAACCCCTAAGCCAAAAAACGAGGTGCCGCCGGCTCAAAATATTGAATCATATTCAGATGTGGTTACTCGGCAATGTAATTAATTATTATCTCACTAGGTGGCACTTTTCAACATTGAAAACAGCGCCATCTGTAAATAACTCGAAAACTAAGAGGTACCAGCGACGATAACTCGCGTTAAGTAGGTCGCTACACGATGTACTGAGTTACCAATCTTTGTTTATTTAATTAATCTATGGTACCATATATTTTTTTTCTTTCTTTTAGCCCCAGAAATGAATATTGTTAATATTTTCGTGTTCTTTGTGTTACACAGTCGTACCTAATACACAGTCCCGCAGACACAGTGTAGGCGGGTAAGTAGTATAGTGCATAAGGGATCCACATGACATGAGAGCCACTGATGCACACAACACAGGACAGGAGCCCAGGACTTTACCAGGGATACACTCATAAGAGCTAATATGGTGGCTTCTTTATCTACAGAATTCGTGCATATTAGTGCGTTTTCACACTATCCGATCCGATATCGGATGTAGGAAAGATTTTAAAGGAAAAAAAAATCAAAGATGGCGGCGTAAGTATATGGGATATCAGTCCCACATCCGATATAGGATCGGATAATGTGAAAACGCACTTATGCGCTAAAGAGTATGAAATTGAATCATGATACTTATACATACTATAAAATGGCTAAAATGTAGTTTTACATCCAGAAAACTTACCGGCAGCAGACTTGCTGTGTCCCGCAGACACAGTGTAGGCGGGTAAGTAGTATAGTGCATAAGGGGATCCACATGACATGAGAGCCACTGACGCACACAGGAGGCCGAAGCGCCAGGACTTTAGCAGCGACACGTCCAGGTATCTGAAATATTTTAACACAAATTATTACCTGTCAATTAACAAAAAATAAAACCGCCTTCAAAAATAAGCGCGTTACAAAACACGGAGAAACTAAAAAGCCAAAAATAATAAACCTTTCAATTCAGATTTCTTATCGTATTGCAATAAGCTAAACATCCAAATTATAAACAAATCAATTATTTTTGTAGTCGGTACCAGACCTGTTCGTCGCCTTGCTATTGCCTGTTTGCCCACCCAACCATACACAGGCTGGTACCGACTCCAAAAATAATTGATTTGTTTATAATTTGGATGTTTAGCTTATTGCAATACGATAAGAAATCTGAATTGAAAGGTTTATTATTTTTGGCTTTTTAGTTTCTCCGTGTTTTGTAACGCGCTTATTTTTGAAGGCGGTTTTATTTTTTGTTAAAAAGTTTATTTATTTGTTGATTTTTAGTGGTTCCTAGTGATATTATATGTATCAGTCCGAATACATGTACAGTAGTGAAAGAATTATCCTTTAACTCCTAACCATTGAGGAGATGACCTTCCATCATCAGCTCAGCCACATAAAATTATTACCATCAGACGTAAATACTGGTGCACCTTTGAAAAATAGACTAAAAACATTACATGTGCCTATAACATTTGAAGAGTTCCCTCGATTTCTCCAGGATCCCATCATCAGACCCTGACTTGGTGCCAATGGGACCATCTCGGGGTTATACCGGTTCGATAAAAAAAAAATTTTGAAAATCGGTCCACGATTCTCGGAGATATCGAGTAACATACATACAAAAAAAAAAAAAAAAACATTCAGTCGAATTGAGAACCTCCTCCTTTTTTGAAGTCGGTTAAAAATAGGCTACGTGCCTCCTAGTCAAATCACCTTCTTTTTAAGAACTGTCACAAAGAATTTAAACGACTTTCTAATATGGAATTTATATGAAATCGAATTGAGTGACGTCACGGTCAACTCAGTAACTTTATATATTTCTACCTGACTTATTAAATAGAAATTGGATTTAAAAATAACTTCTGTCCATGTTTTTCATGTAATTATCTGATGCTTTATTTTTGTGCATGGTACAAAATATTTTATTTTAACTACAGTCAAGTTCCCTATAGAATAGAATGAAAGATCATCGCTGGAAGTCACCAGCAACACGCTGAGATGAGGCCATTTCGTGGCACTTCATTCCTTTCTGTCTTGTTGTTATTATCTATTCCCTTCGGTCGTGTTTTAATGTGTCGCCACTCGTTTCGAACTTCCTAGGCTTGTGCCGTTTCGTTCATGGAGCGGAGCGCTCCGATCTCGTTCAATCGCTCCCACGACCTAGTTCGCTCTTTTAGGTCTTTTGCTCATTTAGTTCAGCCAGACCAGCGACCACTGCGGTCGGAAAGATCAGAACGAATGGGACCGAATAGTGTCAAAATGATAAGAATAGTCCACAGATATTAACATTCCGGGCCGAAATATTGTAAGTAACCGAAGTTTAATATGAAAACATGACGTTTTTTGCAGCTGTTCTAAGTAGCTCTCGCTCTCGGTCGGTGCAGTCACACGCTCGTTCTCGATCCAAACCGCTCGCGCTCGCCGATCCTATACTGAACTAAATGAGCACAGATCGATTCTCAGAGCACGGAAAGATTCAGTTCATTTCGGTCATTGATGGGATTTTATTCCTAACAGTTCATAGTTCGTGAACGACACAAGCCTAGAACTTCCTTTTTTACGCACTTGTATCTTTATTCTGACAAAGTCAGTTTCAGTATAGTTATATGTAGAATAAAATGAAGTAAGTACCTGGATATCTTTTCAACACACGTCTTCTTCTTGACGACGACCTTCTGTTCCTCAGGATCTGACTTGATGATGATTGGCTCCGGGAGTTTAGGGATCAGGCGGGGCACCGGGGGCTTGATGTAGAGAGATCTAGAAAAAATTATAGTATACTGTGCAAGGGAAGTAAGCGGGATTTTGTTAACAAGTGTTAATAACTCGCGACAGCCGCAGGCTGGAGACAGTTATAGACACGAGCTTACAAAAACCTTACCTCCTGAGTTACACACAATATTTTTCATCACATTTGAGAGGAAAACACAGAGAGAAAAAATCATAAAGCAAAACTTCCAATGAATGGCGGTGTTGTACTGCCCTGCGTACTTAACACAGCAAAAGGGAGTGTACAAGTTTCTAATGGGTTGACAACGCGCATGTGACACTCCGTGAGTTGCAGGCGTCCATAGGTTACGGTGACCGCTTTCCATCAGGCGGATCGCATGCCTGTTTGCCACCGACGTAGTATAAAAAAATGTGATCATTGTCAGTAGGGTGTTGTTATTTCATGTGATGACAGAGCAGAGTTCCAGTACCTAACTGGTTCTAGTTATTGTTTTTTTTTTTGATCAGTGTTTCGGGAATTTAGAGAAACCTCTATCTTATCCACATAATGGACGCCGTGATGTCCCGAGGGGACATCCCGGGGAAAACCTTGTTATTGTGTGACACGTATAAAAACAAATACTTGGCGCAGTCGGTTGGATATAAATAAAAATAAATAAATAAATATTATACGACATTCTTACACAGATTGACTGAGGCCCACGGTAAGCTCAAGAAGGCTTGTATTGTGGGTACTCAGACAACGATATATATAATATACAAATACTTATATACATAGAAAACATCCATGACTCAGGAACAAATATCTGTGCTCATCACACAAATAAATGCCCTTACCGGGATTCGAACCCGGGATCGCGGCGTAGCAGGCAGGGACACTACGCGCTAGGCCAGACTGGTCGTCGGAACTTAAAGTTCAAATAATAATCAGAATTTATTTGTCTATCATAGGACTGATAAAGACGAACTGTAACCCAATTGCAACTTCCGCCAGAACTGCAGCGTGCGCTTGCAGTTTCTATACAAATCGCAGTTGAATTGCAACCTGTGTGTGTTGGCTCTGAGACAGTTTCATAAATTTTCTTCGTCTGACCGGCCCTTAAAGCAGTACATACATACATACATACATACAATCACGCCTGTATCCCATGAAGGGGTAGCCAGAGCACATCTCACACTGAAACTACTCAAGTTTCAGTGCCACTCTTGGCAATAAGGGGTCGATATAAAATGAAAGTGTGACATTGCAGTGACAGGTTGCCAGCCTCTCGCCTACGCCACACTTTAACCCATATCCCACAGTCGCCTTCTACGACACCCACGGGAAGAAAGGGGGTAGTGAAATTCTCAACAAGTCACCACACGCAGCAAAGCAGTACTTGTTCCTAAAATATACACCGTTTTTTTGTTTTCCGTTAAATTCGACACGTAGCTAAGTTCATTAACAGATATCAGTTTTAGTTAAATTCGCAATAAAACATTTTTCGTCATTTTCATACATAACAAATGAATTTATTAGTGTGAGAAACCCTTAAAAATAACATTCAAGTTAGTGTCAAGTGGTTGACGGCACATGTCAAAACAAGTAACATTAGAAGTTGGTAAAGGCTGTCACACACGTGTTCAGTAATTATCTTTGTTTTTTTAATAACTCGATAACCGTAAGAGTTAAGACGCTAGTTTCTTAGAGAAGTTAATTGTATTTGATCTAAAGAACCTACCCTTAAAGTTAACGGAATTCAATAAAAACAGGATGTATATTTAAAAAAAATGGCGCATTCGATAGGATATGAAGCTAACTAGTTACACTATATTCCCAAAGGAACATTAGAATTTGTTCATTCAGGCAAAGAGGATCGAGTATTATAGAGAGTTACTGTCAAAGTAAAATGTGGAATCACAGTGCATAGACTGTCATCTCTCGACACAAGCTTAAAACTTTTGAACCTCAGTTTTGACAATTTGGCTCTTATTTCATTTCATTTATTCAATCACATAATAAACTTACAGTAATATCACCAAGTCGTTTACATGCTAAATGTCAATTCTAATATACAACTGTTAAAAATATTGTAAAACTAAACTATTTACAAAACACAGTATTGAAATATAATAAATACCTAAGCAATAAATTTAAATTCAAAAACAGATTCAATTAGACATCAAATACCACAAAAAAAAACAGAAATATAATTATAAAAAAAACTAATATAAACTAATATTATGGCCCATGATATGTGTTAAAATGTCAAATATTAATATTAGCGCCATCTAGCCGAGCATTCCCCAAAGGTGTAACGCCATCTAGGCCACCGTACTTTTCTCTAGGGCTTTGAGGTACATTTTTTTCTTAGACTTTATCGGTCTATACGGAGTTACATGTCGTCACTACTTTAAAAAAACTTGTATCTTCGTCTGTCAATGAAAAGAAAATTGTAGTAAGTATGTATGGAATACATATAGACTTACTGCGTTTTAACTTTGAGGAGCAGCGTGAGATACGAGATTTTTTCAAAGTAGTGAAGATATGTCTTTAGTTGAAAATATAGCCAAGGTATAAAGCAAGTTACCTGCTGAGCTTTCGTCGCTTGTATACGCAAGTACTGTCGGTGGACAGGTCCTCAACCGAATGCAAGATGGAGGACGAGCGAGTGGGCCGTAAGCGAAGACGCGCCACTTCTCGTGGCAGTCCTGAAATACACAGTCTTATTTTTAATCAATTCTATATTATATAATGCTCAATGGTCCTTAATGTAATTTAAAAATATCAAACTACGAACACTAATATAATAATTTTAATTTTAATATACCATATAATAATTATGTACCTAAATCAATTATGACGTGTAATATGTAACAATATTATAAATAAATGAGTATGAGTATGAGTATCATATTCCTACCTGAGCAGTGATCAATGAGTGTGCCGAGCCCAAACCTACTTACTATCCATTTTTCTCAAAAATATTCTTACATGTTTAAATAAAATAAATATTGGGGACACCTTACACAGATCAACTTAGCCCCAAACTAAGCAAAGCTTGTACTATGGGTGCTAGGCGACGATATACTTACTTAAATAGATAAATACATACTTATATACATAGAAAACATCATTACTCGGGAACAAATATCTGTGTTCATCACACAAATAAATGCCCTTACCCTCCTGAGTCCAGGTGCCCTCGTTTGAGTATATAAGGTTTGAACTTTTACAGGAATAAAAGAAAGTTCTAAATTCAAAAGCACAGAAATTTGCCAGGGATCCAGGAGGTTATCGGGATTCGAACCCAGGACCGCGGCTTAGCAGGCAGGGTACAGTCAAGTGCAAAAATACGTATCGATTTTATCCGCTCAAAAATATGTACCGAGACCTTATTCCGCCGACACAAAGTGCTATGGGACATATTTTTGATAAATTGTACGCACCCATATTTTTACACTTGACTGTACTACCGACTGAGCCAGACCGGTCGTCATTTAAAATCTATAAAAGAAAAAACTGACTGTTTGACATATCAACGCACAGCCGATACCGCTGGTCCTAGAGATTCCAAATTTATCCCGTAGGTTCCTTATAAAGGTGTAGAGGAGCACTAAGAAAGGATTTTTCAAAAATCACCTCCTAAGGGGGTGAAATGGGGGTCCAAAGTTTGTATGGGAAAACAAGATTAGATTAGTACGAGTGCGAAGTCTTAGGAAAAAGCTAGTATAAGATAAAAAAAAATATTCGAGGAGTCCCTCCGCTCGGAAGAAGTGAAACTTCGTAATATGGAAATGAAAATATTTCAAAATTCGAGTTGGCTTTGATCGTTAAACGTTTAACGTTGTCAGTTGGAAGTCGTATTAGAAATCTCACTTCAAAAATAGATTAATAGGGTTGAACTTTCTGAGACTTGAGCCCATATGAAAGGTCAGGTCGGCTAGAAGCAAAGCTTTGATGTCAATTTATACTTTTCACCACACCAACTGGTAAAGGCTTACTTTGCTATTCGAAAACAGATAGCAAAATTGCATTTTATCCACAAGAGAGCAAAGTAATTTCATACAAATTTTAACTGGATGTTTTGAACTGGCTGGTATAATTTACTTGTAAATGATGTTTTTGAATCATAAATATTGAATAGATTGATACATTTGATTAGTTTGATGTTTCATAGTCAGTATTTTGTTCGTGTTGGTGTGGTAAAAAAAATTGTGTTTCACTAGGTGGCAAAGTTTGTTTAACCTTCGTGCCTTGAAACCCTCGCAACGCTTAAGATTCCACTTTTTGAACCACTCGCTACGCTCGCGGTTCAGTATTGGAATCTTTCGCTTGCTCGGGTATCAATATTGGCACGTGCGGTTAAACAACAACTTTGCCCCCTTGTAAAACAAATAACTATTAAAGCCATTAAAGACAACAGCAAAGTCTTAATGAACAGACTAGCTTTTCACGTCACATCGTCGCTCCGTTTTGCCGTGAAAGACGGACAACCAAACAGACACACAGTTTCCTATAAATGAAACTTACCGACCACGCCTAGCACATCCATCCCCTCGGAGTCTTCAGAATCGGACATTTGTAGAGCATGGTTTTGACGTGTCACCTGAAAATGAAAGGAATGCAATGACAGTGTGTCGATTGTCTTGATTGTTGCTTATGATTAATATTTTTAATTATAAAACTCCCGTGAGACTCATACATATTTAAAAATATTTTAAGCGGGTTACTCACGCATTAAGTCTATATAGCGTTCGCGCTCTCGACATGTAAAGGCGGGGTCGCTACTCTTGAGAAAGGTTCTCGAAATTGAACCGAAACATGTCGAACTCTATATCGACTTAATACGTGAGTAACCCGCTTAAAATATATTTTTAAATATTTTTAATTGTTAATATTTCTATTAATTTAATTTGTTAAATTCTAATGAATACTTTGCAATGTTGACATGTAAAATTGACCCCGTGGCCTATTTGCTGAATAAATGATTTTGTATTTTGTCAATTTTTAACCCCCGACGCAAAAACGACGGGGTGTTATAAGTTTGGCGTGTCTGTCTGTGTGTATGTCTGTCTGTTTGTCTGTCTGTCTGTGTGTGTGTCTGTCTGTGGCATCGTAGCTCTCGAACGGATGAACCGATTTTGATCTAGTTTTTTTTTAAAGCTGTGTTAGTCGGGAGTGTTCTTAGCCATGTTTCATGAAAATCGGACCACTGTGTCGCGGTCGGGGGTTTTTTCAAAATTTTAATTTTGTGGTAGGTTATTCCCTATAATCTTCAAAACATGACATGTATCACTTTGTTCTATACAAATTGTATGGGAAAAGTTTTTCTCGATTTGCGACTTTTCCAGCCGGAATTTTTTTTATGGTCCCATACAAGCTTCGATCCTGGATAGGAATGCGTTAGATTGGCGTCAAAAAATTTTTTGTCAAAAATGCCCTTTTACACGCAACCTCTATGTTTTTTCCAAAATCTGTAAATGCCATTTCTCATCAATTTGAAATCGAGGCAAGGTCTCCTTAGGCCATTTTCGCGTAGGACCACGGGATTTTGAGCTACGACTTCATGCACGCTCCGGGCCTTCGGCCCTATACGGAGCTCAGCCTTCAGCCTTCGCCTTTAGATACTTGACTTGGTAAAGATGTACACATGTACAGTCAACCAATTGGAACCCTAGGCCACTGTAGAACTATGTCATAGTGACGTTATAAATCAGATTGTAAGTAATCTCTTATTTCTTGTCATTTTGACATGGTTGTAAAGTGGCCTAGGGATCCAATTTGTTGACTACCCCACGTCCCCTTACCTCGATAAGCCTGGGATGCATAATCTCAGCCAGAAGGTCGTTCCGTTTCGCTTCTTCCGTGAGCAGCGCATTCTTATGATTTTCCGCATCAGGTTGGAATAAGGCTTGGAGGCGGTTATCCTTGGGTTCCGTTTTACCTGCAATAAACACAGATGCAGGTACAATACAGACCGTCCCATGGCGAATGGCGATGCCACATGGAGGCAAGCCCTTAAATACCATAGATAGTATACTTTACTGAAAGAAGACTTCATTTTATTTTTAAAACAGTAAAATTGCATTCAATTTTTTTTTAATTTTTACTATGAGGGCTTCTTTTTTTTTACTTTTTGCTTTCCTCCGTCGACGCCTGGAGAAAATACAGGTTCCAAGGTATGAACTACAGTTGTGCCTGCTCGTTCGCTGAAAAGTTCGATCCCAACTAGTACGATCTCCGCAGTGTACTAGTTCGTTCTTTCAGGACATTTAGTACAGTAGTACACTGAGAGAGCGAGAGACAAATTGTACATATGGCGTACAGCTCAGACGAAGGATACTATAGACTTGACGCAAGCGTACACCCGTAAGGGACAGATATAGAATAATGGAGCGAATTTAAGAATCACTTTAAAAATGGCTGACAGTTTACCATAAACAACCTACGTAATTTGGGCGGATAATAAGCTTGACACACACGTCCTTATTGTTTGCCACAAACTCGTTTGTGGCAACGGCGGAAAATTGAAACTATGACAAAGACAAAAAATAACATTTTGCTCTCTGTCACTCTTATTATAATTTGTATGTGACCATTTCGTTCGGTAGTGGTATTATTATTTGGCTGTCTAGTCTATAGTATCCATTGTTTAAGGCGTACAGGAACGCTCGCTCGTACTAGCCGAGAGCTGATCGGCCGTTTTCGCGCGCTCTCGGTCCGAGTCAGTCGGTTATATTTCGGTTGCGGTCGGATCACACGGATCGCTTTGCTGTCATTGTCACTTCTCGGCTCTTCGCTGCCATTCTGTTGCGCGTGTGTGAGTGTACTAAATGTATTAGAGAGCAGAATCATTTGGGAGTAGTTCGGTCTAGTACAGTGCAGGGAATCGTGTCTTTTGTACTATTAGTACATGCACTACACAAGCCTAGTATGAACATTTTATCAACAACTAACCTTCCCGGCTTCGCCACCAGTGGGCTTGATCGCTTTTTCTTTAGTGTATGGTATCTATTACAGTTTATAATTTATATATAGTAGTGTCACTACTTAAAAAAAACAAAAAAAAAAACTAATTGATTTGTTCCCTACATCGATAGATGGCAGCACCATCTCTCTCGCTATATCGTAATCAGGCAAAAGGATTCATATAGGAGGTGCAAGCACAAATTGCTCGCCCTTAGAGTTGGTCAAAGGCGCCTAGCCTTCAGAGATAACATACACTAGAGAAATTTCGACGGGTACCTCGGCGGTCGAGGTGGTGTAGCGGTCGAACACGTCAGCCGCGTTAGCTGGAGACCCGGGTTCGATTCCCGGCTTCGCCACCAGTGGGCTTGATCCCTTTTTTTTTTAGTGTATGGTTTCTATTTCAGTTTATAACAACTAACCTTCCTGTATATCGGTGAGTAGCGTAGTGTTTTCCGTTGTGGTAGTGGTAGGAGTGGCCCTTTCTCTCACGCAGGGCGGATCACGGTATAAAGTCGCTGATACGCAGACGTGTAGCATCCCACCTCCTGTACAAATCAAATACAATAAAGAAATATTATAAGACATTCTTATACAGATTGACTGAGTCCCGCGGTAAGCTCATGAAGGCTTGTGTTGTGGTTACAATGTCCTTAGATATGAGTCTTCTTCATTCTTGCGTTATCACGGGTCATGATGAAAAAAAAAATGTACTATTTAAATGGCTAATGGCAAAGCTGTTTTACTCTATTAAAGAACAGATTTGTGGACAGTAATGGGGAAATATCAACAAAGTAATATATGCTGCAAATATTGTACATGACGGCGCAACGTCAGCGTACGGTTGTAAACGGGTGCGCCAGGCCGAGCATCACGCCACCATCGCCTCATCAGCTCATTACCACTACCACCGCCCCTCCAGCAGACTTGTTTACCTGAGGTTATAAAAGTTCCGTACTCAGGTAAAAGAGGACAGATACCCTGTGGCTTCGGCCTGACGCACTTGTTCTTTGCTTAAGAAATTGTAATTACTGTTGTTAGTACCTAAGTGGAAATCTTCAATAAAATTTGATCAATGAAGTAATGAGATTTCTGGTTTCCTTATAATTATGGCAACTCCTCCTTCGACTCCGCCTAGATACATATTGTATACCTT
Organism: Leguminivora glycinivorella; assembly: GCF_023078275.1. Classification (NCBI taxonomy): domain Eukaryota; kingdom Metazoa; phylum Arthropoda; class Insecta; order Lepidoptera; family Tortricidae; genus Leguminivora; species Leguminivora glycinivorella. The sequence goes on along the minus strand of NC_062995.1, from coordinate 6,227,938 downwards.
AGTTTAATTATAAGTTAATTTTTAATGTATTTTTAGTTTATTGTATAATTTGTATGCTGCCAAAACACAGCTAAAAAGTTGGGACACACAATTTATGCATGTTAACACTTTTTAAATGCGAATAAAAAAATATGAATTATAAGAGCCTGAGGGCAACTACTTTGGTTAATACGGGGTATTAGTACAAAGACACTATTGTTATGAAATGTTTACAACCCAGAGGCCAAACTATTATTGCTATTGGGATAAGTCCGATTAAATTTTAACTCCTTGTTTCCAAGTTTTCGAACTCACCATAAATTAAATATAACAAGATCATACCATTCCATACATTAAAATGCGACCGCCTACGAACGCGCTTACACCACACATAGATGGCGCCACAAAAAAATGCCTTGTTGCCACCGATTATTTGTAGATTAGCATTAAGTGTCAATTCTGAGCCGTAAATCTATGTCAAAAGTGACACTCAACGCCATCTACAAATATAATCGAAAGCTACAAGACTTTTTTTTTGTGGCGCCATCTTTGTGTGGTGGAGTGTAAGCGCGTCCGTAGGCGGTCGCATTTTAATTAATGGGATGGTATGATCTTTTTATATTTAATTTATGGTCGGGTTAAACTTTAGCTCCTTGTTTCCAAGTTATCGAACTCACCTAAAAGCAGCACAGTCCCATGCAGTCCATACATGCCGACCAGCTTCTCTATAAGCATGGGAAACACGAAGCTGCCAGCAGCTGTTCCGCTCACGCATATACCGTTGGCTAGTGCTCTGGAAAGGGACAAAAGTTTCCAGTTAAGTCAATTGGCAATGTAAGATCAGTTATAAATCACAGATAATACTTAGTGTTTGAGCCGGAACCCAAACATTAAATAAAACAGTCTAAGAAATATTTACCATTTTTAATCGATTTTAAATACAATAGGTTGAATAGGTGGTTCTAGCACAGAATATATAATAGTACAAGTACAGAAGGCCCACTGCTTTGATGTTCACGAAATGCCGCCTTTTTAAATGCCTACAAAATTCTAACAAAGAAACGAGCCGCACGTGCGCAGCGTCGGACGATAGGGTTGCCTATGGATTAAAACGAATTAATACTCAGATTATATTCAAGTTTTGGGTACTTTCTAAGTATATATGCTATTTATATATATTTGTTTAAGTCCCAAAATTACAAGCCTTATTGAACTTTTCCGTGGGACTTAATCAATAGTAGATCTGTGTTAGATTGTCCTATTTTATTCATGATGTCTATTTAACTTTAAAGCATTATTAGCCATTCCACACGCGGACATCGCATATGAACCTTAAAAAAAAAAGACTCGCGACGTAAAGTAACAATAGAAAGTGCGTACGTGCGTTCCGTGAGAACGCGCGCCACCCCTGATTAGGCCGCGAACTCGCGGCCGCCAGCATGTACTTGTAGCGCGGCGATAGAATCGCGGAGTGAGCCGCCCCTGGTTCTAGTCTAGGACACGTAGCGGGAGAGATAAGTTCGGTTAGAAAAAAAGGACGCTGGTGCCGTGCACCTTGCTTTTATAGTGACGCGAAGGGGAAACTATGGCGCTTCAGTCTTCATTCCTATTGGTCCGGCAGGTCGAGGCTCTGGCCACTGCTCATTGGATCAGCGGGGTGACCGGAGGTTGGCTGTCCTGGACAGTGTTGCCAGTCATGGCGATAACACTTACTCGTAGTTACATACATGGCGCAGAAAACCATTGCAGGTTACCATCTTTTTTTTTTAGTATGAATAGGTAGACGTTTGACCACGATCACACCTGATGGTAAGTGATGATTTGGTCTACGGTATTACCCTACTAGGGTATTTTAGATCAATGCAGGAGGCTTTAAAGGTTTGACGTTTCTGGTGACTCAGTGACATTGGAGTAGGTGCCTACTTAAATACGAGTACGTGAATTCCAGGCTAGTTTAAAAAGTAACAGTCTAACAGGTAAATTATTTTTTCTCAAACATGCAATGAAATATTGTCTTTACGTTCCTTAAAATGGGCTGGGAAGTATCGCTTTTTGGGCGCAACAACTCGAGAGGACTGTAAAGGGATTTCATATTATTTTTCAGGCCTAGGCCTGCAAAGTAACTTTTTTTTATAAAATATTGTCCTTTAGAGCATTTTTTTTTATTTCATTGTATGTTTGAGAAAAGCACTATACATGCCTCGGCGTGAAAACGGATTCCCGGCCTCGTATCCCTATCCGGCTATATACCCACTTGGCCGGAAATCCTCATTTTCCCGGCCTCTGATGTAATGTACTATTCCTCTTTGCCGTAAAATGGCATTTTTAATCCGAATCACTTACAATCGGCTCTGTTTGATTTCAATACATGCTGGTCTATGAGGGTATCCATACTAATGGGAAAGTGTGTGTGTCTGTTTGTTTGTCCGTCTTTCACGGCAAAACGGAAAGACGCATTGACGTGATTTTTTAAGTGGAGATAGTTGAAGGGACGGAGAGTGCCATAGGCTACTTTTTGTCTCTTTCTAACGCGAGCGAAGCCGCGGGCAAAAGTTAGTAATATATTCATTGTTGATTACCTGTTAGTAATATATTCATTGTTGATTACCTGTTAGTAATATATTCATTGTTGATTACCTGTGCTTGTCGAAATATTGTGAAACAATGACGATTCCCGGCGTAGTGGAAAGGCCGCCGCCAATTCCTGAAAAAATAAGAGTTTAAAAGAGTCAGAGATAAAACATTAATATTTTTATGGACCAAGGCAAACTTGGCCAAGCGGCTTGGAAGCGCTGGTGGCCTAGCGGTAAGAGCGTGCGACTTAAATCCAGAGGTCGCGGGTTCGAACCCCGGCTCGTACCAATGAGTTTTCGGAATTTAAATGTGCGAAATGTCATTTGATATTTGCCAGTCGCTTTTGAAGGAAAACATCGTGAGGAAACCGGGCTAATTCCAATAAGGCCTAGTTACAGTAGTTACCCTTCGGGTTGAAAGGTCAGATAATAATAATAAGTAAATAAATATTGGGGACACCTTACACAGATCAACTTAGCCCCAAACTAAGCAAAGCTTGTACTATGGGTGCCAAGCGACGATATACATACTTAAATAGATAAATACATACTTATATACATAGAAAACATCCATGACTCAGGAACAAATATCTGTGCTCATCACATAAATAGATGCCCTTTCTGGGATTCGAACCCAGGACCGCGGCTCAGCAGGCAGGGTCACTACCGACTGAGCCAGACCGGTCGTCAATCAGATGGTCAGATGGCAGTCGCTTTCGTAAAACTAGTGCCTATCTAGTATCTTGACTATCTTGGGATTAGTTGTCAAAGCGGACCCCAGGCTCCCATGAGCCGTGGAAAATGCCGGGATAACGCAAGGAGGATGATGACCAAGGCAAACTTAGCAAACGAATGAATTTAGTGGTTACAGTTCCGATGGTGTATGGTGGAGGAGTACCTACTATAGGCTACTTGACCCTTTTTAAAAGTCTGTTTTATATGATTAAGTACTGTCTAATCAACCAAAATAAGATATTACCATATTTATTTATGACTTAAAAACAGCAAAAAATATTTGTAAAGTAGGTATACTTTTACGTAATGAGGCAAAAACAACACAGTCATGTTACTCATGTTAATCTATAGATTGTCTATGCATCAGGCCATTATATTCGAAAACAACATTTTCTGACTTTTTAAGTATGAAGGCATAAAGTTCAATATGTCAATCATTGTTTTGACATGCAGTAAGGTTCGAATTCGATGACGTCACTAATATCGCTGACAGCGTTTTCGGTGGCCAAAATAAATAAAAACATTACACATATTTTTAGTCGAAAATACGTAGTCATCATACACTTTTAATACCCAAAATCCGACTTGAGACAACACTCTAAAATTGGTTGCTCCTATCAATATTTTGATAGTCGTAGTCAAGCATCTTGATTCCATACGAGCCTGATAAGATCTTAGACAAATCAAATAAGGTAATTTTGATTGCTCTTACTTTTGCAACGTAACTGAATCGATTAAGATCTTGTTCAATAATTCCATGAAAAATAATTATGCTAACTAAATTACCTTAGTAAGTTCAACTAAGGATTGAATCAACCTATGTTACATAGTTATGGCTAACAAGTTAATAATTGATTCAAGGTGTACAATGGTTAGGAATAACAAAACACCTAAGTAATTAGTTCAATCATACATTCCCTTGTTGTTTTTAGTAATCAGCTTTATTTGAATTATATAAGATCGTAATTGTAGTGATTAACTTAACGTCAACTAAGAGAAAACTGCTCTTAGTTGGTCTTAATTTTTTAGAGTGAATCATTTACTGTGCCAAATTCGATATGAGTCTAGTAGCCTATTCAAGGTAGACTAGTAGTCTCTTACCAGTTAGTACTCCGAAGCTGAACAGCAGATGCAGAAGGCCTGTGCTGAAGTAGGATAACGCTAGACCGGTACCACAGAACAGGCCTCCGATGAAGACCACCAGGCGACAGGAGTACTTCTCGCAAAGAGCCGATGACAGGGGAGCTGGAAGAAAAATTAATCATAACTAGTATATTGACCGGGATATAGACCGTGATTACCTTTTTGATTTTTGTCGAGCTCCCGATATTTCGACGCAGTTGCATGCATCATGATCACGGAAAACATCGGCGGTTTTCCGTGATCATGATGCATGCAACTGCGTCGAAATATCGGAAGCTCGACAAAAATCAAAAAGCTAATCACGGTCTAAGTATATCCCGGTCAATATAAGTCTAATGAAAATAACCGTGAATCATTCAAAATTAATCATAGTGTTTATTTGAAGTTTTTTAATATTTTCCAAATGGCGATACCCATGTTCAGATTATAGCGAACTTAACTGTAATTAAAATAAAATATTGTATACCATGCATGAAATAAAGCATCAGATAATTATAAGAAAAACATGGACAGAAGTTATTTTTAAATCCAATTTCTATTTAATAAGTCAGGTAGAAATATATAAAGTAACTGAGTTGACCGTGATGTCACTCAATTCGATTTCATATAAATTCCATATTAGCAAGTCCTTCAAATTCGTTTTGACTGTTCTTAAAAAGAAGCTGATTTGACTAGGAGGCAAGTAGCCTATTGCAGGCCCTTGTATGTAACGCGATGTAATGATACCCAGTAATCTAGTGTACCTTAATGATAGATCAACAATAACAATTGTAGATAGCGTCGTTATGTTCCAAAAGGCTCGCTCTATCCATTATCGATTTTCCGTAGCAGATTATTAGAGATCCTTAATATATGTCCTAAAGACTTACCTAAAGCCAAGCATAATGTAGATAGCGCTGCTGGTATCCAAGAGGCTACGGACTCAGAACTGTCTGGGAAGGTCTCCATGATCTCCACATACAGCACGCCGTAGGATTTGAAGAGCCCCGCTACCCAGAATTGAACCATGAACGCTCCGAAGACGACCACCCAGCCGTAACCACCGTCTGGAGGAGATGTCCTGGAAAGTACGTTTTAAGTTTAGAGGTCTGGATCTAGTCCATCATAATCATCATAATATTTATTTATTTCAAAGGACAGTAGCCCAGTGGGGGACAATAACTCACGACTCGCTAGTCTCGGAGCGGAGCTTCTTGGACGCGGCGAGTAGAGGTCGCGCGGTGACCGACAGCACCAATGTGTGGTGGGGGACTATAGCCCAGTGGGGGACAATAACTGACGACTCGCTAGTCTTAGAGCGGAGCTTCTTGGACGCGAGTAGAGGTCGCGCGGTGACCGACAGCGCCAGTAGTGACTAATGTGTGGTGGGAGACAGTAGACCAGTGGGGGACAATAACTCACGACTCGCTAGTCTCCGAGCGGAGCTTCTTGGACGCGGCGAGTAGAGGTCGCGCGGTGACCGACAGCGTCAGTAGTGAGTATTGTAGTGAGGACAGTAGCCCAGTGGGGGACAATAACTCACGACTCGCTAGTCTCCGAGCGGAGCTTCTTGGACGCGGCGAGTAGAGGTCGCGCGGTGACCGACAGCACCAATGTGTGGTGGGGGACTATAGCCCAGTGGGGGACAATAACTCACGACTCGCTAGTCTCAGAGCGGAGCTTCTTGGACGCGAGTAGAGGTCGCGCGGTGACCGACAGCGCCAGTAGTGACTAATGTGTGGTGGGGGACAGTAGCCCGGTGGGGGTCAATAACTCACGACTCGCTAGTCTCCGAGCGGAGCTTCTTGGACGCGACGAGTATAGGTCGCGCGGTGACCGACAGCGTCAGTAGTGAGTATTGTAGTGAGGACAGTAGCCCAGTGGGGGACAATAACTCACGACTCGCTAGTCTCCGAGCGGAGCTTCTTGGACGCGGCGAGTAGAGGTCGCGCGGTGACCGACAGCGTCAGTAGTGAGTATTGTGTAGTGGGGGACAGTAGCCCAGTGGGGGACAATAACTCACGACTCGCTAGTCTCAGAGCGGAGCTTCTTGGACGCGGCGAGTAGAGGTCGCGCGGTGACCGACAGCGTCAGTAGTGAGTATTGTGTGGTGGGAGACAGTAACTCACGACTCGCTAGTCTCCGAGCGGAGCTTCTTGGACGCGGCGAGTAGAGGTCGCGCGGTGACCGACGACAACGTCAATAGTGAGTCCTCCTCTTGCTCGGTGGGGGACATGGCGGACAGGTATGCACCCACTTGCTGGAATCACAACATTTCTTGTTAGAATACAACCTGTTTTTATTGAATTCCGTTAACTTTAAGGGAGAGTTCTTTAGATCAAATACAATTAATTTCTTCAAGAAACTAGCGTCTTAACTCTTACGGTTATCGAGTTATTAAAAAAATAAAGATAAATTACTGAACACGTGTGTGACAACCTTTAGCAATTCCTGATGTTATTTGTTTTGACATGTGCCGTCAATCACTTGATACTAACTTAAATGTTATTCTTAAGGGTCTCTCACACTAATAAATTCATTTATTATGTACCTATGAAAATGATGAAAAAATTTTATTTTGCGAATTTAACTAAAAGTGATATACAGGATGGTTCCTGATAATGAACCTAGCTACTTGTCGAATTTAACGGAAAACAAAAAAAATACGGTGTATATAATATCTATAGCGCGCTTCAGACTCATTAATCCTCCTTGCGTTATCCCGGCATTTTGCCACGGCTCATGGGAGCCTGGGGTATGCTTTGACAACAAATCCCAAGATTTGGCGTAGGCACTAGTTTTTACGAAAGCGACAGCCCCATCTGATTACGCATTTTACTTCGACAGTAAACTGTCTATAAAACTCGATCCCCATTGCAGGTACTTAACTTACAGTGGCTAACGGCAGCTCAAGCATAAGGCTGTGGGGCCGCTCCCTCTGCTCTGGTGGCGCTGACTGTACCGACAGCAGCGAGCCAGACTTGTCCGGGGACAGGGTTGCCTGTACAAAAAACAAAATAATCAATAGGTACGTAAGTCTATATGTGTAGGTTAACTTCAAACTCGGGTAAATTCACTCTGCTTTAAGGTTGTTTTCCCCTCACTATACCTCGGAAACACGTGTTTTGTCCTTTAATACCAGCGGGTAAAAACGCATTTTATCCACTAGTGGGTAAAGTAATTTGACCTTGAATAAAGTCAAATTAACTGGTTTAAATTGATAAAAGCAGGTGAATCTAGTAATAAAGATGATTAACCACCTGTGGAACTACTGGAAGCAGTGATAAACGCATTTTTTGCGTTGTAGTTTCCTCGCTATAGTGAGGGGAAAAGTTTTGTGTTACACTCGGCTGCAAATGTATTTTACTTCTCGTGTGTTAAAAAACTCGCAAGTTCAGGATTCTATTCTCGAACCACTCGCTTCGCTCGTGGTTCAACTATTGACTTGCTCGTTTTTCAATTACATACTCGGCGTTAAAATACAACTTTGCCCCCTTGTATAACAAATAACTATTATGTATAAAAATCATAGAGGAATAATTAATTGAAATACGGTTGTACTCACGTTATTATCAGTTTCGTTCAGTTTGCGGAGTCTAGCCGTCGCGTGAACTCCTATACGCCTGAAGAGGGGCCTCCGAATTGGCCCGAAACATGTCGCAGCAATAGCGATATAATAACGTGAGTACAACCGTATTTCAATTAATTATTTGAATATGTCTCACGGAAGTTTAACGTGTATAATCATAGAGGAATAAGTAAGGAAAGAGTTGTAACTCCATACATCAGTAAATTCAAGTTATTTGTAGTGACATCTAGCGTCACCCACGAGTCAATCACGCGTCAACTAGAGTAAATTATCAGTGCCACGGGTATCAGTATTACGGGGCCAGGTGGCGTAGCCGAATGGCATTTCTGCGACGCAAAACGAAAGCGAAACGCCGCGCCAGTTAGTCTGGCTCTGTCGCGCCAATACGCACGAGCGATAGAGATAGATATCTACGAGCGTTTCGTTTCGTGAGCGTTTGTGCCATTCGGCTACGCACCCTGATCAGATGGCTTGCTTATTTTGCGTACAATCTCGCGTCCCCGACAGAAATGGCTTTAGGCAGTTTGAGGTCGGGCAAAATCCTCTTCAGGTCGTCGCGACACAGCAGTCCAGTAAATGGCCATAAAGAATACACATCGGTTATTCGTCTTCATGGAGCGTTGTCTCTTTCTTGCTTATGTGACGTTAATTGTCTCTTTCCAAAGACCAATGTGCATTCTTTATGGCCGTTTGTACTGTAAGTAAATAAGTACGGAGTCAGGTCGATTGAGCAGGATAGAGCGACGGTCGTCGGTTGTGCCGAGGTGCCCAGGATCTGGGGTCCAGTGGAACGAGGACAGAAGCAGCAGAGAGACAAGGATAGCTAACCTCGATGACATCAGTGAGCAGGTCGATTGAGCAGGATAGAGCGACAGTCGTCGGTGGTGCCGAGGTGCCCAGGATCTGTGGGTAAAGTGGGACAATGACAGAAGCAGAGAGATAAGGATAGCTAACCTCGATGACATCAGTGGGCAGGTCGATTGAGCAGGATAGAGCGACAGTCGTCGGTGGTGCCGAGATGCACAGGATCTGTGGGTAAAGTGCGACAAGGACAGAAGCAGAGAGACAAGGATAGCTAACCTCGATGACATCAGTGGGCAGGTCGATTGAGCAGGATAGAGCGACGGTCGTCGGTGGTGCCGAGATGCACAGGATCTGTGGGTAAAGTGCGACAAGGACAGAAGCAGAGAGACAAGGATAGCTAACCTCGATGACATCAGTGGGCAGGTCGATTGAGCAGGATAGAGCGACGGTCGTCGGTTGTGCCGAGGTGCCCAGGATCTGGGGTCCAGTGGAACGAGGACAGAAGCAGCAGAGAGACAAGGATAGCTAACCTCGATGACATCAGTGGGCAGGTCGATTGAGCAGGATACAGCGACGGTCGTCGGTTGTGCCGAGGTGCCCAAGGATCTGGGGTCCAGTGGAACGAGGACAGAAACAGCAGAGAGACAAGGATAGCTAACCTCGATGACATCAGTGGGCAGGTCGATTGAGCAGGATAGAGCGACGGTCGTCGGTGGTGCCGAGGTGCCCAGGATTTGGGGGTCCAGCTTGGACAGCTCCTGGTAACAAATATTTAGCATTTTAAATATGTGGTGATTTTGGGTGATCCTTGAAAGTGTCAATTTTCCCCGTCCTAGAGAAAAAAGTACCCGTAACATTAAAATTAATCATCAAACTATTTTTTTATCATTATAGTAGGTACCACAGAGTCTAACTGGGGCAGGAATGCATTTTTATTTAGGGTTAGTAGAATTAACTTTAAAAAAAATCAAACACCTGAAACATCATTACCCTGGTGCATCCATTCGTCTTTTTTAGTGTTCCGTAGTCAACTAGGAACCCTTATAGTTTCGCCATGTCTGTCTGTACGTCCGTCCGTCCGTCCGCGGATAATCTCAGTAACCGTTAGCACTAGAAAGCTGAAATTTGGTACCAATATGTATATCAATCACGCCAACAAAGTGCAAAATAAAAAATGGAAAAAAGGTTTTATTAGCCGCCCCCTACATGTAAAGGGGAGGCTGATATATTTTTTTTCATTCCAACCCCAACGTGTGATATATTGTTGGATAGGTATTTAAAAATTAATAAGGGTTTACTAAGATCATTTTTTGATAATATTAATATTTTCGGAAATAATCGCTCCTAAAGGAAAAAGAAAGTGCGTCCGCCCCCTCTAACTTTTGAACCATATGTTTAAAAAATATGAAAAAAAATCACAAAAGTAGAACTTTATAAAGACTTTCTAGGAAAATTGTTTGAAACTTGATAGGTTCAGTAGTTTTTGAGAAAAATACGGAAAACTACGGAACCCTACACTGAGCGTGGCCCGACACGCTCTTGACCGGTTTTTGAGAAACTACTACAAAAAGAATAATCAGGTATTGAAATCAACTACTTAAATTAAATATAATTTCATATTTTATTGCAACTGTAAAGAAATTTGTTAAAAAAAAATACGCCAAGGGAATTACATCAAGAATCAAATTCTCAGGAATGACCCTTTTGCAGCCTGGCAAAACATAGCAACAGTTACGTTACGTTCTCATACAAAAGTGAATCAACAATTACCACATGCAAAACGGTTTAAAGATAGTGGCACGGTGTTTTCAGTCAAAGGAAATAGTAAATCCGATGTACTGAATAGGATATGTTTAGGAAACACAACGATAGAGGGCGTGAAAAACAATAGGCTAGTTTCCTACACTTAAAATAAAATATTTTTTGCTGTGCACGAAATAAATCACCACATAATTAGAAGAAAAATATGGACAGTAGTTATGTTTAAACATAATTTCTATTAAATAAGTCAAAGAGAAAGATATAAAGTAAATGAATTGACCGTGACGTCACTCCTCAGTATTTCATAGTAATTCCATATTAGCAAATCGTTTTGACAGTTCTTAAAAAGAAGCTGATTTGACTAGTAGGAAACAAGCCTATTTCTATATGCCGTAGTGCAAGTTGTTAGCTAGATGTCACTGTTACCCCCGCAAACTGGATAATGATTTGTTGTCGTAAAATGTATAAGTATTTTTTGATGTCCAAATTTTTCGCTAGATGTCAATGTACCACCTGCAAACTAGCGAACAACATTCTATGGTTAATTACATGTAATTAATTTGTAAATAAGTATATGCAGAAATAGTTATACTGGTTGATGAATGATAACATAAAAAAAAATAATCAAAGATCCGCCATCAATATGTGGCGTTCCATGATTAAAGGGTCCATATGCTTAATGCTGCATGGAAAGTCACATGAAAAGTTGTCGTAACTCAAAAATTGATGGCGCTGCATTCGAAAATTTTGACTGATAATTCTATACCATACTATTCAATATACTCTATGGAAAGTGGCGCCCTATTATTTTCTACTCTTTTTTGCCAGGTTGACAAACGTCGCTGTTCGACTAATACACAGAGATATAAGTAGATATGAATGAATCATTCACTGTATAACCTACCCAATGTATATAAGTATTTATATATTATATATATCGTTGTCTGAGTACCCACAACACAAGCCTTCTTGAGCTTACCGTGGGCCTCAGTCAATCTGTGTAAGAATGTCTTATAATATTTATTTTATTTATTTATTTATGTTTCCACATTGTTTACCGTTAAGATTTAATTCAATACAACCTATAATTAGATTTCACAATATTTACGTAAGGCGAAGCCATACAGGGTAGCAAGACTAGCAAGTGGTTTGATAACATTAAACGGAGCGTTGACGTCACTATGGGGTTATTAGATCTATTCTCACCATTACATGTCTGTAGAAGTGTTATTTTAAACCTTATTAAAAACTAAATCATAATCGACAAGTCAACATAGCCTCAAGCGTCATACAGAGTGTAACAAAAATGGTGGTGATCCGTTTAAGGGCGTACTCAGTATCGTATTCTTATCAGGAAAAAGTAGAAGAAAATTTTTTTTTCGCTAAAAAAATTTTCACTTTTGTATGAGCCGGGCCGCGCGAATCGGTCGAATCTCCATACAAAGATAAAAAAAATTTTTTATCCTACTTTTTCCTGATGAGAATACGATACTGAATACGCCCTTAAACGGATCACCACCATTTTTGTTACACCCTGTATATGCTACTGACACTTAAGCCTTTTTTGACAATTTCCACAATTCTGATAACAAAATTTCATAAGAATCGGTTGAGAATTGCGACATAGAAGAAGTAATGCAATTGTGAAGAGAATATCCGGACATATAAAAGCAAATCGAGTTAAAACGTAGACTTCCGTAGTCGCTGCAGTCAACTACTTAAAAATCTTGATCGCTTTTTCTTTAGTGTACCATACACTATCTCAGTTTCTACTTATTTTTTTTTATTACTTTTTTTTTTACATAACATTTATAAAATATTTATAAATCTATTTCAGTTTATTACTTTTTTTTTGATATAACATATTTATAAAATATTTGTTTATAATTACTACTTAAAAATAAACTTATACTAATTGAATAAAACTAAAAAGTACCTAAATAAACTTATAAACTTGAAAATTAGCACGACTACCCTTTCCTGTGAGCTATGTATAAGGTTCAATGTAAGTTACGTATGTAACCGTCGTCTATCGTCAAAATATGATGTGATATGTATGTAACCATTTAGGTTTATTAAGTAGATATTCAATTTCTCGTCTTGTTATATTTCTTTCACCTATTAGCTCTTATTGATCTCTGTTTGGCCCATAGGTTAGCTGGTAGAGAATGCCTTTTGGTATTAAGTTCGCCTTTTATACACTTTTTTTACTGTGCAATAAAGTTTAAATAAAGAAAGAAAGAAAGAAAGAAAGAAACGTTTATTAAAATAACAAAGTGTTACATGTTATTCTGGTCCCCACACTAGGCACAGCCTGTCCTGTGGTGGACATAAAACATAAACAGAGTTTATAATTGAAAACAAAATAAATAAATAATAAAATATTGCACACGGACGATGTGCTTCATGATCTTACAATAGCAATTTTAACGCAATTTTACAGTATAGGCATAGAACTTTACTACGTCGCCCCCTTCGTCGAGAAAAAAACTAGACTTTGACCTGAGTACATACAAATCTATATCCGTCCTTGTAACAGACCATGAGATTCAAGGTATTTTGAAACCGTAGTCGGGGAAAACTTCCAAAGAACCTTTTTAACCCCCGACGCAAAAACGAAGGGGTGTTATAAGTTTGACATGTCTGTCTGTCTCTCTATCTATTTGTCTGTCCGTCTGTGTGTGTGTCTGTCTGTGGCACCGTAGCTCCCGAACGGATGAACTTATTTAGATTTAGTTTTTTTTTGTCTGAAAGCTGAGGTAGTCGGGAGTGTTCTTAGCCATGTTTCATGAAAATCGGTCTACTACGTCGCGGTCGGGGGTTTTTTCAAAATTTTAATTTTGTGGTTACGTTATGTTCCTTTTCTTTTCCTAGTATTGAAAAACCTTTTAAGACTATAGATATTGTACCAACGTTTCACAAACAGCTGTTATACGTAATCAGCTGACTCAAGGTTACATCACCCACGCAATGTTTTCACCCCGTCCAACCCACCCCATTTCCCCGAGGTCCCCCTCGAGGGGACGAGGGGTGAGCAAGATTTTCCAGTAAATTTCGTTGCGCCATGACGCGAATGACTCAGAGACATCCAAATATACAGGGTAGTTTGTTCTCGGAGATTAGAACTTTTAGCCACCATCAACTGGGGTGATCATTAATAATATTTACAGGTTGATCCTACGACAAAAATGCCTATTTTGCTGGGAAATTGCTTCCCAAAGCTTTTATGCAAACATAACACTTGACTAAAAAGGACACACTTTTTTTTCCTTTAGGAGCGATTATTTCCGAAAATATCAATATTATCAAAAAATCGATTTTAGTAAACTCTTATTCATTTTTAAATACCTATCCAACAATATATCACACGTTGGGGTTGGAATGAAAAAAAAATGAGTCCCCCAGTTTACATGTGGGGGGGGGCGGGGGGCTAACAAAACATTTTTTTTTCACTTTTTTTTACCACTTTGTCGGCATGATTGATATACATATTGGTACCAAATTTCAGCTTTCTAGTGCTAACGGTTACTGAGATTATCCGCGGACGGACGGACGGACGGACAGACAGACATGGCGAAACTATTAGGGTTCCTAGTTGACTACGGAACCCTAAAAAATTGCTTGACTAAGTAGTTTCAATCAATCCATACCGAGAAGCATTATCGGGAGTCGGCGCGTGGCTTTATTGATTTATGATTATGTATTATATGAAACACACATAGGATCAAATATTGCATAAAAATTAAATCCTCATATATTTTGATGTACTCACAGCCTGGCAACAAAGATTAGATATTATAATTTTTAAGAAAAAAAAACCGCCTTCCTTTGGGGTTCTGGTGATAAATACTTTCAAATGGTGGATTAAGTATGTTATCAATTCGTCTATATATTTTTGTAATGTTTGTTATTCGATATCTCCGTCATTTCTGAACTAATTTTGAAATTTGGAGGATTCTGAAGTACTTACAGATGAGAATGATTATCAGAACGGAACTCTAACCAGGGGCGGCTCACTCTTCATCAGCAGTTCCACTGCACCAAATGTCACTGTTCTGGACGTAAGTGCATGCTGTTCTTATAAAAATAACAAAGTCACTATAAGTGTGCCGTTCAGATTTGAGGAGTTCCGTTCTGACCATCATCAGCAATTCCACTGCACCAAATGTCACTGTTCTGGACGTAAGTGCATGCTGTTCTTATAAAAATACCAAAGTCACTATAAGTGTGCCGTTCAGATTTGAGGAGTTCCATTCTGATCATCATCAGGAGTTCCACTGCACCAAATGTTACTGTTCCGTACGTAAATGCATTCTGTTCCTTTAAAAACACAAAAATCAGCATATGTATGCCTTTCAGATTTGAGGAGTTCCCTCGATTTCTCCAGGATCCCATCATCAGAACTGGGTTCTGAGAAAAATGGGACCAATATGTATGCATATACATTCAATAAAAAAAAAATTCTAAATCGGTTCAGTAACGACGGAGATATCGAGGAACAAACATTAAAAAAAAAAATACAGACGAATTGAGAACCCCTTCCCTTGAGATTTGGAAGGCAGTTAAAAAAAGTGACAACATCGCAGCGTCTAGTTCTTACATCTACCGCTCTTAATTTGTCACCCCGCTTAATAATTCACCCTGTACGTCCTTGTGCTTCAAGTGGATATAATTGGGGACCTTCAACTCTTTTGGGAGGGAGTGTAAGAACCTTTTGAACGCATGATCGGTTCTTCGTAAATTAATTTTAGATAATGCTTATTAAATAAAAACACTGTACCTTCTTTAAGTTCTACATGAGCGGTAGATGGGGAAAGGACCTTGACGTCCTTAACTATCAGTTTTAGAATAGAATAGAATAGAATAGAATAGAATAGAAAAACGTTTATTGCAGAAACCATCATACAGCATCACATACATTTAAAAAAAAAAGAGAGAAAAAGAGAGATCTTATGAACTAAATACTTAAAACTATATACAATACAACAAAAGATGCTGATGCTGCAGATACAGGCCACAAAAGGACTCCACTCAGCATATGCTCCAGCATATAATGCTACAGCGCTGGTCTTCCGTGAGGCCCAGGAACTAAGAAGATAGCTCAGAAAACTAAAGGCAGTGTCAATATAAGGAACAAAAAAAAGTAATTTGATTAAAATAAGGAAGTGGATAGCAATTTATTGAATAATATATAAACAGGTCTGTGAATGTATTAAATATAATATAGAGTGAAATATATAAATATTACGTAGTTGATAAATAGACATCATATTTTAAACAACTAAGTTTTGCAGTTGATACAGTGATCTAGACAGTCAGGACCCCTTTACCAGTAGACTGTCGGTAACGAGAGACCCCTTTGCCTGTAGACTGTCGGGCACCAGAGAGATACCTTTACCTGTAGCCCGTAAGTCACGAGATACTCCAGAGAATGGTTAGTGAGATTTTATCTTATTTAATTACGTATACAGTATTATTTCTTGTATTTTTAACCCCCGTCGCGAAAACGACAGGGCGTTATAAGTTTGACGGGTCTATGTCTGTCTGTGGCATCGTAGCTCTCGAACGGATGAACCGATTTTTTTTTTTTATACTACGTCGATGGCAAACAAGCATACGGTCCGCCTGATGGAAAGCGGTCACCGTAACCTATGAACGCATGCAACGCAAACAGTGTCACATGCGCGTTGCCACCCCATTAGAAACTTGTACATTCCCCTTTGCTGTGTTAAGTACACAGCAAAAAGGAGTGTACAAGTTCCAAGGAGGGTTCGGGTTGCCGACGACTCTAAAGGACAATATACGGAACAAGTTAGTTCCGTATTAAGTCCTCCCGTCATCAGCACCGCACCCTCGTTGAGCTCTGGCAGCCTTACTCACCGGCAAGAAAACAACACTATGAGTAGGGTCTAGTGCTATTTGGCTGCGGTCTTCTGTAAGGCGGAGGTACTACCCCAGTTGGGCTCTGCTCTAGATTCGAGCGAGACGATATCCGCTGTGCTGTGCCCTACCACACAAAGCGGAATATCATTCGCTATGCCCTACCTCCTACAATTTTTATTTTTATTTAGTTTTTTTTTGTTTGAAGCTGAAATAGTCGAGAGTGTTCTTAGCCTTGTTTCATGAAAATCGGTCCATTATGTCGGGGGTTCTATCAAAATTTTAATTTGGTGGTTAGGTTATTACCTGGGTACTATGAAATAAACCTTACTCTAGTGATATCTGAAATGTGAGGCTTTGACTTTGACCTTCTACTTAATCATTTATCATGTCTTTCAGCCTGTCTGGCAGCTCTTCAACGGAAATCAATACAAGCATCAACAAACGGTCACCGTCAGTAGGTATGTGAATTATTTACAACATAATTGAACCTAGTCTGTACTTATTAGGACTATAAAAAGAACATAACCAGGTAAATTATTGATCGTTCGTTCAGGTTTCTGTTAATGTTTATAGTTAGCTGGTTGACAATGGGTATACAGAATATATATAAATCCGCTTTGAAGCGCTGGTAGCCTAGCGGTAAGTACGTGCGACTTTCGTTCCGGAGGTCGCGGGTTCGAACCCCGGCTCGCACCAATGAGTTTTTCGGAATTTATCTGCGAAATGTCATTTGACATTTGCCAGTCGCTTTTCGGTGAAGGAAAACATCGTGAGGAAACCGGATTAATTCCAATAAGGTCTAGTTTACCCTTCGGGTTAGAAGGTCAGATGGCAGTCGCTTTCGTAAAAACTAGTGCCTACGCCAAATCTTGGGATTAGTTGTCAAAGCGGACCCCAGGCTCCCATGAGCCGTGGAAAATGCCGGAATAACGCAAGGAGGAATGATATAAATCCGCTTTATGTACCTACAGAGGGAGGCGATGGCTGAGATACGCGCCATACTCGTGAACGGGTGCTGTTTGTGAAGACCGGTCTGTTTCAGATAATATGTTATAATGCTATATGTTTTGTGCTACGGCAATGTATAAAATGTGTAAATTTCCATACTATCGTATTAGGATGCCCTGTTATTGATAGTTTATGTGTATGTAATAAATAAATAAATACATTTTCTTTCTCTCTTGGAAACCATATACATCTATAATATACATATACCTACAATATTGTATAGTACAATATTAATATTACAAAATGTATAAATAGGAAAGTGTGTGTGTCTGTTTTTTGTCCGTCTTTCGAGCGACGAATTGAAGCGGGTAAATGCTTGTCTACCTATACATGCCTTAACTCAATATGTGATATATGTTACCTTCCACGTAAACGGCTCCAAAGGGCTTTGACCTTGCACTCATCCATGTCAACCTTTCAGAGGATTATTGAGTGAGACCTTCACTGGCAATCAATATCATCGCAGGCCGTTGATATACTGTGACTTATGGACGACACGCGATAGAAGAGTTCATTTTTATCAAAGACTCTTGTAACTCCGTAATCCGTATAAGACGGATAAAGTCTAGGAAAAAACGTACCTCAAAGCCATAGAGAAAAAGGTAAGGTGCGCTAGATGGCGTTACACCTTTGGGGAACGCTCGGCTAAATGGCGCTAATATTATTATTTGACATTTTAACACATATCAAGCTAAGAATATGGACCAAATTGTCAAAACTGAGGTTCAAAAGTTTGTGTCGAGAGATGGCAGTCCGTGCACTGTGATTGACACATGTTACTTTGACAGTAACTCTCTTACCCAAAGGTGTAACTCCACCTAGGCCACCGTACCTTTTTCTATATGGCTCTGAGGTACGTTTTTTTCTTAGACTTTAGCCGTCTATACGGAGTTACATATGTCTGCTTTAAATAAAGAAGTAAAACCTACCGACTGCGCCACTTAATACAACTCTTAATTTAATACAGTTATTTTTTTCTAGGAAATTCCGTGTCCGGAAATGGTATCAAATAGACGTCATCAGTCGGCCATTGGTCTGAATTATTTACAAACACGCGACGAGATACGTAGAACTTCCTCATTTACTTAGAAATCAATACCATAAAGCTATTCGAAGAATCCATATTAATATTGCCGGCGGCTATATTTCCGAGCTCATATAACCCGGCAACCTTCAAATCAAGAGTGAACAGGCATCTTCTGGGCGAGCTCACTCCATCGTAGGCCACGTCTTTGCCTTTGGCTAGTCTGTGGCCAAGAGTAAGCCCATTTATAATTTAAAAAAAAAATATATATACAAATGTAACGTTTTGGCTTTTTTAACCGTCGCCTCATATCTCAAGAAGGACGGTTATCAAGTCGTCTGTATGTTTTTATTTTTTTTTTATTTTTTATGTTTGTTCCTCGATATCTCCGTCGTTCCTGGACCGATTTTGAAAATTTTTTTTTGATTGAATGTATATACATACAGATTGGTCCCATTTTTCTCAGAACCCAGTTCTGATGATGGGATCCTGGAGAAATCGAGGGAACTCCTCAAATCTGAAAGGCATACATATGGTGATTTTTGTGTTAATAAAGGAACAGCATGCATTTAGGTACGGAACAGTGACATTTGGTGCAGTGGAACTGCTGATGATGGCCAGAACGGAACTCTTCAAATCTGAACGGCACGCTTATAGTGACTTGGGTATTTTTATACGAACAGCATGCACTTTCGTACAGAACAGTGACATTTGGTGCAGTGGAATTTCTGATGATGGTCAGAACCGAACTCCTCAAATCTGAACGGCAACGCTTCTAGTGACTTTGGTATTTTTATAAGAACAGCATGCACTTTCGTCCAGAACAGTGACATTTGGTGCAGTGGAACTGCTGATGATGGCCAGAACCAAACTCCTCAAATCTGAACGGCACGCTTATAGTGACTTTGCCATTTTTATAAGAACAGCATGCACTTTCGTCCAGAACAGTGACATTTGGTGCAGTGGAATTTCTGATGATGGTCAGAACCGAACTCCTCAAATCTGAACGGCACGCTTATAGTGACTTTGGTATTTTTATAAGAACATCATGCACTTTCGTTCAGAACAGTGACATTTGGTGCAGTGGAACTGCTGATGATGGCCAGAACCAAACTCCTCAAATCTGAACGGCACGCTTATAGTGACTTTGCCATTTTTATAAGAACAGCATGCACTTTCATCCAGAACAGTGACATTTGGTGCAGTGGAATTTCTGATGATGGTCAGAACCGAACTCCTCAAATCTGAACGGCATACTTATAGTGACTTTGGTATTTTTATAAGAACAGCATGCACTTTCGTCCAGAAGAGTGACATTTGATGCAGTGGAACTGCTGATGATGGCCAGAACCAAACTCCTCAAACCTGAACGGCACACTCATAGTGACTTTGGTATTTTTGTAAGAAAAGCATGCATTTAAGTTCAGAACAGTGACATTTATTTAGTTATGTTTGTTAAGCATATGTTTTGAAGTCAAAGTTTGTCAAGCTTCGATTTCTTATAATATAATCGGATTCATGAGGAATTGAGGAAACTCCTCAAACCTTAACGTTATACGTATATTCATTTGTGTTTCCATCTAATAATTAAAGCATTAAAAGCAGTTTTAAAAAATACTTACACATTTCTACATAATCCAACATTCGCAAGTAGCTTTCACCAGAACCCGAAAGGCGACGGTTTTTTTTTTCTTAAAAATTATTTAGTTATCTATTCCTTTCACAGCTGAAAAACGAATAGAAAGATTATGCTATGCTCTACATAAGTCATTGACCTCTGCGATCTTAGAATGGCAGCCTCTGTAAAACTTATTATACATACTTTTATGACCAAGACCATGCTGATACTGCTGATAATATCGTTCTCATAGGTAGCTCACTCAATCGCTCTTCCGTTTTGGCCAAAGACATATGTAACTCTGTATAGACAGATAAAGTCTAAGAAAAAAACGTACCTCGAAACCATAGAGAAAAAGGTACGGTGGGCTAGATGGCGATACACCTTTGGGGGACTCTCGGCTAGATGGCGCTAATAATGATATTTGACATTTTAACACATATAAGCTAAGAAGAATATGGGCCAAATTGTCAAAACTGAGGTTCAAAAGTGTCGAGAGATGGCAGTCTATGCATTGTGACTACACATTTTTCTTTGGCAGTAACTCTCTAGAAACTCGATCCTCTTTTGTTTTGGCGATATAGAGGCCGTCTGCGTTTCGATCGGAGTCAACGATTGGTTATGGCGGCTGAATTAAAATGTTTAGAAACCTAGTTTTCCGCAGTTCACCGTGTTTTACCGTTGCAATCAATATTGAACATTGTATCTCTGTCCTGGCCTGGCACAGACTTGTACCGGCCGATTCGTAACTACCTAAATAAAAGGCGTAATTTTATTTCATACTGCGCAGTTAAGCGATTTGTTTACGAATCGTGAAATGTCGTGATTTACCTTTTAGGTTATTTGTTGATTAAATTTATGATAAACGTTTAGGTATTTCTGTTCAAATCATGTTGTTGTGATTGTTATCAGAATAAAGGTTTTATGATTTTTACCAGTTTAGGTTTAAGGGAATTCGGAATTGATTACCTACGATCATCCTACGATTAACAAAATGTTTACGTCCAAAGTCCTCTTCACCTTATAACTGAATTAATAATATCTGTTTTATAATTGTATTGTTGTACCCATAGGCCAGGAAATACGCGCACAGAAATGGCGATGAATAGGGCACGTGCTACGCAGAGCAGACAACCACCTGGCCAAGCAGGGTCCCTGCTGGCAATCACCTGGCAGGAGACGGTCGGTACGGCCTTGTACCACATAGAGGCGGTCAGTGGAGGAGGCTGGCGCAAGTGGACTAGGCTGGGAGGGTTTGGAATTAGCCGCCCTGGATCGTGAAAAGTGGAAGATTCTTCTAGGAACCCTATATCCCTAGTGAGGGATAACAGGATCACATAATCATCATCAAAATATATGTAGGTAGACTAAGCTTGTATATCACATACTTTTGTATATAATTCGTTTGATTTAGTACCTACCTTATTAGAATATTTTTCAGTACAGATGGTGTTTTTTTGACGCACTAGTGCGAGAAGTGGTTCATTATATGGCAGGTCGAAACTTCGGAGGTCCATCTGTACTGAAAAAACGTCGTTCGATACACGTGCGAAAAGGGAATTCGTAACTCGTGTCGATTGTCGTGTTTTAATTTACCGCCACTCGTTTCGAACTTCCTCTTTTTCGCACTTGTATCGAAATGTACTATTGCATGCTTCTTCAAGCAAAATTGACGCACTTTATAAATTCTATCCACCTATTGTTAACACTACATTTTCGCAAATAAATATCTCTTTACCTTTATCCCGGCGGTTGCCACAGCTTAAGTGAGCCTGGGGTTCGCCTAGATACCTAGGTAAAACCAACATTTGGCGTAGGCACTCAGTTTTACACAAACGACTGCCAACTTTACTAACATCATCTGCTAACTGTTTGGTTTGAAAGAGTATCGTCAATTTATTTGGTGATTGGAATTGCAATCCTTTGTGAAAACACGCTAAGGTTCAGAATGTGAGACTATACGAAGTCTAGTCTAGACGAAACGATATAATACCTAATAACAAATGTGCTGAAGTCTTATTGCAGACAGACGTCTCGAAGCAGTTAAGTATTATCACAGTATAATAAAGAGTACTATCGTACAGTATGGCCACTCCCGCTCCCCGCTGAAAGTGCCGCCCACCCCCTCTCGGTTACCTCACAGTTACCGCCTGTCAAAAACGCCAACAGTCGACCTGTCACATCTCACTCACACAAGCATGGTACGCGTACACCTACACGAGCTTAGAATGTGTGCTAGGAACGCGCCTCTTCCATATATTTGATCGCCAGTGTCCGAGATGTGGTATTATTATACCTATCCATACTAATCCTACTAATATTATAAATGGGAAAGTGTGTGTGTCTGTTTGTTTGTCCGTCTTTCACGGCAAAACGGAGAGACGAATTGACGTGATTTTTTAAGTGGAGATAGTTGAAGGGATGGAGAGTGACATAGGCTACTTTTTGTCTCTTTCTAACGCGAGCGAAGCCGCGGGCAAAAGCTAGTAGATACATAAGTAAAACAACTTTTTAAGTAAGATAACTTGAGCACGGCCACGCAAAACTACGTGCCTGGCCATGAAAAACTCTGTCAGCGTCTGGCGTCGACGATTGCCATTCTGCTACGCCGGCAGGTATCTTTACTAATTGTTGACGCATAATAACCGTCTCAAGTGTTAGCGCCTTCTGAAATGGAGTATACATCCATTCCATCCATCCATTTGACGACCGGTCTCGCTCAGTCGGTAGTGACCCTGTTTGCTAAGCCGCGGTCCTGGGTTCGAATCCCGGTAAGGGCATTTATTTGTGTGATGAGCACAGATATTTGTTCCTGAGTGATGGATGTTTTCTATGTATATAAGTATGTATTTATCTATTTAAGTATGTATATCGTCGCTTAGCACCCATAGTACAAGCTTTGCTTAGTTTGGGGCTAAGTTGATCTGTGTAAGGTGTCCCCAATATTTATTTATTTATTATTTATTACTATCAACAACAGAATATCATAATCTTGGTGGGATTGTAAAGCAATCAACAAAGTGTTTTGTCCTCACGCTAACAGTCCCTTTGACGTAAACACTTTTCTTATTAACGTCTCATGTTGACTGTATGTATGTATGTGAGCACAGATATTTGTTCCCGAGTCATGGATGTTTTCTATGTATATAAGTATTTATATATTATATATATCGTTGTCTGAGTACCCACAACACAAGCCTTCTTGAGCTTACCGTGGGCCTCAGTCAATCTGTGTAAGAATGTCTAAAATATTTATTTATTTATTTATGTAAGAAATGGGTTGGGCCCGAAGGCCGTCTAGTCTTGAACGCAGTAGTGTTTGGTTAGTTGGCAATAGTCCGAGAACTATTGATCGCGGGGTGACTCACTTCATCTACCTAGGAAGTCACCTGCAGTAGCTTGGATAAGGATTAAAAGCTCGGCCACACATGCGCGTTTTGATAGCGTAGGCGGAGCAGCAGCGGAGCGTCAGCGGAGCGCAACGATAGCGGTGCGCCGAACTAACGAGCGCGGATTGCGAGCGGAATGCGCGCGGATTACAGCGTACCGGCGCACCGCTATCATTGCGCTCCGCTAACGCTACGCTATCAAAACGCTTTATGTGTGGCGGAGCTTTAAGCTAAACATTTTCGGGATCCCTAATTTTGAATGATATCGTAACCATTTAACGGACAAGAGTGAATCTCGTGAACTCATCGCCAATCTATACGTACGCACGTGGTTCTAAAAAAATGTACGAAAATACGGTAGTGTTGTGTAATATTTACTGTGAGACCATTTCCCTATAAAGGGTTGAACGAATCGCTGTTTCGAACCTTTTGCTGTTTATAATAAAACTAGCTTTTTCCCGCGGCTTCGCTCGCGTTAGAACGAGACAAAAAGTAGCCTATGTGACCTATGTCACTCTCCATCCCTTCAACTATCTCCACTTAAAAAAATCACGAAAATGTGTTAGTATGGACTGGTATGGATAAGGGTCATTCCAGCGAAACCGACACCATAGGCATAAAAATTAAATAACTTAATTCATACTTAAATCTACATCTAGAGAATAGAACATTATGCCTATTTTTATGAATCAATGAGTTTTTCCTTTTTGTGTATTTTTTTTGCATTTTATTCGTGTCCGAACGTACCCCTAGCGCCAGTTGTCTAAGGTGGTATATTTATACCCTAAGTTGGCAGCGCTATTTCGCGCCTTTTATAAACATTACGGAGAAAGTGATATGTGTAAAAGAAAATATATTTAACGCTGTTTAAACCAGGGGCAAGTAAATATAAATTAATCTTCATGGTTAGGATTTATTGGGCTTCTACACAATGCGTAAGTCAGTCCCGCCCGTCACAGTAAAACAAAGTTTTTTCTTGTTTACCCTAAAAGTATCTAAGCTCTTGTTGTCTTGCTTTGTGAAAGTAACAATTAGGTTGAGATTGATTATTTTAGCCAAAAAACGCGTTGCATTTGTAAATAAAAAAATACTTTTTAACGCTTTTCAACGTAGGTCCCACCCGTCACTGACGGGTGAGCAGAATGGGTTATCTGGTAAAACTGGAGTTGGTGAGTATAAAATCGTTCTTTTAAGTTTAGTTAAACCTAGCTGGGTTATACTAAAGCAAATTATATGTGTAATATTGCTTAATTTGGTTGTGGTATTACTTTATAGAACACAATGAATGCTATGAATCAGGAAGAAGTCTCTTTCATTAAAACTGGTATAATTTTAGACATTCGTCCTGAATCGCTGATAAAAGTATGCAGTAATAGACTGTTTGACGATGTTTGACAATTATCTGAACCTTTAAAAATTTAAGATAAAAAAAAATTTTTTTGTCTCAATGCTCCAAGAAAACTATTGAAACTATTACTTGTAACATTAAATAATTCATTAAAGAGCTGATTTAAAGTAAATACAAAAGAACTGTCTTTATATTTTTCATATATTTGTATGCTCAAATGTTACTCGTCCCACCCGTCACAAAGCACTGTCCCACCCGTCACAAGCATTGAGAAGGAAAATTATTTTTGTTTTAAGAGTTATTTGCGTAAATTATACTAATACCTAATCTATACAATATCAGGAATCATATAAAAATTGGTTGTTTAACAAAAGTTTTATAGTTTCTTACCAATTGCGAATTGTGTAAGTCAAGTCGGAGAGGAGTGGCACTTTGAAGTCCCACCCGTCACACTTCTTATACCATCAATTTCTCATAATAATAATGACATTTTCATACTTTTTTCGATGGTACAGTAAACATTGATTATTCGGGTAAGAGATAATGTCGTATTCAATACGCTAATTGTTGCTGTTTGGCAGAAATAAAGCAAAATGTAGGCAAAAAACCGGCCAAGTGCGAGTCGGGCTCGCGCACAAAGGGTTCCGTAGCAGCAAATATAATAAACCAATAACTTAACCAAAATTACAGTTAAATCAACCTATCTCAAAAACTATAAGAGATACTTTGATCAAACCAAAAATCGTTGAAAGAGTTAATTAGCATGCATCACCTCTATTTTTTTTAGAATTTTATACCCCGTAGTTATAAAAATAGAGGGGGGGGGACATACTTTTTACGACTTTGAGAGCTGATATCTCAAAAACCGTTCACTTTAAGAAAAATGTTTTTTAGAAAACTTTATATCATTTTAAAAGACCTTTCCATTGATACCCCACACGGGTATGTACATCGAAAAAAAAATTTTCATCCCTCAGTTACATGTATGGGGGGCCCCACCCCCAATTCTTTTTTTTACTATTTAGTGTCATAATTTTGTAGCGGTTCATACAACACATATTCCCATCAAATTTCATCACTGTAGTACTTATAGTTTCCGAGTAAATCGGCTGTGACAGACGGACAGACGGACAGACGGACAGACGGACATGACGAAACTATAAGGGTTCCGTTTTTGCCATTTTGGCTACGGAACCCTAAAAAAGAGTATAAATGTCCCACCCGTCACAATGGAATGACCCATAAGTAAGTACTCGTACTAATTAGTATTTATTGAACGTTGGACATTTCAGGCCGTATAGGACTGTCCCAATAATAGTCCCCACCAACATGAGAGCAATAATAGTTATTTGTTATACAAGGGGGCAAAGTTGTATTTTAACGCCGAGTGTGGAATTGAAAAACGAGCAAGTGAAAGGATTCTATAGTTGAACCACGAGCGAAGCGAGTGGTTCGAGAATAGAATCCTGAGCTTGCGAGTTTTTCAATACACGAGAAGTAAAATACATTTGCACTCGTGTGTAACACAAAACTTTTCCCCTCACTATAGCGAGGAAAGTATAACACAAAAAACGCGTTTATCACTGCTTCCTGTAGTTCCACAGGTGGTAAAACATCTTCATCACTAGATTAACCCACTTTTATCAATTTTAAAGTAGAAAATTTGCCTCTATTCAAGGTCAAATTACTTTATCCACTAGTGGATAAAATGCGTTTTTACCCGCTGGTATCAAAGGACAAAACACGTGTTTCCGAGCTAGTGAGGGGAAAAAAATCTATTCTATTCCCATTTAAGGCAACGCTGACGTAATTTTTAGAGCGACTGTCATGAGGTCGGTTTTTGGTTGTTCACCTTACTTAAACTGTTGCCTTTACCGAAGAGTAATTGGTCCTTGATTCGATAACATAACACACATACACATACAACACATACAATCACGCCTGTATCCCATGAAGGGGTAGGCAGAGCACATAAAACTACTCAAGTTTCAGTTTCAGGGGTTGGCAGAAAACGAAACTGTGACATTGCAGTGACAGGTTGCCAGCCTCTCGCCTGCGCCACAATTTAACCCATATCCCACAGTCGCCTTCTACGACACCCACGGGAAGAAAGGGGGTGGTGAAATTCTTAACCCGTCACCACACGGTCACACATAACCTCTACGAAAATCAATATCATCGACCGGAAACCGAATCCACGGCCTTCACTTTGCAGGCCGCACGCTTTAATTACCGGTAGACTGAGCTTCACTTACGGTAGGTAAGGCACCGTCATTACAGCTAAACTCAGAGGTCGATGCTCTTGCGTGATAAATCGATACCGTGTCTCGGTTACCGGAACGATGTATCCCGCCTACTATCTACTTGAAAGACGTAGGTACTTAACTACTTACCCCCTTATTCATAAACGTACTCTGAAGTTATCAAGCCGATAAAGTTCGTTTGTCCTTTTCTACCACACCTATACGCCGGAAAGGGACAAACGAACTTTATCGGCTTGATAACTTTAGAGTGCGTTTATGAATAAGGGTGTTAAAGTTTATCCCACTATTGTGCTACGCCCACGAGACTTGTACTTTTTAGGGTTCCGTAGTCAACTAGGAACCCTTATAGTTTCGCCATGTCTGTCTGTCCGTCCGTCCGTCCGTCCGTCCGTCCGTCCGTCCGCGGATAATCTCAGTAACCGTTAGCACTAGAAAGCTGAAATTTGGTACCAATATGTATATCAATCACGCCAACAAAGTGCAAAAATAAAAAATGGAAAAAAATGTTTTATTAGGGTACCCCCTACATGTAAAGTGGGGGCTGATATTTTTTTCATTCTAACCCCAACATGTGATATATTGTTGGATAGGTATTTAAAAATGAATAAGGGTTTACTAAGATCGTTTTTTGATAATATTAATATTTTCGGAAATAATCGCTCCTAAAGAAAAAAAAAGTGCGTCCCCCCCTCTAACTTTTGAACCATATGTTTAAAAAATATGAAAAAAATCACAAAAGTAGAACTTTATAAAGACTTTCTAGGAAAATTGTTTTGAACTTGATAGGTTCAGTAGTTTTTGAGAAAAATACTGAAAACTACGGAACCCTACACTGAGCGTGGCCCGACACGCTCTTGGCCGGTTTTTTAATGAATATTATAGGCGGGGCGAGCAGCTGAGCCGTCTGATGGAAGCAGTCATTTTATACGTTTGGCATTAAAATTTATGTGAAAATAAAAAAAAATATTTTAGAAAAACATTTCTCATACATATACAATTTGTATGAGAAATGTTTTTCTCGATTTGTGGATTTTCTAGCCGGAAATTTTGTTTTGGTCACATACAAGCTTTTGATCCTTGATAGGAATGGGATCGAATGGCGTCAAAAAAAAATTTGCGTTTGTCTGTCTGTCTGTGTGTGTGTCTGTCTGTCTGTGTGTGTGTCTGTCTGTGGCACCGTAGCTCCCGAACGGATGACCCGATTTAGTTTGTTTTGTCTGAAAGCTGAGTTAGTCGGGAGACTCGGGAGTGTTCTTAGCCATGTTTCATGAAGATCGGTCCACTATGTCGCGGTCGGGGTTTTTTTCAAATTTTTAATTTTGTGGTTAGGTTATGTGTATTGAGTTAAACAGTATTTGTGTTATAACACTTTAAGTTCTCGCGCTTTGTACACATATTTAAAATCACATACAGGTCGGACGCGATTAATTAACATTATTTTTACCTTTTTTCCAACGTTTCGGCCAGGTTGCACTGGCCGTGGTCGCGGAAGGCTGACGTCCCAGCAAAGTGTATGCCTCTTTTTTTTGTTTTATTATAAATGGGCTTACTCTTGGCCACAGACTAGCCAAAGGCAAAGACGTGGCCTACGATGCCTTACTATCTATCTGCAGTTTTGTTTGTATGCGCTTACACCTGCAGTCGCATCTGACCCCATTCTGCATCCAACAGTCTGCGAGTATTGATCCTGGGAACGACGACCTCGGACGTATGCCGAGTGCGGAACCAAAACATTTGTTACGACACACACACACTCAAATACTCATACCTTAGACCAGACCCTTATTTAGCCACAGCCACACCTCGGACACTGGCGTTCAAAATGAAAGAGGCGCTTTCCTAGCAGCACACAGTCAAAGCTAGTGTAGGTGAATGCGTACTATGCTTGTATGAAGAGAGATATCTACGAGCGTTTCGTTTCGTGAGCGTTTAAAATAAAATATTAATATTGGGGGACAC
The DNA here is from genome assembly GCF_023078275.1 of Leguminivora glycinivorella. Classification (NCBI taxonomy): domain Eukaryota; kingdom Metazoa; phylum Arthropoda; class Insecta; order Lepidoptera; family Tortricidae; genus Leguminivora; species Leguminivora glycinivorella. The sequence goes on along the minus strand of NC_062995.1, from coordinate 6,198,882 downwards.
CTTACACAGATCAACTTAGCCCCAAACTAAGCAAAACTTGTACTATGAGTGCTAGGTGACAATATACATTAGGGTGGAGCGAAAAAACACTTTTCTGGAATTAGCAAACCTAATAGTTATCAATCAGTGCCCCTTAGTCTATGAAGCCTGTGTGCAAATTTTCAGCTTTTTAAATCAACATCTTCTGCCTCCGCATTAGGGTTGAAATTTTGAAAATATCATACAAACCTAAAAATTCAACTTTCAGATAAATAAAAAACCGGCCAAGTGCGAGTCGGACTCGCGCACCGAGGGTTCCGTACAAACCTGCATTTGATATGAATTTCAACTTGATAGCTCTACGCGTTCATGAGGAAAAAAGTAATAAGTTTATATTTATTAAAAAATATATATTTTGTAATGTAACTAAAAATTTAAGGTTTTCGGAATTTTTCCTTTATGTGTGCTATAAAACGTTGCTTCATGCCAAATTTCAAGATTCTAGGTCGACTGGAAGTACCCTTTAGGTTTTGATTCCCTTGCGAGTACTTGCGAGTTTCAAAATATGCAGCTTAAATTGCTGTTTCTTTTGATTGCGTTGACATAGAAGTTTGATTTTGTTACAGCTTAAAGGTATTATAGACCTGAGTATTTGGTATGAATTTCAATTTAATACCTCTACGCGTTTATGAGGAAATGGGTAGTAAGGTTAAAATTATTAAAAAAAAATATATTATGTGATGTAACTAAAAATTTATGGTTTTCGTAATTTTTCCTTTATCTATGCTATAAGACGTTGCTTCGTACCAAATTTCAAGATTCTGAGTTCACGGGAAGCACCCTGTAGGTTTTGATTCCCTTGCAAGTGTCGAAAATTTGCGGCATAAACGGCTGTATCTTTTGATTGCGTTGGCTTAGAAGTTTGATTTTTTCACAGCTTCAAGGGACAGTAGACCTGAGTAATTGATATAAATTTCAGCTTCATACCTCCACGCGTTCCTGAGAAAAAGGGTCTTGACAGACGGACGGACGGACGGACAGACGGACAACAAAGTGATCCTATAAGGGTTCCGTTTTTTCCTTTTGAGGTACGGAACCCTAAAAACAAATTTCGACAGTATTATGTTTAGTTTATGTTATTGTTCCGTATCATTATGAGAAACTATAAAAAGTTGCGAAAATAGCGTCAAGAATCGCCAAAGTTTATCTAGTTTCAGTACATTCGCCAAAATAGCCGCTAAAATACTGAAAATTGGCGATTTTTAACGCTATTTTCGCAATTTTTGGTAGTTTCTTGTAATACATAATATGTATCAATAATGTATACTGAACATAATACTGCCGAAAAACATTTTTTATCTAAAAGTTGAATTTTCAGGTTTGTATGAGATTTTCAAAATTTCAAACCTAATGCGGAGGCAGAAGATGTTGATTTAAAAAGCTGAAAATTTGCACAAAGGCTTCATAGACTAAGGGGCATTGATTGATAACTATTAGGTTTGCTAATTCCAGAAAAGTGTTTTTTCGCTCCACCCTAATATACATACTTAAATAGATAAATACATACTTATATACATAGAAAACATCCTTGACTCAGGAACAAATACCTGTGCTCATCACACAAATAAATGCCCTTACCGGGATTCGAACCCAGGACCGCGGCTCAGCAGGCATCAGGGTCACTACCGACTGAGCTAGACCGGTCGTCAAAAATTCTGTATTAGCGACATAGTGCCTTTAGCCAATATTTGGTGCATCTAATCTGGAAGATATTGACCTTTAAGCCCTCGGCCCAGCCACGACATTGGTCTAAGCGCGACAGCGGTGAGCGGCAACCATACGTGCGAATGAAAAGTCCCATCGCTGTGTCTCGCTCCAATGTATGACCGCCGCTCACCGCTGTCGCGCTTAGACCAATGTCGTGGCTGAGCCGTGGTCTCTTCTTGAATGTTGGCACTGCAAAGTTGTCTTTATGGAGAAACATGAACGTTAAAGTTTGGCAAGTGTCACCAGTAGTTTAAAGGTTACAGATTATCCTTCAGCTTAGAACGCAACTGCGCCAAGTATCTGGGTCAGCGGGGGCCGCGAACGACGCAGTTTCCGATGCACTCGGTGCAATATTATGAATATATTTTAAGAAAAAAAAAATACTTTCAACTTTCAAATGTTGGATTATGTTATCAATTCGTCTGTATATTTTTTAATGTTTGTTATTCGATATCTCCGTCATTTCTGAACCAATTTTGAAATCTGGATGATTCTGAAGTACTTACAGATGAGAATGATTATCAGAACGGAACTCTAACTCACTGTTCCGTACGTAAATGCATGCTGTTCCATTAAAAACACAAAAATCACCATATGTATGCCTTTCAGATTGGAGGAGTTCCCTCGATTTCTCTAGGATCCCATCATCAGAACTGGGTTCTGAGAAAAATGGGACCAATCTGTATGCATATTTATTTTATTTATTTATTTAATCAAAAAGTAACACAGCATTACAGTTTACACCAAGGTACTGTGAAACTACAAAAATACAAAACAAGACTTACAAAAAAAATAATACAAAAGACATACAAAAAATAAACAAATTAAACATTAGATTTGGGCGACGACGTAACAGCGTGGCTCCGTTGCGTCGTCTGACTCGGCGTAGGATTCGGCAGGTTGCCCCGGAACCGCCGAAATACCACACCCTTCGGCCAGAAGTCTGCGCACGCGATGGTGTCCTGCAGCGTGCGTGGCACGCGCACAACAAATGAAGTGAAGTGCACGTAATGGCGCGACTGCAGCTGTTGAACCCTCAGCGTGTAGCCAGTCTTCCGGCATATATGTACATTCAATCAAAAAAAAATATTTTAAAATCGGTCCAGTAACGACGGAAATATCGAGGAACAAACATAAAAAATAAAAAAAAAAACAAAAAAAAACATACAGACGACTTGATAACCTTCCTTCTTGAGAGATATGAGGCGACGGTTAATAAATATACATATATTATAGGACATTCTTACACAGATTGACTGAGTCCCATGGTAAGCTCAAGATAGCTTGTGTTGCAGGTACTCAGGCAACGATATATATAATATACTAATACTTATATACATATATATTATGATCTTAATCTAACCTAATTTTCAGAGCAATTTATTGTTGTAATTATTGTTCATAATAATATTGAGTCTAATATACAATTTCATATAAAAATAATCGTTAAAAAAACCGGCCACGAGCGTGTCGGGCCACAGTCAGTGTAGGGTTCCGTAGTTTTCCGTATTTTTCTCAAAAACTACTGAACCTAACAAGTTCAAAACAATTTTCCTAGAAAGTATTCATAAAGTTCTACTTTTGTGATTTTTTTCATATTTTTTAAACATATGGTTCAAAAGTTAGAGGGGGGGGACGCACTTTTTTTTCCTTTAGGAGCGATTATTTCCGAAAATATTAATATTATCAAAAAACGATCTTAGTAAACCCTTATTCATTTTTTAATACCTATCCAACAATATATCACACGTTGGGCTTGGAATGAAAAAAATATCAGCCCCCACTTTACATGTAGGGGGGGTACCCTTATAAAACATTTTTTTTCAATTTTTTATTTTTGCACTTTGTTGGCGTGATTGATATACATATTGGTACCAAATTTCAGCTTTCTAGTGCCAACGGTTACTGAGATTATCCGCGGACGGACGGACGGATGGACGGACGGACGGACAGACAGACATGGCGAAACTATAAGGGTTCCTAGTTGACTACGGAACCCTAAAAAAAAGATCTTGTGGATATCTCTCTTTATCGCTATTTCATATTATATTAGGTAGTGCAACACAGAAAAAAACTGGAATACACTCACGCGCACATGTCCATGGACATGCGCCTTATTATTACAACCAGTACCTACTAACGCGGCACCTACGGATTCGAATAATGAAATGGATCAAAAGTAACACTTTTGTTCGTTACTGACATATCGAATATTTGACGTATTTAAACACAATCTAAAAGTTAGAATCGCGCCGCTGGGAAGTCTAGAAACCTGTGGTAAAAGCACAGAATTAGATTTAGATAGAAGAAACGAGTTCATTTATTTGTATGGCGGCCGAGCGTGTCAGATTTTGTACTGAAGTTGTTACTTGTCTGTGATTTTAAATATGTCTCAGGCCCTTGAGTGTTGATAAGTTTTATGTTGTTGCAATTAAATATCATGTAACGAGGCATTTTTAATGTTTTTGTTGACTTCAACTTACAAAAATTGACGCCCGAAAGCTGCAAGCTGCGATTAAAGACGGACAACTCAGTGGATTTCACTGAGTTCATTTGACACGCTAAGTGGATACGTTTGCTTGATCTATGGTTTATATGACATCTGTGGGTAAAAGCTACGCAACGTAGCACAGCGATATTATGTAGAGATGGCTACGCCGCGCCGTAGAGGATCGTAGCATTAACTGTCAATATTTTCGTAGCGATTTGATCGTAAGATTCGTAAGAGAATCTAGCGTTTTTAACACAGAACTTAATTTAGATAGAAGAAACAAATTCATATATTTGTATAGGGGCCGAGCGTGTCAAATTTTGTACTGAAGTTGATTCTTGCCTGTAATTTTAAATATGTCTCAGGCTCTTGATTGTTCATAATTTTTTGTGTTGTTGCAATTGAATATCACGTAACGAGGCATTTTTTATGTTTTGGTTGACTTCAACTTACAAAAATTGACGCCCGAAAGCTGCAAGCTGCGAGTAAAGACGGACAAGACAACTCAGTGGATTTCACTGAGTTCATTTGACACGCTAAGTAGATACGTTTGCTTGATCTATGGTATATATGACATCTGTGGTTTTTAACCCCGACGCAAAAACGACGGGGTGTTATAAGTTTGACGTGTCTGTATGTGTGTGTGTCTGTCTGTCTGTGTGGGTGTCTGTCTGTGGCATCGTAGCTCCCGAACGGATGAACTTTTAGATTTCTTTTTTTTTTAAGCTGAGTTATCCTATCCAGGATTGTCTAAATAGGTAAGTAATTATGTTACTTATGTGATTGTCATCACTTGTGAACTACAGGTATATAAGTTCAACGACATTTATTTGAAGTTTATTGCATAAATTAACAGCTTAATGCACAAAAGGCGAACTTAACGCCATGAGGCATTCTCTACCAGTCAACCTTTGGGCAAGCGCGGATCCAATTTCGTGCCCAGGGGGGGGGTCACGTGGTAAAGGCCTGGGGCCCGGGGGGGGGGAGGTCACGTGGTCTATTTGTATGGCCAACTTAGGCATGACCCCCATGACCATGCCCCCCCCTGGATCCGCGCATGCCTTTGGGTAAAGCCGAGAATGCAGGCGCCACAGGCGGTGCATTGAGAAACTAATCTTAAAATCTATTTACATTCGTAGTTTTCTGCTGTTTTTTTTTGTGGTTTTACGTAAATTCACACATTGGCTCAGCTTCTTGATCTTGCCACCATCCAAATGTCAAAACACATTTGCGGATGTATGTATCTGACAGCACATGCGTGCAAACAGTTTGCAATAGGGAACTTGACTATAGTTAAAATAAAATATTTTATACCATGCACGAAATAAAACATTAGATAATTATAAGAAAAACATGGACAGAAGTAATTTTTAAATCCAATTTCTATTTAATAAGTCAGATAGAAATATATAAAGTAACTGAGTTGACCGTGAAGTCGTTCAAATTCGTTTTGACAATTATTAAAAAGAAGCTGATTTGACTAGGAGGCAAGTGTATATGTGAGTGACCTATAAAAGACCATAAACATCCTCACCTGGTTAAAGATGAACTCCCTCGGCAAAGACATGGCGCGATATCAGGAGGCGCGGGTAATGAAATAGGCACGTCACACTTAAAGTGGTCCTCCGACTCCGTCGATCCTAACTTAAGTTGTTTAGCATTCACAGCGAATGCCGGATGCATTTGATGCTTAATAAAAATCCTTAAGGTAGCCGTTGTAATAGTTTTATTCAACTTTTTTATACAAAAAACTTGTCTATCCCCTCTTTTTTTACGTCTAAATCGCGCGAGAAGTCGAGCGTAAAAAAAAATTACGGGAGCGCGTGCATTTTTCTTTTTTTTACTTTTTAAATTCACACTGGGTTACGACCCAGCGATAAAAGGGGTACGTTCGAAATCAGTGATTATTTCTTCAAATCAAAGCCGTTTTTGGCACTTTTCGCTGCACATGCGATCGGTCAGACGCGCGAACAACTTATGAGTAAAGAACGTAGAAGATGCGCGCGCAACGGAATCGATATTTGTACAAAGTTAATAATGCGGTTGGTGAAATAGGAAACTGGCTGAAAGTATTGATGGTTAAGGTTTCGTCGCGCGCAAATATAAAGTTGTATATTTGTAGGAAGACGTCATATTTTTTGACATTTAAATTTTAATTCCGGTTTTTAATTACTTATCATTCGAGTAACCGTTTCAAATAAAAATAATTCTGATTCAATAATTAGATTTATTAAATATTTTATAATACAGTAAATAATGCTTTAGATTTGTATATATGTATGAGACAGGTAGGTATGTAAGTACATCATAGTAGGTAAGCAATTAGACAAGTAGGTAATGTGTCATGCCCTATAGTAGCTATTTCTTATTTCACTTCGGCGTTTAATATTCCAGTATTGCCAGTGAAGGACATTGAATTCAATCCAATTTAGCATAATTTATTAGAATTGGCATGAAATTGGAAACAGCAGGGTATTCCAATATTATCTTCCAATCGATTTCAAGGGTACGAAGTAGTCTGAATTTAATTTACATGTAAATATCTTTAACATAATTCACGAGAATAGTACAGAGAAGACAAATTTAAAGCATCTCCCATTTTTGACCTTGGCAATAACCTTGACCCTAATGAGAAACAATACAGGATGTTTCAGATAAGACCAGGATCAATACAGTATGTTTTAGGCCGATAGTCCACTATCATATGTTTATCATAGAAATATGATCATAGGCAACATGCCATCCAAAGAGCCTGCACTCATTCTGTCGCTCGCACTTCCCCGCGCCGCCGCCAGCCCCCGGCGCCCCGCGCCCCCGCTATATCCCTTAAAGGCTTCCTAACAATGCTTTAAGAGCTATATCGTATGCGTGGGTGCGCGGGGCGCCGGGGCCCGGCTGGCATCTTTTATATAGGGTTTTAAAAATGTATGCACGACACCGTAAATGACGAATAACACTACGGGAGTAGAAAAACATACTTATTTAATTCTACTTTTGCTGTTTGCAACATTAGGGTCGGAAAATAATGCTACTATGCAGGGTTTAGCAGCGAACGAGTAAAACTATGATTTTGGATATCTAGCGAACTATACAAACACAAAAATTAGCTTTAATCCAATTTTTGACACTTAATTTTCTATGTTTCCATACACAAAGTACAATGAACAAATTAACTTACACTTATATTACCAGGGTTCGGATATCTCGTAGCATGGTAAGACGTTAGAGAACCATGGAGTCGATATTAACATTAAATTTACACTCATACTCATCCTCGTGTATATCATACATACATACATACAATCACGCCTGTATCCCATAAAGGGGTAGGCAGAGCACATGAAACTGCTAAAGCTTCAGTGCCACTCTTGGCAAATAAGGAGGTTGAAAGAAAACGAAACTGTGGCATTGCAGTGACAGGTTGCCAGCCTCTCGCCTACGCCACAATTTAACCCATATCCCATATAAATTGTCACAAAATGCTTTTAATTTCATCTAAAACGATGAATTATTAAAACTGTATGACTGAAAGTTAACTGTTAAAACAATAAATTAAAGAAATATAATTACCTACCTAGTTATACCTGTATCTACGTGTTCTATGGATATTACAAACTAGAAGCATTAGTTAGTATTATTTTTTGATTGCGTGTTTTTTCGGTAGTATACAAGATAGTGTGGCAGTCTTTTTTCATTCAAAATATAGTTTTATTCAATTCCAAATTGCATTTATTTCGTTTATAATCAACTTTTAGAATGAGTATGTGAGAATGAGTATGAGTTGGACTTTTATGTTAAAATCGACTCCATGGTTCTCTAACGTCTTAACATGCTACGAGATATCCGAACATTCCGAACCCTGTACATTATATGACGATATCACATTTAGTACGGTATACTAATATTATGCCAACTTCACCTGTCGTTTTTAATACATACATATTATAGATAAAACGAGTACCAAAATAAACAGATTAGGTACTTAGTACTTACATATCACGTCAAATAGCTAGACAGGCTGATCCCTTTTGAAGGATCTTCAACCGGAGCAAAACTGTTCCATCTCTAGTGATCTAGCGCGCAACATGTACAAATTTACCTTTAGAATGAAAAAAATTCTTGCTATAAACATAATAATATAATATTACTCTTTACGCTATTCATTATTGTATACGATGCTATAGACGGCCAAACTAATCTTGGCACTAAAAAATGCTGCAGAATGAAAAATATAGGACTCACCGACCATTGTCTTCATAACACGCGGGCCATCCTAAATTCTTACAAATCATTGAAAGTGTAGGGGCGAAGAAATTTGATTTTCGCGAATTTTTAACAGACTTCTTTACCGAAAATAAAGAAGGAGGTTATATATTCGGGTTCGTGTTTTTTTTTGTGACAAGATTTGCTTCACCGCCTATATTTAATGTGTAATACAAACTATGAAATTATTTTCTTAACTCTATAATATTTCTATTTAATTATGTACCTGCTGTTACCCCAGTTAAATCTTTCAACTTTTTGCACTAATATCATAGACTAAACTAAATAAAGGAAGACGTGTAACTCAGTACATCGTTTTATATGTTTGACTCGTAAAACAATAGATGGCATTACTATACTCTCGCGACAAATGGTATTGTTCAATTCACGAAATAATTTCATTTAAATGACCTAAGTCGTATTATTTCAAAATTTGGAACATGATCGTACAACATTATCACTAAGTATATAACACCGAAATTAACAAAAACAATTAAGTCATTTTTTACCAATCGGGTACTTGAATCAGATTCAATTCATGGGAAGTGTTTTGTACGTTTGATGACTAATAGCAAACATTATAATCCGGTAGATGGCGCGTATGCAAGATGCACAAAACTGCATGCTAACCAAAATTGCCATATTGAAGATAACAGTTTTAGTATTTGTTTTGAGTTTTTAGTAATATATTATTCCAAGATAGTTCTAAATTACCTTGGACGTACATTCCAGAATAGGCAAAATATGCTACGTAAAATATTACAACACTAAGTGCGTTTTCACATTATTCGATCAGATATCGGATGTAGGAAGGATTTCAAAGGCGAAAATCGAAAAAAGGCGGCTTAAATATATGGGATATCGGTCCTACATCTGATATCGGATCGGATAATGTGAAAACGCACTAAGACGGAAGTATTATTTTCTGATTATTTAATTTTTATTGCATTACATTACAAACAAGCATACGGCCCGCCTGATGTAAAGCGGTCACCGTAACCTATGGACGCCTGCAACTCAAACAGTGTCAAAAGCGCGTTGCCACCCTATTAGAAACATGTACACTCCCTTTTGCTGTGTTAAGTACACAGCAAAAAGGAATGTACAAGTTCTAAGGAGGGTTCGGGTAGCCGACGACTCAAAGGACAATAGACGGAACAAGTTAGTTCCGTAAGTGCTCCCGTCATCAACACACCGCACCCTCGTTGAGCTCTGGCACCCTTACTCACCGGCAGGAACACAACACTATGAGTATAGGGTCTAGTGCTATTATTTATTTGGGGTATTTTTTACATATCGAATATTAATGGGGAATAAAACAATATATTTGTGGGATATTGTTATGCCTCGAATGAAAACCCAGCAATAAACAATGAGTAACTTTTAATTAAGCAGCAAATAAGAAATTAACAGATTTTACTAAATTCTTTCACGTTCGAACGCTCATCGTTCAAAACTATTCTCCCATCGCCTTTCACACCTACTGTCATTCTACTATAATACAACGTTCTGTTTCACGCCATCACCTTACGTTCCGATCCCACATTCTCGGCTGTCCTGCTCTCATATCTGCCCTCAGATGGGCATTTCTCAGTGTTTAAATTTTTTTGTTTTCGATGGCAACAGTTTTACATGAATCCTGTAAGAGTCACATGAAATCCTGTCAATTTAAATAGAAGTCGCGGATTTGTACCAGAAACAAAGAAAACTCATGGTTCGGGTACTAATGCTGCCACCGAAATCAAAAAAGTTGAAACACTCTGAGAAATGCCCAGATATACTTCAACGTTCATTCATCTAACTACATCTCATTCATTCAACATTACATTTCAACATAAATTGAAAAACATCCGACAATATAAGCATTAGATATAAAAACAATAACTGTAACAACTTTTAGCATTTTACAACACAACAACATTTTAAATATTCACCAAACTTACTAAACTTAATAAAGTAACAAATCAAGTTAACTTTTAGGCACCAAGAATTTCTTACACGAGATAAAGTTTCATCTTCACAGTACTTCTGAAAGCTCTTTTCTTTAATGCTTTACCTCGGGCAAAGGTAATATGTATAGGGTCACCAAACGTCTGCCGCTGCAACTGCCACTTGCTAATCACCTCTGCTCTAGATGTCGACTTCATCGGGTAGGGCCACACACACTTGGTGAACGCATCAACAACTGTAATTGTGTGATCGTAGGGCTTCTTCGTCTCAGTGAATGCCCTTTTCCTCATTCTCATAGCAAAATGACCATTACTATGCACCTTATATGCAACTTCCTTCCCCATTACCTTAGGCACCACCGTTTGCTGTTGGTCTCCTTTGTTTGGCATGCCATTTTCCAAACACAAGTCATTATAGTCACCATCTTTCAAAACTTAATTATTAATTAAGTAATTTATCTATGCCTATATTTGACATCTTAGCTGTGTAATTTATAAAATGTAATAAATTGACTCAATCCTTGTGTATATTTGTAATGAATTATTGTGTAACAAATTATATTGACATTTTGTTGTACATACTTTAAATAATTGTTAAATATTGCATGCCTTGCTTGGTAGAACATAAGAACTGCTTTTCAATGTTATCATCTTATGTAATCTCACTATGTTCTTGCAATAAACGATTGACTATTGGCTATAAAATCAGCTGTTTAGTCGCATTGAGCTCTTCATTTCGCCACAGGGATAATTATCATCTTTCAGAGTGATCTTGAGCTCGATCGGCGCTTCCTTAGTCTGCATACTCGACAACCAAATGCTCGACGTTTTCCTAACAGTACCATCGCGATCAGAAACAGTGAAGTTCTCACTCACGCAATCCACTTTAAATTCGTCGAAAGAGTTTTTGTTGATTAGGTTATATCCACTGCCAGAGTCTATTAACGCCTGCGTTTCTACGTCACATAAACTTTAAAGGTTTTTTTAGTAGTTTTCGTCTTCATATCATCTACATTATCGTATTAAGTATTTTGTTGCAATGTTTACATCGTGCCGACAACTGTTTCCGCCATGTTGACAGCTGTCTCGTCATTGGCCAATATTCCAATCATGACCGCTTGTCGACGAATATCTGTCGCCGCGGACTGCTTTACCGATGGAGCCGCTTGCTAATTCGCCTTTTCTCCCGAGCCATAGGTGCAACACTGCTTTACCGACGGATCTGCGCAACCAGCATGGTCGCGCGATAGACGATAAAATATCAGGCCGTCCCTATCGCACTTACATATAGTGCGATTGGGACGGCCTGCTATTTTATCACTTATCGAGCGACCATAATTGCTTGCCAGGTCTTCGAAGGACACTCGCTGAGTCGCTGCTTATATGGTCATAATAGACGGAGAGCTGGCAGAGTTTTGGAGTAGGTCCTTGAGGCAACCTGGAAAGGTGCTCAGAACATCAGGTCTGCAAGTCTGGCTTTATCGAGCTATAAATTTTTAAAGATTTAATTTTTTGAGGCCCAAAAAAGGTGTTTGAGGCAACCTGGAATTATTAAAAAGTGAAATTAGAGTTCCTCAGAATAGTCATACTTGTTATGGAGAATTTTTGGCCAAAAGCTGCACTTTTGGAAGGAAGCAAGCCGCTTTGCATGGTGATAGTAGACATCATAGTAAACGATTTTTTCCGAGGATATCGAAATTTCATCCCTTAGGAAGCCGAGCGTAGCGAGGTGTTTTATGAAAATGAAAAAAATTCTATCTTTTTATTGTATCGTCCGATTTTGACAAAACGTATCTCAAATGAAAGGTATTGATTTGTGTAATTTAAAAAAAATACAAGAAAAAAAAATTGAAAGAAAAGTAAGAAAAAAATAAAAACAGTAAATTTACGTCTCGCACTGAATAACTTCAAAGAATGACAGACAAAATGTACAATGTCGATATACGAGTTTTTTCTAATCGAAGATGGATAAATTTTTAGTTGAAAACTGAAGACCGCATCGAAATCAGATTAGCATTTTTTACGATACAAGTTGCCAAAGTTGGGAAAGATCGTTTTATATGGCCACTTTGAAATTCCTTTGCCAGAATGTCAGAAATAATATGTTTTTCTGACACAGAAAAATACATTGTAACAGTACACATCAAAATAAAATTAAAAATTCCGAGGATATTATAATTTCATCCCTTAGAACGACGAGCGTAGCGAGGTCGGTTACGAAAACCGAAAAAAAAATCTAATTTTTAACCGACTTCAAAAAAGGAGGAGGTTCTCAATTCGACTGAATGTTTTTTTTTTTTTTTATTTTTTTGTATGTATGTTACTCGATATCTCCGAGAATCGTGGACCGATTTTCAAAATTTTTTTTTTGATCGAACCGGTATAACCCCGAGATGGTCCCATTGGCACCAAGTCAGGGTCTGATGATGGAATCCTGGAGAAATCCAGGGAACTCTTCAAATGTTATAGGCACATGTAATGTTTTTAGTCTATTTTTCAAAGGTACACCAGTATTTACGTCTGATGGTAATAATTTTATGTGGCTGAGCTGATGATGGAAGGTCAACTCCTCAATGGTTAGGAGTTTAAGGATAATTCTTTCACTACTGTATATGTATTCGGACTGATACATATAATATCACTAGGAACCACTAAAAATCAACTGAGCTGATGATGGAAGGTCAACTCCTCAATGGTTAGGAGTTAAAGGATAATTCTTTCACTACTGTACATGTATTCGGACTGATACATATAATAACACTAGGAACCACTAAAAATCAACTGAGCTGATGATGGAAGGTCAACTCCTCAATGGTTAGGAGTTTAAGGATAATTCTTTCACTACTGTACATGTATTCGGACTGATACATATAATATCACTAGGAACCACTAAAAATCAACAAATAAATAAACTTTTTAACAAAAAATAAAACCGCCTTCAAAAATAAGCGCGTTACAAAACACGGAGAAACTAAAAAGCCAAAAATAATAAACCTTTCAATTCAGATTTCTTATCGTATTGCAATAAGCTAAACATCCAAATTATAAACAAATCAATTATTTTTGGAGTCGGTACCAGCCTGTGTATGGTTGGGTGGGGCAAACAGGCAATAGCAAGGCGACGAACAGGTCTGGTACCGACTACAAAAATAATTGATTTGTTTATAATTTGGATGTTTAGCTTATTGCAATACGATAAGAAATCTGAATTGAAAGGTTTATTATTTTTGGCTTTTTAGTTTCTCCGTGTTTTGTAACGCGCTTATTTTTGAAGGCGGTTTTATTTTTTTTTTTGTACGTCGTCCGATTTTGACAAAACATGTTTCATTTGAAAGGTATTGCTTTATGTAACTTAAAAAAAATATTGAAAAAAATTGGAAAAAAAATGTAAGATTTAAAAAAAAAACCTTAATTTTCGTATCACACTGAATAACCGCAAAAAACGGTAGACACGGTGTATAATTTCGATATATGATTTTTTTAAATTAAAGACAAATAAATGCATGATTATAAACTAAAAACCGAATCGAAATCGAATCAGTAGTTTTTAAGATGCAAGTTGTCAAAGTTGGCTTAGTTTGTTTATATGGTCGCTTATAAATTCCTTAGCCAGAAAGTCAGAAACATTATATTTTTCTTACAGTTAAAAGTGTGCATAGGTAATAGACATCATTATAAACATTTTTTTACAAGGATATAAAAATTTCATTTCATTTTTTTCCCAATTTTTTTCAATATTTTTTTTTAAGTTACATAAAGCAATACCTTTCAAATGAAACATGTTTTGTCAAAATCGGACGACGTAAAAAAAAAGAGATTTTTTTCGACCTCGCTGCGCTCGTCGTTCTAAGGGATGAAATTATAATATCCTTGGAATTTTTAATTCTATTTTGATGTGTACTGTTACTATGTATTTTTCTGTGTCAGAAAAACATATTATTTCTGACTTTCTGGCATAGGAATTTCAAAGTGGCCATATAAAGCGATCTTTCCCAACTTTGGCAACTTGTATCTTAAAAAATGCTACTCCGATTTAAATGTGGTCTTCAGTTTTCAACTACAAATTTATCTGTCTTTGATTTAAAAAAACTCGCATATCGACATTGTACATTTTGTCTGTCATTCTTTGAAGTTATTCAGTGCGAGACGTAAATTTACTTTTTTTTTAATTTTTTTCTTACTTTTCTTTCAAAAATTTTTTCTTTGTATTTTTTTTAATTACACAAATTAATACCTTTCATTTGAGATACGTTTTGTCAAAATCGGACTACACAATAAAAAGATAGAATTTTTTTAATTTTCATAAAACACCTCGCTACGCTCGGCTTCCTAAGGGATGAAATTTCAATATCCTCGGAAAAAATCGTTTACTATGATGTCTACTATCACCATGCAAAGCGGCTTGCTTCCATCCAAAAGTGCAGCTTTTTTTTCATAACTTAGTATGACTAGAAGTCGCATGGTATTTATGCCAGATCATTTGGCCGGGTCCTTCACCGTGCCAGAACAGTGCAAAGTGGTAAAAAAAGAACCAAAAATGGTTCTAGAGGCAATCTGTCATTTTTGACATGAGGTGGGTTCCGTACCCTACCATTCGATCTTGAAAGTAATTTTTTTAGTTTTTCGTAAATAACTCGTAAACGGTGGCCCACAGCAAAAAATATATATGTTTAACAGAAAATATCTACATAAAATATCCTACAAGAAAGGTTATGTACGTTTTTTCGATATGATCAATATACATATAGAATAGAATAGAATAGAAATATTTTTTCCCCTCACTAGCTCGGAAACACGTGTTTTGTCCTTTAATACCAGCGGGTAAAAACGCATTTTATCCACTAGTGGGTAAAGTAATTTGACCTTGAATAAAGTCAAATAAACTGCTTTAAAATTGATAAAAGCAGGTGAATCTGGTAATAAAGATGATTTACCACCTGTGGAACTACTGGAAGCAGTGATAAACGCATTTTTTTGCCTTGTAGTTTCCTCGCTATAGTGAGGGGAAAAGTTTTGTGTTACACTCGGGTGCAAATGTATTTTACTTCTCGTGTGTTAAAAAACTCGCAAGTTCAGGATTCTACTCTCGAACCACTCGCTTCGCTCGTGGTTCACCTATAGAATCCTTACACTCGCTCGTTTTTCAACTCCACACTCGGCGTTAAACTCGGTGTTGGTCATGATTAGAGAAGCATCTGAGCACCTTTCCAGGTTGCCTCATGGACCTACTCCAAAATCCTGCCAGCTCTTGGACCATAATCATTGCAAAAAAACACTTCAGTCCTTTAGTACATGATCCTCTTGACACGGCGGCAAGTGATTGGAGAGTCGAGTAGGTAGATAAGATAGGTACTTCCCTATGGGCCTATCGGTTTTATAAACACACATACAACAAGTAGGCGCGAAAAATTTATACTTACTTTTCTATGATTCAAATTCACATCATATTTTATTTTTCTAATATTCAACTAGGTAGATAAAAAAAGTGAAAAACAACAACATAATTATTTTTAAACAAATTTAAAAAAAAAACGGAGCTGGGTCTCGAACCTGAGATCTCAAAAATGCAAGTCAAATACTCTAACCCCTGAGCCAAAAAACGAGGTGCCGCCGCCTCGAAATATTGAATCATATTCAGTTATGGTTACTCGGCAATGTAATTAATTATTATCTCACTAGACGGCACTTTTAAACATTGAAAATAGCGCCATCTGTAAATAACTCGAAAACTAAGAGGTACCAGCGACGATAACTCGCGTTTAAGTAGGCCATGTAGCGATGTACTGAGTTACCAATCTTTCTTGATTTATCTATGCTAATATCTAATATCGGCCCATAATATTTCTTATAAAAAATTCTCCCTATTTGTTGCCCCCAAAAGAACAGCCTCTATTGTCGAGGTGTTCTGATATTTCTGCGCGGCTTGGTCGCTTTATCTCTGATGGGGACAGTACACAAAAGGCCACTTCCTAGAAAACAGAAGTTTGTCTTTCTAGAAAACAGTTGAGGGTACAATCGTGTTGTCCCTTTTTAACGCTTACAGCTACTTTAAGCCCCCACATCACAAACTACTAAGAAGATACTACGCCCCACATTTACCGTACGATTCATCGTTTAGATAGATCTGACAGATATCGTGGCGATCGGTCGCATCGAAAGGGTCAGCCACAATTAAAGGAAGTGCTTTAAACATAATAAAACAAAGACTTGGCTTAAAGGACTCGTATCCAGGCCATAAATAAAAAAAAGAGGAGGCACACTCAAAGGTTATGACAGATGGCGCCACCCTATTAGTCGATTGTACAGATAAAGAATTTCATACGTAAGAGCGAGAAGATTTTTTTTCTCTCACACATATGAATGTCAATGACATGCCTAGACACTTGCACAGGCGCCGCCTGGCGGGATAAAATGTCAGTGTGCCTCCTCATTGATCGTTTACGATTGATCGCAAACGATCTACTCGAACGAAACGGAATAATAAAGCCAGTAGGTAAGTATGAGATAGAAATCGAATCGTTGGTCGCAAGCGTCCACACACTTTGCTGCGATTTTGTTGCGATGTCTGATATCGTATCCGATCAAGTAAATTGTTAATAATGTTGACATGTTACACTGTCGATCGGTCATTTCGACTGATCTCTTGCGACGGATCGTACAGATATATCGTACCGTGTATGGGGGGTTTTATGATTGTCAGAGTCAGAAATCAAGTAATAAACTTATCTGTAGTAGTGCACGCAAATGACGCAAAGGGACGTCCAGTTTGATGTTTTAAAGTTCGATTACTGTACCAGCACCACTAACTCAATTCCAAATATAACATGCAACTTACGTTTCAAAATAAGTCCACTGTCACAACTCCTCTTCAAAACAAGTCTGTGTCTCAGTATCATGAAACAACATGTCATCAAATTTGTCCCCCGTCTGAGTCTCCGTTGAAGTCAAGAATGGACTCGGGGACATGCTGCTGTCAAACGATTTGAATTTCGAATCATATAAACATAGACAAGTCTGCGTCTCTTTTATACTCAAATCCGGGGGTTGCGTTTCAGTAGCGGTTTGCTTATTACATCTACTTAAACCGAACTCTACAGGGAATGTTTGAGTTTGAATGTCAGATAGAGATACCGTTTCCGAAAAAAATATTGAATCGTCTTCACTAGTTTGAGATTTAAGAGAAAGTAAATCTTCAAAGACCGTTTGAGTTGAGATTTCATCCGTTTTGGCTTCACCATCGCTTTTCCATGAAGGTAAAGTGACGTCGTTTTTTATATTTTCTTCTGGACGCGTTTGAGTAGCCAAAGATCGTTTAGGACTGTCACAGATATATTCTATTTTCTCATCGATTTTGATTCTTTTACACTCTGTGGTAGTCTCTGATATTTTCTTTTTCTTCCCCTTTTATACTCTTCGTGTATTTGAGGATGTTTTCTCATTAAATGTACTAGTAGTCGTTCATTATTCTTATATTCTATATTGCATATTTGACAGAGATATGTGACGTTGCACACTTTTAGGTGTCGTTCGTATTCTGTATCGGAAAAACTCATGTGGCATTGCTCACAGATTATTTTTGATCTGTGGACTTTATTGTAATGTTGGTTTAGGTATTTTCGTTCGGTGAAAAACTTATTGTTACCTGAAAAAGACGGGATAGCATTAAAAAAAGTTAAGTAGGAAAGATTTGCAAAATATCGTCTTCTCATCTTCTTGAGCTTACCGTGGTACTCAGTCAATTTGTGTAAAAATGTCCTATAATAGACCCAGAGCCCAGGCCCGCCAGACCTTCCTCAAATTCTCAAGGATGAAACTTTGGGACAATGTAGAGTTCATATCGGCGGTTAATGTGTGCATATTTTCTAGTTCGGCCCATCGGCCAATTTTTTGCTATCAAGTGATGAAGGTGAAAAAAAAGTGCTTACTTTCCTTAAATTCTCAAGGCTGATTTTTATATATGTGTTAGACCACGTTGTTAGAAATTGGTTATCATCAATGCCAGACCGTTTCCGCCGGCCATAACTTTTACCAGACGCGACAAAGTTGGCAAAAAACGACTCTAACTTACCTCATTTTCTCAAGCCTGATTTTGATATATGATACGCAGGGACCTGTAACTAGACCGTTTGTAAGCAGCCAGACCAATCGGATGGACCCAACCATCCGCCAGACAGACTTAAAGTTTCGATATGAGCATTAGTAGAATTGAAATATTCCGGGTCTATAAAAGCTAAAAACTTGAATTTTCTACATTAAGCTACGTGTATATTGTATACTTGACGTAATAAGCGACTTTCAAAAATTTTACTTCTAAGGAAATAAAAAAATGAAAGTTTATATGTGGTGCAAGATTAATTTTAAGCTATGAATTTTATTTACACTGCGTAAGTACATGTGTATTTTATTATAAATATAACTTTTACCAGACGCGACAAAGTTGGCAAAAAACGACTCTAACTTACCTCATTTTCTCAAGCCTGATTTTGGTATATGATACGCAGGGACCTGTAACCAGACCGTTTGTAAGCAGCTAGACGAATCGGATGGACCCAATCATCCGCCAGACCGACTTAAAGTTTCGATATGAGCATTAGTAGAATTGAAATATTCTGGGTCTATAAAAGCTAAAAACTTGAATGTACTTGACTACTTACGCAGTGTAAATAAAATTCATAGCTTAAAATTAATCTTGCACCACATATAAACTTTAATTTTTTTATTTCCTTAGAAGTAAAATTTTTGAAAGTCGCTTATTACGTCAAGTATACAATATACACGTAGCTTAATGTAGAAAATTCAAGTTTTTAGCTTTTATAGACCCGGAATATTTCAATTCTACTAATGCTCATATCGAAACTTTAAGTCGGTCTGGTGGATGGTTGGGTCCATCCGATTGGTCTGGCTGCTTACAAACGGTCTAGTTATAGGTCCCTGCGTATCATATATCAAAATCAGGCTTGAGAAAATGAGGTAAGTTAGAGTCGTTTTTTGCCAACTTTGTCGCGTCTGGTAAAAGTTATGGCCGGCGGAAACGGTCTGGCATTGATGATAACCAATTTCTAACAACGTGGTCTAACACATATATAAAAATCAGCCTTGAGAATTTAAGGAAAGTAAGCACTTTTTTTTTCACCTTCATCACTTGATAGCAAAAAATTGGCCGATGGGCCGAACTAGAAAATATGCACACATTAAACGCCGATGTGAACTCTACATTGTCCCAAAGTTTCATCCTTGAGAATTTGAGGAAGGTCTGGCGGGCCTGGGCTCTTGATCTATAATATTTATTTATCATTAAATATGTTCGCGTCCAGCAAAACTTCGCATTTTGTTGCACTTACCGTAAGGACCAAATTTGCTTGTATCTTTATACAAATAATCAATCAAACTTAAGTCAGGGTTTCTAAAAAACTTATCGACGCGGAATCAGGTCTAGCTGACCAAAATCGCTCGTAAGGTAAGGGTATGCCACACTCTTACTCGTTAGTATGAAGACCAAAGAATATAATACTCACTAGGAGAAGAACGCCAACTCCATACAAACAATTGCCCTCTTCCCATCACACACACTTACAAAACCTTATCACGTTTATACTAGTGGCGGTCTCACACAAAGTCCAACGGACATTAATGGAACTAAAATTGACAACCGGTTTAGCGGTTGTGGGTAGCAATTTTATCGATTATACACGTTAAACTTCCGTGAGACATATTCAAATAATTAATTGAAATACGGTTGTACTCACGTTATTATATCGCTATTGCTGCGACATGTTTCGGGCCAATTCGGATGCTCTGCGCCCCCCTCCCCCGTCCTATCAGCGCGCGCGCAGCGGGCGGAGCGGCGAGCGGCGCGTTCAGTTTGCGGAGTCTAGCCGTCGCGTGAACTCCTATACGCCTGAAGAGGGGCCTCCGAATTGTCCCGAAACATGTCGCAGCAATAGCGATATAATAACGTGAGTACAACCGTATTTCAATTAATTAATTTTATCGATAAACATAATTCGTAGATAGTTGACTTTTGTTTTTATTGTAATGAAATAAAAGGCATATTATTTATGTTTTCTTATAAGACTATACTTCGTTTCTTTTAAGATTAGAATTATCTGTCAAACGGGTAAACAAAGAAGCAGTGGTCGTAGACCTTCCTTCTTCGATTTCGGCCGATACCACTGATTTCTTGGAACTTATGTACATAGTATTATAAGTTATATGCTACCACCATAACAATTGGAAGAAAAATTTGAATATTTTTATTCCTGGGATCACTATGTTAAAAACCAATCACTACATGCGCATTGCAAGGGGGTCATGTATTTCTAAGGAAGTTAATAGGCCTTGATGCAGACGCTTACGCGTCGGAAAGCTGAGCGCAGCCGTACGCATATTCATACTAACGAGTGATTTTTGGTAGGCAAAACACGATTCTGAGTCGACAGGTTTGGGGAGACCCTAAAGCTACAAAAATATTTAATTTAACGGCGAGTATGATGCATATCGTCACTACTTTTAAAAAATCTCGTATCTCACACTGCTCTTCAAAGACAAAACGTAGTAAGTATATACGCATTCCATACATACTTAATACATTTTTCTCTTCATTTACAGAAGATACAAGTTTTTTTTAAAGTAGTGCCGATATCTGAATTTACTCAAAACAAATAGTTACGATATATCTTATTTTAGATATCAATGGGTCAATACTAGGGATGTACCGACTATTGATTTGGCTGACTACCGACTAGTCGGCGCTTGGGTGGGATTAGTCGGTCGACTAGTCGGCCAAAACATAATTTTTGACTAAATTCACATTTTGAATGTCATTTTTGGTCCTTCGTTTGAGCTTTTTATGATTTTTTACAAGTTCAAAGGTTTTTTTTTTTAAATCTTTATTGTTACAAAAGGAAGGTTTTGTCACTAAGTGACGATGTCCCCCTGTATTGAAATTTGAGAATATATTATCACTAAATTATACTACTATACAGTTTGTACATGATCCTGGCTTCATCCGATAGAGGCGATGCCAGGATCATATTACAAGTACCTATGTTTAAGCTATTATCAAGTAATAAATCCCTCCTCAGCACCTCATTACGAACACATTCCATCAAAACATGGTATACATCCTCTACCTGATTGCACTCTGGGCAGTTAGGTGTTAAGGTCAATTTCATCAAGTGTTTAAACTTATTTGATGGAATGTGCCCGGAACGCAGTCTGAAGTTCAAAGGTTCATGACAATATTTATATACATTTTCCATTTTTAAGAACCGGCTTGGCTTAGTGGGTAGTGATCCTGCCCATGAAGTCGATATTCCTAGGTAGGAAATTTATTACTGTGATGATTACAGATATTTGTTATTTTGACAAAAAAAGCTCAGCTGGTAATTTAAATTTGTACTGTTTTTCTATCACTAATGAAGTGCCGACTGATCGGTCTTTATTGCCGACTAGTCCCGTCTAATCACCGACTACAAATGTGGCCGGATAGTCGGCGACTAGTAGGTACGTCCCTAGTCAATACTTGATATACGTCGTCGCGCGACCGCGGACGGGGATCTGGACAATGAATATACACTTAACCATGCAAACTATCGGTCGACGGTCGTGGACGTGGCCTTGAGCGCATGGACGTCCGATCGAAATCTGGCTCGCTGGATGTTATGGTGACCGTGCACACTGATCGGTCGTGGTCGCGGTCGCTCGACGACGGACGTCCGCGTAGTATGTTCCTAACTTGATTCTCACCTGCATTGACGAAGTACGAACACTCCTCATAGCTGCAGTAATACTGACATTCAATCACCAGCTTCTCTGACAACCCGTGATATTTCACCAAATGGTTATACAAGTATTTCTTCTTCAAGTATCTCTCGGGGCATTTGTTACCAACAGCATACGGACAGGGGAGGAGTATTTTGGATTCCATATCTTGTGCTGTTATTATTATGTTCAGTTTGTCACCGTTTAGGATGCAGGTTATTGTGTTTTCTGGTGTAGGTTCAGGTTTTTTCTGTAATGAGAGGTTTTATAAATAAATTGGGAGGGATGGTCAAGGTATAAACAGGGCCATTCTCAAGAGTTTAGTAAGTTGCTAGATCTGACTGCAGCTCCAGTTGATTACGGTTTATTACAATCAAATTGTATAATACCATATTCCTAAACGTCGCAATGCCAAAACACATTAGTTGCATGTCTAAAACTTGAAATGACTTAAACTTACTTCTCAAATTACCATATTCCCAAAATGTCTAAAAATCAAATTAACTTAAAACCAACCACTTTCTCAAAATGCAGTATCCATGAAAACTGTGTTTTTACAGTTTTTCATAAATCGTTAGCATTAATGAACTAAATGAACACTAACCTTAATAATAAAACACAGTGCAAGGAGTATAATGCACACTGTAAATAAAATTTTAGGTATTCTGAGAAAGCGTCATTTTGAATTTTGGATATTATGTAACTAATTGCCTGTGTGGTGACAGGTTAAGAATTTCACCACCCCCTTTCTTCCCGTGGGTGTCGTAGAAGGCGACTATGGGATATTGGTTAAATTGTGGCGTAGGCGAGAGGCTGGCATCCTGTCACTGCAATGCCACAGTTTCGTTTTCTTTTAACCCCTTATTTGCCAAGAGTGGCCCTGAAGCTTTAGTAGTTTCATGTGCTCTGCCTACCCCTTTATGGGATACAGGCGTGATTGTATGTAATGTTTCAGATATTGGATGTAATATGTAGGCCAATGTCATTTTGGCATTTTGATGTACTGAAAATTGGTACTTTTGTAATTGTAGACATTTTACTACAAATCTGTTTTAACATTGCGACATTTGAAGAACATGATATTATAAAATTTGGTTGTAACAAACCATAATCCTGAGAGCTTCTCCTGAGGATGCTTCATTGGGGATGCTTCAAGTATTTATTTTTGCAGTGGGAGGGTGTGAACACACAGGCACAGCGGGAGTTATTTAGCTTTTTTTTAATCTTTTTTATATTGCAAATATGATGAAAAACATTGTGTGTAGCTCGGGGCATAAGAATATTGCAAATATTTAACTTTGCGAAAGTTGCATGTTGCACAATGTACTATTTTTTTATGATTTTGTGCCTTTTCTCACTAACAATCTGGCCAAAGAAGGCCACGGTATAGTCTGTGTGTCGTACCTTAGCAGTGTTTTTAAGGAATGCATCCGAGTCCTGGCACTGTTGCTTGAAGCCTCGGCATCGTAGTAAACTATCTTCACAGTTAGTACATAGGAGTTCCGTCACATTGTCTCGTTTTGGAACCTGAAAACATTTTTTTTTTATATTTTGTGATTAAAATAATTTAAATTAATTAAAACATTACGAATTTGGGTAGTTGATGAAGATTGATCACCTTACTTGCATTTTACCTTCACCTTGCAGACAAAAATAGTTATTTGTGACATCAGTAGGCTTGTGTCGTTCACGAACTATGAACTGTTAGGAATAAAATCCCATCAATGACCGAAATGAACTGAATCTTTCCGTGCTCTGAGAATCGGTCTTTGCTCATTTAGTTCAGTATAGGATCGGCGAGCGCGAGCGGTTTGGATCGAGAACGAATGTGTGACTGCGCCGACCGAGAGCGAGAGCTATTTAGCAGAGCAACAAAAAAAGTCAAGTTTTCATATTAAACTTCGGTTACTTACAACCTTTCGGCCCGGAATGTTACTGTCTGTGGACTATTCGTATCATTTTGACACTATTCGGTCCCATTCGTTCTGATCTTTCCGACCGCAGTGGTCGCTGGTCTGGCTGAACTAAATGAGCAAAAGACCTAAAAGAGCGAACTAGTTCGTGGGAGCGATTGAACGAGATCGGAGCGCTCCGATCAACGAACGAAACGGCACAAGCCTAGACATCAGATTATAATATAAATAATGGATTTTTTTTCGAATTTCTTCATGGTGGAATCAGTATAAACAAATGAATCACCAGATGTCGTTAGTGTAAAACGCTATCTCTCCGGTAGACCCTTTCGAAGTTCGAGGCCATATGAAATATATGAATTACAATGCCGCTGGTACGTCAAGATTGTCGTAAACGACCTGTATTTAAAACATATTTATATATGAAAAACACAACTAACTTTAACAGAAATGGTGTTTCCTGAAAAGCAGACGTATCTGTACCACTTTGAAATGCATTACATTGCTGTAACCGCATTTGTATCGTAAAAACAGATGTACTAACCTCGGCAATTCTATAGAAGTCGTCCGCCAAGCCCCATTCCTCCATATTCTTCATCTCTCCTGATTCGGCCAAGCAACCACGACATAGTAAAGCATACTCATTTAATGGCTGCTTCAATTGTACATAAGGAGTGGACATTTTACATCTATTTATTTAATTAGGAAAAGGGTGGAAATTTATCTGCAGTTTGTTTTGTTTCTGTGATCTTGATCTGTCAGCCAGTGACATGCCAGTGACCTGTCAAAGGTCAATACTGTCAGTGTCAGGTATTTTTCGTTTTGCCGAAGGCGCATAGCCACTGCTTTGCTGGACACTACAAAATAGAACTTTGCCTTTATTATGACCAATGAGAAAACCAGATGATAAATAAACTAAGTTTAAATTGAAATGATTTCTCAAGAATAAGGTATTTATTCAAAGACAAATGTTATTTAGTCGATACTTTTACTAAACGTAGTCTGCGCAAGCCGGATTAAGGGGATTAAGAATACCGTTCAAAAATAGTGAGAATTTTGTTGTAAATCTATCTTACAATCACATCAAATTTTTAAAGTTTTAAATATATATTATATATTAAATAGATCCTATATTTTTAAGCCGCATTTACGTAAAAAAATATTTACGTAATAAAACCTATACCTATATAATGAAACACGTATGTAAACTTTTTTGAACAGCAGCGCCCGTCACCCGTCAATCATTATTTATTTTTTCGATTTGACATCCATTTTGGCTAATCTAAATTTACAAGAGTATGATTGTCGACTAGAAAGGTAAATTTACTTACTTATTTTATTTCTATTTACAATAAAAATCTGCCACAACTTGAAAAAGAGCCGGCTATTTCATTGCCACGAAGTTAGATCATAATTCCCATTTGCTTAAAATCGGTTCCCTCTCAGCGGCGAACTTCATTGCGGTCGCCATTTGCGCCACGAACGCTGGTAGATCGTCTTGTGTGTAAAATTGTGGAATTGGAGGTTATAGTGCTAATTTACTAGTTAATAGTGCATTAAAATTATCAAAAACATTTTGGAGCAAGTCAATTGAGTGTTCAATGTCTCGTGAACACAAAAAGTGTTTCGAATGAGTGAGTATTATGTTTTTTGCCAATGTTACGTAGCATGTAGGAAAGAAACACGTGCTAAATAATAGTTTCAATTTTTCTCCAGTTAAATTGCATTTACACGGTGCTAGCGTGCTATTTCGCATCGACTTTGTCCCTCAATTTGTGTTAAATTGAATTCACTTTGTCGTTTGTATGAAAACTCGGTCAGTTTATTATTATTTTAGTTTCTAGGTGATCTATTTTAGTCTTGGCCGTTCAGCGGAGTTCCTAGTTAGAGTTTCAAAAATGTTTGTTTTTAATATGTATTTAGGCCCTGCGTTTGGGTTGGGCGGCCACGCTTTATAAAACCTACATTCTACGCATTAAATAGAAAGTGGAATATTTAATACGGCATTCTGGGCACCTTTCATTTGTTGACATTCAGTTTCATAACATTATCATCGTTTGCGTCGACAATAATTACGTTTTGTTGTTTCGTACGAAAGCATAGAGTCAGAGTGAAATTACTTTTTTTACTGAGGCAAGAATTAATGTTTTATTTATTACAATTTCCTTGTTCACTCGACTTTGTCATCAAAATAATGTGTTAAAGAGAGAAAGTATGAATAGTTATTTATTTATTTAAACTTTATTGCACAAATTTACAAAAAAAGAGTACAAATGGCGGACTTAACGCCTTGAGGCATTCTCTACCAGTCAACCATTGGGCTAAACAGAAAGCTTAGTTTGGTGCAGGATTTTAAAAAATTAAATAAGAAAACACAAGTCAGTATTCATACTTATCGCAATAAACCTACTTATATACATATAATAAATACATATTCCGAATAAAATAAAATATATATTAAACACAAATATATATTATACATAAATATATATTATACATACATATATATAATAATTTCGTACCTAGTGTGAGACATAATACAAATACTTAGTCACGAATGTTTTCAAATAGATGCTTACGCAACTTGGTTTTAAACGAATATTGTGGTATAGTAAGCATTAATTTTTAACTTTTTACAAGTTACTAAAGATGTATATTGTGTGAGGCTACAAAAGTTAGTGCACTATACCTTTTTAACCTTGAATGTATAATCTGTGCAATAAAATACAATGTTAAGTGATATTGTAATATCTGACATGGTTGTATGTTGATAGATCAATTATTTCTCATGTGATTTCAGTTTGTGGCCCATAGTAACAACACACACTATTGCCATAACACTTCAATGTTTTATATTTAATAACTATTATTAAGGAGATTTTATGGTTGAATTCAGTATATAAAATCTAGATATGGCTACAACCAAGTGATCATTGATGAGGGATGATATTTAAACAGCCCCAGACTCTTTGGATATTGGATAAGACTTAGAATCATTTGTTTGGTTTATAATATAAGTTCAAAATAGATTTTGGAATATGTACAAAAAATTGTATTTGGCTCAGGGGGCTAGTGTTAGTATTTTCAAGAATAACAAACAAACTTAAAATTTCGAAAAAACCCCCGACTGCAACATAGTTGACCGATTTCCATGAAACATGACTAAGAACACTCCTTAGCTTTCAGATAAAAAAAACGAAATCCAAATTGGTGCATCCGTTTGGGAGCTACGATGCCACAGACAGACACACACACTCAGACAGACAGACACGTCAAACTTATAACACCCCGTCGTTTTTGCATCGGGTTTAAAAGCTGGATCTTTCTATGCCATTCTTCTTCATTCTAAAGTAATTAGGGCATTTTGTCATAGGGTCCACTTTAGCAACTAATCCAACATTAATAATATTTTTCTCTAATACTTTAAATATAACTTTATTTTAGTAAAAGACACAGATACCCTAATTTTTTTAACTTTCGTGTTTGTTGTAGGCATTCTGTTCTATTAAAGTAAAATAAAATTATCATTGAAGATGAAAAAGAGAGGGTATAGGGAACTTGACTAGTAAAAATAAAATACTTTATACCATGCATCAAATAAAGCATCAGATTTTTATAAGAAAAACATGGACAGTAGTTATTTTTAAATCTAATTTCTATTTAATTAGTCAGGTAGAAATATATAAAGTAACTGAGCTGACCGTGATGTCACTAAATTCGATTTCATATAAATTCCATACTAACAAGTTATTCAAATTCGTTTTGACAGTTCTTAAAAAGAAGCTGATTTGACTGAGAGGCAAGTAGCCTATTACTATTCTAATATTAAACTATACTAATTAATTACCATCAGTTTAACATATCCAAAACAACAAACCATATTGTGTAAAAATCAAAAGTTGGTAAGAAGCAAAAATCAAAAGTACATATTAAATTTACCCAAACTCAAACTACCCTAAGGTTGCCTGGAAGTGATCGCTCTTTAGCGATAAGGCCGCCTGTTGTTTACCTCTGTAATATAATTTATTGTAATGTGTGTGTTCCTATGTACATTGCTGAGGTTGTGCAATAAAGTGCATTTGTATTGCATTGTATATTTTCAAAAATTAAGAATTTATACAATTGTAATAAGAACTTAATTTACATTTATAATACAGGGCTTCAAAAGGAGATTTATGTCTCAACACACTTGTTTACCCTTTCTTATCTGTATTGATAACCATGTTTACCAACATACAGATATTTCATCTTGCATTATTTACCTAAAATAAACTTTACACTTATAACAATAAGAGTCAGGGTCATGAACCAAATGATTAAGTTATGAATGATAGCAAATTAATGGTCATTTATAAAGTATAAGTCCAAAAGTATCTCTAATTGGATGAGTCATGGGCATTCATCAGGGACAGAATGCTGTTTTACCTTATCTCATTAGTCATTATCAATAATTAGGTAATTAGGAAATGAAGCTTATTATGTGATTATTATGATAATTTATCAATTTTATCATGATATTTAATAATAAAAGTACTGATAGTCTCTATGTGAAATTTGTTTTGCATCTAGATGTAGTGTAGGGACGCCTGGCCGGATACAGGCGGGCTGTCAATCACTGATGCGTTCATTCATCCCAATCCCCTGGAGTTGGAGCTGCAGGTTACTGTCCCGGCTGCCCTCTGACACTTCTCTCCTCATATCTTCTTGTTTTCCTGCAGAACAGAAGGACATCTTTAAGTTCGACATCCTTGAGTTCATCTTCTCTCAAACTGTCTCTCCGAATGTATATTCTGTTAGTAAGTGCAAGCTTGTCTCCTCCTTACCACAGTGTCACAGTATAATAAAGAGTATTATCATACAGTATGGCCACTCCCGCTCCCCGCTGAAAGTGCCGCCCACCCCCTCTCAGTTACCTCACAGTTACCGCCTGTCAAAAACGCGAACAGTCGACCTGTCATATGTCACTCATACAAGCATAGTACGCGTTCACCTACACGAGCTTAGACTGTGTGCTAGGAACGCGCCTCTTTCATATATTTAATCGCCAGTGTCCGAGGTGTGACAGTGTGGACAGGATTCGTCACTACATATACCTATTATCTTTATATGTCTGTTGGGAGTGTTGTGCCCCGTTATAATACCGGTCAACATTCTTAGTTTTGCAGCTAACATAAAAGCAGTAGCTAAAAGTGGTACTACGATATCTCACATGTGAGTTAGGCTGCCTGTCTTTTTCTAGATGTATGAATTAGAGACCTACAAGTCGGTTGTGGTTGTGGGTGAGATACTGTAGTGCCACTCCTGTCTTAAGCTTTACTAATAAAAATATAGCTTCATATTTTTCTTACTATATTTACTCAGTTTTCACTACCCAAAGGTTGTCTGGAAGAGATCATATTTTAGTTATAAGATGGTCTGTTGTCTGCCTCTGTTTTTAATGAGTTCGTTTTTTCCTTGTGTGCATATAAAGATTATTCTATTGTAAATGGAGTCATATAAGCAAGGTCTGTTCCTTATATGTCATGTTAATCTCAATACTATATTATAGTTACCTTATTTGACCATAGTGGACCTTATTGCAGCTATGCTAAGGTTTAATTGGTTAATTTACTGTCTTGAGAATAATCCAGTCATCTGCAAGAATCATCAAAATGATCTGAACACAGCTATTGTTAAAGCGTCCGCCACACAAAGCGTTTTGATAGCGGAGCGCAATGATAGCGGTGCGCCGGCGGAACGCTGGTGTTCCGCGCGCATTCCGCTCGCAATCCGCGCTCTTTAGTTCCCGTCCGCTGGGCGCAACGCCACCGTTCGTTCGGCGCACCGCTATCGTTGCGCTCCTCTGACGCTCCGCTGCCGCTCCGCCTACGCTATCAGAACGCGCATGTGTGGCCGAGCTTTAAGTGAAGCCTGCCCGTCATCGTTCTCCTTGCGTTATCCCAGCATATTGCCACGGCTCATGGTAGCTTGGGGTCCGCTTTGACAACGTCAACTAATCAAATGAAGACTGCCTATATGGTGGGCAAAATACGGCCCGCGGGCCAAATCCGGCCCTGTAAAGGCTTTTTCTGGCCCGCCACTGAACTCAAATTAGTGTCCAGCACTCTAGTAAAAAATCTTTGTGTAAATCTGGCCTGCTTATAAAATTTCTTTAAATTTTGGCCCACACTGAAAAAAGATTGCCCACCCCTGTATTCATGAAAAGATTTAGCCAGCGTTCCCACTTAAGCGGCGCGCGCCACGCCGCCGCCACACCACCTGGGGCGCGTCTTACGTCCTTCCTATACAAAATGTACTGAGGAGACGTTTTTTGAATTACACTCAGGTGGCGTGGCGCGGTCGTCCGTTGCGCGCCCCGAGACACGCGACGCTTAAGTGGGAACGCTGCCTTATATGTTGGTAAAAGTAAATAGTTGCTTAGGCGTGGGCCTACAGCGGCAGGACATTAGTATTATGATGACGATGGGCATAAAGAAAGGGGCCAAGAGGCCGCTAGTACTTACTGCCGGGACTGAAGCCTGACAAATCTGCCACTGGTGTGGTGTGATTGGATGGTTCAGAGATAACATACACTAGAGAAATTTCGATGGGTACCTCGGCGGTCGGGGTGGTGTAGCGGTTTATCACGTCAGCCGCGTTAGCTGGAGACCCGGGTTCGATTCCCGGCTTCGCCACCAGTGGGCTTGATCGATTTTCTTTAGTGTATGGTATCTATTTCAGTTTATAATTTATATATAGTAGTGTTACTACTTTAAAAACAAATCAAAAAATATTTAATAAAATAATTTGATTTGTTCCTTATATAGGAAAAAAGTAGCCTATTAAAGATTTCTTCTATTTCTTTTTCCAGTTGCCGGGAACCCCAGAAATGAAGATAGTCCGGACACATACAAATTCAACTAGAAATCTTATGACAGCAGTGCCTCTAACAAACCAAACCAATTATTTTTAAACCTAAAACCTTTTTAATTAAGTGACATTGTGCCAGTATTTAAGCCGTATTAAAAATTTAAGTATTTAGTTTATGATTAGTTTTGTAAACTAAGTGTTGCCAGTATGAAAATTCCGGAGACTTCAGCGAATGTTGGTGCTTATTATGGAAATGAGGAAAATGGACAGTGGCAGGTAAGGATTACGTAAGAATATTTTAGTAATAGGGAACTTGACTAGTTAAAATAAAATATTTCATACCATGCACGAAATAAAGCATCAGATAATTATGAGAAAAACGTGGACAGAAGTTATTTTTAAATCCAATATCTATTTAATAAGTCAGGTAGAAATATATAAAGTAACTGAGTTGACCGTGACGTCACTCAATTCGATTTCATATAAGTTCCGTATTAGCAGGTCGTTCAAATTCGTTTTGACAGTTCTTAAAAAAAAGCTGATTTGACTGGGAGGCAAGTAGCCTATACCTCTATATACTTTGAAATGCCTTAGGCGAGGCACTTACCGAACAAGCCGATCGCGCGGCAATTTCCTCGCAAGGTGCTCTGTTTAGGCATGCCTAATAATAAAATTTGATAATCAGGCCGTCTCTATCGCACTATTTGTAAGTGCGATAGGGACGGCCTGATGTTTTATCATCAGAGATCGGACGGATTTGCCACATTCTTAGTGACTTACGTCATTTTAATGACTTTTAGTATGAGATGACGCACAAAAATCCGATCTCTGTTTATCATATATCGCGCGACCATGCTTATACGCCTGATGTCCCATTTTATGTCAGGGTTTTATCATACTTAGTTAGGTACATATACTCTGTCAAACAAGTCTGTCAGTAAATAAGAACAAAGAAAACTATATGCATCCTTTTCTTTAGGGTGCTAGAGAAAAGGATACCTATAGTTTTCTTAGTTCTTATTTACTGACAGACTTGTTTGACAGAGTATATCTACCAAATATTTGGAAAAGGATACAATACAATCCATTTGATCAGCTTAATTTGTTCCTTAACTGATCATTCCCTGTATTAACCAATTGCTTGTTACATTTCAGCCAAACGGAGTTATAATTGACAGCGGAGTGCCCGGTGGAGTAGTGGGCAGTGGAGACGGCCTCCACCCACAGCCCGTATACCCTGTTCACATACCAAGGGGACACCATATACCTGGTAAATTTTTCTTTCATGAGGCCTACACAGAGCTAGACATTTCCTATGAAGAAACACTCGCATGTCCGATGTTCGCGCTAAAGCCACAGCCACGCAGAAAGCGTTTTGATAGCGTGGCGTTAGGGGAGCGCAATGATAGCGGTGCGCTGGACGCCAATCGCGCTCGTTAAGTTCCCGCCGGCATCCGCTGGGCGCAACGCCAGTTCGTCGGGCGCACTGCTATCATTGCGCTACGCTAACGCTCCGCCTACGGTCTCTAAACGCGCATGTGTGCTTTTTAAAGCCTCCGCCACACATAAAGCGTTTTGATAGCGTAGCGTCAGCGGAGCGCAATGATAGCGGTGCGCCGGAGGAACGCTGGCGTTCCGCTCGCAATCCGCGCTCGTTAGTTCCCGCCGGCGTCCTTTGGGCGCAACGCCAGCATTCGTCCGGCGCACCGCTATCATTGTGCTCCATCTTTATCACTCGTTTTATAACATTGCTTTCATCCCTCCGCATTACATGCCCATTGCCCATACCATGCTAATCTGCTTCCTCTCACCTTTGTCACTGGCGCTACTCCCAGGCTTACATAGTAACTGTATAGCATAGTATTGAATATACTGTGGTGCAGGCTACGTGATGGCGGGCGCGTACTACGCGGGCGGCGCGGGCTACGCGGGCGCGGCGCCCCCGGACGACTTCGCCGACTACATGTGGATGGAGAACGAGGAGGAGTTCGACAAGCAGGTGACTCTCACTTTTTTTTTTTAATTATAAATGGGCTTACTCTTGGCCACAGACTAGCCAAAGGCAAAGACGTGGCCTACGATGGAGTGAGCTCGCCCAGAAGATGCCAGTTCACTCTTGATTTGAAGGTTGCCGGTTCCTAAATACACAAATAAGTCCGTTTTCACATTATCCGATCTGATATCGGATGTCTTATTTTTATTTTATTGGTATTCAGGATAACAACAGCCGTAAATATAACTAAGACAGTACTGCTTTCATATAAGAAGACCAATAACAGTCATCCATTAAATTACATTTTGTAAGAATTAAATTAACTAAATACTTACTACTTACTTTGTTGGGGCGACGACCCAAAGTGAGTCTTGGCCTCCAACACAAGAGCACGCCACTTTACGCGGTCCAGAGCGACCTCTCGCCAGCCCTCGTTAACGCCGAGTTCACGGAGATCTGCTTCCACTCTATCTGCCCAACGATATTTAGGATGGCCAGCGGGACGGCGTCCAGTTGGACAACCCAGATAGGCTCTCTTGACTGCCCGATCCTCACCCATCCTTATAAGAACATTAACTAAATCCATACTAAAATTATAAATGGGAAAGTGTGTGTGTCTGTTTGTTTGTCCGTCTTTCACGGCAAGACGGAGCGACGAATTGGTGTGATTTTGTAAGTGGAGATAGTTGAAGGGATGGAGAGTGACATAGGCTACTTTTTGTCTCTTTCTAACCCCCCACTTCGCTAAAATGAGTGGTGGAAGTTTGTATTAGCAATCCACAATTTTCGAAATTAACGCAAGCGAAGCCGCGGGCAAAAGCTAGTGTTATATCTTATACTTTTAAACGAGCAATTCTTGTATATTTATTTATTTATTTATTTATATATATATATTTATTTACACTGACGATCTCGGAAACCGCTCTAACGATTTCGCAGAAATTTGTTATGTGGGGGTTTTTGGGGGTGAAAAATCGGTCTAACTTATCCTTAGGTCCCGGAAAACGCGAATTTTCGAGTTTTCATGCGTTTTTCTTCGCGCGCCATCTCGTGTGCAGTAGTTGTACTGTTAAGACAGAATTCTTTCGGTCGATGTAAGTACTATTTATTGCAAACACTAGATGGCGACACAGGTCAAGGCTAAAACGAATAGAAAAATACACTATTTGAGTTTTTGTGGCGAAATGCGCGCCATCTCGTGTGGAGTAGTTGTGTTGCTGAGAGGGCTGAGAATTCTTTCGCTCGATGTAGGTACTATATTCATTTTTGAACTAGATGGCGACACATGTCAAGGATATGAAACAGAACCGAGCGAAGCTCGGTTGCCCAGATTAAACAATCAAAATGTGCAATATACACAAGTGCTCAAACCGCTAAAGTACATACAGGTTGTTAATTAAGGGCCAGTTGCATCAACCACATTTGACAGACACATCATCGTCACGCAGCAGACATCTATGGAACTTCCCATACAATAAAATTTAACAAACGCTTTAACGGTGCCAGACGTTTGGTGCAACCGGCCCTAAGTATTCTTATAATTACGTAATTTAAGTTCAATAGCTGTCTACTTAATTCATTGGAATACTAGTATAAATACTCATAAAGTCAGACACCAACAAAACTTACGTGAACTTGTCGGATGTCGGAAGGATTTCAATGGAAAAAATCCAAGATGGCGCCTGTAATGTATGGGATATCGGTCCGACATCCGATATCGGATCGGATAGTGTGAAAACGCACTAAGGGCCAGATGCATCAACCACAGTTAACAATCAGCGTCACTCGGCATAAGTCTAAGTCTAATTCCCATACAAAAAGCCGAGCCATCATATTTAAATCTATGTCAAGTCCGCCAATCTACAAATAACCCTTCGAGTCCCAGCGACATCATGTGATGTCAGTAAAATATAAGTAAATACATATAGATGCTTGGGGCTCGAAGGGATAATCGATGGCAACAAGGCATTTTTTTGTGGCGCCATCTATGTGTGGTGTAGTGTATGCGCGTTCTTAGGCGGTCGCATTGTAATGTATGGGATGGAATGATCTTCTTATATTTAATCTATGGCTGAACTGACGTGCCGCTATTTGTATACAGTTTACATTTGTTACATATTAGAGATGGGCCGAATATGGACTTTGCCGAATACGAATATTCGGCCGAACATTCAGTTCAGCTCTTACCGAACCGAACATTCGGTATATGTTACTAGAACTACATTATGTTCTTCTATTTAATGGATTTAACTAAAACTTAGTTAACAACTCTAAACTACGGTTTTTTCAACTTTGTATTTATATATATATTTATATTTATTCAAAAGTGGCACTGAAGCTTTAGTAGTTTCATGTGTTCTGCCTACCCCTTTACGGGATCCAGGCGTGATTGTATGTTGTATGTATGTATTTATATTTTGAAGCATAGGTAATTATCTCTTTTTAGTAGTTCCTTAGAAAGCTACTAAAATAGGAGCTTACTATCTAATGGAATACGTAAGATCTTCATTAGTTATGTACTTTGTTTATTCGGTAAATATTCGGCAATGCAACCGAATTATTCGGCCGCCAAAGAAACAAAGTTCATCCTCACTTTCTCGACACGTGGCAAACCAAGAACAAACGGGCCTCCCACTCGTTTTTGCCCAGAACGTGCAAGTTGTGGAATGAGCTGCCTTCTGAGGTGTTTCCCTTGCGCTATGACATGGGGTTCTTCAAGAAGCAGGTATTTAGGGTTCTCAAAGGTCGGCAACGCATAAGTGGCTCCCCTGATGTTGCTTATGTCCATGGGCGGCGATGACTGCTTACTATCAGGCGGCTCGTCTGCTCGTTTGCTGCCTATTTCATAAAAAAAAAAGAATACGAACATTGAAAAACTTGCCGAATATTCGGCCCATCTCTATTACATATATTTTAGTATATATTTTTATAGTATAGTAGTTTGTTTTTGCATGTTTTTAATAACGCCGTTCGTGTGTCTGAAGGCTGTGGTTCCGCAGGTGATGCAGCAGTTGGAAGAAGAAGCCCTAATGGAGCAGTGCATAGAAGCCATGCTGGAAGACGAACAGAGAGAACAACTGGAGAGGCACAACCCACACTACCCCACGTAAGTGTCTGTAATCACAGAGGAATAAGTAAGGGAAGGGTTGTAACTCCATACATCAGTAAATGCAAGGTATTTGTAGTGACATCTAGCGTCAAATAGCGTAAATTATCAGTACCGGGGGCGCCAAAGTTTCAATTTTATATGAGATCTGAAATCTGTGGCTGGTGAGCAGTTGGATAAACTATGTGTTAAAGCATTAACAGAAGCGCGTACCACCCGGACAAGACTGGACTTTAGTATGGTTTGAGGCCTGAACATTATCAGACGAAAACAGAGATAGCGCTACCAGGCCAGGGGCCCGTTTCTCGAAAGGTACAAGTGCCTTGTATTACAAGTGCGCTAACTGTCAAATCGTATGGGTTGTCATGGAAACACACTTGTAATACAAGGCTTG
The DNA here is from genome assembly GCF_023078275.1 of Leguminivora glycinivorella. Lineage (NCBI taxonomy): Eukaryota > Metazoa > Arthropoda > Insecta > Lepidoptera > Tortricidae > Leguminivora > Leguminivora glycinivorella. The sequence goes on along the minus strand of NC_062995.1, from coordinate 6,162,415 downwards.
TACCTTTCGAGAAACGGGCCACTGGTAGCAAGAAACTCAGGTTCGGGAGCGTCTAGTCATAAAGACTAAAAGTTTTCTTACTGAAAAGCGTTGTTTTCATAGCGACATCTAGCGGCAAGTAGCGGAATTAACATACCTTTACTCACAGAGAACCTCCTATAGAGTGGCAGTCTTGTATATTTGGTTCGCGATACGAGTCACCAGTGTTTGGGGTGCGAGGAGCGGGCGGGGAATGTGTTAAGCGCGCTGTGATTGGCCGTTTCAAGGACGGCGGGCAGTCGCGCCAGATGAAAAGGGACAGAAGTATGACTGTCCCTCTACTGACGCGTAAGTGGCCAATGTAAGTTGACCTATGCCGGCTCTGAATAAATTATAAATATGACTTATTTGTGGAATGTAATGCCGTCTGTTTTTAAATTTGAGCTTCTTGTTACCTTTCCACACCATTTCACACTACAGGTGGACATCTTTAAGGCATCAAAATACCCTTTTCCAATTTTTTTGTGCGAAAAACACGCGCTGCTTTCGGGTCTGTTACTTGGTCGATACTGATCGGGCACGGCGAGCGCCCGCGCTTATATCAGTGCAAATACTAGGAAGGCTGGCCACCGCGAGTCGTCTTGTAATAGATGTCTATAGGGGTTGGTCTGTGCCTTTACTGTTACTGTGTTAGTATAGTACAGCTACTTAACACTAGATGTCGTGACTGACGAAAGGTGTATTCCATAACAAAATACTACTAATATAAAAAGCATTACTTGAAAATTGAGTGAGGGTTATAATATTGACTGAAAATTGTTGACCGTTAGATTATTCGTTGGATGTGACATCCATTGTCAACAAAGGCTGCAAAAATACGTGACACGCTCTTATGGCCCCACAAATTGGATCCGGTTAGATATTTTGGCAACCTTTGTTGTGAAACATGTTATCACCGACTGTACTGATAATTTCGCTACTTGACGCTAGATGTCGGGTACAAAAATAAAAAGCGTTTTAGTAAGAAAAAAGTATGGTGTGAGCACTATCTTATTATTCTGTTTCCTATTTTTATAAGCCCAGCTTGGCAAATTGTGTCGCTTAACTGCAAACTTGGTTAAATCCATTCTTCTCAATATTATGTCAGATCAATATTAGTGAGTATGTTCAGTAAAACGTCCCACTTTGTCGGTTACAATTAACACTTTCGAAACCGGGCTCTACGCGGCGCTACGACATTTTCGCTACATACGGGGAAACCCATGTAATCGGCTACGCTTCTACGAGCGGTGTGCCCGACAGTCGGGTTCTTGGTAGCGAAAGTGTTAAGGCGAGATTTACTTATATCTTCATATGAATAAACTGACAAAGCGGCTTTATAGCAATCGATAAAGTGGGACGTTTTCTCGTGCACACTCACATTATATTTTTATATAATCAACCTTAAAGAAAAATGGATTTACCCAAGTTTGAAGTTGAGAAACACAATAATTGCTACAAATATATTTTAATAAACCGGCCGGCCGGCGGGGAATATATTTCACGACCGCTCTGGCGCAGTCGGTAGTGACCCTGCCTGCTACGCCGCGGTCCCGGGTTCGAATCCCGGTAAGGGCATTTATTTGTGTGATGAGCACAGATATTTGTTCCTGAGTCATGGATGTTTTCTATGTATATAAGTATTTATATATTATATATATCGTTGTCTGAGTACCCACAACACAAGCCTTCTTGAGCTTATCATGGGCCCCAGTCAATCTGTGTAAGAATGTCCTATAATATTTATTTAATAAATATCGTATGTTTTCAGGACGAGTAACGGCAACCCGTCACTATCGCTGGAAGAGACGGTGTCGCGATCGACGCTCAACCCTCTCGCCGCCGAGTTCGTACCCACCTTCGTGCCTAGAGGCGCCCGTACAGGTAACTAATACTTTACTACTGTTTGAGAAGTATTTATTTATTTAAACTTTATTGCACAAATTATCAATAAAAAGTACAAATGGCGGACTTAACTCCTTAAGGCATTCTCTACCAGTCAACCAGGAGTTGGAGACTACTATTTTATTTTATGAGAAATCCTATGGATTAATGTTTTTTTAGCTATATATATGTTTTCAATGTTTAATTTATTCTTTTTTTAAATAATAATAATTAAATTTAATGATAAATTATTATATGCTGTGCCCTTGCAGGGTCCATGTGAGACATCATACTACATTCAATACCTGTACTGTAACCATGGTTTGCAATAAAGAATTATGAATTAAGAATTATTACCATTGGGCAAAACAGAGATAGTTAGTTTGGTGCACAAGATTATAAAGCCAGTATGAGATTTTAACGATTAAATACAAGTCGATACCTACTATTATAAAATAAACATACACAAATACAATAAGTAAACCTACAAAGTAACTAAGTAAGTAAGTATCCCTATGCATCATTATTTGTTACACAATATAGTATTAATTCCCTATTTTTAACCCCCGACGCAAAAACGACGGGGTGTTATAAGTTTGACGTGTCTGTCTGTCTGTCTGTCTGTCCGTCTGTCTGTCTGTCTGTCAGTCTGTCTGTTTGTCTGTCTGTCTGTGTGTGTGTCTGTCTGTGGCATCGTAGCTCCCGAACGGATGAACCGATTTCGATTTAGTTTTTTTTTATTTGAAAGCTGTGTTAGTCGGGAGTGTTCTTAGCCATGTTTCATGAAAATCGGTCCACTATGTCGCGGTCGGGGGTTTTTTCAAAATTTTAATTTTGTGGTTAGGTTATAGTTACCAGGGATGTTGCGGATATTCGCATCCGCATCCGCACGCGCGGAACTTCCGCATCATTTTCAAAATCCGCATCCGCCTCCGCAAAAATCAATACGGAGCATTCGCATGATGCGGATGTTGAACAGGTCGGTACAGGAACGACTTAGACGCGGCCCACGTGCACGGTAAATTCACCATTGGCCAATACTAGTCTCGTTACACGTCTGTGATTCGTGGATCGCGGGATTTTTTAGTATCGTTGGCCCACCTTTATCTTAATTTCTAAGATTTTTAAATATGAAAGGTTATTTTTTTGAATAAATATAACTTCTTTGATCAAATTTTGTGTTTTTAATATGCCTGAGTAAGTGCCTATCCTCACATTCGCATCCGCATCCGCATCTGCAGATGTGGGACTTGAAAAATCCACATCTGCATCCGCATCTGCGGATGTCAAAAAATCTGCCTCCGCAACATCCCTGATAGTTACATAGAGGAATAAGTAAGGGAAGAGTTGTAACTCCATACATCAGTAAATGCGGGTTATTTGTATAGGCATAGTTAAGTGACATCTAGTGACTATCACGCGTCAAATAGCGAGTCGCTATTTTACTAAAATCAAGGTAAAAAAAAGAACAGCTTTGGTCCACCATGTCTTACGAGGTCATAGAGCGACCTTTATATGTTTTTATTTTTCATTATTACAGAAGAAAAGAAAGCAGAAGTAAAAAGCACAGAAGAGACACAGAAAGAGCCCAGCGAAGGAACGGAAGAGGCGCCACAGGTCACGGAAGAAGTCAAAACAGAAGGTAAAACTCATTTGATGACAGCTGACACAGCAACTTCAAAAAGTTGTAAATTTAAATAGCCGGGTACACACTGACGTTTTCCTCCCTCGGGCAAATTTGCTCGTCAAGATGGCCGCACTCGAGTCAGTTGTTCAAAATGCTAAATAGTTCTGCACGTATACCAGTGCCCGTGGCTCATAATTTGTGGTTTGAGGCTAATAAAATAGTTGTCAGGCTTAACTTATAACAAAAGATATGTTTTACCCCTTTTTAACCCCCGACGCAAACGGGGTGTTTGTCTGTCTGTCTGTGGCATCGTAGCTCTCGAACGGATGAACCGATATAGATTTAGTTTGTTTGAAAGCTAAATTAGTTAGGAGTCTTCTTAGCCATCTTTGGTGGAAAGTGGTCCACTATGTCGGAAGCTTTTTCAAAAATTTTTTTTCTTCTGACAAAATGGGTATGCCTTAATAATAAAGTATCTTAATACCCTTAGAATCTCGTGAAAGCCGAGAAGGACAAGTCCAGTAAGTACCTAGACTTGGCTTACGAGATAACCGCCATGTGGGATGTTGATTCGACGATCATTGTCCCGATAGTCGTTTCAGCGAACGGTCTCATAGCGAAGAATCTCGACCAACATCTCGAGAGACTCTCGCTAGGAGGTTGGATCAAGGGTCAGATGCGTGCGGCGGTGATCTTGGACACGGCGCGGATAGTCCGACGGTTCCTCTCTCTGCAGCCCTAACCACCGGCAGCTTGGGCCCTGCCCCGCTGCTGGCGGCACCCTAGGTTAGGTTTTTTTATAATGTGTTTATATATTTTGTATTGTTTTGTATGTGGTTTTGTATTTTACTTTTATAATCATATTATAAAAAAGCCTAGCCTAAGAATTAAAATGAATAAAGAGAAAGTATCTTACATACAGTACTACAAAAAAAATGTTGTTTCAGAGCCCCTCCCACCAGTAGACCCGCCGGAAGTGAGCGCGGCCGACGTCCAACCCATAGACAAGAGACGTGACAGCAAAAAGGACAGTAAAACGAAACCAGAGACTAAGAAACCGGTCAAAGCGGACCCCAAGAAGGCTAGTAAACCCGCTGTTGTCGTCAAATCAGAGACTAAGGTAAGAGTTTTGTAAAATTTTGAATTATTCACGGTTAGTGCGTTTTCACATTATCAAATTCGATATCGGATGTAGGACTGATAACCTATATACTGAAGGTGCCATTTTTGATATTAGCTTTGACATTTTTCCTACATCCGATATTCGGATAATGTGAAAATGGTATTCGTTTTATTAGACTTATATTCACCGGGATGTAGACCGTGATAACCTTTTTAAAACATCGAGAGTGAGACAAAAATCAAAAAGCATTTCTGTCAGAACCTAAGGTACCTTTTACAAAATATTTATGCCCCGAATGCATCTCGATTAGACCAGTCTCGCGCAGTCGGTAGTGACCCTGCCTGCTACACCGCGGTCCCGGGTTCGAATCCTGGTACAGATGCAGTGCGAAAAGAGTTGCCTTCCTAATGTTACGGAAACGTACGAACGTGTCATGATATTTCAGTCAGTCTCAGTACAAGATGTACTGACATTGACTGAACTAGCATGACAAATACGAACGATTCCGAAGGAAACCCTTTTTGCACTACATCTGTAAGGGCGTTTATTTGTGTGATGAGCACAGATATTTGTTCCTGAGTCATGGATGTTTTCTATGTATTTATCTATTTAAGTATGTATATCGTCGCTTAGCACCCATAGTACAAGCTTTGCTTAGTTTGGGGCTAAGTTGATCTGTGTAAGGTGTCCCCAATATTTATGTATTTGATTTGTAGGTGCAACCCAAAAAGAAGGAAGTGAAAGCGGTCAAGAGTGAGCCGAGGTTAGAAGAGAGAGAGAAAGAAGATGCGCCAGTCGTTGTCGCAGAGGTGCCTAAGGTTAGTTGATACCAAAGACATATAATTCCGTATAGACAGCTACAGTCAAAGAAAAAAAACTTATCTCAGAACCATATAGAAAAAGGTATGGTGACCTAGATGGCGTTACACCTTTGGGGAACGCTCGGCTAGATGGCGCTAATATTAATAGATGACATTTTAATACGTTTCAAGCTAAGATTATGGTCCAAATTGTCAAAATTGATGTTTAAAAGTTTTAACTTGTGTCGAGAGATGGCAGTTTATGCACTGTGATTAGTGATTACATAGTATATAATAGATACCCAAAGTAATGCTTCTTTTTTTTTTTTTCACCATTTTGTCTTGTGTATGTGTGTTGTACTGAATAAATGTCTTTTTCTTTCTTTCTATTTATAAAAAAAAGGTGGGTCCGTATTAAACACCTTTGCATACAATACTTTTTTTAACATGCAGTTATTTGCTTGAAAACTATGTTACTTCCATCATTAAGGTCGAATTCGCTTAAAATTATAGCTAATCAGGTGTATAAGCCTGATCAGGCGATGAATGGTATAATATCAAGCCGTCCCTATCGCACTATTTATAAGTGCGTTTGATGTTTTGTCGTTTATCGCGCGACCATGCTTGTCCTCCTGATGTCTAACACCCCTTTTAATTTCGGCGTCGGTTTTAGGGACACTCGGTATAATTAGGCGTCGAAACGGTCCCGTTGAATTATTATACGAGCCGAAGGCGCGTGCGCACTCGCGTCTTACCGCCTCTCCTCATGCACCGGTGACATGATTAACGATTCATCGGTTTAAGCGCGGCAGCGGCGACCGGCGACTTTGAAGCGAGACACAGCGATGGGACTTTTCATTCGCACGTATGGCTGCCGCTCACCGCTGTCGCGCTTAGACCAATGTCGTGGCCGGGTCGTAACTATGATCGTATGTTTCCCCAGGCGGCGGCCCCGACGCCGGTCGCCGAGCCCGCCGGCCCCAAGCCCATCAACTACGCGGCCGCCGCGCGCGCCGGCAAGCCCAGGCCCGCGCCCGCGTCCGCCGCCGCTCCCTCCGCCCCCGCGCCCGCGCCCGCGCCCGCCGCCAGGCCCGCGCAGAGGAAACACAAGTAACACACACTGCAGTCTACACTACACTAGCAGCTACACACACTAGCGAGACCGCAGTTACACACCCCGCCCTACATTCGACGCATCATCCTATATAAAAGGATCTGACTTCACAAAAAATGTTCGCGGGAACTACGAGTCCTATAAAACTTGTGTATAATGTTACGTTCGCTTCTACTATAGAGTTCGTTAGAATTTGCTAAAAATGTCGTTCACCATTTCTTTAATATTTGTGGCTTTTTCAAATGAAATATGCCACATTGGCGCCGTATAAGCTCCGACGATGTGGTACCTTTTATTTGAAGACGTCCCGTTTTGACAATTCTAGTAATTTTATAATCGAAATGTATATCTAAGTAAATCTCAAGATTTGTACGAGCTACAATACATTTTAGCTACTTCTCATGAACACTGTTGTAGTACCCGAATCATAGAATACGTCGCAAACTTCAGTATAAAATGAATGACATTATACACTTGTGTTTTCTTAACTCGAAAATGAGTTCTGTTAACACGACCATTCTGACTTCTTCGCTTACCACAAATCATCGTGGCAGTTTTAGAGATAGATTTAAAAGTCAATTTTACAATTACTGAAATTTTGTGTGAAAACATTTTTAAACTATACAAATTTTCATGGAAAAACAAGTTGATTTCAATATAATCCATTGCAGCGTACATAGATTTTTAAAAATATACTTTTACACTTAATAAGTATGTTTCTTTGAAAGCCACAAACTTATGTCACATTGTCCACAAATAAAATCGTTTTGATATTTTTGCAGCTTTTATTGAATACTGCTGCTATTACTGAGTTTTGACCTAGTCCAAGACTTTAAAATATATTAGATTCATGAGGCATAACATTAACTCAGAATTTTATGTAAGATTTTGCGCTGCAGTGGGTTTTTTTATCACACAAAATACTGTGACTTGGAGTGGTACGAATATCTTGGACTATATTAAGTTGTTAAGATATATTTTATTAGTTTTATTATGAGTAGTATTTTTTGGGATATAATATGAATAATTGAAAAATATGTTTTCGTTGATTTGGAAATTTTGGTGTAAAAAAAGGGTTGTTGCCACTCACAAGTGTAATAAATTAATTATGTTTGACATATGTTTGAAAAATGGCTTTGACTAAATACACAAAATCAATTTGTATGTGAGAAAAGTTAGGTACATTTTAGTTTGGCTTGACACACAGGTCTGTAGGCATATCCATTTTATATAAAAAAAAAACATTCAGTCGAATTGAGAACCTCCTCCTTTTTTGAAGTCGGTTAATAAACTAAAGTTATATCCAATAGGCTGGGGGCTATTTTATTAAAAATTGTACACTTTTATATTTGGATTATCATATATTATTTCTACTACAAAACACGAAGGATACAGTTCTTCTATAGGTAAATAGTATTTCAATATTTCCATAGACTTTTTTTTTCTTCATTTTGTTACCATCATACAAAGTCTATGGGTAATGGATTGGAAATAAGTAGAAATACTATTGAAATATTCAAATAAAAGAAATGTACAATATAAAATATGGACATGCGATATTCAGACCTTAGTATATTTTGTTTTTATGAAGATAAGTAAAGCACTCGTGTTAGTGGTTTTGGCCTTTAAAAAATGTACAGCCTTTAAGTGAAATAGTTTAGTGTGAAATAGTTTGGTAATTTTAATAGTATGTGATATTTCTTGTTGCCATCGAGCCCGTTCCGTTTTGCGTGTAGGTGTGTACACGAGTGTCAACGATGTGCTTTCGTGTGTAGTATTAAAGTTTGTGTAGTCCCCACAGGTGGTAGTCTAGCACAACTTGCGCTCTCGCGCGCGAGATACTTGAAGTCACGCTTGATGTATGGACTCGCACGCGAGAACAAAACTCGTGTTGAACCGCATGGTGACTAATACCTATTGTAAAGCTGAATTTACACCTGCAAGTTTTGAAACAGGTATATGCAAGAAAGAGATGCAGATATTTGCCACTCACTCTTACCCATAGTTGCGCCTCAAAATTTGCAGCAATAATTTTCTGGTGTAAATTCAGCTTTTGCCCAGCTATGGGACAGTGTATGGGATAATTTTAGCTGCAAAGTGTTTATAATGCCACAAAAAAGCAATGTTGATAGAAAAATATTAAAATTAGCATACCTAGAGTTTAGTGGTGATATTTTAATTTCAAAAGTGTGCGTTTGACTCACATTTTTTATAAAAGCACGTAAAATGCAAAACGGTACGGGCTCGCGGTATTCTTGCATTTTTCTTTGAAGGAAGAACGGAAAAAAATAAAAAAAATAATGTATAAAAAGTCCTTATTATTAATAAAATAATTAGCAAAACGATATGTGAATATAATATTAGTTTAAAAAATATATTTTAGCATGAGATTTTTATTAGAAGAAATGTGTCCTGATAACAGACATATTGCCAGTTTTTTTTTTACATATAATTCTTGTTTTCAGATTTTCGGAACGTATGTGGTTTTCTATAGAGAAGGGTACTTATAATTCTTATGTAATAATAAGTATCTTTTTATGTATTTTTTTGCTGTAATTCCCAAGAAAAAGATTTTAATTTACTTAATTCTTAGCGTTTAGCCACATATTTCTGATTACGATGAATAGCCCCAAGTTAAGCTCATCAGTAAACATATGTCGCAACTCGCTAACATATTTCTTCTAATAACAATCACACCAAATAGCCTATAAAATTAAGGCTGTCCATAACGTTAGTATGTAAAACAATTAAAAATATTCGTGTACATTGAATGAAAATTTAAAAAAAGTTCATTTGTAGCACACCGGGCGACTAGGTACCTAAGAAACAAGTTTTAGAAAATCGAGGAATCATTTCATGTTGAAACCTATTTAATTTACAATTATATTGTCAAAATTGAGTATTTAATAACGATTAATATTCAACGCTAGATTAGGAAGAAAATCTAGCTTAAGGCGCTGTTACACGGGCAATATTGGGCGCGTTTGCTCCATAGTTAATTGGTGCGTATTAAACAAACGTGTTATAAAAGCAATGTAAAATTGGCCTAATATAATGTAAAGTTTAGTAATTTTTCGAAAGGATGTCGCTTACGTTCGATCATGTCGTTCCCAGAAAAAGGGACCTACTCCATTATCTAGCAACTGCAAGAAGACACCTTGTCTCCACGAACGGCTCAAAAATAAACTAAAAACTAGTCACGCTTTTATGTCGCACAATTTTCGAGTATAAAAACGTGAATAATCCGTTTCAATACCTATGTGACTTTCCACCTGAGTAGCGTCCTTGTGTACAATAAGAAAATCTTTCTATTTTAAACCTTCTCTATTGGAAAATCACATGTAATGTGTCTCGTACCACCAAAATGAGTAAGCGATGAGCTATATCGGCTATAGAAACAAACAAAAGAAACGCGATGATAACGCGAATGATAATGATAATAGTTCGTCGCCGAGCGAAGAACCATCGCTCTCTCTTTTATTTACACGGGTACACCATCTTTTGTTCCTTTCTATTCCCGATATCTCATCGCTTACTTTTGGTGGCCATTGCCTAAGCTTATAACGAAGTAATAAGGTACCTCGATGTCGCGCCGGTCCAGTAGAAGATACCTCTAGGGTAGACGTGTGTTATTTTAAAAAAGACAGGGTTAGAAATTAAACTGTGTGTATGTTCGTGGCGAAACTGGGCTTGGAAAAATATCGCCATAGGGAGAACTTGACTGTTCTTAAAATATTTTATACCATGCACGAAATAAAGCAGCAGATAATTATTAGTAAAACATGGACAGAAGTGATTTTTAAATCGAACTTCTATTTAATGAGTCAGGTAGGAATATATTAAGTAACTGAGTTGACGTGACGTCACTCAATTCGATTTCATATAAATTCCATATTACCAAGTCATTCAAATTCGTTTTGACAGTTCTTAAAAAGCTGATTTGACTAGGAGGCAAGAAGCCTATAGATAATTATGAAGTTTACTTATGGCGATACTTTTCCAACACCTAACAAAATTTGATTGATTTTATTCCTTTATATTATTAAATCGGGAATCTAATTTTAAAATTAAGTTCATAGATTTTAAATTATGTAGTATCCTCTAGATATACTGACTACGTTATTATCGTATATATATATTGTGTGTGTGTGATACGAAAAGCTATATAATATTGTACTAAATATATCTGGGACAGTCATAAATATTTACGCAAAACAACGCCTCATCCTATTGATATATGGTGTATACTGCCACGTAATATATGGTAAATGCACTAATGTTCAGACATGTGGCCAACCAACCGAGTTGCTACAGATGTAGTGCGTAAAGGGTTTTCTTCGGAAACGTTCTTATTTGTCATGCTAGTTCAGTCAATGTCAGTACATCTTGTACTGTCACTGACTGAAATAGCATGACACGTTCGTACGTTTCCGTAACAATTCGAAGGCAAATCTTTTCGCAGTACATCTGTACCTACTATTCTTAATAGTATTCGATTACTACGTTATTTACTTATATAATAATTCAACGGAGTATATCGCATTTGTGAACAATAGTGCTTTACCCAATGCCATAAGTGTTCTAATCTAGGTCTTGCTCTCAGTCTCATGTTGGACCGTTTTTAGCAAAACGACACAAGGTGGTACCACTTTGTTGGAAACCACACGTTATGTTTCATGGAAAAAGGTCTAAAACGATCAGTATACTGCTTTGCTTGTAAGGGCCACTCACACTGGCGCCGTTTGAGCGTCAGCGCCTTAAAAAATGGCGTCGACATCAGTGCTCGGAAAACGATAGTGCGGAATGGCCCTAAAGGTATCGCTGTATAGTCTTTACATTGAGGCAAATATTTTTTGTATCACAGACACACGGTCAGAGCTCATTGTTTGTTTAAGTTTAACATTTGAATTATTGAAATATATTTAAATTATACGTCACAATTATACAATAGGCATGCTCTGTTTTTGAGATTATATCAGTGGTAGGTACTGGTTAAAGAAATTATATCGCGTGTATAAAAATTTCAATAATTTGAAAAAAAAAGCAAGAATCTGTTTACAAACTTTTGAAGAATAAATTGATAATTGCGCCCTGTAGCAGATAACATCCGTATAAAAGCAAAATGCTTGTGTCAAACCGTAGACCTTCGCTAACGCTTCGGTCAAATACACGCGATATACTTTTCTTTACATTTCAACACATACAAAATTAAACTGTACATTATCGGACTGACTCACAAATATCTGTTTAGTATGACGGCTTGCTTTCCTAGCCTAGTTGTATGTAATTGATGGTACCAGCATATATATCCTTTTCGACTTAATAACAGTTATATATAGTTCTAATTTCTGCATATAATGCGTAATATATGGTAGATATGTTATCCTCATGATTTAAAACTTTAAGAGTGAATTTTGAGTCATTTTTGACACTTAACCCTTGTAAAGGTCTTTGATTTACATTTTTCTATTCTAGAGCTTATTAGATATATCATAATATAACATACTAATTATACTGATTTAATTATCCAAATAATAAATACTAATGCAACAAATTTTGCATTTTCACACATAAACAATTATGTCTATCAAACTTGCTAACAAATTTTCATCATGAATAAATTAGCTATGCAATTTTGCAGTCCACTGTACATAGGAAAGCTTTTATGCCCAATATGCTGGTACCATTAATACCTTAGATTATAATTTTAGGTTGAAAGACCCTTAATGTATCTATTAGTGGCATTCTATGTCTAAAGGGTACACTTCGTCTGCAATGAGAACTACTTCTATTAGCATTTGAAGCTTTAGACCTGGTCCCACCGAAAACGGAGTAAGCGAAACGAACAGAAGATAGTCACTCCCGTGTAAATAAAAGAGACGCATACACATCGCTCGCTCTGTCTTTAATTTACATGAGTGACTATCTTTTGTTTTTTTTTTCTATCTCATCGCTTGCTAGTTGTTGGTGGGACCAGTGTCTAAGGGACCCTTTAGACATGTAAAGCCACATTTTATGATTATGTTCCATGTTTAATAGTTTTCACTGTATGATATCCTCACGTTAAAATTATAGTTTATAATTATTGGAGTCAAGGCTCCATAGGAGTGACATTATGAAATATAAGAACGTTGCAATAAAATTGTAAATTGAATAGAATTTTGTATTTTTAATCACCCATCATTTTCCCTTGTTTATTTTGCGTAAGGCACTGATCCCACCAGTAGCAAGTAAGCTTGCTAAAAATTTCATGATTTTTTTACCCCTCCCTTCCCCCTTGTCACACTTCGTCACACTAGACTACAACCCCCCTTTGTGTGGACACCCGTCCAGGTCCAGGTGTAATGTAATTAATGAATGAACTCCTATGGAAAGTAGAAGTAGACTTATATTTCATTTCTTCATACTACCAGCAGCATGGAAATACCAGTATGAGCTATCGGCGGTAGAACCTAACGAAAGATAGTCACTGCCCTGTATTATAACCCATACATAAAGCGTGTGTGTCTGTTTGTTTGTCCGTCTTTCACGGCCAAATGGAGCGACGAATTGTCGTGATTTTTCAAGTGGAGATAGTTGAAGGGATGGAGAGTGACATACGCTACTTTTTGTCTCTTTCTAAGCTAGTATTTATAATAGACGCGATGATAGTTGAGTCACGTTGAGTTATTCGTCACCGAGCAATGAATACTATGCAATGAACCACAGCGCGTCGAGTCGAATCGAGTCCTCATACATTTGAATGCGATTCGACGCATCACTAAAGCTAGGAACATATTACGCGGACGTCCGCCGTCGCGCGACCGCGGACGCGGATCTAGACAATGCATATACACTTAATCGTGCAAATTATCGGTCGTCGGTCGTGGACGTGGCCTTGAGCGCACGGACGTCCGATCGAAATCTGCGAGCCAGATTTCGAACGGACGTCCATGCGCTCAAGGCCACGTCCACGTCCGTCGACCGATAGTTTGCACGGTTATGTGTAATTTCATTGCCCAGATTCCCGTCCGCGGTCGAGTCACGACGGACGTCCGCGTAGTGTGTTCCTAGCTTGAAGCTAGGAACATAAAATCGCTGTCAATAGAAATATACGTAGTATCTTCTTAGTAGTTTGTGATAGAAATTGTCAACAGTGTAAACAAACCATTGTATAAAATATCAATTTTAGCACAATTTTAATATTTTAAAGGTTGAGGATCATAATGAGACATGAATTGATTAAATAACACATGGATTTAGCCAGTATCTAATGAGTTAGAAATTTAGAATGGATATTAAAGACTTTTTGACTAAAAAGTTTGTATACATTGTTCACAAATTCTATTGACGGCGACTTTACTACGCGGACGTCCGTCGTCAATCGACCGCGGCCGGGGATCTGGACAATGAATATACACTTCCGTGCAAACTATCGGTCGACGGACGTGGACGTGGCCTTGAGCGCATGGACGTCCGATCGAAATCTGGCTCGCTGGATGTTTTGGTGACCGTGCACACTGATCGGTCGCGGTCGCGGTCGATTTAAGCTAGGAACATACAACGCGGACGTCCGTCGTCGATCGACCGCGGACGGGGATCTGTACAATGAATATACACTTAAAGCTAGGAACACACTACGCGGACGTCCGTCGTAAATCGACCGCGGACGGGAATCTGGACAATGGAAATACACATAACCGTGCAAACTATCGGTCGACGGACGCGGACGTGGCCTTGAGCGCACGGACGTCCGATCGAAATCTGGCTCTCTGGATGTTTTGTTCCGTGCACACTGATAGGTCGCGGTCGCGGTCGTTTTACGACGGACGTCCGCGTAGTATGTTCCTAGCTTAACCGTGCAAACTATCGGTCGACGGACGTGGACGTGGCCTTGAGCGCATGGACGTCCGATCGAAATCTGGCTCGCTGGATGTTTTTGTGACCGTGCACACTGATCGGTCGCGGTCGCGGTCGATTAATGCAGAAGGCGAATGAATGAGACTCGTCGAACCTAGTGGAGTATGAGTGGAGTAGTGGATTGGACGCCAGGCTTCGAGAGCAACCGTGAGCCTTGAGCTGAGCGGTGCTTGAGCGAAACGTTCCAAAACGAGTAAAATAAGTTGGTTATGAAATCTAGCACATATGGGCACAACAACATTAAACCAATCATAAATGATTTAAGAAATGATCAAACAAGTCAAACAAGTTTTTCAGTAAATAAGAACAAAGAAAACTATATGCATCCTTTTCTTTAGGGTGCTAGAGAAAAGGTTAGCTATAGTTTTCTTAGTTCTTATCACTTCTTATTTACTGACAGACTTGGTTGACAGAGTCTTCTTCTTCCTCCTACCCTTATCCCACGTTATGTGGGGTCGGTACAACATGTCTTCCTCTTCCATTCTCCCCTATCTTTCGTCATCTCAACACTCGCATCTTTCTTTCTCATGTCCTCTTTCACACAATCCATCCATCGTTGTTAATTGGGTTTACCCCTCCCTCTCCATCCATCAACATTCATCTCCAACATTCTTTTGCCTATATGACACTCATCCCTCCTCAGTACATGACCGTACCACGCCAACCTGCCACTCCTTATCTTTTCCGTTATAGGCGCAACTTTCAAACTTCCCCTAATATTCCTGATCCGATTTGTCGCCCAGCATTCAGATCCATACAATACAACAGGCCTCACAATCGTCTTATAGATTTTCCCCTTAAGTTTAAGGGGCATCCGTCGATCGCATGTTGTCCCTGAGACCTGTCGCCATTTCATCCATCCCGCATTTATTCTATTTTTCACGTCACGGTCGATGCTTCCGTCATTTTGGAATAATGACCCAAGGTACCGGAAGTCGGAGCAGACTGGTAGGTATACACCATCTAAGGCAATAGGGGAAAAACTGGATTGACAGACTTGGTTGACAGAGTATAGTTCCTAAATTTCTATCCTACTTTTTAGGGTTCCGTAGTCAACTAGGAACCCTTATAGTTTCGCCATGTCTGTCTGTCCGTCCGTCCGTCCGTCCGTCCGTCCGTCCGTCCGTCCGCGGATAATCTCAGTAACCGTTAGCACTAGAAAGCTGAAATTTGGTACCAATATGTATATCAATCACGCCAACAAAGTGCAAAAATAAAAAATGGAAAAAAATGTTTTATAAGGGTACCCCCCGTACATGTAAAGTGGGGGCTGATATTTTTTTTCATTCCAACCCCAACGTGTGATATATTGTTGGATAGGTATTTAAAAATTAATAAGGGTTTACTAAGATCGTTTTTTGATACTATTAATATTTTCGGAAATAATCGCTCCTAAAGGAAAAAAAAGTGCGTCCCCCCCCCTCTAACTTTTGAACCATATATTTAAAAAATATGGAAAAAATCACAAAAGTATAACTTTATAAAGACTTTCTAGGAAAATTGTTTTGAACTTGATAGGTTCAGTAGTTTTTGAGAAAAATACGGAAAACTACGGAACCCTACACTGAGCGTGGCCCGACACGCTCTTGGCCGGTTTTTCTAGCTATGACTTTGACATTGACATCAAGGCCATATACTTTACGTCAAAATCCGTCTGAAAAGTCACGTTGGGTTGTTGTGATATTACCGATTCTAGAAAATACATAATATTATTGTCGTACGCATTATTTTAAAGTCTCTTAAGCTTTAATCAGTAACAGTTATTATATTAAATAAGGAAAAATGTTGTTTACCAAGGTAAGTAATCATTATGTTCCATTTCATAGAGATATTGTATTATGGTAGATTTTACGCTACTTTTTAGCATTGATACTTGTAAAACTGGGGTTTTATATACATACACAAAGTAAGTTCAAGTTCGACTATAGAATTGCTTCATTAATATTAATATCAAGCCGACACCATGCCTATATTGTCACTATTGTGCAGTAGAATCATTTAACTTCAGTGCCACTGTCTTGGCTATTGGGTGCAGTTATTGCAAGATAATAGTTAATAGTGATAAGTTTACAATAACAATATTGATTATTTTACTGATTCATAGACTACTTACCAACCAAATTGCTAAATATTATTGATATATGTTTGCTCACAAGGAAAACTTTGATAGGTAATGTAATTACTGGGTTCAGTAAGGAAAATTACTTAATTCTCAACTTCCTTCTCAATTGTAATTCTGAGATTTTTCTTGAAGACAGAGGAAGGTAAATCATAAATACCAGCCCCAAATCAAGACTGCCTTAAACAAATTAAAGTTTGATTTTTTGAACTAAACAGTGGAATAAAAAAGGCAAGGTATTTATTTACCATAAAAAATGGCTAAAGCCGTGGCAACTGGATGCCTTGGGTGCTTTTTACAGGCTATTATTCAACTTGCCTTGTTAGTATGGTAGTGTGTGTCAAAACGTAGAAGCTAAATTTGACCCACTTCTCGGTTTCCGATTGAGCTGAAATTTTGCACACATATGTAAATCACGTGACAATGCAATATTATGGTATCATGGAGCTGATCTGATGATGGAGCAGAAAGGTGGTCATAGGAACTCTGTCATGAAACATTGTATCCTATTGAGTAGAGTAAGGGGTTATTAGAAACATCTTGGAGAGCAGGAGATGACTGTTGAAGGAAAGGTACAGTTAAACACTAAAGACACCTTAAAGTCCTTGTTACTGGTCCAGCCCACAATACTAAGGACAGCAAGTGTCATGGAGGTTGCATTAAAAAAAAACATTATTTCAAGCCAATTATTACTCATACAGTATGATTTACTGCATAAGCTCCGAGCTCTGGCTGTGGAATGAGCTCTCTGCCAAGGTAGTCCCAATGAAATACAGCACAGTATAATAAAGAGTATTATCGTACAGTATGGCCACTCCCGCTCCCTGCTGGACGTGCTGCCCACCCTCTCTCGATTACCTCACAGTTACCGCCCGTCAAAAACACGAACAGTCGACCTGTCATATCTCACTCATACGAGCATGGTACGCGTTCACCTACACGAGCTTAGAATGTGTGTCAGGAACACGCCTCTTTCATATATTTGATCGCCTGGTGTGACTACAGTATGGGGTTCTTCAAAAAAGGAGTATACAAGTTTCTAATGGGTTGGCAACGCGCATGTAACACCCCTTGAGTTGCAGGCGTCCATAGTTTGCTGTGACCACTTTCCGTATACCTGTTTGCCACCGATGTGGTATAAAAAGAGTTTAAAAATTAAAAATTAAAAGTAACTTTGACGCTTAAAATTAAAGTAGAAAGGTTTATATTAAGCTGCTTGTGCTTAAAATTGCCGTTTAAGTAATGTTTGAATTTATGACGTTAAGCATTTAAACGGTTAAATTTAAAATTGTTTTCCAGCTGGAAGTATTGGTAGACTTGGGTGAGAAGCCGGACCAGAAACTTCTGGATAAAACCATCAAAGAGCTGAAATCACAAGATGGTGTTAAGGAGGTAAGGATTATTGCAATTCCATCACCAACCTAGGCTATAGAATGAGGTGCCCTGCGAGGAAATCGGACCAGGGTGAATGTCAAGATTTTCTGTAGTCTTTGAATGTCTGGGTTTAAATCCCAGTAAGGGCATTTATTTCAGTAATGGGCACAAGAGGTTTGTTCCTGAGTCATGGATATTTTCCATGTGTAATATAGTTGTTAATTTAAATAGGTATATTGTTAGGGTCCTACTGGGACTTATAAATAATAACGCGGACTGTATCAAAATAGACTGGTTTATTCCGCCTTAACTACAGCTTAAAATCCCGGCCAAACAGTTATAAAATTAAATCCGGTATTCGTCCGTTGCCGGTAAGGTAGGTAAAGGTGAATGTTGTGTGTGCCGCGCGCTGCTCGCGGGCCTGCCGCGATGACGTCGCGATCGCTCGCCGCCCGCGCGTCTCCTCCCGTGCGTATGTCGAGTACTCAACATATATCATTCTTTGAGTATCCACTACACAAGTTTTCATCATTGAGTAAGTATTACTTCGTATAGAGGAGCTATAGCAAACAACGAACGTGTCACAGCCTGTAAGCTGAAGGCGGGGCGAGGGGGCGGGGTGTGAACCAATGGCCTGCTTCCGTAACGTCGCAAGCGCTACGATTTTACTCGGCGCTTACGACCTGTCGGTCGCAATGATGAGCCCTGCATAGAGTGCATAGATTAGAAGTCGTAGTATAGAAGTGACATGGGTTTACATGGGCATTTTTTTAATTTATGACTCTTAATTAGCGTGAGTTGTTAACAAAAAACATAAATCGCTGTTAGTTTTGTAACAACAATCAAGCTTGAAATCTGTATTTAAAACTAAACTTTTTTCACGTTCTGAATTTAGATTATAGCTTAGTATAATTTACATAATTAAAACAAAAACGATGTTTTTATTGAAATTTCATGCTTAATTATCGTTGCAAAACTGACAGCGATTTAACTTTTTTTTTAACTACTCTGTGAGTCCCAATTTTTTTAAATGCCTACATATAAAGCTGCATACGGACTGAGCGTACATGTGTACACGTAGCCGCAACTGGATATTAGTTATTTATGTGACATTTGCATAATGGTAGGCATTAAAACATGAGAGTTGTTTTTGTTGTGTTAATAAGATAACATGAGTGTTTTAAATAACGCCTAATTATGTATAGTCGCATACATAACTTTATCTACATCCATGTATGTATGGGCGCGAGTTTATCGTCCCATAGAAAATTTGAATTTCGCGCGTTTTTATACTCTCATAATTTGCTTGACCGTCTACCTACCCAAATTCATTCAGATAGGTTAGGTACTGCACTTACATTTACATACTCACATGAAATTCGACACGCGTATTGAGAATCTGTTATAGACCGACATGTCGGAAAACTGTGCAATTCTGACAATAATAATTAAATAACTTTTTTTGCGTCGATAAATATATATAATTTAATGTATGATAGGAAACTTGAACTAACTTGCGATATTGTCACGTCTACTTTTGTTGCATTTTTTACTCTTTGGTTTCAACGAAACATGGCCGCCGCAACATGGCGCTTAGGCATGAGTTTATATTGATACATTTTTAAAAAGTAAGCGTGTTTAAACAAACTTGCAGTAAACCTACGTATGAAATGTCACTCCTTGGCTTTTGTTAGATTTTCCTGAGCAGTTTGTACAGTACCTAACTACACATGACGGCATTATTTAGACGAAATACTTTTCATTGCGATACGTCAATCTACCACAGCCGTTCGGCACAGACTAAGCGCGTTTGTGCCGATCGGCTCTAAGTGTTGTTACACAAAATCAAGTTGAGGTGCCCTCTCTAGTTAACATAATTACTCAAAGGTTTTCATGAGCTTACTCGCATGTGATTTTAGTTACATTGCGGGCTGTTGAGGTTACATATTTGCACAGCCATCAAATACCGTAATGTAATAAAACTCGTATACTAGTTCTCGTACCGTCTAAATGGGCCCTTAAGGTGAAATACCCCATAATGGACGGTGATGCCATTATGGACAAAAAAACACAAATCCTTAAAAATAAGTATCTAAAATTAGTTTCTAAAAACTGACGGCTATGTACCATAAACTAGAGTTGTAGAGCTGTTTCATTTTGAAGTTTCAATTAATTCGGTTATTTCTGAAGGATTTGGCGACAAGATAAAATTCATCAGTTTACTGAAAAAAATATCAAGACGAATTCTTAGTAATGTTGCTAAGAGAGTTGAGTTCATGTATAAAATAATAAAAAAATATAATACTCGGTGTAAACTTGAATGCGTTTTACTTACTGCATTAAGCATGAGATAAGGTATAAAACATACTAGTTTGTTACTCCAAAGATATAAAGAAATGGCGTTATTTTGCGAGTGTCCATTACTGGAACCGAAAAACTGCCTACCTCCTATGATGGACAAGGAACAATTTACAAAACCAAAATTTACAAGAAACAATCCTATGTTAAAATAACTCAAACTAATTGTATTTATGGTATATAAAATTGACTCATTGAGTATCAGTTGGCTTTAAAAGTAAAATTTTAAACTTATTTCACTGTCCATAATGAGGGATCCATTACTGGAGAACTGCCGTCCATAATTGGAGAAAAAACACCTAGTTTTAATTTGTTAAGTATGAAAAAACTAATAGGAGTATCCATTCTGCAATACGCTTGAAATGTAAAAGAAGGATAGGACATTCAAGATTTAACACGCTTAGCGGTAGAATTTTTACATTTATGAGTGAAATATCAAAAACAGGCGTAAATTTTCCTTAAACTGTCCATGATTGGGTCCGTTACCTTAGTCAATATTTATTTATTTACTAGCTTTTACCCGCGGCTTCGCCCGCGTAATAAAAGTATTCTTATTGAAACGTTTACAAAAAATAAGATTTTCATTTGGATCCGTAGGTTTCTTTGTAGGTACATCTGTCCGCGATTGTTCGATTAAGGTAAAGCGGGGCAATTCTCGACTGGGGGGCCAATGTAACTGATCTATTTGCTGTACGGTCAGCCAAGAACCTTACACTGCTTTTTGACTGACTGTACCTTAAAATTATTACTATTATTTTAAAAGAAATTCTTGCAATGATTGTAGAATTGTTAGACAGCGACCACAGCGTAGGTAGTAGGTACGAATATGTATGTATTTTAAATTTACCTATATAAATATTTATACTGGGGAAACTTCATACAACCCACATAGCCAGTATCTCAACGCTATGGTCGGTAGGGTAAAAAGTACTTCCTTGCATTATCGCTTACAATTTTTTCCATTTTGCTTATACTTATTGCAAACGTAAACATATAAAAGGAAAGCAAACAACGATCTTCTTACAGCACATTGAATATAATAGTTATCACGGATGCAGGATACTCGCCGATGCCTACTTACTAATCCCTTCCCACTGAGCCACCTGCATTTTATACTGCCTAGATTGCCGACCGATTATTCCGACCCCAATCCCTATTCTTATCCCCGTCCCTATCTCTATCCTTGTCCTCGTCCCCGTCCCTGTCCCGCCCCTGTCCCCGTCCCCGTCCCCGTCCCTCCCCTATCCCTATCCCTATCCTTAACCCTATCCCGTTCCCGTCCCCGTCCCCGTCCCCGTCCCCGTCCCCGTCCCCGTCCCCGTCCCCGTCCCCGTCCCCGTCCCCGTCCCCGTCCCCGTCCCTATCCCTGTCCCTGTCCCTGTCCCCGTCCCTGTCCCCGTCCTTGCCCCTGTCAAATTATCATGCTAGGAGGTGAACTTTGAAAAATCCTTTCTTAGTGCTCCTCTTATGGCTATTTTGGATATTTTAACCCTATTACACTACAACAGGGGAGAAAATTACTTTTCCACCTCATTAGATTTTAAAATCGTTCTATTTATCGTGATCAGCGACCCGATAAACCATAAAAACGATACCCATATTGTGTTTTTGACTTTACCCCCTTTACACCCCTTTAGGGGTCAAATTTTCAAAAAACCTGAAACATGTATTTAGTCATATGTCCTTAGGAATCCTCCTGTGAAGTTTCGTATAAAATAGTCAAACTAATCTTGTTTCCCCATACAAACTTTGAACCCCCATTTGAGCTCCTTAGGAGGCGATTTTTGAAAAAGCCTTTCTTAGTGCTCCTCTACACTATATAAGGAACCTACGTACCAAATTTGACATCTCTAGGACCAGCGGTTTCGGCTGTGCGTTGATATGTCAGTCAGTTAGTCAATATCTTCTTTTATATATATTTTTGATATTTAAACCCCATTGCACCACAACAGGGGAGAAGGTATTTCACTTCCGCCTCGTTAGATTTTAAAAACGTAGTATTTATCGTGATCAGCGACCCGATAAACCATAAAAACGATACCCATATTGATTTTTTGACTTTATCACCCCCTTTTCACCCTTTTAGGGGTTAAATATTCAAAAAACCTGAAACACGTTTTCAGTCATATGTCTTAAGGAATCTTCCTGTGAAGTTTCGAATAAAATAGTCAAACTAATCTTGTTTCCCCATACAAACTTTGAACCCCCCTTTGACCCCCTTAGGAGGTGAATTTTGGAAAATCCTTTCTTAGTGCTCCTCTACACTACATAAGGAACCTACGTGCCAAATTTGAAATCTCTAGGACCAGCGGTTTCGGCTGTGCGTTGATATGTCAGTCAGTCAGTCAGTCAGTCAGTCAGTCAGTCAGTCAGTCAGTCAGTCAGCTTCTTCTTTTATATATTTAGATTGTTAGGGAAAGAAAATTAATGATATCTTGTATTAATTTTACAGGCAGTCTTCAAGAATGGCGCTTTCGTGGTAGACTCGACTCTGCCAAGTTCTGTGGTTCTGGATGTGGTCTCCAAAACATCTGGGAAAAGAGCGGTTCTACAAGGATTTGGAGGTAAATTAGTTTTATATTAACCAGAATCGTTCTGCGAAAAATAACGATTGACGTAAAAACAAACAAAAAATATTATTTTTGGACAAATTTTGGACTGCATTTTCACATAAAAACTAAATGTTATTCATAAAACTGACACTTGAAATGAGTTTCGTTTTTTTTCTGAAAACCTTATTTTTGAAAGGATTTTTGACATCACAAAAATGAGAATGGCATCAACGTTGGTAAAAAACAAACCCTTTTGTATTGAGTAACAATAATAACTTTTTTTTTTCAATTGGTAATTACTAACTCTGAAGCTAGCCGACAGAAAAGTTTATATGACATACTAGCTTTTGCGTTAGAAAGAGACGAAAAGTAGCCTATGTCACTCTCCATCCCTTCAACTATCTCCACCTAAAAAAATCACGTCAATTCGACAAACAAACAGACACACACACTTTTCCATGTATAATATTACTATGGATAGTCTCCAAACGTGGTCAGGAATACACTGTTAAAATCTTTCAGGTTATTCAGGCTCACGGTGTATATGTATTTCGTTTGCAGACACCCAATCAGCTGTAGCCATGGTGTCGAGCGCAGATTCCCGTGTCCTGGGGGTGGTGCGTCTTCAGCAGCAGCGGGACGCGCTGGTAGCCGACGGGAGCGTGGACGGTCTGGCTCCGGGGCTCCACGGGCTGCATCTGCACGAGACCGGAGACCTTAGCCAGGTCAGTCGCTAGACCTTAGTGTAAGGTCTCAGTGTGTGCAGCGGGCAAAAAAGAAACCTATCAACATAAATTATCAATGATATTTATCAGGATAATTATCACGATAATTACCATGCTAATTATCACGATAACTATCATGTGAATTATCACGATAATGATCATGCTAATTATCACTATATTTAACACGATAATTATCACTATATTTATCACGATAATTATCACTATAATTATCACGATAACAGCACGTGGATACTTATCGAATGATAATAACAAAATGCAAGATCTTAGTTGGCTTCGCTGTCAAAAAATAGAATTTCTTTTTTCTTATGAAAAAATATAAAAAGTAAATTTGCTATACACTTGATAATTATCGTTTAATTATCACGAAGCGTAATTATCGTGATAATATCGAACCCTGGCTACATACAGTCGTATAGCTAGCTATACAGACACAGTCAGCAGCGGTCTAGTATGCAGACTCCAGGACACTGGGCGTTGTGCGTCTTCAGCAGCAGCGGGACGCGCTGGTAGCCGACGGGAGCGTGGACGGTCTGGCTCCAGGGCTCCACGGGCTGCATCTGTACGAGACCGAAGACCTTAGCCAGGTCAGTCGCTAGCTATACAGTCACTTTCGGTATCTATCTATGTATATCATGAGGTCCGTAATAGGGGTGCCCTATTACGGACCTAAGCAATATTATAGAGGAGTGATGTAAGGGAAAGTTGTAACTCTATACATCAGTAAATGCAAGTTAGCATCAGTAAGCATTATTTGTAGTGACATCTAGCGTCAATCACGCGTCAACTGGCGTAAATTAACAGTACCACTACTCAACACTAGGCGTCAACACTGTCTCGTCTGAAAAAATGTAACATAAAACAGTTTACAACTTATATTACAAGCAGAAGATATTATAATAAATAAATAAATATTGAGGACACCTTACACTGATCAACTTAGCCCTAAACTAAGCATAGCTTGTACTATGAGTGCTAAGCGAAGATGTAGGGGAGATTAGTCCAAAACCGGGTATGGGGGTAAAACCGGGACGTGGCAGTATGGCTACTTAGATCGTTTCAAATTTACGCGTGCTTTGGTGACAGCTGTCAGCCATCTTGGTTAGTTTTTCAACAAAAGTTAGAAGGCGTGCGTGCCGGTGTATAAAAATAATTAAAGAAAAAAGTTTTTAGCAGTGTTTGATCTAAAATTTTATGGAATTCATAAGCAGACTAATCTTTCGTACGTTGAGGTAAGTACCATTTGTATTTTTTATACGATTAAGTATGTTGTACATTTGAACAAACATAACTTTGATTGTTATTGCATCATCTTTTTAAATAAGTGGATTTTTTAGTTTCGTGTAGGTGCGTTTGGGTCAAAACCGTACGGGGTAATACCGGGTGGTACCCAGTTTTGTACAAGTAACTGAGTCAGGTGTTTTGATTTTATATAATTTAAATAATTGTTACAGATCTAAAACCGGGGGATAATTTGACCGCGTCCGTAGGCGAAGCAGTGCTTCTTGACTCTAGTTACCCTACACGTGTCCCCTGGGTAGTGCTAAATGGTCAACAATTCCTTCAGGTAGTGGGGTTAATCAGTGGCCCCACGTAATTTCAAATCACTGATACTTTGCTGGTGGTAGAGTCCCTTTCTCTGGACTCGTCTGGTTGGCGACCACCTTCGCGTTGTAGTTGGCCGCAAAGCATCCTTCCTTGCTGATGTGTTCCGGTTGAGTGCGCGAAAACCAGCTCCTTCCCCGATCAACTTAGTCTCGACAACACCTGGTCTGCGTGGGCCTGTTCCTCGCTCTGTTGCTTCAGGCGTGTTTCTTTGGCATGGGGGCCAGGGAGACCCGGTGAAACGGTTATCCGCTGGCCGCCCGCTGGTTCGTAGAGGACCCGAACCCCAGCTTGTCCCAGCTGGGGAGGCTGTCCTGCCGCCAGTGTAAAAAGCCTTGGGTTGGTCGCTGCGCCGGACTGGGATCCCGGAGTGGAACGCAGCGTTCAATCTCGGGTCGGACCGGGGGCCCTTCCGTCCCCCGTGCCAGGGAACCACTCCACCTGCTGTATCTTGGCGAGATTTTGCCTCGCCTGTGACCTCGCTGCTGTCGATTCTATGTTGATCTGATCTGTCTATTATACCTGCTTCTCAATAATTATGCCTGCAAACAAAAAGAAAAAACGATTTACAGCGGCTCCACGTTCCACATTTTTAGTGGACGTTTGCAACATTAGGGGCCTCCACTCCAACTTGAACTCCGTCCACCACCACCTTGAGATGGACAGGCCGGCCTTGTTATTCTTGACGGAGACGCAAATATCTACCCCGGCTGACATTTCTTACCTCATGTATCCTGGTTACACTCTCGAACACAAGTTCGTGTCTAAGGCTGGAGTGTGTATGTTTATCCGGGATGATATTTGCTGTCGCCGTCTGGGCCATCTTGAAGACAGAGACCTGTCGCTAATTTGGGCGCGTGTAGACCATGATGGCCACACTTATGTCTACGTATGCCTCTACAGGTCTCACAGCGGAGACTCTGAGACCGACCGTCTCCTGGAGCGCATACAAGTGGGATTTAATGAAGTTCTCGAACGGCTTCCCTCGGCAGAGTTCACAATTCTAGGCGATTTTAACGCCCACCACACTGACTGGTTGGGATCTACACGCACTGACTATGCCGGGAGAGCTGTTCTCCACCTTGCTGCAGCTTACGACCTTTCCCAACTAGTCGATGGTCCTACTCGAATTCCGGACATCGAGGACCACACTCCCGCCTTATTGGACTTAGTGTTGTCATCGCATCCTGAAAATCTCCAGGTGTCTCGCCTCGCACCCTTGGGTTCGTCAGATCATTGCCTGGTTCGCTGTACCGTATCCCCAGAGCAGATTGGGCAAAGTCGACCCCCTGGGTGCAGACATGTGTGGCATTATAAGACAGCAGACTGGGATGGGTTGCGGGAATTTTACGCGTCATACCCTTGGAAGCAACTTTGCTTCTCTTCGGATGATCCTAATGATTGTGCGGAACTCATAGCTGACACGATCCTCCAGGGCATGGAATGCTTCATTCCGAGCTCCTCAGTTCGTGTTGGTGGTCGTTCTCAGCCTTGGTTCGGTAAATCTTGCACTGAAGTCCGCAAATCTAAGTGCGAGGCCTACCGGGCCTGGGTAGCCGCCAGCAGAGTCAATGATCCGAATGCCTCCGAATTAAAGAAGCGTTATAACGCTGCATCCAGGTTCTGCAAGAAGCGTATTGCTGCAGCAAAGTTCCAACACACCTACAGAATTGGCGAGAGACTGGTTAGTCAGCCTGCTGGGACTCGTAATTTCTGGTCTCTCGCCAAAGCTGTTCAGGGGAACTTCTGTAAGGTCTCCCTTCCTTCTCTTCATAAACCTGACGACTCATTGGCTCATTCCACAAAAGAGAAAGCGAATCTCTTGTGTTCTCTTTTTGCGTCAAACTCGACGCTTGACGACGGGGGTAGCACACCACCCAGCATCCCGCGCTGTGAGGCATCCATGCCCGAGGTGCGCTTCACTCAAAGTGCAGTTAGGCGTGCACTTTTTGCCCTCGACGTCAATAAGTCCAGTGGGCCTGACGGTATACCAGCTATTGTGCTGAGAACGTGCGCTCCGGAGCTAACCCCGGTTTTGACGCGCCTTTTCTCGCTTTCATACTGCTCAGGTAAATGCCCGTCATCCTGGAAGACTGCTTGGGTCCATCCAATCCCAAAGAAGGGTGATCGCACAGACCCGGCCAACTATCGGCCCATAGCGATAACCTCCCTTCTCTCCAAGGTAATGGAGCGCGTGGTCAATAACCAGCTTTTAGCGTACCTTGAAGACCACCAGCTTATAAGTGACCGGCAATACGGCTTCCGCCATGGTCGTGGCGCTGGTGATCTTCTGGTATACTTGACTCATCGTTGGGCCACCGCCATTGAGAGCAAGGGAGAAGCACTGGCAGTCAGCCTAGATATTGCTAAGGCTTTTGACCGGGTTTGGCATAAGGCGCTTCTTTCCAAGCTCCTTCGTACGGGCTCCCAGAGGGGCTTTGCAAGTGGGTGGCCAGCTTTCTATCTGGCCGAAGCATTTCAGTTGTCATCGACGGACAATGCTCAGATCTCCGGCCGATTAACGCTGGTGTACCCCAAGGATCTGTCCTGTCACCGACCTTGTTCATCCTTCATATCAATGATATGCTATTAACTAGCAATATCCATTGTTATGCGGATGACAGCACAGGTGATAGCCAGTACACGGGTCGTGCAAATGCCTCTCGAGAGCAGGTATTGGAATGCCGAATGCAACTTGTGTCTGAAATCGAGGCCTCTCTTGAGCAGGTATCCGAGTGGGGTAAACGTAATCTCGTCGAGTTCAACCCCAGTAAGACACAAGTTTGCGCGTTTTCCGCTAAAAAATCCCATTTGACATAGCGCCTGAATTCCAGAACACTCCCCTTACCATCTCCAAGAGTATCGGGATACTCGGTGTCGACATTACGAATGAGGTCCAGTTCCGGGGTCATTTGGAACTCAAGGCCAAACTGGCCTCTAAGAAGCTCGGGGTACTCAATAGAGCGAAACAGTACTTCACATCGGGTCACCGGCTTTTACTATACAAAGCACAGGTTCGACCACATATGGAGTACTGTTCTCATCTCTGGTCTGGGGCACCGAAATATCAACTTCTTCCACTTGACTCTATCCAACGCCGGGCAGTTCGTATTGTTGGCAATCCCGAACTCACAGTCGGTTTAGATCCTCTTAGCCTCCGGAGAGATGTTGGCTCTCTGTGCTTATTCTACCGTCTGTACAACGGGGAGTGTTCTGAAGAACTTTTTGACCTGGTGCCACCGTCGCGCTTTTATCACCGCACCTCCCGCCAAAGAAACAAAGTTCATCCTCACTTTCTAGATACGTGGCAAACCAAGAACAAACGGGCCTCTCGCTCATTTTTGCCCAGAACATGCAAGTTGTGGAATGAGCTACCTTCTGAGGTGTTCCCCTTGCGCTATGACATGGGGTTCTTCAAGAAGCAGGTATTTAGGGTTCTTAAAGGTCGGCAACGCATAGGTGACTCCCCTGATGTTGCTTATGTCCATGGGCGGCGATGACTGCTTTCCATCAGGCGGCTCGTCTGCTCGTTTGCTGCCTATTTCATAAAAAAAAAATTGTTGAGCATTAGACTTTTTGTTCGTCGCGACATCTATTATGGTACTGATAATTCACGCTATTTGACGCGTGATTGTCGCTAGATGTCACTTAACTATGCATATACAAATAACCCGCATTTACTGATGTATGGAGTTACAACTCTTCCCTTACTTATTCCTCTGATGATAGTACTCTTTATTATACTGTGCAATAAGTATCTATTGTCGCAGGGTTGCGCCTCACTGGGGCCTCACTACAACCCCCACGGGGGTTGTCACGGGGCTCCGGGCTCTGAGAGGGGGGCCCGGCACGCGGGCGACCTCGGCAACATTCACTCATTAGCTATATTAATGACTAGCTCGTGCCCGCGGCTTCACTCGTTTTAAATTCAAAAATTGCGGAATGGTCCATACAAACTTCCACCCCCCATTTTAGGAAAACAGGGGGTTAGAAAGAGACAAAGTAGCCTACGTCACTCTCTATCCCTTCAACTTACTCCACTTAAAAAGTGACATCAATCCGTCGCTCCGTGTAGCCGTGAAAAAAAAACAGACGCACACTTTCCCATTTATAATATTAGTATGGATTGATTGTCGCAGGGTTGTGCGTCACTGGGGCCTCACTACAACCCCCACGGGGGTTGTCACGGGGCTCCGGGCTCTGAGAGGGGGGCCCGGCACGCTGGAGACCTCGGCAACATTCGCGCCGACGAGCGCGGCAGGGCTACGTTCAGGATCGTGGATCATGTGTTGAACGTGAGTGTTTTTTTATTGATATTTAGGTGGTGTTTTGAATTTTGAAATTAAATGAAATATTTATTTTCTAAGTAGGCATATCACGCATATTAACGTCAAATAAAGCTACGCCGGCTCTAACCCTACGCCTCAGCCTCGAGAAGATTTCAGTCCCCCCTCAGTTGGAGGGGGGTATCCACTATGGGACCGGCAAGAAACTCGGCGGGCCACTTCTTTTCAAAACATTACATCTTATAATTAACATGCATTAAAAAACAAGATACAATTTAAAAAGCAAAATAATTTAGTAATAATAATTTAGTTTTAATATATAAACCGACCGGTCTGGCTCAGTCGGTAGTGACCCTGCCTGCTAAGCCGGTCCTGGGTTCGAATCCCGGTAAGGGCATTTATTTGTGTGATGAGCACAGATATTTGTTCCTGAGTCATGGATGTTTTCTATGTATATAAGTATGTATTTATCTATTTAAATATGTATGTCATCGCTTAGCACCCATAGTACAAGCTTTGCTTAGTTTAGGGCAAAGAGGATCGAGTATTATAGAGAATGACTGTCAAAGTAAAATGTGTAATCACACTGCATAGACTGCCATCTCTCGACACAAGCTTAAAACTTTTGAACCTCAGTTTTGACAATTTGGCCCATATTCTTAGCTTGATATGTTTTAAAGTGTCAAATATTAATATTAGCGCCATCTAGCCGAGCGTACCCCAAAGGTGTATCGCCATCTAGCTCACCGTACCTTTTTCTGTATGGTTTTGGGGTACGTTTTTTTCTTAGACTTTATCGGTCTTTACGAAGTTATATAGGTCTTTGGTTTAGGGCTAAGTTGATCTGTGTAAGGTGTCCCCAATATTTATTTATTTAAATAATTAACGTAAGTTATTTCGTATTTCATCAGATAATGACATATTTCAGCATTTTAATGAACTAAAATAGATAAATATCATTAAAATATTAATACAATTATTTTGTAGATAAAAAAACCCAGAATTTTATCCAGTAAGGGTCACTTGCGCCACCGAAAATGTTAACCTCGGGTTAACACTCCATTTTATATGGAACTAGCTTTTGCCCGCGGCTTCGCCGTTAAATTCGAAAATTGCGGAATGCTCCATACGAACGTACACCCCCCATTTAAGGGAAGTGGGGGGTTAGAAAGAGACAAAAAGTAGCCTATGTCACTCTCCATCCAACTATCTCCACTTAAAAAATCACGTAAATTCGTCGCTCCGTTTTGCCGTGAAAGACGGACAAACAAACAGACACACACTTTCCCATTTATAATATTAGTAGGTAAGGATTTCACAGATGACAGCCCACTAACCCTGAGTTAACCTGGTGATGTATCACCAAGGTTAGTGGCCCTAAATGACAGAAATATTATGAATTTAGGAGCCATAGTAACATAATCATTTATTTCTGAAAATATGGTACAGTTTTGGTTTACGTAGGTTTGTTATGTATTATTTTAAAGTTATTTAAAAAAAAACCGGGACTTAATCGCGTATGACTACATTTTAAACTGACCGATGAACTGAACTGACTGATGTAGTCATACGCGATTAAGTTCCGATTTTTTAAAAATAATTATGTGTAATAATCGTGAAAGTTTAAATCAGTATTTTAAAGTTATTTTTAAGTATACATCAACATCACTTTTCTTGATCTGGGGCCTATTGCATAACAATTTACAACTCATATTACAAGCGGTAGTCCCCCTCCAATTCATTTTATAAGAAAGAGAGTTCCACTTGTAATACAAGTTGTAAATTGTTATGCAATAGGCCCCAGATCGGGGAAATATTGCAAAAAGGCCAGGTCAGAAGTACTCGAAACCGACGAGCGTGTATGAGAAACTTTATGAAAGTGTGTGAAGCGAAAGTGATTTGTCAGGATCGTAGTAAATGGAAATCCGTGATCTCTGCCTACCCCTCTGGGAAAAAAGCGTGATGGTATGTGTGTGTGTATGTATGTACATCAACATCAGCTTAAAAATATGGCGCAAGCGAATGTTATTTATTTATTGTTACTTTTGATGTCTGCAGATTTCGGACATCATCGGGCGCTCTATCGCCATCACGGAGCGCGCCGACGACCTCGGACAAGGCGACAGCCCTAGCTCCAAGATAGACGGAGACAGCGGCCCGCCGTAAGTCTGTCCCACTCTAAGGCTGGTTTTAATGTCACGCGGACCGTCTGTGCGACCAATTTGTATGAAGTTAATGTACTCGTCCGCGCGGACGCCACTCTAAAACGCTCCCTGAAGTTGACCGGCTGTTGTTGTCATCAACACTGTTTTTATAAATATTTTAGAAAATATTGTTAGGAATTGATAATTATTTCTACTGGCGGTAGCTTGAGAAAATACCTACTTAAGTTACAGCTTGGCAAAAGAG
Organism: Leguminivora glycinivorella; assembly: GCF_023078275.1. Taxonomy (NCBI): domain Eukaryota; kingdom Metazoa; phylum Arthropoda; class Insecta; order Lepidoptera; family Tortricidae; genus Leguminivora; species Leguminivora glycinivorella. Next base: position 6,130,504 of record NC_062995.1, on the reverse strand, counting down.
TAGAAATGGTTTTTTTTATCATAGCAACACTTGACTTTTCTCATACAAAAGCGACTCAATAGTTGCCACATGAATAACCTAACGACAAAATTAAAATTTTGAAAAAACCCCCGACCGCGACCTAGTGGACCGATTTTCATGAAATATGGCTAAGAAAAGAACAGTAAGAACACTCCCGACTAACTCAGCTTTCAGACAAAAAAAACTGAATCAAAACGGTTCATCCGTTCGAGAGCTACGATGCCACAGACAGAAACACATACAGACAGACAGACAGACAGACAGACACGTCAAACTTATAACACCCCTTCGTTTTTGCGTCGGGGGTTAAAAACGGTTTACATGGACGGTGGCACCCCTATTATTTTCTACTCTTTTTTGCCAGCCTGTAGATAAACTTTTAAGCGTCTGGTAAAGTTACGGCCGGCGAAAATAGTCGGTCAATGGCGGAAATAGTCCAGCTTTTTTCTTGAAGAACATTACATTAGCAGACGATCTTGTAACAAAAATAATATGATGATAAATTTACATTTATTTCGGGTAAATAACATATTTACACAAGACTTATATTGACCGGGATATAGACTGTGATTACCTTTTTGATTTTTGTCGAGCTCCCGATATTTCGACGCAGTTGCATGCATCATGATCACGGAAAACTGACGAAGGCGGGTGGATGTTAAAGTTGCATAGAAAGCGCGCGATCTACCCGGTCAATATGTCTAATGAAAATAACCGTGAATCATTCAAAACTCTTATATTTACACAATTTTAAAATAATATTACAGGTAAATTAAACTAAATAAATCTAAGATTAAACTTAAAATAACAAATAGTTCTATACAATATTCTATTTTTAAATTGACAGAATAGCGTGCGGCATCATAGCGCGCTCTGCCGGTGTGTTCGAGAACCCCAAACGCATATGCGCGTGCGACGGCGTCGTGGTGTGGGACGAGCGCGACCGCCCGCTGGCCGGCAAGGGCCGCCGGTGCTGCCAGAAGGTGAACCATTCACTCAGTCGCCCAAGCTAATTATAATTATTTAATTCGGTATATAGTCATAACTATACATCGTTCATTTATTGACTCATACATTCATCATCTACATCTACATTCATTCATTCACTCATACATTTTTCATTTATTCACTCATACTTTCATCATCCATCGTTCATTCATTCACTCATACATTTAAATGTATCATCTATCGTTCATTCATTCACTCATACATCATCCGTCGTTCATTCATTCACTCATACATTTAAATGTATCATCTATCGTTCATTCATTCACTCATACATTCACCATCTATCATTCATTCATTCACTCATACATTTAAATATATCATCTATCGTTCATTCATTCACTCATACATTCACCATCTATCATTCATTCATTCACTCATACGCCAAGCCATAAGCAAGGGCCGTCGGTGCTGTCAGAAGGTAAACCATTAGCCCATTCAGTCATCATTCATTATTTCTTCTTTCATTCGTTCAGTCGTCTAATCTAATAGTAAATGTTCACTTCGTTATACATTAATTAACCATTCATCTTTCAGTCATTCACTCATACAGCCTAGCGGGTAGTGACCCTGCCTGCTAAGCCGCGGTCCCGGGTTCGAATCCCGGTAAGGGCATTTATCTGTGTGATGAGCACAGATATTTGTTTTTCCATGAGCTGTGGCAAATGCCGGGGCAACGCAAGGAGGATAATGATGAATCATATAATTGAAATTCATGTATGCCGACTCTTTAAGATGAGATCGGCTTGCGTGCGACTCTAACAATCTATCTATAAAAGGAATGACTAGGCTTGTGCCGTTTCGTTCGTTGATCGGAGCGCTCCGATCTCGTTCAATCGCTCCCACGAACTAGTTCGCTTTTTTAGGTCTTTTGCTCATTTAGTTCAGCCAGACCAGCGACCACTGCGGTCGGAAAGATCAGAACGAATGGGACCGAATAGTGTCAAAATGATACGAATAGTCCACAGATCATTTCGGGCCGAAAGGTTGTAAGTAACCGAAGTTCAATATGAAAACATGACTTTTTGTGTTGCTCTGCTAAGTAGCTTCGCTCTCGGTCGGCGCAGTCACACACTCGTTCTCGATCCAAACCGTTCGCGCTCACCGATCCTATACTGAACTAAATGAGCAAAGACCAAGCAAAGACCGATTCTCAGAGCACGGAAAGATTCAGTTCATTTCGGTCATTGATGGGATTTTATTCCTAAAGTTCGTGAACGACACAAGCCTAGGAATTATATCAGAAACAAATTAACAGTTTCATTTTAATTTCAGGACAAGGAAAACGACAACAAGGAACAGAAGCCATGCTGCAAAGTTTAACTTAAAACTACCAGATGTAAGGCACAAAATGAAATTCTTCTCAATGTACACCGCTTCGGTGAATATAAGTAACTAATAAAATAACAGTAACTATGTGGAGTGGTCTCGTTAATAAAAATAAGAAAATATTATTATTCTTTATAACCTTTTCGCCGCCATCGACTTGATATGAAGTCAGAACATTTCGTGCCCATAAAGAGCATTATCGTACAGTATGACCACTCCCGCTCCCCGCTGAAAGTGCCGCCCACTCCCCTCTCGGTACCTAACAGCAAAGGATCGAGTATTATAGAGTTACTGTCGAAGTAAAATGTGTAATCACAGTGCATAGACTGCCATCTCTTGACACAGGCTTAAAACTTTTGAACCTCAGTTTTGACAATTTGGCCCATATTCTTAGCTTGATATGTTTTAAAATGTCAAATATTAATATTAACGCCATCTAGCTGAGCGTATCCCAAACGTGTAATGCCATCTAGGCCACCGTACCTTTTTCTGTATGGTACTGAGGTACGTTTTTTTCTTAGACTTTATCTGTCTATACGGAGTTTATTTATTTATTTATTTAATCTTTATTGCACAAAGAAAATACAATTGTACACAAGGCGGACTTAATGCTATAAGGCATTCTCTACCAGTCAACCTTCGGGCAAAACAGAGAAATTGTAGTTATGTAGGTGTGTGTGTAGTTATGTATGTCTTTGCTCACAGTTACCGCCTGTCAAAAACGCGTCCAGTCATATCTTACTCCTACAAGCATGGTACGCGTTCGGGTGCCCTCTATTTCGCCTATTATTAAATCGCATAACATAATTGTTCATAACATTGGCGATTTGGCGTTCGCCTACACGAGCTTGGACTGTGTGCTAGGAACGCGCCTCTTTCATATATTTGATCGCCAGTGTCCGAGGTGTGGTACAGTGGTAACACGCTATTACCTTTTTATGACTTGGCGGGGAATAGGTTAAGAAATTGCAAATTAATATTTTTATACCTACACTTGACTACCTATGAGAAATAGAAAATTTTGACATAAGTACGAAAGAGGTTCGTGACGAGTGGCGATAATTTGCACGAGTTCCGAATTCTTGCTCTTCGCACGAGTATTGTACGACGTTTTTAAGTACTTATAACCATACATGATATATGTATTTCCACAAATTAACACTTCTCGCACTAGTACAATAAAGTAGGTACCTAATCACCATGTGAACTCAAAAAAAACCTACGGAATTATGTAACACGGATGTAAACTCATATCATTTATTCTTTCCATTACTATTTACATATGAACTTAGTTACATAATAACAGGTTTCGTGAAATATCAATACAAAATAAAATGCAATTACATAGCTAAATAGGAACAAAAATATTCTGTGCTATAATTATAACTATTGTAAGTCTAAAGTTATTTTTTAAGTTTTGGTAACCCTAAACTTAATCCTCATATATTTATCCCCTTATTCATAAAACACACTCTAAAGATATCAAGCCGATAAAGTTCGTTTGTCCTTTTCCAACGTATTGGTGTGATAGAAAGGGACAAACGAACTTTACTGGCTTGATAACTTATGATAACGTTTTTGAACAAGGCGGTTATACTGTTCGAAAGACGCCAAAAAAAAGTAGTCTCTAAAAATATGTATAAAGTTGTTGGCGTGTGACTCCTTAAGGATGAAAACCCGTGAAATTCAATATTTCATGAATTTTTTTTAAGATAATTATTGCTAACTTTAGTTTTAAGTTCGGTTGAAAAAGGATACAATTAGGTTTTATTTTTATTTAATTAAATATGGGATTTGTTACTGTTTATAAAAAATACAATAAATTGTTGAACGTATGTTGTTCTTATTTCTTAAAATTTATCGAACTAGTGTGCTACGCCCGCAGAACTGAGAGTAACAGAGCGGTTTACATGTGTTGCGTACATACACGGCAAGCGTACATACATGTACCACGCGACGCCGCGCCACGTTCCTTAGAAGAGTTACTACTGGTGTATACTTTGGCGGACCCCTTTTTGTCAGTAGAAACGGCGCGAAATTGTTTTTTTTTTTTTTTTAATGGCAACACCATACGCGCAATCATTTTCTACAAACGTTAATGGCATAAAAACTATATTTTTGACTCCCGACGCAAAAACGACAGGGTGTTATAAGTTTGTCGTGTCTGTCTGTGGCATCGTAGCTCCCGAACGGATGAACCGATTTAGTTATTTTTGTTTGAAAGCTGAATTAGTCGGGAGTGTTCTTAGCCATGTTTGAATTGGTCTACTATGTCGGGGTTTTTTTCAAAATTAAATTTTGTTAGGTTATTGACAGTAGAAAATGGCGCGAAAATCAATTTTCCTATAGCAACACCATACGCGCTTAAATTTTCTACGAAAATGGCGTAGACTATGGCACTGGTCCCAACGCGAGCTAGTAAGCTATGAGTTATCGGCTATAAAAACGAACAAATGATAAGCACCCCCGTGCAAATAAAAGAGACACGGCGATTTTGATAGCTCACCGCTGCTGGGCGAGTAACTTTAAACATCGCCGTGTCTCTTTTATTTACGCGGGAGTGATTATCTCTTGTTCGTTTTTATACCCGATAGCTTGCGGTGGGACCAGTGACCTATAATATAGGCACTGGTTCCACCGCAAACTAGTAAACTTGTTATTCTAACACCACATCATGGACGGGAATTTCTTCGGTTTTATATCGATGTGTATAGGCACTGTCTGCGAGAGATGGACTCTTCTCATGGGCCGCTGAATTGGTGGAGGCGTTGTGCAGCCGGGAGGCTCTGCGAAACAGTACATTGTGTAACGTGGGGCGTAAGTTGGAGATTGCAAACGAGTAAGTTAAGCCGCGACGACTTCGTGCGGTGAAAATAAAAATACAGGTGCCGCAGCCGAATGGCTTCTGCGACGCGAAACGAAAACGAAACGCGAAAGGTAGTCTGGCTCTGTCGCACCAATACGCAAGAGCGATAGAGATAGATATCTTCGAGCGTTTCGTTTCGTGAGCGTTTGTGCTATGGGGTTCGTACCCAGGTAATTTCACGAAAGAGCACAGGAATGGAATAAACGAAACTTTGACTGAACACCTGTACAGTCTGAACAAAAAGAGTTTAAAGAAAAAGTGGCAACATTGTAGTGAATCAATATATGTGATAAAACGGGAGGACACTACTCTCTGGTCAGACTGTAGGTAATACAGAATTAAGTAAGGGAAGAGAATTGTAACTCCACACATCAGTAAATGCAAGTTATTTGTAGTGACATCTAGCGTCAACTAGCGTAAATTATCAGTACTGCTACTTGTCAATAGATGTCGCGACGAACAAATAGTCTAATGCTCAACATTTTTTCGCTAATATTACAATAGTATTAATCAGTACTCTGTTTTCAATTCCTTCTGCTTGTAATATAACTTGTAAACTGTTTTAATATTACATTTTTAGCAGACGCGACACTGTTAATTGGCACCTAGTGTCGAATAGTGGTACTGATAATACTGATATTTTACGCGTGATTTACGCTAGATGTCACCACAAATAACTTGCATTTACTGATGTACTTATTCCTCTAAGCAACTTACTGACACTGCTCCTGTCAGTCTTCAGCGACTGGTTAGGCGATGTAGGCCTCTTCTTATGAGGAGTCTTTATGAAACTAGAGCGAGCCACGACGATCGGTTTGGATTCACATCTCGGGCTCAGTAACGGGTCTTCTGGGTATTGCCGAGGATGTGACACCCTGTAATTATGAGTGGTGCATAATGAGCAGAGATTTGCGACGTTCTTTTTTCAAACCTTCTATTCCGTTACCGCAATACAAAATGTATGAAAAAACCGGCCAAGAGCGTGTCGGGCCACGCTCAGTGTAGGGTTCCGTAGTTTTCCATATTTTTCTCAAAAACTACTTACTGAACCTATCAAGTTCAAAACAATTTTCCTAGAAAGTTTTTATAAAGTTCTACTTTTGTGATTTTTTTCATATTTTTTAAACATATGGTTCAAAAGTTAGAGGGGGGGGGCCGCACTTTTTTTCCTTTAGGAGCGATTATTTCCGAAAATATTAATATTATCAAAAAACAATCTTAGCAAACCCTTATTCATTTTTTAATACCTATCTAACAATATATGACACGTTGGGGTTGGAATGAAAAAAAATATCAGCCCCCACTTTACATGTAGGGGGGGTACCCTAATAAAACATTTTTTTCCATTTTTTATTTTTGCACTTTGTTGGCGTGATTTATATACATATTGGTACCAAATTTCAACTTTCTAGTGCTAACGGTTACTGAGATTATCCGCGGACGGACGGACGGACAGACAGACATGGCGAAACTATAAGGGTTCCTAGTTGACTACGGAACCCTAAAAATGGTAACGGAATGGGAAGAAAACCTTGGAACAATTTTTTTTCCATTAGGATGGAAAGAGCTCGCGATTCTGAGTAGAAACCACATAACAATTTGTGTGTGTGTGGATTGAGTGAGCACCTTCCGAAAATAAAAAAAAATATGCTGATCATTTAGTAAAAGTTCTAAAACAATTGTAAAACGAATCTCTGAATTTGTAAAAAGATAAATCAAAAGATAAAGCCATTAACATGTGCTCACTCAGTTCTCACAAACTACCAACGAAAACAGTGAATATATTCATTTAACATATAATATTTATATACTAACATTTAGTAAAAAATAGGCCGACCTACCTCTATAAATATTAGATCACCTAGTGACGTATTTAATTTTTTACAAATAGTTTCTTATGCTCACTCAATCCACACACTTTTGAAAAGCCGAATTTTGATGAAAAACATAAGATTTAGACCGCTATTATATGTGTATAGTTTAGTAAGAGTGAAATGGGAATTTGTAAAATACAAAACGAACCACTAACGTGTCAGGTTTTTTTATAATAAATTTTTGTAAGTGCTCACTCAGTCCACACGTTTTGAGAAAGTTAAAAATGTAAATATCTTACGATTTGTAGCACCTAAGACACTCGAAAGTACTTCAACATTTAGTAAAAATTTTTACTAAATATCCACCATCTAATATTTTATATTCGTTGTCTGGTTTTAAAGATATTCAGACATAACTTTTCTCATACAAATGTATCAAGTAGGGTGACTACACTATGTCGGCTCCTGATTTTCCCCACCTTCCCATTGTCATATTGAGATTGGGGAGTTTCGTTCGTTCAATTTTGATAATATTAAACTAATACCATATTAATTATCCATCTGCAAACTGTTTTAGGTTATGTTCTTGGCCTAGTGATGATGTGTATTGTGTAATTTTTATCGACGTCAGGATAATAACCATATCGACATGCATGCATTAAAAAGGACATGAATGATAATTGATAAGAAACAAAGAATATAATACTTCACTAGTAAGAAACCAGAACCTGGTAATCTAATCGCGCTAACAGATGAGCGTACCGGATTTGTAAGTGGGAGCGAGAAATAGTTATTCTTTTCTCGCTCCCACTTACAAATCCGGTGAACTATTATCAAAATTGAACGAAACTCCCCAATCTCAATATGACAATGGGAAGGTGGGGAAAATCAGGAGCCGACATAGTGTGGTCACCCTACTTGATACATTTGTATGAGAAAAGTTATGTCTGAATATCTTTAAAACCAGACAACGAATATAAAATATTAGATGGTGGATATTTAGTAAAAATTTTTACTAAATGTTGAAGTACTTTCGAGTGTCTTAGGTGCTACAAATCGTAAGATATTTACATTTTTAACTTTCTCAAAACGTGTGGACTGAGTGAGCACTTACAAAAATTTATTATAAAAAAACCTGACACGTTAGTGGTTTGTTTTGTATTTTACAAATTCCCATTTCACTTTTACTAAACTATACACATATAATAGCGGTCTAAATCTTATGTTTTTCATCAAAATTCGGCTTTTCAAAAGTGTGTGGATTGAGTGAGCATAAGAAACTATTTGTAAAAAATTTAATACGTCACTAGGTGATCTAATATTTATAGAGGTAGGTTGGCCTATTTTTTACTAAATGTTAGTATATAAATATTATATGTTAAATGAATATATTCACTGTTTTCGTTGGTAGTTTGTGAGAACTGAGTGAGCACATGTTAATGGCTGTATCTTTTGATTTATCTTTTTACAAATTCAGAGATTCGTTTTACAATTGTTTTAGAACTTTTACTAAATGATCAGCATATTTTTTTTTATTTTCGGAAGGTGCTCACTCAATCCACACACACACTAACAATTTGTGTCGCTTAATTTTAAACCTGGGTAAATCCATTCTGCTTTAAGGCTGATTATACAAAAAATATGTATGATGATCTGAAAGATTATCAACCTTATAGCAGAATGGATTTACCTGAGTTTGAAGTTAAGCGACACATTTCCAAATCCAAAAATTAAGTGGGGTGGACAACTTTGAAAAAAAATGGTCCTATTTTTCTCTTACCTCCTGAAAGTGCCATATTTGAGGTGCGATGGAGTAGGGTCATGTAACCGTCGACGAGAGTCTACCGTCGTGGAGGAGGTCGCATCAGAATTTTTGTTTCTTGTGCTGTGGATAAAATAGTAGGTAGGTGTATTTTTTTCAGCAATTTACAATTAATCAATCCTTGTAGGGGAACGAGTTTAAGTTATTCTTTTACAACGGGGTCTTTAGAATAGTATAGTATTGCAAAAATACCTACTCACCTTACTCCTATGGTTTTGTTGTGTGTTGGATTTTTCAAAGAAGATTTTGAAGGCCGAGAAAGAGGGACGTCACGAGGCATTGGAGCCAATTTACTGTGAAATAATAAGTTAAATAATAAATAACTTAAAAAATCAAATTAGTATTTACCACAAAATTTATAACGACTAAAATACAATAAACATCACATTTAAAGCACCCTCCACGCGTGTGAACGGCGCTTGAAGTAGGCGTGAAAAGTTGACTTTCCAGTCGCGTTTTTCGGTGGAGGATAACACCGTAAGGAAACCGGACTAAGGGTGCGCGCCCACGGGCGACAAAGTTGCTCGGCGACTTACGTATTTGTATGAAAAGTTGCGTCGCTTCGTGCGCACTTTCATACTAGCCCATAGACCGATGATGTGAGCGACAAAAAAGTCGCTGCCAAAAGTTGTCCGTGTCCGCGCTATCTAAGTAATCACAAAACGGCCTAGTTGTCCTTGGTTGGAAGATGGCACTGGCAGTCGCTTTCGTGCCTGCGCTTCTTAAGTGGGTGATAGACGTACGTTTCTGGCTCTACGAGCTTTTTCGATCACCGTAAGTACGCGTACTTTAAAACCGCCGCGTACAGTTGTCGATTGTCGACGATCCAACCGGTTTGACTTACAGTTCATAAATTGTACTCAAAATAATGAAGCACAATGTAATAATTATTTTACAAGCAATTGCCAAACCAAAGACCTAACTTAACAGTGGTTCATAGTAATATCCAATGCATTAGGAATAAATACCTACAGCTAGAATTATTAACTAAAGAAAGCAATTGTGATGTACTCTGCCTTACTGAAACATGGGCCAATGATAGTCAGGTAGATAGCATGAAACTTGAAGACTATGTTTTAACATCGTACTACAACAGAAAACTATTTAAGCACGGGGGTGTGGCTATTTATGTAAAAGAACATATTAGAGTAAAAGAAAGAAAAGATATTGTAAAGCTTGCATTTGAAATGAGCTGTGAAATTGCAGCCGTAGAGTTGAAGTCGCCAAACATTGTCATAATCTGTGTGTACCGCCCTGAGCATGACTTTCCGACTTTTAAAGATACTATAAAAACGATATTCAATAAGATCACGCGCGAAGGAAAGAAGATGATCATGGCTGGCGATTTTAATCTCAATATTTTAAAGTCTGACAGTAGAATTAAACAATTTAAGAACATTTTAAATAATTATGGTTGTATATACCTTATTAAAGAACCAACTAGAATAAAAGGGCCAAGTGCTACTTGTATCGACAATTTTATAACTAATTTAGAGGACAACCTTTGCAAATCTCAAGTATTAGACACCAAACTATCAGACCATAATGTTATTACTGTCCAAATATCAGTGGAGTCAATAAATAATAATAGTAAATGTGAAAAATCTCCCATACTCGTCAGAAGCATGTCCAAATCTAACTATGAATATTTTCATTATCTAATTACTAGTGACTGTGATCTTTTACACCAAATTGTAACAAATTCTGACCCAAACTCTAAAATGAACTTACTAATGGAAGCGATAACTCACTACTTCAACATAGCTTTTCCAGAGCGTAAAGTATCAAAACCCACTTCTAATTATGTAAAATGGCAAACAAAGGGCATATCAATATCTAAACAAAATTTACAAAAATTAGAAATCTTACAAGAAGTTACACCTTGCGCTCAGAGAGAATATCATATAAAAACCTACAAAAAACTACTACGTAAAGTTTTGATCTCAGCAAAAAGAATAAGTTTGTCAGAAAGGTTAAATAAAGCTAAGAACACTGTTAAAGAATCATGGAAAATTATTAAAGAACAAACGAAACAAAACAAAAAAACACAAAATCATATTGAAGCGATAATTAATGATGATGGTAAATGCATTACTAATACAGAAGAAATCGCAAACTCCTTTAATAATTTCTTTTCTTCGGTTGCAGAAAAAACGGCTGGGCACCTAATTAATGACAAAAAAACATGCAAAGACTTCCTATGTAAAGTTGAACGTCCAAACACGCGTATCAAGTTTATTCCAATTGATAGAGTTGAATTATTTAAGACAATAAAGAAGTTGAAGGATAAATGTTCCAAAGACGTATATAATGTAGATTCTCGTTTTGTTAAAAAAATATTCTTAGGAAATAACTACTTACTAGAAATCTTACTAAATATTATTAACAGCTGCCTAACAGAGGGTATATTTCCACAATGTCTCAAAATAGGGAAAGTAATTCCACTTCATAAGAAAGGAGCAACAGAGGACCCTAACAATTATAGACCTGTTTGCATACTTCCAGCTGTGTCTAAAATATTAGAGTCTGTAATTAAAAATAAAATAACCGAGTATTTCGATAGTTACAGTTTGTTTAATTCGAACCAATATGGGTTCCAAAAGGAAAAATCAACAGGAATGGTGTTGCGTAAAGTTATAGATTTCGTGCTTTCAGCCTTGGACGGATCACAAAAATGCTGTAGTATTTTCTGTGATCTGTCTAAAGCGTTTGACTGTATCCGCCATGATGTTCTATTAATGAAATTGGATTACTATGGATTTAAACACCAAGAACTTAATTTGATAAAAAGCTACCTAAATAACAGAAGTCAAAAAGTAAATATCAATGGCACATCTTCAAAAGAAATAGTCGTAAATGTTGGTGTACCACAAGGATCTATCTTGGGCCCAATTTTATTTTTAATATATGTTAATGATTTACCGGAATGCATACCCAATTACGCTATGGTTACCCTATTTGCAGATGACACACATGTGGGCTTAAAAGAGACTAACCTAGACAAACTGGAACAGAATATCAAAAATATCATGAAAACGCTTGGAGAATGGTTCAATGCTAACGGAATCATTTTAAACTCTAACAAAACTACATTATTGACATACCATAATAAAAATATAATTGATAGTATAAATATTAGTGAGATAGGATTAGTAAACGTAACTAACACAATATTTTTAGGATATCATATTGACAATAAGTTAAGTCACTCATTTCACATTGACAAAATTTGTAACAAAATAGCTTCAGGAAATTATGCACTATTAAAACTAAGACCCTTAATCTATGCTCTAGTTCACGCTCATCTGAATTATGCTGTAACTACTTGGGGCAACGCAGTCGGAATAAAAAGAATTCTTATATCTCAAAAACATTCAGTGAGAATTGTATACAATCTACGCAAAGGCACTTCCGTTAGAGAATTCTTTATAAAAAGTCGAATCATGACAGTAATTTCATTGTACATATTTAACTGCCTATTAGAAATCCACAAAAGTAAGAATGATTTTAAAACGCGAAAGGACATTCATACATATAACACACGAAATAAGTATAAGCTATGCGTTCCTACAACAAAGTTAGTCAAAACATTTAAACAAGGTATCTCCTTAAAAGTTACTCTTTATAATTTACTGCCTGTAAACGTAATAAATTTAACATGTACGGAATTTAAAAATAAACTGAAACGTTTCTTTCAATGTAATCCGTTCTATTCAATCAATGAATTTACTGAGAAAATGAAAAATAATGTACATCTTATATGAATTATATCTTTGTTTTATATAAGCTATTTTAAGACATTGCATGATTAGTTTTAGCAATGACCTGTAATTGACTTGCTAGATGTAACGTGTTTTGTTACTTGGCCAAATAAAGAAACTTGAACTTGAAACATCTTTAAGTACGCGCTTGCTCGTGCGTCTATCACCCACTTAAGGTTTTGTTGTCAAAGCGGACCCCAGACTCCCATGAGCCGTGGCAAATGCCGGGATAACGGAAGGAGGATGATGACTCATATATATAATTACGGACTTAATCGCGTAAGACTATAGAGGAATAAGTAAGGAAAGAGTTGTGACATCTAGCGTCATCCACGCGTCAATCACGCGTCAAATAGCATAAATTATCAGTACCACTATTCGACACTAGGTGCCAACAGTGTCGCGTCTGCCAAAAATGTAACATTAAAACAGTTTACAACTTATATCACAAGCAAAAGGAATTGAAAACAAAGTACTGAATAATACTATTGTAATACTAAGTACCTAGCTAAAAATTGTTGAGCTTTAGACTTTTTGTTCGTTGCGACATCTAGTGACAAGTAGCAGTACTGATAATTTACGCTAGTTGACGCGTGGATGACGCTAGATGTCAGTACAATAAGTAACTTGCATTTACTGATGTATGGTCGAGTTACAACTATTTCCTTACTTATCAATATATTGAGGATGATGACTGTTCGTGCATTTATACTTACGATCACGGTGTTTTCAGTCAAAGGAAATAGTAGGGTAAACGCAGCTATTAACGCCCCCCTTAAGGCAATTTTACAATCGGGTCTAATTATTAAGTATACACGTTGTTCAAACATTTTATTTTCCTATTACATGTGATACTATGATAATTAAAAAAGGTAAATATTGTGTTACTTGTACTCAAACTAAACATTATGATATTAAAAATCTATTTTTAAATTACTGAGTCGATTGCTACCATTAGCGACCCATAAAAATGCATATGAAGCTATCAACGATTTTTAAGCAGCTATTACCGATTGTGTTATAAGTATGAGTAATTACCTGAACGCCCAGCGAGTACACAGTACAGCAACACCTAGTATAGTGGCATAGTCCACAGGTAACGGGTAATTTATTAAAAACATGTTCAGCATTGTCATCGAAGATTCATTTCTATTGTACCTATTCCTACCTACTTTTCTACCTATTCATATAACATTTTTCACGTCTATCATGCCCACTAAGAAATAGAACAAAATGAAATCACAAATCAAAACAATTATATATTGTGTTACTTTAAAAATTTTAAAAGTTTGTTTAACCCTTCGTATCTTGAAACCCTCGCAACCCTCAGATGCTACATTCTGAACCACTCGCTACGCTCATGGATCAATATTGAAGTCTTTAGCTTGCTCGAGTATCATTATTAGATAGTAGGTTTCAATATTTGTACGTGCCGTTAAACAACAAATTTGCCCCCTTGTAAAACAAATTTAACTTTTGTCGTGATATTTTTTCCTACAGTGCTGCAAGAGAGGCACAACCCAAGAGGCTGTATTAGGCAACTCTTCTTGGTACCAAAGCCACATTTTTGTTAAAACTTGTATGTTTGTAATAATTGTATGGCTTTAATAATATCTTTAATATTATAACCTACTTATTTAGGAACGATCGGTCATACCTTCTCATGGTTTGTAATAGCGATTTCTATGAGTCGTTGAAAGAATATGTAAGCACTAACGTAAAATGTATGACCGACCCATATTAAACAACATTATTATTGTTATTTTATTATTGTTGTGGCTACTAAACACTTTGTTATTACGTGATATTCAAAATTTTTGACATAAAATCAGTTTTTATGGGTAAAACTCCTTCACAAACAATGTCTTACACAATATCCGTTTTCCAAAAATATTTTTATTTTAGTAAACTTTACAACGTCAAAAGAAGAAAACTAAGTACAAATGTGTATGTCGTTAATAGCTTTTTGAAAAAAACTATTATTTGGGTCTCAAACAATCTATAAACATACTTATGTTTCTAAAGAATAATATTGTAAAAGAAAGAAAAACTTAACATGACGTTATAGTCATTACCGACCTATGGGTCGTTGATAGCTGCTACTACTAAAACTGATGAAGCTATCACCGCCCAAATTTAATTTCATGTTTTATGTATGTTAATGGATGTTTTTTAACAAATCGTGATAACCAATCTATAATTTATAAATGACTGAATATAATTAACAACAAAAGTAAATGTAAAATAGTCAATTGTTAACATAAACGTCTTAGCCAGATAAGTCAAATCCTTACTTGAAAGTGCAAGCGCCAGTATGGAATGTCCTTCTTCTTCGGTACCCACGACTTGATTGACGTATTATTATGATTTCTCGAACTACCACTCAAACTAATGTAACACTACCCTATACTCAAGAAATAAACGCTTTTAGAAAATAACCTACCTACCCTCACGTTACTAGTGGCAACGGATAAATGCCGAATTACTTATTAGATCGGTAATACCTTCCGATTTTCGATGGAGCGTTAACAGCTGCGTTTACCCTAAATCCGATGTACTTAGGATATGTTTAGGAAACTCAACGATAGAGGGCGTGAAAAACAATTATATACCGTAGTGCAAGTTGTTTGCTAGATGTCACTGGTGGGTACCGCAAATTGGGCAATGACTTGTTGTCGTAAAATGTATAAGTATTTTTTGATGTCCAAATTGTTCGCTAGATGTCGCTATACCACCTGCAAACAGTGACATCTAGCGAACAACTTGCACTACGGCATATAATTGTTTTTCACGCCCTCTATCGTTGAGTTTACTAAACATATCCTAAGTACATCGGATTTACTATTTCCTTTGACTGAAAACACCGTGGATAACTCTATACCATACTGTTCAATATACTCTATGCTTACGATATAGCTACAGCATCGTATGCAGGTCCGCTGGTCTGCCAAGAAGACGGCGATTTGGAGATCTTGGATGGCTTGGAGAAGGACACTCGCCGCAATGGGGCTCCCGATGGGTGCTGGCTACAAATTTTATTATTAATATTTTCTAATACCATCTGTCGCTTTGGTAAAACTAGTGCCTACGGCCAAATCTTGGAATTAGTTGTCAGAGCGGACCCCAGGCTCCCATGAGCCGTGGTAAATGCCGGGATAACTAACGCAAGGAAAATGATGATGATGATCAGCTGTACATTTTTTAAATAAATAAAAAATCTTTTATTGTGCCAGAAAAAGTGCTTAAACTACTTATATTTTTATTTGTCGTAACTATTACTATGGTAAAAACCAAGACAAAGTTAAGTAAGTGTATTTCTGACCCCCGTACTAGTATAAACTGCATTACGGTTAAAGCTAGGAACATATTACGTGGACATCCGCCGTCGCGCGACCGCGGACGCGTATCTAGACAATGAATATACATATAAACTTAACCGTGCAAACTATCGATCGTCGGTCGTGGACGTGGACGTCCGATCGAAATCTGGCTCGCTGGATGTTTTAGTCAGCCGAAGCCACGTCCCGAAGACCGTGCACACTGATCGGTCGCGGTCGCGGTCGCTCGACAGTGGACGTCTGCGTAGTAAGTATGTTCCTAGCTTAAACCTCATAATTTTTCAAATGAAATCCTTTCAGGACAAACTGAACAAAAGCATAGGTCAGATAAATATATGATTATCCTTATTTAAAGCAAAGTTTTTGTTAAATTACTGCCTACGTTTATAAGTTTGTACTAATAGGCAGTCAAAGTGGTATTAAGCACAATAGTAATATACAACTTACTGTATGCCACTAATCTTCTTGGACTTTTGTTCGTTCATTTCAATTTATCTTCCTTATTTTTCATATTTTATTGTAAAATCATTCACTACTATTAAATTTAGATTATTTGTGACATGATATATTTCAAATTTTGTCATCCCGGGTTTTGACATTCATTGCATTCCATTTCACGTATATTATTTATATTTTAATATAAGTTAGTTCATCAATTTTTTTTACTAATTAAAACCTATTATTATTTAATTAATATTAGAGCATTAACAACGTATTATACTAAAACAAGTTGATCTCATAATTATTAACTCGTTAACGAAATGTTTTATTCAGAAAATGTTGCTATCATTTCAATTTTTCTTATAATATACGCAAATTTGTTGACACTGATTTTTCTGCAACAGAAAGGGTAAAAAGCCAGATATCAGATTATCTCTCTCACATAAAACATAAGTCTAAATAATCATACAGTTTATATGTTTGTACTGGTTAAAAAAAAGGAATAGGTACATATTACTATTACGCGCTTGTGTATTCTTGTGATATTATATTACGTCTTTATCTCCAATCCTGACAAAGGAAACAGTTCAGTAATTATCGTGGGAATTGTAATAAAAAAGATATTAACTTTTCCTTTTTTTACGATTTTTGTATTTCTAATCCTGGTCACCCTAAAATAATCACATTCAAGTATTTACCTGCTAATTACGCTACTGAACATGAAATGGTCTATATCATGTCAAACTAAAATCAACCTTGTGTATAAAAAGAGGAAGTATATTTTTCACAATATGATTGCAGCATATGTTTGTTTGACATTCTGTGTTTGTGTGCGTAAGATGTAATGACGCGATGTATATTTTTTTTAATTTGTAGTTTACGTGACTCGAAGAATGATCCGTGTGGCCTCGTGTTCTTTGCCGGTAAATATTAATTTATTCACCACGCCATAATAATTAGTTTATTAGAGCGTAGAAAAGTACAATTAAACGTAACACTTAGCTTTTCTAATAGTTTAACTCCCTAATAAATCAAATAGGATAGCGAGAAAAGCGCATATAAATTGAAAAGGTCGTGTTGTTGTCTGATCTAAAATTAATTTATTGTGTATGTGTGTGTGGCGAGGAGTAATTTGTGTTGTAGTGTGTGTAAACGTCAAAATTCTTGGAATCAGCAGTAGCGGACGTATAGCCGCTCGATACAGGTAAATTCTAGGGATATCGCGTCCCTGGATTTCGTGATATTAGTTCGGCCCGGGAGCAACAGGTGCGTTGACAAAACCTATCATAATTCTTAGCTGAACCCCTTTTGAGAACGTTTCTAAGTGTTGCGTAGTTACATGTGATGTTTTTTGCTCTGGTTTGTTATGTTTTAATAAGCTCTTTGTTCCCTTTGAGTAATTATTTTGTTCCCGAGGTGTTGTTTAACATAATTTACAAAGGTGGAGCACCCCTGCTGCTATTTTTAATTTCAGAGTAGATGAAGAAAAAAAAACACTTTTTTTTTTCTTTTTCAAGGCTATGATAACAAAAGTGTTGCATAATTTTATTGTGTATTTGTATACGTTATTTTCCTCATAGTAAATTATCTAATGGAGCATAATCATCAATGATTAGTTGTATATAAACTATCCTTATTGATGAATAGGAAGGAAGATATACTACTGCATATTCAATTGTTGATTCATCCAAAGAAAACATCTTGTAATAAATTAACTTAATCGAATCGACAAGGACATCGATTTGTCGGAGAAGGTTCAACGCAGCTTCACCAAAATACCGAAGAAACTTAAAAAAATGTCCTATGAGGAAAGATTGGAGTTCCTAAAGCTTACAAGCCTGAAGGAGCGTAGAGAGCGTGGAGACCTGATCGAGACATACAAAATACATACCCAACATTATGACCTCAAAGATTTTCATAAAATGCTAGAACGTAATAACAACACCTGTCTGAGAGGTCATCAGTATAAACTCATAGGTCATACAACAATCCTCATAGATATTTCTTTAGTAATAGAGTGGTAAAAGCTTGGAATCAGCTCCCGGAGGATGTAATATCGGCCCAAAGTGTAAACGAATTCAAGAATAAGTTAGACAAGCACAGTGCTAATTCCACATAACACCTGAAACCTCTACCGACAACTGGATACAGGCTTTATCAGTTACTACAACTGCCTGCCTGCTTTACAAATAATAATAATAAAATAATAATATCTCTAACAGTCAGTCAGGCAGACATTTTATCATAAATCAAAATAAAATAGAAAATAGAATAGAAGAACTTAAAAGATAGTATTTTATAAAGCATAACTGAAATGGTCTCGACTCAGCTTCATGCCAAGGGACCTTTGAGGACCCTGATGCTGGTCTTCCGTGGGGACCCTTCCAAAAGAACTTGTTCCTTATCATAACTTTATTTAGTAAGAATGTAGATGTATTTACAGATACAATTTTTTGTATTAACTATGTTTGATTGTTATTCTATTTTCTCTGGTTTGATAAAAAAAAAAATTCAAAATTGAGAAGCTTAGAAATGCTTCTTCCTCCTATCTTGTCATTTCAGTAAACGATTCTTAAATCGTCACCTTTCTTACTTGTCCGTATTAATACCAAAGACATATGTAACTCTGTATAGACGCATAAAGTCTAAGAAAAAAAAAAAACCGGCCAAGAGCGTGTCGGGCCACGCTCAGTGTAGGGTTCCGTAGTTTTCCGTATTTTTCTCAAAAACTACTGAACCAATCAAGTTCAAAACAATTTTCCTAGAAAGTCTTTATAAAGTTCTACTTTTGTGATTTTTTTCATATTTTTTAAACATATGATTCAAAAGTTAGAGGGGGGGGGACGCACTTTTTTTTCCTTTAGGAGCGATTATTTCCGAAAATATTAATATTATCAAAAAACGATTTGAGTAAACCCTTATTAATTTTTAAATACCTATCCAACAATATATCACATGTTGGGGTTGGAATGAAAAAAAATATCAGCCCCCACTTTACATGTAGGGGGGGTACCCTAATAAAACATATTTTTCCATTTTTTATTTTTGCACTTTGTTTGCGTGATTGATATACATATTGGTACCAAATTTCAGCTTTCTAGTGCTAACGGTTACTGAGATTATCCGCGGACGGACGGACGGACGGACGGACAGACAGACATGGCGAAACTATAAATAAATAAATATTATAGGACATTCTTAATTTCTTACACAGATTGACTGAGGCCCACGGTAAGCTCAAGAAGGCTTGTGTTGTGGGTACTCAGACAACGATATATATAATATATAAATACTTATATACGTAGAAAACATCCATGACTCAGAAACAAATATCTGTGCTCATCACACAAATAAATGCCCTTACCGGGATTCGAACCCGGGACCGCGGCATAGCAGGCAGGGTCACTACCGACTGCGCCAGACCGGTCGTCAAATAAGGGTTCCTAGTTGACTACGGAACCCTAAAAACGTACCTCAAAGCCATAGAGAAAAAGGTATGGTGGCCTAGATGGCGTTACACCTTTGGGGAATGCTCGGCTAAATGGCGCTAGACGTTTTAACACATATCAAGCTAACAATATGGGCCAAATTGTCAAAACTGAGGTTCAAAAGTTTAAAGCTTGAGTCGAGAGATGGCAGTCTATGCACTGTGATTACACATTTTACTTTGACAGTAACTCTATAATACTTGATCCTCTTCGTTAATACTAATTTGACTACATCGGTCCTACCTAGTTTGTCTACATCCTATTTTGGCATTATCAACTATTCAACATTGTCCCATGCACTTATCTAATTTTCCAACTGATTACTTGTTGGTCTGTCATATTTGACCACTGCCAACATTGTGCAGCGTGCGCGACAGCCACCACCCCACCAGTCTACTGGCCGTAGTGGCAGGCAGGGAGATGGGCACTTGTTAGGCACTGGAAATGAAATGAATTTGGACCAGATAGGAATGCGGAAAAGATAGGAAAGGAAAGCCAAAATGTAGGGATGTTCACAAAAGTGTCCCAGTCTCACAATTTAATGAAAATAGTTTTTGGTTTATGCACTTATATGCTAGAGTTGTGCCTGCTCGTTCACTGAAAAGATCACTCCCAACTAGTACAATCTCCAAACTGTAATAGTTCGTTCTTTTAGGACATTTAGTAAAGTAGTACACTGAGACAGCAAGAGACAAATTGTGCATATGGCGTACAGTAACGCTCGTTCGTACTAGCCGAGAGCTGATCGGCCGTTTTCGCTTGCTCTCGGTCCGAGTCAGTCGGTTCTAGTTTGGTTGCGGTCGGATCACACGTATCGCTTTGCTGTCATGTCATTGTCACTCCTCGGCTCTTTGCTCCTTTCGCTCCTGTGTGTCGCTACAGTGTACTAAGTGTACTAGAGACAGGGGCGGCTCACTCCGCGATTCTATCGCCGCGCTACAAGTACATCCTGGCGGCCGCGAGTTCGCGGCCTACTCAGGGGTGGCGCGCGTTCTCACGGAATGCACGTTCGCACTTTCTATTGTTACTTTACGTCGCGAGTTTTTTTAAGGTTCATATGTGATGTCCGCGTGTCGAATGGCTAATAATACTTAGTTAAATAGACATCATGAATAAAATACTTAAATACCATAGGACATTCTTACACAGATCTACTACTAATTAAGTCCCACGAAAAAGTTCAATAAGGCTTGTAATGTTGGAACTTGAACAAAAATATATAAATACAGTATATATACTTAGAAAGTACCCAAGACTTGAATACTCGTATAATAGTATAACATTTTATGTGAGTATTAATTCGTTTTAATCCATAGGTAACCCTATCACCGGACGCCGCGCACGTGCGGCTCGTTTCTTTGTAAGAATTTTGTAGGTATTTAAAAAGGCGGCATTTCGTAAACATCAAAGCAGTGAGCCTTCTGTACTTGTACTATTATATATTCTGTGCTAGAGAGTAGAATCATTTGGGAGTAGTTCGGTCTAGTACAGTGCAGGGAATCGTGTCTTTTGTACTATTAGTACATGTACTATACACAAGCCTATTATATACTATTTTATAAAAATCACAAAAATAAAGGGCCTATCACGATCAAGTCTCACTCACTTATCATCACTGTAGGCCTAGCACATGATGGCCGCGGGAGTATGTCGCCGCGAGATAGACTACCCGTCCTTATGTTATTAATACAGTTAGAAGAAGACGTGGCATTTATCTCGCGGCGACATACTCCCGCGGCCATCATGTGCTAGGCCTACTGATCACTTTATTAGTAAGTCATGGAAAAATATTAATTTTTAATTATATATGTGTTTTTGTTACAGTTTTACATGTATTAACTCAAGACTGAAGTTTGGGAAACAAATATTGCAGTATTAACAGATATATAGTTTTGGTAAGCATCCATTTATTATGTCCTTGCTTTTTACTAAACAAAGCTAACTTAAATAATTACTCCCTTATTCATAAACGTACTCTAAAGTTAGCCGATAAAGTTCGTTTGTCCCTTTCCGACGTATTGGTGTGATAGAAAAAGACAAACAAATTTTCTATCTATCTATATTTCTATCTAGCCTTTTCTTCTGAACATGGTCGCGTAGTTCAGTGTGCCTGTTGGCAAAGGCCTCCAGCTCTTTCCAGTGTTTCCTCTGCCTGGCCAGTCTAGTCCAGAAAGGCCCTACAGTGGTTATGATTTCGTCCTCCCTCGGTGAACAAACTTTACCAATTTTACCGGCTGGCTTGATAGAGTACGTTTATGAATAAAGGGGTTAGTGTCCGCGGAGTTTATCCGCCGCGTGAACTCCTATATGCCTGAAGAGCCTCCAAATTGGCCCAAAACATGTCGCAGCAATAGCGATATAATAACGTGAGTACTACTGTAGATTCATTAATTATTTGAAAATATCTCACGAGTTTAACGTGTATAAAACTAACTTATTTAATTCAGATGGCCTAGGATGGTCTAGAATGTTAACTGCATAAGCTGAAGGTCCGGGTTTAATTCCCGGCTTGGCTCCCAGTAGATAACAGCTGAAACTGTATAGGATTTTGTAATATCTTTACTCCGGTACTAAAACTTTTCAATATGGTGTTAAGGTTGATTGCCATGATAGAGGAATAAGTAAGGGAAGAGTTGTAACTCCATAAATCATAATTGCAAGTTATTTGTAGTGACATCTAGCATCAAATAGTGTAAATTATCAGTACCACTACTCGACATTAGGTGCCAACAGTGTCGTGTCGCGTCTGCCAAAAATGTAATATTAAAACAGTTTACAACTTATATTACAAAATACAAGCAGAAGGAATTGAAAACAGAATACTGATTAATACTATTGTAATATTAGCTAAAAAATTTTTGAGCATTAGTCTTTTCGTTCGTCGCGACATCTATTGACAAGTAGCAGTTCTGATAATTTACGCTAGTTGACGCGTGGGTGACGCTAGATGTCACAACAAATAACTTGCATTTACTGATGTATGGAGTTACAATTACAACTCTTCCCTTACTTATTCCTCTATGACTGCCATGTAAGATTTAAAATATTGCTTAACCCTTCAGGTGGCGAAATCCGGGAGCCGACCGCACGTAAAGTGGCAGGTAACCGGGAGCCGGACTTGAAATAAAAAGCTGTTGAGTGGCAAGGATACCGCTAAAATGACAGAAAAAGTTTACCCTTGAGTGGCGGGGCCCTCACGGGTGGTCATCGCGAATGTTACTTATGTTACAAAAATAATAATTACTCAAAAAATGTAGGGATGTTGTGCATAAACCATATATCACCGGATTCATTATGAAACGGCTAAAATCATTCCATAGAAAAAAATACATTCCATTTATGTGAATTTTGCTAGACTCGATCAAATATCAGATGGCTACATTTTCCACTTCCATTTATTAAAGTAACTTTATCTAGGCAAAAAAACAGTAAATTGGAGAAAAAAGTAATTCAGGGACTTAAATATACATTTATTTACACTTATATCTCTTTTTTTAATATATTACAGTACAATTTTTGCGAAAAAGACGGTTTTTAAACACGTGTCTCAAACATGGCAGGCGGATGGTCCAATCAAATTGGGTCATATTTCAAGTTGTTTTGCAGTTGAAGGTGTTGAACTTTTACTGAATGCCGTCCTTGTTTAGTGACGAATGGTTCGTGCAAGTATGAGGAAGCTAGATATAGTTTTAGACGGTTTTATTTATATATTTAGGTATATCGTCGCACGGGGTCCGGGAGCCGGTCCCTGCCACTTAACAGCTTGTTTTTCCCAGAGTCCGGCTCCCGGCGCCTGCCACTTAACGGAATGTTTTATAAAATGACCGCGCCACTTCTCCCCTATGCAACTTGTAGCTCTGCCACCTGAGGGGTTAAGTAAATTTATCTAATTGGCAACCAAGGTAATTTTTTTTTCTGTATGTATATATGACATCATCAAGTGAACATGTAAAAGTGTGAAAATATAATAGAACTAGCTTTTGCCCGCGGCTTCGCTCGCGTTAGAAAGAGACAAAAAGTAGCCTATGTCACTCTCCATCCCTTCAACTATCTCCACTTAAAAAATCACCACAATTCATAGCTCCGTTTTGCCGTGAAAGACGGACAAACAAACAGACACACACTTTCCCATTTATAATATTATTAGTATGGAAGTATGGATTACAGGCTCTAATTACTTTCCTTAATATAATGAATTGAATACCAAAGTTTAAAGCTTTTTGTTTATTCTGTCAGATTCAAGATGTCGCTGTGGGCGAGGGCTCAGCAGCTACCCCAGGAGAGCTTGCAGAAGGTCAGTACCATCCATATTTGGGCGAATCAACTTTTTGACCGACTCAAATCTGTCCGCACATTCTTAACATAGTTGTGAAATTTCACCCTTACATAATGAATTTTATTGGTATTTTTCACTTTAGCCTGTATATTAAAACATGACCCTAACTGTTAAATCCAATAAACTGAAACTTTGTTCATTAGAAGTTCGATTTCTTGGTAACTCCAGAGACATTTTGAGTAACGCCAGAGACACCAAAAATGTCGGTCAAAAAGTTGATTCGCCCATTTAATACTTTGCTACGACGAACCCGCCTATAAGATAGACTGTAGATAGACATAGACATCTACAGTCTATAATCCCATTACGAATTGAACGGAAAAACGCAAAAAACAACAACTTAAGAGCTGTAAAAAATCACCAAAATTATTTATTAATTTTTTTTGTAAAAGCAGCAACAGCTTCTGAAAAATGCAGTTCTCCAATTTTTTCATTTTTTTGAATGCTTATAAACCGGAAACGGAAACGAATACAAAAAAAAATAAAAATGTACATCTATTCAGAATATTGAGCAGTATAACTATGCCAAATTTCAACAAATTCTGAAACATGACTCCATTTTTCTGGCCCGCTTGGCGTGAAATGTCCCACTGTCAAAGTAACACGTGCAGCTCAAGTCAGGGGCTCTCAAAGTAAGGGCCGACAGAAAAACAAATAACTTTTAGTCAAAAGGTCGTCGGTCGGTCGCCTTGTGGTGTACGGAACCCTTGCAACGCGAGTACAACTCTCACTTGGCCGGTTTTTGTCTAGTAGTGAATGTGTTATGGAATTGGTGATCAGAAAACTTTTTTAGTCCACCCCAAATGGTTTTTTTTTTTCGAATTTAACAAGAGGTGGCTTGGGCTCGTAGCCAAATGGCATTTTTACGACGCGAATCGAAACGAACCGCCTGGCCAGTGGCCCCGTAGCCAAATGGCACAAACGCTCACGAAACGAAACGCCTGTAGATATCTATCTCTATCGCTCGTGCGTATTGGCGCGACAGAGCCAGACTACCTTTCGCGGTATTTCGTTTTCGTTTCGCGTCGCAGAAATGCCATTCGGCTACGGCACGAGGCATCTTCTGGGCGAGCTCACTCTATCGTAAGCCACGTCTTTCCCTTTTGCTAGTCTGTGGCCAAGAGTAAGCGCATTAGATAAAAACAAACGGTGTAGTTCGAGGGATCTCTAACTTGACCTTTTTTTAGGGTTCCGTAGTCAACTAGGAACCCTTATAGTTTTAAGACTCGTTTTAATTTGATACAATTAACTAATTCCCTCTTCGCATGTGTATTGTGTGTCAAAAACGTTTTTTTTTTTATTCTAGGTACGCGCTATCTATGGTGACCACTTCCCAATTGAGGTCCGTCATTGCTTGGCGCCGTGGATCGAGAGCAAAATATGGTAAGTACAAGAGCATGGACAAGACAATACATAACTTTTTTTTTAGTTTGAATAGGTAGACGTTTGACCACGATCACACCTGATGGTAAGTGATGATGCGGTCTACGGTGGAGCACGCTTACCTATGAGATACCTATTTACTCTCGCTTTAAAGAGACCTGGATTGTACTCATGTGGAAAAACAGACTCAGGCAGGGCATTCCACTCCTTGGCGGTTCGCAAAATAAATGTTGAAGCGAAACGCTTAGTGCTTATGTTTGGAATACTCACCGTGAAGCTTAACTGTACTTTTATTTATTTAATCAAAAAGTAACATAATTACAGTTTACAATTTACATTAAGGCACTGTGAAACTACAAAACACAAAACAAGACAAACGATAAATAATACAAATCGTCACTACTTTGAAAAAAAAACTTGTATCTTCGTCTGTCAATGAAAAGAAAATTGTAGTAAGTATGTATGGAATGCATATAGACTTACTGCGTTTTAACTTTGAGGAGCAGCGTGAGATACGAGATTTTTTCAAAATAGTGACACAACAGTAGTGACAGCGCCACGCCGCCTGAATGTAATTTTATTTAGGCAGCGTGGCGCTGACGTCCGTTCCGCGTCGGCGGACATGCGTCTCTTGAGTATGGACGGTCCCTTATATCACTAAATGTTGGTAACACAGAACTTAATTTAGATAGAAGAAACAAATTCATATATTTGTATAGGGGCCGAGCGTGTCAAATTTTGTACTGAAGTTTATTCTTGCCTGTAATTTTAAATATGTCTCAGGCTCTTGATTGTTCATAATTTTTGTTGTGTTGTTGCAATTGAATATCACGTAACGAGGCATTTTTTATGCTTTGATTGACTTCAACTTACAAAAATTGACGCCCGAAAGCTGCAAGCTGCGAGTAAAGACGGACAACTCAGTGGATTTCACTGAGTTCATTTGACACGCTAAGTAGATACGTTTGCTTGATCTATGGTATATATGACATCTGTGGTTGGTAACAAAATAGGATCAATTAAAATTTGCTGATGTGGCTATGTAGTCAGGGACCAAACGACCTCTTTTACAAAAAGTCGTCGACATCTCTTCTAAATACCTAAAACAGGTATGGATGTGTTCCTCGTTATCTCCAGATTACGAATTGACCTGTTTTAGTTTAAGGAGGGGGGGACGGGTTGAGAAAAAGGGGGGAGAAAGATGGCGGCCGACCATCATAGATATTTATTCACATCTCGACTCCTATGGCACCAATCTGTTCGTGCAAGGTGTCGTTTGAAAGCTTATTAAACCTACTTTAATTGTTTTCAAATAACTATACTCATAACAGTAACCGTTTACGAAATATTTGAAAATATGTGTTTTTTTATCGCGCATGAGTTGCACAAGTACTAGAAAAAATGCGTCTAACTCAATAAACAATAACTTTACCGCAATTGATGTTATTATAAAATTTTCGCGTCTATTCATGCTCTTTTTAAAAATATAAGTTTCATTGGTATATGATAATATATAACCATGTAATTACGAATTTGGTTTAGCAGGAGTCACTCTGCCCGGTCGCAGAAATGGGCGCTGACCGTAGTAAAGTATTCAATATTTTTGAGGTCCTATTTTACGGATCCATATGCGAGAGGTATCGTTTCAAAGCTAATTAAACCTACTATATTTTTTTTATAAATAACTATAATCATAAAGGTAGCTGTTTAGAAAATATTTGAAAATATGTGTTTTATAGACCATGAGTCGCACAAGTACCTACTGGTAAAAAATGCTTCTTAATCAATAAACAACAACTTTTCCGGAATTGATGTTAGTATAAGATTTACGCGGAATTTCGTGCGCTTTCTAATAACATAAGTTTTATTGGTGTATGATATTATATAACCAAGTAATTACAAATATGGTTAAGTAGGGGCCACAGCGCCCGGCCACGTATGGATGCTGACCGTCGCCAAATTTTCTATATTTTTCAGATCCTATTTTATTTAACAGGAATCTTTTGAAAGCATATTATGCGTACTATCATTAGTTCTCAATAATTTTAGTTGTAACTGTAGTAGCTAACAAAATATTTGAAAATATGCATTGGAACCGATGTGAGTAAAACATGCTTCTAGCTCAATGAATTATATTTTTTCCGCAATTGATATAATAACAAAATAAACGGCGAAATGTATGACCTTTTCAAATAATAAGTTTTGTCAGTATTGCATAAACAATTAATGTTAATTTATCCATCATACTCACTGCGCACCGTCATATACATGGATGACCATTTTCGTTGCCGTGTTCATAATTTTTAAGATTGTATCTTGGTGCATGACCAATAAACAATAACTTTACCGCAAATAATGTTATGATAAGATTTACAGGACATTTCATATGCTTTCTAAAAATATAAGTTTTATTGATGTATGATATTATACAACCAAGTAATTACGAATTTGGTTTAGCAGGTGTCACTGCACCCCCGTGACGTAAATAAGTGCTAACCGTCGCCTAATTTTACGTATTTCTCAGATCCTATTTTAGCGATCAATTTGTGAGAGGTATCATTTGAAAGCATATTATGCGTACTATCGTTGCTTTTTAATAATTTTAGTCGTAATTGTAGAAGTTAACAAAATATTTGACAATGTGTGTATTTTTACTGTATATGAATAGCATTCGCACTGATACGAGTGAAACATGCTTCTAGCTCAATAAATTATATTTTTCTGCAATTGATATAATAACGAAATGAACCGCAAAATGTATGGCCTTTACAAAAAATGAGTTTTGTTAGTTTTGCCTAAACAATTAATGTTAATTTGTCCACCATACCCACTGCGCACGGTCAATCGTCTTATAAACGGATGTCCACCGCCGTTGCCTTAATTTTTTCATCATTTTACAGATTTTATTTTACTGATCAATTAAGTATATAAGTAAATTCGATACGTGATAGATTATATTTATTATGAATATACGATTAGTGAAATAAAATCTGAAAAAGGCAACGACGGTGGACATCCATTTATATGATGGTGCGCAGTAGGTGATCTGAACAAATTCAAATTAATTGTTTATGCAATACAAACCAAACTTATTTTTTGTGTAAGTCATACATTTTCCGTTTATTTTGTTATTATTTCAATTGCGGAAAACTATAATTTATTGAGCTAGAAGCGTGTCTTATCAATGCCAATGCTATTCATGCACAGTAAAATACACATATTACTAATCAAATATTTTGTAAACTTCTACAGTTTCGACTTGAAATATTAGAAATAAAGATAGTACGCATAATATGCTTTCAAATGATACCTCTCACAAATTTATCAGTAAAATAGGATCTGAGTAACGTAGAAAATTTGGCGACGGTCAGTCAGCACCCAATATCGTGACAGGGCGCAGTGACCCCTGCTAAACCAAATTCGTAATTACTTGGTCATATATTATCATACACCAATAAAACTTATATTTTTAGAAAGCGCATGAAATTTCGCGTAAATTTTATAATAACATTAATTGCGGTAAAGTTATGGTTTATTAAGTTAGAAGCATTTTTTATCTGTATATGTGCAACTCGTGCTCGAAAAAAAAAGTCATGTTTTCAAATATTTTGTAAACAGCTACCTTTATAACTATAGTTATTCAAAAATAATTATAGCAGGTTTAATTTGCTTTCAAATGATACCTCTTACATATGGATCCGTAAAATAAGAACTTAAAAATATTGAATACTTTACTACGGTCAGCGCTCATTTTTCTGCGACCGGCGGAGTGACCACTACGAAACAAAATTCGTAATTTAATGGTTATATTATCACTTACCAATAAAACTTATATTTTTAGAAAGCTCATGAATAGTGGCGTAAATTTTATAATTACATCAATTGCGGTAACGTTATTGTTTATTGACTTAGAAGCATTTTTTACCAGTACTTGTGCGATTCATGCTCGATAAAAAACACATATTTTCAAATATTATGTAAACAGCTACCTTTAATATTATAGTTAAGTGTAAACAATTATAGTAGGTTTAATTATCTTTCAAACGATACCTCTCCTATATGGATCCGTAAAATAAGACCTCAAAAATATTGAATACTTTACTACGGGAGGATAACCCCTGCCAAACAAAATTCTTAATTACATGGTTATGTATTATCATATACCAATGAAACTTATATTTTTAGAAAGAGCATGAATAGACGCAAAAATTTTATAATAACATCAATTGCGGTAAAGTTATTGTTTATTGAGTTAGACGCATTTTTTACTAGTACTTGTGCAATTCATGCGCGATAAAAAAACAAATATTTTCAAATATTTCCTAAACGGTTACTTTTATGAGCATAGTTATTTGAAAACAATTAAAGTAGGTTTAATAAGCTTTCAAATGACACCTCGCACGAACAGATTGGTGCCATAGGACTCGAGATGTGAATAAATATCTATGATGGTCGGTCGCCATCTTTCCCCCCCTTTTTCTCGACCCGTCCCCCCTCCTTAAACTAAAACAGGTCAATTCGTAATCTGGAGAGAACGAGGAACATATCCATACCTGTTTTAGGTATTTAGAAGAGATGTCGACGAAAATCGTGAAGGAGACGACTTGTGGCCAAATTGGCTCTAGACTAATGTACAAACTTTTTGAGAACTGCTGAGTTACTCCACGCACTATTTCTTTTTGAGTCTCACAGATCTTTTAACCCGTTTCTTGGTTACCAGGACGGCAGAACCTGAAGAGCAGCAACGCTTCTTCGTGGAGGAACTGGTGCAGGAGATAAAGACCACAGCTGAGCTGATGCTGTCACCGGACATGTTTGTTACTAAGATGAAGCTGTTCGAAGCTGCCAAAGCGTTCCATGCGCAGTACAGGTACGGTACACGCAATACAATACAATACAAATATTCTTTATTGCACACCTCAATACAGGAAACAACGTAGTAAGTATAAACAACAACTTAAGAGGTAAGACAAGAGGCGGTCTTATCGCTAAAGAGCGATCTCTTCCAGACAACCCAGGTAGCGGAGAATAATAAATTTTTCCCCTCACTAGCTCGGAAACACGTGTTTTGTCCTTTAATACCAGGTAAAAACGCATTTTATCCACTAGTGGATAAAGTAATTTGACCTTGAATAGAGGAAATTTTTTTGCTTTAAAATTGATAAAAGTGGGTTAATTTAGCGATGAAGATGTTTTACCACCTGTGGAACTACTGGAAGCAGTAATAAACGCATTTTTTGCGTTGTAGTTTCCTCGCTATAGTGAGGGGAAAAGTTTTGTGTTACACTCGGGTGCAAATTTATTTTACTTCTCGTGTGTTAAAAAACTCGCAAGTTCAGGATTCTATTCTCGAACCACTCGCTTCGCTCGTGGTTCAACTATAGAATCCTTTCACTTGCTCGTTTTTCAATTCCACACTCGGCGTTAAAATACAACTTTGCCCCCTTGTATAACAAATAACTATTATTGCACACCTCAATACAGGAAACAACGTAGTAAGTATAAACAACCAGTTAAGAGGTAAGACAAGAGGCGGTCTTATCGCTAAAGAGCGATCTCTTCCAGACAACCCAGGTAGTGGAGAATAATAAATTTAACCTTCTAACCATACTAATAAATGGGAAAGTGTGTGTCTGTTGTTTGTCCGTCTTTCACGGCGAAACGGAGCGACGAACTGACGTGATTTTTTAAGTGGAGATAGTTGAAGGGATGGAGAAGCGCTGGTAGCCTAGCGGTAAGTGCGTGCGACTTTCGTTCCGGAGGTCGCGGGTTCGAACCCCAGCTCGCACCAATGAGTTTTTCGGAACTTATGTGCGAAATGTCATTTGATATTTGCCAGTCGCTTTTCGGTGAAGGAAAAACATCGTGAGGAAACCGGACTAATTCCAATAAGGTCTAGTTACCCTTCGGGTTGGAAGGTCAGATGGCAGTCGCTTTCGTAAAAACTAGTGCCTACGCCAAATCTTGCGATTAGTTGTCAAAGCGGACCCCAGGCTCCCATGAGCCGTGGCAAATGCCGGGATAACGCAAGGAGGATGATGAGTTGAAGGGATGGAGACATAGGCTACTTTTTGTCTCTTTCTAAACCCCCTACTTCCCTAAAATGGGGAGGGGTGGAAGTTTGTATGGAGCAATTATCGAATTTAACGCGAGTGAAGCCGCGGATAATATACAAGTCATATAGGAGAGGTATAAGTGTGTGTGAGAGAGATAGAGACTACAGCAGAGCTGATGCTGTCACCGAACATGTTTGTTACTAAGATGAAGCTGTTCGAAGCTGCCAAAGCGTTCCATGCTCAGTACTGGTAAGAGCGAGAGAGAGAATAATATATAAAGACGAAGGGAGAAGGATGCTATCTAGAGACATGGAGAAGGATGCTGTCTAGAGACATGTTTGTTACTAAGATGAAGCTGTTCGAAGCTGCCAAAGCGTTCCATGCTCAGTACAGGTAAAAGCGAGAGAGAGAATAATATATAAAGACGAAGGGAGAAGGATGCTGTCTAGAGACATGGAGAAGGATGCTGTCTAGAGACATGTTTGTTACTAAGATGAAGCTGTTCGAAGCTGCCAAAGCGTTCCATGCGCAGTACAGGTAAGAGCGAGAGAGAGAATAATATATAAAGACGAAGGGAGAAGGATGCTATCTAGAGACATGGAGAAGGATGCTGTCTAGAGACATGTTTGTTACTAAGATGAAGCTGTTCGAAGCTGCCAAAGCGTTCCATGCTCAGTACAGGTAAGAGCGAGAGAGAGAATAATATACAAAGGGTAAGCCTAGTCCACTCAGGCCTTAAACTAGGTCTTGAGTTCTCCGAAAACGCAATGGGTCGGGTTTTTGAAATGAAATGAAATGAAATGAAATGAAATGAAAGCATTTTATTTGAAATGAAATGAAATGAAAGCATTTATTTCGGACACACATCCATATTATGTTAGTAATAACTTAAAAACTAAACTAAATATACGTTAGTAGAAAGTATAGCTACAATTAGACTGATGCAAGGACATCCAGTGCGTGAGGATAGGGCTGTCCACCCTCTCAGCAATCACCTTCAGGAGAGTGTTGGTACTGCCTCGCACGCGCTCGCACAGAGACGCCACCCGCTTCCGCATCACGGCGTGGAAGCCGTCCGTCCTCCAGGCGGCGAACATTCCTGACGCACTGCAGCGCCAGGGCAGGCCCAACATCCCCCTGAAGGCGTTATTGTACTGGACGCGCAGAGCACTGTAGGCTTTTTTAGTGTAATCACTCCACAGGTTGCACGTGTATAAAGTTTGGCAGTATGTTTTAAACAAAGTTATTTTTACCTGTGTAGAACAACGTGCAAACCTGCGAGAGAGCATATTACACCTCACCGACAGCGCTCTGCGCTCCCTTTCTATGTCTGCGTCATCTCTTAGAGTATCTGTGACCCAATGTCCCAGGTATTTAAATTTAGTGACTGTTTGAAGAGGAGAACCACTTAGCATTATTGGCGGAATGGGATATGTTTTAGTGCCAGACTTAAACAGTAATACCTCGCTCTTTTTTACATTATATTGTAGTCCATGGGCCACAGCATACCTGTCACATATATCAAGCAGAATCCTGAGTCCGTTGACTGAGGGGCTCAGCAGCACCATGTCGTCTGCGTAGCTGATGTTGTTAACAAAACAACCATCGACCGAGCATCCGACACCCGCGCTGCTGAGCTCCTCAATCAAGCCGTTAATGTACATGTTGAATAAAGTAGGAGAAGATAACCCTCCCTGCCTAACTCCACATTCCATTTTATAAACGTCAGAATACGCCCCCGTCCATCGAACTACATTCGACTGGTTGCCATACCAGTATCTTAAAATATTTATAACTTCAGCTGGTAAACTCGAGCCCACACACAACTTATTCCACAACACTTGGTATGACACCCGGTCAAATGCCTTCGACAAGTCCAAAAAGCAAGCGTATACTGGCGTGTTTCTCTCGGTATAGTACCTAACAGTGTGCTTAAGACACAGAACTGCTGATTCAGTTGACAAGCCCGGCCGGAACCCGAACTGGGCGTCATGCAGGTTAATACACTTGTTCATATAGGTATTAAGCACACTGTCTAATACCTTGGCACAGATAGTAGCCAGAGAAATTGGCCTATAATTGGACTTGTCGGAGGCATCACCGGTTTTGTTCTTTATGATGGGTACGACTACAGTCTTCATGAGATCGTCCGGTAAGTAGTTGTGACGTAAGCAAAATGTATAAAACATAGCAAGGACTCTCGGAAGATGAACACCTGCGTACTGCAGATGCTCAATGCTGAGACCGTCGTGCCCTGGCGACTTACCTCTTGTCATCTGTCGGATCACCTTAGACACTTCTGCTGGCGTAATTCTGATCGGGCTGTCACCAGGCGTGCGACTCTCAGCATTGAGCACCTGCCCACCTGCGGCGACTGGCAGAGCTGGCACTTTAAAGTGATTCATGAAGAGGTTGGCTACCTCCCCCGGCTCACTGATACCCTCGACACTAGCCGGTGGGCTCACTCGGGAGTTTACCTTATTAGTGGATTTCCAGAACTGTGCGAAGTTCTTTGCCTTATGGTGTGAAGCAATTATATCCATTTTAATTTGGTCTTTGTTGTTTTGACAAAACTTAAGTTTGGCTTTAAATTCTTTCCTGGAACTGCACATTTCCTCGTATAAGCTACCAGATTTAGGCTTCCCTTGTGCACACCATTCCTGAAAACAAAGCCGCGCCTTCAAGTGAGCCCCCCGGACATATTTATTCCAGCCGGTTACATAACCTCGCCTTCTAGGCCGCTCTCCTCCAAAGCTATCAACCGAGGCCTTAATTAGTGCCCCCGTAATAGAAGTATACAGTTCATCAATGATTTTCCTATGAGAATTGTTATTACATAGTTTGTCACAACATGCCTCCAGTTCTCTAGGAAAGTCAATGTCTTTCAACTTATTATTACATATGTTTACATATTCCTTAATTTGTAATGCTTCTCTCTCCCCCATATTATCCCCTTCAACATATTACCATTTGTATTTGAATTTTCACATAGTATTGGCACACTATTTTTTAAATTGCATACAATCTCTATGGGAAAGTGATCGGACCAGTACACATCGTAGTGTATTTTGGTGGACATAACTGTTTGTCTAGCCGCTGCTGACACCACACAGTGGTCAAGCCACCGTCTACATCCGTGACTATCACTCACATATGTGTACGAGTCCGATGGCAAGAGGTCTGAGTCAATTATACACATTTGTTGCTCTAAACAAAAAATAGATAATTCATTATAGAAAGCGGTATTCGGATGAGCATTAAAGTCGCCTAATAAATAAATCAAGTTCACATGTTCGTTATCTATGATCGCATACATTTCACTTAGGCAATTCGTGAATTCAATTAAATTTTCGCTCTCGTCATTAGGCATGTACACCGAAAACACTAACATGGATCTATTAGACATAACAATTTTTATAGCCACTAGTCTAACACTTTTGCACTGTATAATTGAAACGCACGGAAACCGGTTTTTACGCCAAAGAAGCGCTACTCCTCCGTGCGGACGACCCCGCAGCACGCCCGCTGATAAGTCCACCTCCGTATTGCCGAAGTATGCAAAATTGGGATTAATTGTACCGAGCATGGGTATGTCGTGCTGCAAGAGCCACGTTTCTTGTAGTGCAATCACGTCAGCTGATTCACAGAGTGCCCGAACACAGTCTACTGATCGAGATACACCTTTACAGTTAAATGACATAAATATGCAGTTATTATTTAGTTGAGCACTATCCATTTTGTACGATATCGAGGTCATTTAGTTCACTTTCGCTATTTCTAGGCATTTTTGAGAAGTTAACAAAACGCCTAAACAATATTCCTTCTGGCCAAAAAT
Source organism: Leguminivora glycinivorella (assembly GCF_023078275.1). Lineage (NCBI taxonomy): Eukaryota > Metazoa > Arthropoda > Insecta > Lepidoptera > Tortricidae > Leguminivora > Leguminivora glycinivorella. The sequence continues at coordinate 6,095,009 of NC_062995.1, read as the reverse complement.
CCTCACTAAGAAAAGTGTTCAGCTGGCTTTTAGGCACAAGCATTTTGTAGGCATTGTAGCCTTTGTCAACTTTTAAATTCAATTTATGCAGCGAAACATTAATTCGTACCTTATTGTATACATGCGCAGTTATGTCCTCCTCCTTAGTGGACTTGTCAACATTGTATAAAAACAACGGAATCTTGATGTCGGCCGCTTTAAATTTACCGTTAATTTCAGTAACTCCTTTCCCAATTTTTCCCACAATCCTATTTCTCAATCTTTTACGCTGCATTAATGTCCATTCCTCTGAAGGGTTTTCTGTCTTCCATTGACCCGGCATTTTAAGTTTTTCAGCTAAAGATACTTGAAAATCAGGTTGAGATACACCCGCGCACATTCGTGTGTTGTTTGAATGCGCACTCGATAAGTTTGCATGTGACGTTGTTGCTATTGCGCGCGCATCATCTGTTTGTCTCGAATCACTAGTGCACATTCGCTGATCTGCGCGCGCTGTCTGTGAACCCGAGTGTAACATAGGTACATTTGCATGCGCACTCGCCTCGTGCGACATAGGTGATTTTGGCAGCGCAACCGCACCGTCCTTACTCATCGCGGCTGCAGTATTGGTAGACTGGTTTAACATACGTGGTATTGAAGTCACATCACCGTTATCGCTGGCCGCTTGTTTGTTTTGTTCGTTACTTTGACTCGCACTGTAGGTAGATACGTCTCGATATGAATGTGTTGATGTTTCTAACGGCTGTTCGGGACTATTTACTAACGAACTACAATTATTTGAGTTTAATACCGAGATATGTTTCAGTCCCATAGGTCCGCTGTCATAATTGCAGTTGCGGTTTATGTAATTCCCACGCCTGGTATTCACATTATTGTAGTCATTTTGATAAACAGTCGATGTCGATAATTTTAGGTCATTAACCTCATTTTTTAACTTTTGAAATGTATCGATGGACACGCAGCGTTCTTGAACCATCTGTACCTCCTTCTTTAAAACTAAAATATCTTTAAGTAGTCGCGTTACATCCACATGATCGAACGTGATCGGAGGCAGTTTCTGAAGATCCCGGGCAACGAAAATCGGAATAAACTCAGGATCCGTCTGTTTCATTAAGGTGATTATGTCGTTAATGTCACGCTGTGTTTTTCCATTGCCTTTCCGAATCTTGATACGTTTCTCTGCTGGTATTGAATCGTATAGTAGTTTCTTAGCGCCGCGTATGTCTTCTGATGTAAACGCCGACACACATATTTGACTTAGACTGTTCTCACTCATTACATCCATTTTATTTCTCACAAAAGCCAAAACTTCACTAATTACTAGATTACAACCGGTACATTTAATTACATTCGAAGCCATTGATTTTGGGCTTACCATTTCAAATTCCCGATGCACTAAAAAATAAAAAATACAAATTACGTCCTAAGAACTTATCTGAATTGTTTACGTATTTAATACGTATAACCCGTGTTATCACTTATATCCCAACATTGTTTATGTTTTCCCTACTGATAAAATATCCACATGTATTGGATATTTGTATGCACAGAATTATAGTTAAGCCAGAATGAGTAGTTAGGTCAAAATGTGTGTCCACATGAGAGGGCATTGTTTGGGCTGGTGTCCCTCTCGCACTTACTGACAATGTCAACATTATTCAGTGACGTCATCACTGTCATACATTGGGGATACCAGTCAATTTTCAAAGTTACTACCAAATCTACTAATACCCAACTGAAGGTATTTTTTAATTATACAAATCTTTGATTTATTGGCATCAAAATAATGACATAATAATTATTTGCCAATTCTTTAAAATATATCGAAACCCTAGTTTGAATATAACACTAAAATAGTATAAGAACTTATAAAGTCAGGTAATATACTCGTACAGATAGAAATACTACTACTATGGTAACCTCATTAACACTGGCCACACGTGCGAGAGGGACACCAGCCCAAACAATGCCCTCTCATGTGGACCGTTTTCGCTAGTCTGATACGATCGCCTTTCTGTCTCAGTGATAAGGTTCAATTTATAGCAGAAAATGTGATTGCGCTGTCCCCTGTAAAGGTCTTTGTTGCATGATACTGATATGAACTTTAACAATTAATTGATATTTACATGACACATCTGGGGTTTACCAGCAATTGGTTTATAAACATGGACTCGGGATTGTATGGTCCAGTTTTTGATTGTTAGTGAAGAGTGTGGTAGTGATTTGAAAGCACTTCTAGATTAAAATATTTTTTTTTTTATTATAGTCACGCTCCCCACGAACTCTACGCGTACATCCGTCGTTGCCTCGCCTTGGAAATGGAAGTCATACAGAGCGCTACCCAATACGTGGCCCAGCCACACACTGAGAGGAAATACAGCGAGGTACGTAGTGTAAACGGTCCACACTTCGCGAGGCAAAATATTAGTGTAGACTTGCCTCGGACGGGGCAGCACGCACGTTTTGTAAATGAAAATGAAATATTTATTTTTCAAGTAGGCATATTTACAATGCGCATATGAACGTCAAATAAAGCTACGCCGGCTCTAACCCTACGCCTCAGCTCGAGAAGATTTCAGTCCCCCCTCAGTTGGGAGTTGGGTACGACCGAGAGGCAAGTCTACTTTGAAAATCGACACCGGAAGAAAGGGGGTGTTGAAATTTTTAACCCGTCACACAAACATTTTGAAATAAGTGATTATTGATTGATTTTTTTTTGCTACGCAGTTGCTGACAGACTTGCAAACCGTCCGCCAAAAGGTGACGATGGTCAGCGAAGAGATCCGGTCGCTTCAGGCCCACAACGAATCGTTCTCGCTCCAATACCATGAGTGTCTCAAGAACAAAGGTAAGTCCAAGTATACCCCTGAAAAACTTGGTAACAAAATAGGAATAATAGAAACAAATTTAACTTTTTCCTTAATTTTTGTACAGTGTATGGTGGCTACGTATTTTCGATTAAAAATGTGTGTATTTTTAGGGTTCCGTAGTCAACTAGGAACCCTTATAGTTTCGCCATGTCTGTCTGTCCGTCCGTCCGTCCGTCCGTCCGCGGATAATCTCAGTAACCGTTAGCACTAGAAAGCTGAAATTTAGTACCAATATGTATATTAATCACGCCAACAAAGTGCAAAAATAAAAATTGGAAAAAAATGTTTTATTAGGGTACCCCCCCTACATGTAAAGTGGAGGCTGATATTTTTTTTCATTCCAACCCCAACGTGTGATATATTGTTGGATAGGTATTTGAAAATGAATAAGAGTTTACTAAGATCGTTTTTTGATATTATTTTTATTTTCGGAAATAATCGCTCCTAAAGGAAAAAAAAGTGCGTCCCCCCCTCTAACTTTTGAACCATATGTTTAAAAAATATGAAAAAAATCACAAAAGTAGAACTTTATAAAGACTTTCTAGGAAAATTATTTTGAACTTGATAGATTCAGTGGTTTTTGAGAAAAATACGGAAAACTACGGAACCCTACACTGAGCGTGGCCCGATACGCTCTTGGCCGGTTTTTTTTTAACTTTGGCTACCGAAAACGCTGTCAGACATGTCGTGACGTCATAGAACCTAACTTCATGTCGAGTCAATCACTGACATGATAAACTTTATGCCTCATAATTAAATGTCAGAAAATTTTGTGTTCAATTCGATTTACGTCATGCACAGACAACCTATAGATTAACATGGCTAATTTAGTTTATGCCTGATTAAGTGATAGTATAATGTTCCTGTGTGTGTCTAATAATTCGAGGACAGGGTATCAGTTAGCGTTGCCAAAAGCGAATCTTGTAATTTTCAAAAAGAGTCCATATTACCGATGTGTACAAATTTATAATAAAATACCGCAAAATATATTAAATTGAAATAATAGCACCCGTTTTAAAAATACAATAATGAAAATATTAATACAGAAATGTTATTACTCAGTTGACGAATTTTATAGTGACAATGAATTTGAAATCACATTTAATAATTAATTTACAGTATTTTATTGTTAGTATTATTTGCTTGTTTTGTATTATATAATTTTTGTAATAATTATTATCAAATTGAATTTTATATTAGGATTTTATTTTGGGATTTTTGACATATCAGTTTTATATACCTTATTACTTTTCAAATTACTACAAATGTTTAAATTATGATAATGTTTTTTAAGCATTACTATTGTGTACATACAAACTTGCTTTGCCCTAACAGGGCCCATGTGAAACAAGCTATTGACTGTAACATCTATAATTATTACCATGGTTGCAATAAAGGATTATGATTATGATTATGATAATTTAAGTGTTATTTACTTGTAACTTTTGTATTACGGGGGTGGCTTAGCAAATTGCTAAAACTCACAGGTTAAATAAATGAAAAAAAAGGACCTGTTACTTTAGAACTTATTAATCATCTGTGCCCGGTATGCCTAAGTAACTTGTAATATCTATTCCAGGTCACATCCAGTACCTGCAGTCTTCTGGACAACTGACCAACGAGCGACGTGAGTTGGAGGCGTGTCTCCGCAGCCAGATCGAGGAGATGGAGAGGAAACTTAATGCTTTGGTAAGATATAAATCATTCATTCATTCATATCATTCATTCATATCATTCATTCATATCATTCATTCATATCATCCATTCATTCATTCAAATCATTTATTGCATGCACATGTGTTTACAATTGGTGTTTTTATAGATTAAGTTGTTGTAGAGCTGTGCAGCTGGTTCTAGTGGGCGAGAAATAACAATTCCATGTGTGGCCGGGTGAACAACCATTTATTTTACGTACTCACATCAACGTACACAACGTAATCCCAGAAGACATTTTTTTATATTGTAACCAAACGTTTCCATAGCAACCGCTACATGGACAAAAAAAGGTTTAATTTCTGTTGGATCCTCCAACAAAGTCACAACATGCACCCGTCAGGGTATAGCAACATAGTAACTTACATACTAGATTCTTAACATGCTTATTATATTAAATTACTAAATATACACCCTGTTTTTATTGAATTCCGTTAACTTTAAGGGAAAATTCTTTAGTTCAAATACAATCAATTTCTCTAAGAAACTAGCTTCTTGACTCTTACGGTTATCGAATTATTAAAAAAAAATACTGAACACGTGTGTGGCATTCCTTACCACTTCCTAATGTTATTTGTTTTGACATGTGCCGTCAAACACTTGACAATGACTTTATGTTATGATTAAGGTCCTCTCACACTAATGATTCCATTTATTATGTATTGAAACAAAAAAAAAAATCGAATTTAACAAAAAGCTATATACAGGAGGGTTCCTGATGATGAACCTAACTGCGTGTCGAATTTAACGGAAAACAAAAAAAAAACACGGTGTATAAATAAATATAAATATTGGGGTACACCTTGCACAGATCAACCTAGCCCCAAACATACACTTAATAGTAGGATTTGCTCGCGTTAGAAAGAGACAAAAAGTAGCCTATTGCACTCACCGACCTTTCAGCTATTTCCACAAAATCACGTCAATTGGTCGCTCCGTTTTGCCGTGAAACACGGACAAACAAACAGACACACACACTTTCCCATTTATAATATTACTATGGATTTGACAGTTGACAGCCCACTAACCCTGAGTTAAGTCGCTGGTGCAAGTGGACCTTAATTTGGCCTTAATAAATATAAATTAGGTTTAAATTAACTACTGTCCATGTTTCAGTGTTTCTCTTATATTTATCTGATGCTTTAATTCATGTACAGACAAGTTCCATATCTTATACTATTAAACGAGCAATTCTTGTATATTTATTTATTTATATATACCGACGATCTCGGAAATCGCTCTAACGATTTCGCTGAAATTTGTTATGTGGGGCTTTTCGGGGGTGAAAAATCGATCTAGCCGTAGCCTTAGATCCCGGAAAACGCGAATTTTCGAGTTTTCATGAGTTTTTCTTTCGCGTTTGTAAACGTAAAATATGGTCCTTAATTTCGCCGCGCGCGCATCGATTCCGCTTAGCTCAGTCGTACGAGGTCATATCTATTCATATTCATATCTATTCATATCTATTTATTGCATCCATGGTGTTATAAGATGTTACAAAGTAATGGTAAAAATTAATAATAATTACAAAATAATGTGTGTTAAAGTCGGTCTAATGTACGCAGATAGATCGTAGGTGTCAGGGTTTCGAATCCCGGCCAGAAATTAAGTTTTTGTTTTTTGTCTTTTTTTTTTGTTTTTGTATTTATAAGAGTTTTTTTTTATCTAAAGACGTGATATATTAAAATAGAACTTAGCGAAGCTCGGTCGCCTAGATATTAAATTGTTTATTTGTCTGTCTACAGGTGGCTCAAATCAAGCAAGCCCAGATGGAGCTAGTGGACCATATAAAGGAGAACATCGCTACCCTACGACAGCTTCAGAGCATTGTTTTGGACGACGAACTAATCAGGTAGAAAAATTTGAACCCTCTGAACTTCCTCTTTGTGAAGCCATTTAGATCCAGTTATATCAAACACAGTCTGGTAGCCTAGTGGTAAGAGCGTGCGACTTTCGATCCGGAGGTCGCGGGTTCGAACCCCGGCTCGTATCAATGAGTATTTCGGAACATATGTGCGAAATGTCATTTGATATTTGCCAGTCGCTTTTCGGTGAAGGAAAACATCGTGAGGAAACCTGACTAATTCCAATAAGGCTTAGTTACCCTTCGGGGTTGGAAGGTCAGATGGCAGTCGCTTTCGTAAAAGTAGTGCCTACGCCAAATCTTGGCATTAGTTGTCAAAGTTCCGGTCCCTTAGGATGTGAATTTTGAAAAATCCTTTCTTAGTGAACCTCTACACCATATAAGGAACCTACGTGCCAAATTTAAAATCTTTAGGACCAGCGGTTTCGGCTGTGCGTTGATATGTCAGTCAGTCAGTCAGTTTCTTCTTTTATAAGGTCAGTGTGGGGAAGACCGTCTACCCGGAAAGACCGTCTATTGACAATAACTTTTGTGTTAATATATCTACGCCTCTCACACCTCCCAAGGTATACCAGTTTTTCATCCTTAAGCCATTGGTCTTGACCACTTGACCCTAGGACGAACACTAGTAAACAATAAACTTGATTCGTGTTTCGAACTCGAGCATCGAGTTCAACATGGTTCCGCAAAAAATTAAATGACATAGTTGTGAAGAATTATAAGTGGTGAACAGAACTAAGCCTACTTACACTGCATTACTCATCATCATTTAAGTTGGTAGTGTTTGTATAGATTATGCAACCACCGGCGAAAAATATTTCAAAAGAGAGTTATGTATTTTAGAAATAAAAGTAAGCATTTTGAATCCAATTATTTATTTAAACAGAAAACATAATATTTGCGCACCCTTGACAAAACATATTTGATAAAGGTTGTTCGTCAGACGGCAGAAACTGAACCCTGGAGGCACAGAGGGTCATATCGAAACTATGACTAGTGGCACAAACTGTGCACTTCTCAAGCAAAATCATTTCGTCTTCCTCGTCGATATATACGCTGGTGTTAGGAAGTGCATCAAAAAAAGATTCTATCAATACATTCTTCGGAAGATGTATAGACATGACTTGTATATAACAAATAGTTATGTATTAAGTATACAAATAATGACATCTGAATCTCTACTATGAGTTTTTGAAGTCGTAATCGAGCAAAATGCTCGGGATTCAAAATTATAATCCTGAGCATAGTTAGGGATTCAAGTATTAACGCTCAAGGTGGAAATAATTTTGCTACCATGTGACATATACAATTTTTCACGTCACCTATGAGGAAATTACCAAAATGTTAATAATGAATATACCTACTGCAAATCAGTAGTACGAACTTAATCTACAACAATTTTTAAACGATCATGAAATATAATATCAAAACTCTTTTCATTTAATTAATATGGCAACATAAAATCCTTGAACAGAAAAGAATCACTCAGCTCCTCCAAGACTCGAGTTTGTAATATTCATACTCCCCGAGTTACACACAATGTTTTTCATCACACTTGCAACATAAAAATATGTAAAAAGATAAAAAAAATTGAATACGGTACTAGAAATTTCATAACTCCCTTGGGAGAACGATTTTTCTATAACTCACGCTCCGTCTGCGTGTAAAATCACGTTTAGTGTGCGAGTGTGATGTAAAAAATTTCGCCTTCATTCATACTGTAGTGACTATAGCAAAACCAAGCATTGCTAAGAAATGTTACCAAACTAATTCTTAATATCTATCTTAATATCCTATTACGTTTTCTTAATTAACATACATACATACATACATACAATCACGCCTGTTTCCCATATAGGGGTAGGCAGAGCACATGAAACTGCTAAAGTTTCATGTGCTCTTGGCAAATAAGGGGTTGAAAGAAAACGAAACTGTGACATTGCAGTCACAGGTTGCCAGCTTCTCGCCTACGCCACAATTTACCCCATATCCCACAATCGCCTTCTACGACACCCACGGGAAGAAAGGGGGTGGTGAAATTATTAACCCGTCACCACACGGAAACTTAATTAACATAGTTTCAAAAACAGATAAGTAGTTGGATTTATATGAGCCTGTAATATCGTGACTAAATTGTATTCGCAGGTGTTCGTTGGAAAAACAGTATTATGCAATATCTGGACCTGAAAAGAAAAGGTTATGAACCCCATCTACGGGACATATGCCGGTCTTGCCTTATAAATAGAAAAATGCTTATATGTTCAAAATTTCAACGTTATTTTAATAGTTATCTAGCACATTCTGCCCCGTTATTACGTAAAATAACAATGATCATGATTTTGGAACCTAGTCTCATATGAAATTACGCGACAACAAGCACTAGACGGTCTTTCCGTGCTCATCGCGGGAGGACGGTCAACCCGCCGAGCCTTAAAAAAAAGTGATTTTTATCACTTAAAAGTACCTTACTTCACCAAAATACTGTAAAAGCTTTGTAAAATATAATATTTGCTATCCCATAGGACCATGCGCATTACGCCAGACTGCATTAATTATAGAGTTTTATCCACTCAAACTTTATTTCAAATAAACTATGCCGGTCTTGCCCGCACTGACCTTATATTTAGATTTATTGTAAGTTAATTTATGTATGATAGTAGTGTGACTATACTTTAAAAAGAAAATAATTTATTAATAACCAAATAAATACAAACCACTACCTATACTTTAAAATAAAACAAGTTAAACTATTTTTACTAGAAGATAATTTAATGTGTGTGTAAATGTTAATGAGAACTGTCAATTCAATTTACTGCCTGTATTAATTTGTAAGATTGTTCTAATACATTAATTTATTAATATTGTCTTCGGTTACCGCAATAGTTACTCATGAAATAAAACTATGGAAACGGATTAAATCGCGTATAATGAATTTACAATTCATCCCGGCGTTCACACTTTACAGCATTCGTTGTCAACGGGTGACTGAGGAAAAATTACAATGTGCAAAAGCTACCAACATACAAGAAATATTAACGAACCATGACCATGAATAATATAGATTTTTAAGGCAGGTTCACACACTATTAATAAAGCTAGGGGACAAGAAACATACTGTTCTGCAGTGGTGGCCAGAGGGCGCATGTCTTTGGTAATTTCGACCTAAGCTGTTACCTGGGTGGCCGAGAGGCTACAGGCATCTGCCGCCATTCCAGAGTACGTTACTACATTCAGGCTAATATCATATTTGCAGATGGAAGCGAGAGCAACAGCTCAGCGGTAACGGGCACCCGATGCAGTCCAACTTGAATTCCATCCAGGAGTGGTGCGAAATGCTTGCTGACCTGATTTGGACTACGCGTCAGCAGGTACAGTTCGTTTTATATCGCAATATCGTAAGGTCGTAAGGTGAGAGTTATGGAATCCCGGTAAGGGCATTTATTTGTGTGATGAGCACAGATATTTGTTCCTGAGTCATGGATGTTTTCTATGTATATAAGTATTTATATATTATATATATCGTTGTCTGAGTACCCACAACACAAACCTTCTTGAGCTTACCGTGGGCCTCAGTCAATCTGTGTAAGAATGTCCTATAATATTTATTTATTTATTTATTTTATCGTATGCGACACACATTACGTTACTTTACAAAATATTTGCATGTCTCTATGACAAGGTGCGCCCAGAATTTAATTCTTTCTGTCCCCTCCTCTACTTCAAAATTCTATAATCATTCTTTTACTTTTCAAGCTGTGCGACTTTGGAATTCCCTACCTCATGACATAAGACGTGCTCAGTCTCCTAACTCTTTCAAGAGACTACTTAAACTCCATTTTTTATCTCTTCCGTAATACTTTTGTCTGACTACTCCTTCTAAATAACCTGGTACTGTTATATGTGTATTTATTTATATATATTTTATTTATATATTTATGCATTTAGTTATTTATCTTTATATATGTATGTTTATGTATAATATTTTATTTTTTTTGCCTATATTGTGCGATAAGTTTATTTCTTCGAATTTGCTGACACCTACTGACATTATATAAATTTATCAATTTCCGCTACCTTAAGGTTGTCTGGAAGAAATCGCTCTTTAGCGATAAGACCGCCTGTTGTTTACCTTTGTTCGTGTTTCTTCCTTGTTTTGTATTGTTGTATTTTATCAAGGTGTGTAATAAAGAGTATTGTATTGTATTGTATGTCCAAACATGTAGACCGGCCCGTTTCTCAAAACTGAAAGTTACAAGTTACCAGCAGAGGTCTCCTTCCAGCTTGTCATATTAGACAGTGACTGAGAGATGGGCCCCTGTTGTACCTACTAGGTAGGCCTTAGTGCGTTTTCACATTATCCGATCCGATATCGGATGTCGGACCGATATCCCATACATTACAGGCGCCATCTTGGATTTTTTCTATTGAAATCCTTCCGACATCCGATATCGGATCGGATAATGTGAAAACGGCCTTATAGTACGGTGTACGGTGAGCTAGATGGCGATACACCTTTGGGGTACGCTCGGCTAGATGGCGCTAATATTAATATTTGACAATTGAAATCATACCAAGCTCAGAATATGGGCCAATTTGTCAAAACTGAGATTCAAAAGTTTTAAGCCTGTGTCGAGAGATGGCAGTCTATGCACTGTGATTACACATTTTACTTTCACAGTAACTCTCTTTAATACTCGATCCTCTTTGATGTGAATGCAGGTGAACAACGCAACGCGCATCAATAGCAAAACCATCGTACAACTGCGTCAGCCACACCTCGAGGAAATGCTGGAGGATATGGGCAAACAGGTAATGTAACTTTTCATCACACTTACTTTGTAAGTGCGTGATTGCAAGCAGGCGCAGCGGGAGTTATAGGAAAATCTTTTTAGTTCGAGTTATGAAATCTCCGGTGCCATAACTCAGTTTTTTTTTTATCACGTTTTTACAATTTGTTTTTATTGCAAATGTGGTGAAAAATATTGTGTGTAAGGGGCCTCATGTTGCATAATATATGTACCTACTATAGGAGATTATTAACCCAAGGCACAGTATAATAAAGTGTACTATCGTACAGTATGGCCACTCCCGCTCCCCGCTGAAAGTGCCAGGCACCCCCTCTCGGTTACCTCACAGTTACCGCCTGTCAAAAACGCGAACAGTCGACCTGTCATATCTCACTCATACAAGCATAGTACGCGTTCACCTACACGAGCTTAGACTGTGTGCTAGGACGCGCCTCTTTCATGTATTTGATCGCCAGTGTCCGAGGTGTGCCCAAGGTGAATAATGAATCATATCAGCCCAGATATTTCACCGAGTTATACTTCGTTTTTTTTAGCATTAGAGAGACCTATTAAGAACGAGATATGTGAGTGTGCACGGGAAAATGTCCCACTTTGTCGATTGCTATAAAGCCGCTTTGTCAGTTTATTCATATCAAGATACGAGTGCCCGTGTGGTGACGGGTTAAGAATTTCACCACCCCCTTTCTTCCCGTAGGTGTCGAAGTCGACTGTGGGATATGGGTTAAATTGTGGCGTAGGCGAAAGGCTGGCAACCTATCACTGCAATGTCACAATTTCGTTTTTTTCAACCCCTTTTTGCCAAGAGTGGCACTGAAACCTGAGTAGTTCATGTGCTCTGCCTACCCCTTCATGGGATACAGGCGTGATTGTATGTATGTATGTATGTAAGATACGAGTAAATCTCGCCTTAATGGTAACCGACAAAGTGGGACGTTTTACTAAACACACTCACATATAAGGTTTTTTATATTATACCTACTCTATTAACAGGTCACCAGCCTTCTGTCCACCCTCGTGACTTCGACCTTTGTGATCGAGAAGCAACCTCCTCAGGTTATGAAGACCAACACACGGTAAGTGTTAATATTATGTGAGGAGTGTCTTTTGAAAAGGGCTTATTTCTCATATTTTCTGTATAAAATACTCGTACTCTCCTACACTCAGTTCAGGCTTACATTGTCCAATGATGTAAACAAACACTGCTGGAAAACATTATCTCAATTTTCGTTGGAATTACACATTAACCATCACTTAAAATATTGATATACACTTAAATAAACTTACAAAGTATTGAAATCAATCAAAAAACCACTGAATAATATCATTTCTAGAACGATTTTCATCAATAATTGTAATTACGAACGGATGACATAAAAAACTCCTGACATTACGAAGTCTAGATTGTCTGAGTCGTAATGTTGGGATGACAACTTGTCGTTATGAACGATCGTTATTAACGTTAGAGTTTGTATAGCTTGGAAAAAATGACTTGATATTAACTACAATAATTTATCAGATTTTTAACCGACTTATTTACGTAGAAGGAGGAGGTTCTGTATTCAGTTTCGTATTTATGTTTTATGTACTTATGTTCACCGATGACTCCGAGAGCCATGATCCGATTTTAATCATGTTTCTGAAGAAAGTGAAAGTGAGACAAGCCTTTTTCACAGGATTATTGCAAATGTGACGAAAAAGAATAAAATTTTGGGTTTAACATAAATATTGTGTGACGTACAATTTAAAATCCTCTGATGACGTCAGCAGCGAAATTATCGTTAATAATAGGCTACTAGACTCGTATCGAATTTAGCACATCAAGTTATTGTTTTCTGTAGTATTTGACTTAAGAAATCAATATTTATAGATTGCGGGTATTAAAAGTGCGTGATGACTGCGTATTTTTAATTAAATATGTGTGTATGTTTTTTTTAAATTATGGACTCCGAAAACGGTGTTGGCCAATGGAGTGACGTCACATAATTCAGATCAACTATGGAAATTAGAGGTAGTAATCTGATCTCCATAGAAGCAACCTCTATTGTATTAAAATTCATAGTGGTTGACGGGTGTGACAATGTGAAATATTTTTTTCTAAATATACTGACGTCATGTCATAGATATTCTATAGATTAATATGGCTGATGTTGTTTTTGCCTGATCACGTAAAAGTAAACTTTAAATAATTTTTTGCGGGTTTTTAAGTCGTAATAAAATATGGTACTATTTTTTTTGGTTTAATTAGACAGTAATTAATAATATAAGACATACTTTGAAAAAGGGTCAAGTAGCCTATTGTCTTTGACCATATTTGACGTTTCGTTTGTTTACTATATTGGACAAGTATGGCTGAACTGACTTTAGTAACATATCGATTTTATATAATTACTAGCTTTAGCCCGCGGCTTCTCTCGCGTTAAATTCGAAAATTGCGGATTGCTCCATATAAACGTCCACCCTCCATTTTAGGGAAGTGGGGGGGTTAGAAAGAGGCAAAACGTAGCCTATGTTACTTTCCATCCCTTCAACTATCTCCACTTAAAAAATCACGTCAATTCGTCGCTCCGTTTTGCCGTGAAAGACGGACAAACAAACAGACACACACACTTTCCCAGTTATAATATTAGTATGGATTACTCAGTAAGGTATGTACGCTATGACCAACAACCAAGCTAAGTTGGTCATAGTGGCTGCACCGGCATTGCAGATGGTCGCAGGTTCGATTCCTGCCGGAGGTGTGAATTTTTCCGTTATTTCCATTAATTTAATAACAACTTAGAATTGTCTCTTTTTTGGATTTTTTATGACAAAAATGGTACCTGGCCTCCATCTCAGTAATTGCTAATGAGGGATATGTTCATGTCTAGCCGACCTTAATTTATCCGGCCCTGGTTGTATTATTTCAAAAATAAAATTTCTTTAAATAATAAATTTACTAATTTTATCCTTAATTAAAAAATAATAATATGGGTGGGCGGGATTAGGAGTAGAGCGAGTGGAGCGGCCGCTTTAGCGAGGGGGGTCGGGGGAATAAATTCAGCTATTGAAAATTTCGATCAATAGGCTACTTGACCCTTTTTCAAAGTATGTCTTATATTATTAATTACTGTCTAATTAAACCAAAAAAAATAGTACCATATTTTATTACGACTTAAAAACCCGCAAAAAATTATTTAAAGTTTACTTTTACGTGATCAGGCAAAAACAACATCAGCCATATTAATCTATAGAATATCTATGACATGACGTCATAAGGTAGTTGCTTTTGCTAGGGCGACGTGAAAGTGGGAATTCTAGCCCGTCGCCCAGATATTGTTATTGTTAACACTGAAAGTCCTTAAGACTGTAGGTGAAGATTGATCGTGTCATTCACAAAAACACATGCTTGCTAAAATCTAATACTTAATAGATAAACATTCATATGATTATATGCGTTTTTCGTGGAGTGAAGCGATCTGTAGTTTATTGCTCTGAATGTAAATTACTTTATACTAATTAGCGGTAAGCGGTGTGGGCCAGCACATATTGTAAGCACGTTGTATTAATTAATGACTTCACTAAGCACATCTTGTAGTGGCTGTTTTGTTTGTGACGACGTTGCGAGGCCGAACGACAAAGTTACGCAGCCGTCCAAATTCAAAGTCTGTCCGACAATCCAAAGCAATGTTCCTCATAAAGCCAATGGCGCAAAAACGTCACAGAGAGGTGCAATTTTGTATGAGTCAAAAGAACGTAAGCGTGACGATGAGAGACCTTCAAAGCACTAGGAAACCGAAAATAAGGCATGCAGTAGCCAGGTATTCTGACACTGATAGCAGAGAAAAAATTTCGCGCTCGCTTCGCTCGCGTACGCCACCATTTTCTCTGCATCGGTAATATCTTTTTACTTACTAAGTTAAATTTTGCGCGCTCACTACGCTCCAAAATCTCGTTTTTTATTTCAAGCCTGCTTTCTTTTGACTCTGCACCTGATAGTGCCTCACTCGATTTTGCTTGCTATGTTAGTGCTACATAATAATAATAACCACTATCAGCCCCGGGACGTATATAAGGTGAAAAATTTTCGCGCTCGCTACGCTCGCGATATTTTTTTCTAGACAGTCAAGGGGCACCGAAACTCAAAACTCGCTCCTACTCCTGATAGAGTGCACGGGCCGGCACTGGGCGGTGGTGTAGCCAAAAGTAAATGGCTAACTACAGATTTCATTAATGTTAGTTTCATAAAACTAGAAATTAAAGTTGTTAAATTACATTTATTTATGATTATAATATAAAGATAAAAATGTATAAAGTTGCAAATTTTGAGATTTCGTTTTAAAAAACATTTCAGAAAAATTTATTTTTTCACCTAGTAAAAATGTTTTTGTGTCTGGCAAATAAATATTATCAATATAGCAGCACCCATTAGGAAATTTTCTTAAATGGTCATGGAAAGTCAGGGAAAAGTCAGGGAATTTTTTTCGGGTTTAGTAGTGACACTCCTGAAAATAGTTATTTTCAAAATAGCTTATGAAATAACTGTATAAAAGCCGTGCAAATTTTGAGATTTCGTGCTTTAAAAAACATTTCAGAAAAATTTATTTTTTTCACTCTGAAAAAAACCGTTTTCACAGCCTAAAATAAAGTGGTAAAAATATTATCATAGAATGAAAAATTTAGTCAGGGAAATTTATATTAAATGGTCATGGAAAGTCAGGGCAAGTCAGGGAATTTTTTTGCGTTCAGTAGTGGACACCCTGAAGAAATAGTTATTTCAAAATAGTTTATGAAAAAAAAGCGAGTCGCCGGCCGGGCGAGGCAAGCAACCTGTCAAGTGCGGAGAAATTCTGAACAACAGCGGGTGTATGGAATACCAACCCACGAGTCGGCAGCTTAGCGTCAGCTTTCGGTTGTCGAAGTAACATGTGTAATCACGGTGCCTGCCATCTCTTGACAAAGGCTTAAAACTTTTGAACCTCAGTTTTGACAATTTGGCCCATATTCTTAGCTTAAATATTCCAGCAGGGAGGCCGTAAATGCGTTGGTATGACGATATCAATTGAACAGCTGGAACAAAGTGGATAGAAAGAGCTCAGAATAGAACAGAATGGCAAAAAATTAATTGGGAGGCCTACATCTCTAAGATTGAAAAAGGCTAAAAAAGATGATGTCTTCGATATTACTTAGGCACCTAAGGCACCTTAGCCAGTAAAGTAAGAAATATATCATGTTGACATATTTGTTGACCTTCGCCTCCGCCTCTTTTACATTTGCAAAAGAGATCTGGGGTTACCATGACGTACTAAAGACGTTCAGTTTAGGTTGAGAGAAAGGGACACAGCTTTAGCAGTTACATAGCTCCGTCCCTCTCTCTCAACCTAAACTGAACTGGCTTTAGCACGTCATGGCAACCCCCCTGAGCAAAGGTGTACAATTTTTTGCTCGCCGGAGTCGGGGGAAGCGTTAACTACCTACGTTTCGTGCAGCAGTGACCTGAAATTTGACGCTTTCGGGAGAACAGTAAACAAAGGAATTTTCTTCAATTTTGTACATATTCATTTTTTTTTTAAATGTTTTAACCCTTCGTCTGTGTGTGTTTGATAAGGATCCTAACATAAGGCGCTATTGACTTTAAGAATTGATATCAATAGTTATTTGTTATACAAGGGGCAAAGTTGTATTTTAACGCTTCGAGTGTGGAATTGAAAAACGAGCAAGTGAAAGGACTCTATACGAGCGAAGAAGCGAGTGGTTCGAGAATAGAATCCTGAGCTTAGGGAGTTTATCAATAGACGAGAAAAATAAATTTGCACCCGAGTGTAACACAAGAAACTTTTCCCCTCACTATAGCGAGGAAACTACAACGCGAAAATTTCGTTTATCACTGCTTCCAGAACGTTCCACAGGTGGCTTTGACAGAAACAGACCATGGATTAAGCGTGTTACTCACGTATTAAGTTGATATAATGCTCGACATGTTTCGATCCGTTTCCGAGGATCTTTTTCAAAAGATCTTATTAAATTTTCTTCAATAATATATGCATTCTAAATTTGTGTTGATTGTCAACAGAAATATGCAGCTGCGTAAAATCAAGCGTGCCGAAAAGAAAGGGACAGAAAGCGTTATGGATGAAAAGCTGACTCTTCTCTTCCAATCAGAATTCAACGTTGGCGGTGGAGAACTGGTGTTCCAGGTAAGACCCATATCTAATACCCATACCTAGCTTCCCGCGGCTTCGCCCGCGTACTAATCTAATCTTGTTTTCCCATACAAAATTGGGACCCCCATTTCACCCCCTTAAAAGGTGAATTTTGATTAAATCCTTTCTCATTCTCATCTACACCTTATAAGGAACCTACGTGCTCAATTTGGTACGTAGGTTCCTTATAAGGTGTACGCTGCGCTGAAAAAAGCGCTAGTGCGCGGTTTCGAACCCCGGCTCGTACCAATGAGTTTTTCGGAACTTTTGTGCGAAATTATTTTTAAAATCCCGCCGGTCTGGCTCAGTCGGTAGTGACCCTGCCTGCTGAGCGGCGGTCCTGGGTTCGAATCCCGGCAAGGGCATTTATTTGTGTGATGAGCACAGATATTTGTTCCTGAGTCATGGACGTTTTCTATGTATATAAGTATGTATTTATCTATTTAAGTATGTATATCGTCGCTTAGCACCCATAGTACAAGCTTTGCTTAGTTTGGGGCTAAGTTGATCTGTGTAAGATGTCCCCAATATTTATTTATTTATTTATTTATTTAAAATCGGGACTTAATCGCGTATGACTACATATTAAACTGACCTCCAACGTTTCAGGGACGGCGTTGTCCCCGTGGTCTAAGTATTATCCCCATTTATTAGTCCCCATTTTAAAAATAATTATGTTTAATAATCGTGAAAGTTTAAATCAGTGTTATGTGTGAAATGTCATTTGATATTTGCCAGTCGCTTTTTGATGAAGGAAAACATCGTGACGAAACCGGACCAATTACAATAAGGCCTAGTTACCCTTCGGATTGGAAGGTCAGATGGCAGTCGATGACTTACTTTTTTTTTACAAGTTTTTATTTAACTTGCCTTGTTAGTATATTAGTTTGGGTCAAAACGTAGAAGCTAAATTTGACCCACTTCCCGGTTTCCGATTGAGCTGAAATTTTGCACACATATGTAAATCACGAGACAATGCAATATTATGGTATCATGGAGCTGATCTGATGATGAAGCAGAAAGGTCATAGGAACTCTGTTATGAAACGTCGTATCCCCATCGAGTAAGGGGTTTTAGAAACGTCTCGGAGAGAAGTAGATGACTGTTAAAAGAAAGGTACAGTCGGCGATAAAAGCTTGTGCCAAAAATGACATTTTTCCAAAAAAACTTCTTCGCAGGTGTGGACCCTATCCCTGCCTGTGGTTGTCATCGTACACGGGAACCAAGAGCCCCACGGGTGGGCTACAGTTACATGGGATAATGCCTTCAGCCCCGCTGGGCGAGTACCATTTGCTGTGCCAGACAAGGTAGAGTTTAATTTTGTTCCTGACATTATATTATACAATCTCTGTAGGATATGTACAATGTACAAGCAGGCAATATCAATCTGTCAACGCTTCAGATATATCGGAATGAGTATTTCCACAGAGAAGAGTCCTTATGCGTTACAAGCAATAAGAACGTTTTTATTACAGTTGTTAGATTTTCTTATGGTCATCATTGAACATGTTAAACTAACAGATGCTTTTTAATTGAAAACTGTATACGTATAAAGTGTATAATGATTAGAAAATAATAGTATTTTATACAATCGCAAATTAGTATAGAACTTGTATGAAGTTCTATTTTTGAAATTATTGTAGTTGATTTACAGTGAACTGTAATGAAATATAGTTGTCAAGTGTCAAAGACTGTCCAACATTGAAAAGTTAGCACTTATAGTTTAGTCTGTAGTATCCTAATTGACAGATTAAAGTCGAGGAGTAGAAAAATAGTTATTTGTTATACAAGGGGGCAAAGTTGTATTTTAACGCCGAGGGTGGAATTGAAAAACGAGCAAGTGAAAGGATTCTATAGTTGGTTCGAGAATAGAATCCTGAATATGCGAGTTTTTTAACACATGAGAAGTAAAATACATTTGCACCCGAGTGTAACACAAAACTTTCCCCCTCACTATAGTGAGGAAACTACAACGCAAAAAACGCGTTTATCACTGCTTCCAGTACTTCCACAGGTGGTAATTCATCTTTATTACTAGATTCACCTACTTTTATCAGTTTTAAAGCAGTTAACTTGACTTTATTCAAGGTCAAATTACTTTAACCACTAGTGGATAAAATGCGTTTTTACCCGCTGGTATTAAAGGACAAAACAGGCTTTTCCGAGCTAGTGAGGGGAAAAATAATTGATTAATGTTTAGGTGACATGGGGTCAACTCGCCGAGACACTTCGAGTCAAGTTCTACTCCGCTACGGGCGGTGATCTCTCAGAGGACAATCTACGATTCTTGGCCGAAAAGATATTCAGGTAACGCTATAAACTATTATTAGAGGTGAAAAAAGTACCTGTGCCATCTCCTTTTGCCAAAGTAGTAGAAATATGGGAGAAAAAAGTAGGAGAGGAACTATCTACTAGTAGGGTAACAACTCGCCCTGTTTTTATTGAATTCCGTTAACTTTAAGGGAAGGTTCTTTAGATCAAATACAATTAATGTCTCTAAGAAACTAGCGTCTTAACTCTTACGGTTATCGAGTTATTAAAAAAATAAAGATAATTACTGAACACGTGTGTGACAACCTTTACCAATTCCTAATGTTATTTGTTTGGACATGTGCCGTCAATCACTTGACACTAACTTGAATATTATTCTTAAGGGTCTCTCACACCAATAAATCCATTTATTATGTATGAAAATGTTGAATTTTTTTTGCGAATTTAACTAAAAGTGATATACAGGGTGGTTCCTGATAATGAACCTATGTATATGTACGTATTGTACGTGTCGAATTTAACGGAAAACAAAAAATCTATTAGCAGGCAGGGTCACTACCAACTACGCCAGACTGGTCTTCAAAACCCTGAATAATTTTTATTAACCGTGATAATATCCCAGCAGATCGAACGTGCCCCACAACCAGATCGAGCTGAACAACCTGACCGTCTCCTGGAGTCAGTTCTGCAAGGACGCCCTCCCTGAACGCAGCTTCACCTTCTGGGAGTGGTTCTACATGGTCGTCAAGGTTACCAGGGACTATTTGAGGACACTGTGGGTCGATCGGTGAGTTCTAGTCATTTTAATGGAAAATGGACTATAAAGTCAAAGGACCAGCTTCCTGGAGCCTATTTGTGAGTGTGCACGGAAAAACGTCCCACTTTGTCGATTGCTATAAAGCCGCTTTTCAGTTTATTTATATTAAGATACAAGTAAATCTCGCCTTAATGGTAACCGACAAAGTGGGACGTTTTACTAAACACACTCACATTTAATACAAATTCGGGTAAGTCTCATAAAGAGCCAGTATTGGGTCTATGGGATCGTTAAGGTCACCATGGAATATTTGAGGATCCAGTGGATTCATAATTCATAATTCTTTATTTGCGATAGATATAGTATAGTGTTTACAGATCTTAGTCAAACATATAGTTTCATATATCTAGACTTAAATAAGTCATGCAAATTTTACATTTTTAGCTTACTTGCTAATACTAACTACTTAACTAAAGCTACTTACTTACATTATTAAAATATTCGGTGGTACTATAAAAACATTTCTTACCGCTAAGACCGCTAAGTTAAATTTGTCTATCTGTGGCTGGTTAAAGTGGCTGCGTTGGCGTATTATTATAGTAGTGCCGAAGAAAGGGCCTTTCTTTCCATTAATTGCAACTAAAGACTAGAAGTAAACGTTACAAAATTCTATGTTTTGCTAAATTACCTAAACATTAAATAAATAAATATTGGGGACACCTTACACAGATCAACTTAGCCCCAAACTAAGCAAAGCTTGTACTATGGGTGCTAAGCGACGATATACATACTTAAATAGATAAATACATACTTAATATACATAGAAAACATCCATGACTCAAGAACAAATATCTGTGTTCATCACACAAATAAATGCCCTTACCGGGATTCGAACCCAAGACCGCGGCTTAGCAGGCAGTAGTGACAACTACCGACTGAGTCCGACCGGTAATAAAAAATGGAAAAAAATGTTTTATTAGGGTACCCCCCTACATGTAAAGTGGGGGCTGATATTTTTTCATTCCAACCCCAACGTGTGATATATTGTTGGATAGGTATTTAAAAATGAATAAGGGTTTACTAAGATCGTTTTTTGATAATATTAATATTTTCGAAATAATCGCTCCTAAAGGAAAAAAAGTGCGTCCCCCCTCTAACTTTTGAACCATATGTTTAAAAAATATGAAAAAAATCACAAAAGTAGAACTTTATAAAGACTTTCTAGGAAAATTGTTTTGAACTTGATAGGTTCAGTAGTTTTTGAGAAAATACGGAAAACTACGGAACCCTACACTGAGCGTGGCCCGACACGCTCTTGGCCGGTTTTTAATTATATTGTAATTTGTTCAACAGACTGATCATGGGCTTCATACAGAAGAAACAAGCGGAAGACATGCTCTCTAAGTGCGCTCCAGGCACGTTTCTACTTCGCTTCAGTGACTCCGAGCTTGGCGGGATCACTATCGCTTGGGCCGGAGGTTAGTATAGCCACAGTATGATAAAGAGTACTATTGTGATTGATTATGTTTTGAAGGAGGAAACAGTCGAGAGCGGAACCTCGATTTTAAAGATTTTTAACCCCCGACGCAAAAACGAAGGGGTGTTATAAGTTTGACGTGTCTGTCTGTCTGTCTGTCCGTCTGTCTGTCTGTCTGTCTGTTTGTCTGCCTGTCTGTGTGTGTGTCTGTCTGTGGCATCGTAGCTCCCGAAGGGATGAACCGATTTAGATTTAGTTTTTTTTTGTCTGAAAGCTGAGTTAGTCAGGAGTGTTCTTAGCCATGTTTCATGAAAATCGGTCCACTATGTCGCGGTCGGGGGTTTTTTCAAAATTTATTGAAAATGAAAATGAAATATTTATTTTTCAAGTAGGCATATTACAATGCGCATATGAACGTCAAATAAAGCTACGCCGGCTCTAACCCTACGCCTCAGCCTCGAGAAGATTTCAGTCCCCCCTCAGTTGGGAGAGGGGGGTATCCACTATGGGACCGGCAAGAAACTCGGCGGGCAACTTCTTTTCAAAACATTACATCTTATAACTAACATTTTTGTGGTTATTTCGCAATATCTTTTCGATAAATCTAGTTGATAACGC
This sequence comes from Leguminivora glycinivorella, assembly GCF_023078275.1. Taxonomy (NCBI): domain Eukaryota; kingdom Metazoa; phylum Arthropoda; class Insecta; order Lepidoptera; family Tortricidae; genus Leguminivora; species Leguminivora glycinivorella. The sequence continues at coordinate 6,072,452 of NC_062995.1, read as the reverse complement.
TAGTATATCCTTTCCGTTTTAGCATTTTCGATCCTGTAGCGTCTTAAAGGTACACATATTATAAGATAACTTTACGTACCCCTAAAAGTAGAATTGGTAATAGTCGGTATTAGATTAATCTATTATATCATTCTCATAAGAAAATTTTTGCTATTCTATTTTAAATCGAATTGAGCCTTTACAATTAAAAGACCATTACATTAAAAATAATACTAACCATTATTTCCTTCACAGATGGTCGCGAAGTGTTCAGTCTACAACCATTTACATCGCGCGATCTCACTCAACGACCATTGGCCGACCGTCTGTCTGATCTGACGCAGCTACAGTACTTATACCCGAACGTAGCTAAAGACGATGTGTTCTCCAAGTATTACACGAAACACGGTAAGTTAGATACTGTCTGACGTAATATGTTCTAGCTGGTTGTCTGATCTGACACAACTTACGTTCTCTCGAAATACTACACGGAGCACCGATATGACGATGACAGAATGATGTTACTCTACAATCTTAAGACTTTCTAATCTGATGTAGCTGCAGTGCTCTAAGCTTTAATGTGCCGATCTCTGACCGGCTGGTTCTCTGTTGTAAAGCAGCTAAAGACGATGTGTTCACCAAATATTACACGAAACACGGTAACTTAGATACTGTCTGACGTAACGTGTTTTAGCCGGTGGTCTGATCTGACGCAGTTGTAGTATTTATACCCGGTTCCGATGCTAGCGATAAAGACTAGAAGTTGTATGGCTTGACAATGTCATATTATGTATATGGTTTATTTTTTTTTGAACAATACTTGAGTCTTCGAAGTTCTTATAATGAATTGCAAAAAACAAACTTTAATAGAGACATCAATCCTTACATAGAAAATAAAATAATGAAATTTTCAGTTACGTATTACGTACCTTCTTCCTAAAAATGAGATTATTTATTGGGTACAAAATTATAAATAAAAACAATAATACTAATCATAATTTAAACCTTAATCTAAAAACAAATACTTAACTAAACTAAAAATATTAAAAACTAGGTGAACTCCTTAGGCATGGTGCCGTAGACACTGGCAGCATTTCCTCGCTGAATCGCTAGGCTTATTCTTTGGGCGAGGAAGCTGCCAGCCCTACGGTCACCGCTGACCTCTGACAGTTTTTTGGATAGTTCCTTATGGTTTAAGTCAGTCGCTACTGCAAGTAAACTTTGCTAATGCGTTGTATCAAAGACATATCGTCACTACTTTAAAAAAAAACTTGTATCTTCGTCTGTCAATGAAAAGAAAATTGTAGTAAGTATGTATGGAATGCATATAGACTTACTGCGTTTTAACTTTGAGGAGCAGCGTGAGATACGAGATTTTTTAAAAGTAGTGACGATATGTAACTCTGTAGAGACGGATAAAGTCTTAAGAAAAAAATGTACCTCAAAGCCTTAGAGAAAAAGGTACGGTGGCCTAGATGGCGTTACACGCTCGGCTAGATGGCGCTAATATGAATATTTGACATTTTAATACATATCAAGCTAACAATATGAGCCAAATTGTTAAAACCGAGGTTTAAAAGTTTCAAGCATGTGTCGAGAGATGGCAGTCTATGCACTGTGATTACAGATTTTACTTTGACAGTAACTCTCTATAATACTCGATCCTCTTTGATTGTTATGTCTTTTATTTTATTATTATTACACTGAGAGAAAATACAACCAGTTTTCATGTTCGTTCAACAAGTTTTTTGGTTAAAATAGCGCCTACGTGCTCTTTGGTTCAAACAACAAGCTACTTTTCATTTGAATCGGCAATATATTTGAATCAACAAGTCGATTTTATAAAAACAACCTGACACATATTGTTTTAAACATACGTTTGGCTGATTCAAACGGATAAACCGCAACAAGTCGAACTTGTTAAATTCACAATGCAAATTTCTCTCAGTGTATAAATGGGCTTACTCTTGGCCATTGACTAGCCAAAGGCAAAGTGGCCTACGACGGAGAGAGCTCGCCCAGAAGATGCCTGTTCAAACTTGATTTGAAGGTTGCCGGGTTAAGTCTAGGCCCTCTGGAACTTATGACTAAGATGTAACCTAACGTCCTCTTGTTATACGAGCTCTTAATACGCTACTTGCCTCTTAGTCAAATCAGCTTCTTTTTAAGAACTGTCAAAACGAATTCGAATGACTTGTCAGTATGGAATTTATATGAAATCGAATTGAGTGACGTCACGGTCAACTCAGTTACATTACATATTTCTACCTGACTTATTAAATAGAAATTGGATTAAAAAAATAACTTTTGTCCGTGTTTTTCTTATAATTATCTGATGCTTTATTTCGTGCATGGTATAATAGTTATTTGTTATACAAGGGGGCAAAGTTGTATTTTAACGCTGAGTGTGGAATTGAATTTTTTACACACGAGAAGTAAAATACATTTGCACCCGAGTGTAACACAAAACTTTTCCCCTTACTTTAGCGAGGAAACAACAACGCGAAAAATGCGTTTATCACTGCTTCCAGTAGTTCCACAGGTGGTAAATCATCTTTATTACTTACTCGTACTACTAGATTCACCTACTTTTATCATTTAAAGTTAATTTGACTTTATTCAAGGTCAAATTACTTTACCCACTAGTGGATAAAATGCGTTTTTACCCACTGGTATTAAAGGACAAAACACGTGTTTCCGAGCTAGTGAGGGGAAAAATATTTTATTTTTACTACAGTCAAGTTCCCTATTTCAGAAAATGAAATGCTGAAGAACGGTTACGTGAAACCGGTGCTAGTGACTACATTGCCTCCGTACATGTCCCCGTCACCCTACGCCCACTCCCCGGATAGTCAGCGGAACACGCCCAGCGTTCAGAGCAGGTCAGTACCCTTTACGGCCCAGCCACGACATTGGTCTAAGCGCGACAGCGGTGAGCTGCAGCCGTACGTGCGAATGAAAAGTCCCATCGCTGTGTCTCGCTCCAATGTATGGCCGCTCACCGCTGTCGCGCTTAGACCAATGTCGTGGCTGAGCCGTTATTGTCCCGGATCTGTAAGTTCACATTTTTGACACATTTGTTTTGAAGTATGTTGCGATGTGTAAGACGCATCGTTTGCCAAATCTAACGATTAATTTCGACTTGGTTGAATCGATTAGGCCCTATGTACAAGGAGGCGCTTAAACAAATATACGATTTCTATCAACTTACTGGAATGTCATATGAATCGAAATGACAGACTCTGCCACAGCACTAGTTTAAAAATAAAAATGAATGATAAATGACATAATAAGTAAATCCTGCATGATAAATTAATATCGTAAAATACTCACTAACGAAGATCCGCAAAAATGTAACATCCCGGTCATCAGTCCCGGGTTCGAATCCCGGTAAGGGCATTTATTTGTGTGATGAGCACAGATATTTGTTCCGGAGTCATGGATGTTTTCTATATATATAAGTATTTATATATTATATATATCGTTGTCTGAGTACCCACAACACAAGCCTTCTTGAGCTTACCGTGGGCCTCAGTCAATCTGTGTAAGAATGTCCTATAATATTTATTTATTTATTTGTTAGATTATGTTTTAAGTAAGTGAAATATTATTACATTTTTTTTTTTAAATATTATTACAGGATTTTGTTTAAATTACATTTTTTATTACATTTTTTTTTTAAATATTATTACAGGATTTTGTTTAAAATTTCATTAGGTTGCGCGAGTTTTACGTTTTGTGGACGCTGTCATGTGTCAAAAAGAGGTTCTTACAGCTCTGGGACAATATACGTTACGTTATCAACTTATTCCTGATTTACATGGCGTGCGAACTCGCATGCGATTTTAGTTACGTTGCGGGCTGTTGAGGTTACATACAATTTTGCACAGCCATCAAATACCGCAACGTAATTAAACTCGTATGCGAGTTCTCGTACCGTCTAAATGGGCTCTTATTTAAAATAATCATGCGTATGTAAGAATCGTAAGTATCTTTGACGTCGACTATACAATAGGCTAGTTTCCTATACTTAAAATAAAATATTTTATGAAGTGCACGAATCAAAGCTCCACGTAATTACTAGTAGAAGAAAAACATGGACAGTAGTTATGTTTAAGAGGGCTTTCATGCGAATAATATTGAAATCGCAACCGAGCGCTTGATCATACCGTATGTGGTATCAAATTAAAGGGCTTTGCGAGTAGTTTACAAATATATATCACATTATAGGACTTTTTCTACTTGGTCTAACAAAATATGAGAAAATGTCCAGAAGTGGTAATAATTGTGACGGTGAATGCTCGTTTTCAAAAAATTGCCATTAATATACAATAGAAATTTATAATCACTAAAGCATAAGAGCAATTTCAGTACACGTTGCAAAATAATTTAGTACGAAAATAACTTCGATGCGATGTAGATATTCAAAGAAATGGTAACTTAATTTTAGGTAATTTCTGAATAAGATCAACTAATTCAGAGCTATATGTGGGTTTTCCTACACGTGCATCGGAGAAAAAATCGTAATTAATTTAGTCAGTTAGTTTTCAAAAATCCAGTCTGATAAAAATCAAGATAATAAGATGCTCTAATTGAAACTTGTATTAAAAATTTATATTATATGACGCAAAGTGTAGTATTTCTCCGACTAAAACGTATCAGATTTACATTATTTTGACGTTTTTCTTGAAAGCACCCTTAAACATAATTTCTATTTAATAAGTCAAAAAGAAAGATATAAAGTAAATGAATTGACCGTGACGTCACTTCTCAGTATTTAATAGTAATTCCATATTAACAAATCGTTTTGACAGTTCTTAAAAAGAAGCTGATTTGACTAGTAGGAAACTAGCCTATTTTAGTTCATTTTATTGCTTTTTATAATTTGCGTTTAATTTTTTTTTCCTTATAGGTACATGCTTGAGTTTTAATCAAACGACGATTATCTTAGTTATTATTTTAGTTTTATTTTAATTTAATAGTCACATCCTATCTTTTTGCTCGCATTTTGGTGCCTTTTTTTACAAAAACGTGCTTCCTGCCAAATTATTAAGTAAGACTATCTTAGGTTATGTTTAAGTTTTTTTAGTTCGATTTTATGTCGGAAAATCTCGATAATAATTCGAAAATTAGGTTTTGAAATTATAAAGAATAGGATCGTTGTGAAATCACAAAAAAAAACTCATAGTAATTAGCGGGGTCCACACATAGGGGTATTTGCGAGGCAAATTGCGGGCGCGGCAAATGGCCAAGGCAAGTTGCTCGGCGTAGCAAAACGCGCACACTGCCTCGACCGAGGCACGTTTACAATTAATTCTACATAGCACGTTTGCCTCTCGAGGCAATTGCATCGTGACGCTGACGTACCTCGCTCTGTGTGGCCCCGGCTATTGAAATTTGTTTTTTGTTCTACTGTATTTGCGTTAATTTTACATTGAACAATTTTTACATGAAAATTTCGATTTTTTTTCAGTGATTAAATTAAGTTTTATGTCAATATACATTCTGAACAAGTTTTCCCTAGCTAGACTTATTTTTTTATAATATTTTTCGTCTCTAATTGAGTATTATTTCCTCGATTTCTAGCTTTTTTATGCTTTGCAAACGACTATTTTAAGTTTTTACTATGTTAGAATTTTTTTTGTGTACTTGGTATTTTGACGTTATTTATTTTGTGCAACAAAATTATAAAAAAGGTGTCTTTGAGGTGATGAATGTTTTGGGTTTTTTTGACTAAAAATTACTTTGACTACATACAATGCTCCGGGCTGTATGCTTGTTTGCCACCATTGTTTTGTTAAAAACATACCTTTATCTTCACATCCCAAATATTTCCCCATCTCAGAGACTTGTAAACGAGCGTTTCTTTTTTTTTCCACTTTTTTTAAAGTAATTAGTGATAATTTTGATAAATTTTATGTTATTTGTACTCAGAATCACTAGCTCTTGCTCACGTGACAATGCAATATTATGGTATCATGGAGCTGATCTGATGATGGAGCAGAAAGGTGGTCATAGGAACCCTGTCATGAAACGTCGTATCCCCATCGAGTCAGGGGTTTTTAGAAACATCTCGGAGAGCGGTGGATGACTGTTGAAAGAAAGGTACAGTCGGCGATAAAAGCTTGTGCAAGTTCAAATTCTAACAAAAGAGGAAAGTGTAACAAAAATGTATGGTAATTCTGGGACACTTTTTGTCTCCTATTGAGATAGAAAGTGCCCGTGATCCTGAGTACTATTGACCTAAAATTCCCTAAAAGTATAAAAAAAAATGGCAAAATAAAGAAACGCTCAAATGTGTCAAATGCCAGTACTATAATAATTATATTTCAATAATATTCTTCTAGCTGTGGACCAACAATTCTGCAACTGTAGGAGAACTTTAAGTGCAATAAGTTATGTTTATCGTTTACTGTGAATTTTGGTGGAAATTATGTATCGGTGGAAATATGTCATATGTGGTTTTCCATACAGAGGGGCTCTTAAGAATATTTCTTCTTAAATTCCAAGTACCTAGGCGACCGAGCTTCGCTCTGTTCTATTTTATTATATCGGGTTTTCAATGTAAACTCGAAAATTCGCGTTTAACGGCTCAGCCACGACATTGGTCTAAGCGCGACAGCGGTGAGCGGCAGCCATACGTGCGAATGAAAAGTCCCATCGCTGTGTCTCGCTCCAATATATGGCCGCCGCTCACCGCTGTCGCGCTTAGACCAATGTCGTGGCTGGGCCGTAAGAGTACCTAAGCTACATCGATTTTCCACCCCGGAGGACCCTACATAACAAATTTCAGCAAAATCGTTCGAGCTGTTTCCGAGATCGCCGGTAATACATAATTAAATATACAAGAATTCGTTTAAAGGTATTAGATACATAAAAGAAAAGAAGAAAAGCAAATCGCACAAAAATAATGGAACCTTCTGTAACGGAAAGCCACAAAAGTGCAAGTCAGCAGTTCTCGAAAAGTTTGTACAAAAATTAAGGAAAAAGTTAAATTTGTTTTTATTATTCCTATTTTGTTACAAAGATTTTTTTGATGAATTGAGATTTTAGTAAGTTTTATTTCGTCATTAAGGTTCTCTAGTATCTATATTTTCTTAATTATAACAATTATCCATACTTATAAATGGGAAAGTGTGTGTTTGTTTGTTTGTCCGTCTTTCACGGCAAAACGGAGCGACGAATAGACGTGATTTTTTAAGTGGAGATAGTTGAAGGGATAAAAAGTGACATAGGCTACTTTTTGTCTCTTTCTAACGCGAACGAAGCCGCGGGCAAAAGCTAGTCCTGTATATATCTTACGAAGGTCGACTTATATTACTAAATGTCGGTAACAAAATAGGATCAATTAAAATTTGCTGACGTGGCTATGTACAAAGTATTCGGGAACTGCTCTAGTGATTATATTAATGCAACCGTGAATACCCTTTACGCACTGGTCCCAACAAGTGAGTGAGTAAGCGATAAGCTGTCGGCTATATTAATGAACAAAATATATCGCTCGCGATTTCATGAAACATGGCTAAGAACACTCCCGACTAACTCAGCTTTCAAACAAAAAAAAAACTAAATCGGTTCATCCGTTCGGGAGCTACGATGCCACAGACAGACACACACACACAGACAGACAAACACGTATAACACCCCGTCGTTTTAGCGTCGGGGGTTAAAAAAAATAAAAGAGACGCGATGATACCGCGAGCGAGTTAGATCGTCGCCGTGCTATCCATACTAATATTATAAATGGGAAAGTGTGTGTGTCTGTTTGTTTGTCCGTCTTTCACGGCAAAACGGAGCGACGTATTGACGTGATTTTTTAAGTGGAGATAGTTGAAGGGATGGAGAGTGACATAGGCTACTTTTTGTCTCTTTCTAACACGTGCGAAGCCGCGGGCAAAAGCTAGTATTATAAATGGGAAAGTGTGTGTGTCTGTTTGTTTGTCCGTCTTTCACGGCGAAACGGAGCGACGTATCGACGTGATTTTTTAAGTGGATATAGTTGAAGGGATGGAGAGTGTCATAGGCTACTTTTTAACTCTTTCTAACGCGTGCGAAGCCGCGGGCAAAAGCTAGTAAACTAGCTCTCGCTGTCTTTTATTTACACGGGACGGACTATCTTTTGTTCGCTTCTATAGCTCTATAACTCGCTTTTGGTGAGACCAGTGGCCCGTTTCTCGAAAGGTACAAGCCTTGTATTACAAGTGTGTTTCCATGACAACCCATACGATTTGACAGTTCGCGCACTTGTAATACAAGGCTTGTACCTAACGAGAAACGGGCCCCAGGGGCCCATTTCTTGTTGGAAAGAGACTTCCGCTTCTAACTTGTAACTTTCTTTTGAGAAATGGGCCCCAGAGACTTATTCATGCAAAATTCAGTATTAATTAAAATTGGTTATTATTACATCTACTAAGCATTTATTTAAACATAGGTATTCTAAGTAATATCAGTATTTCTATTTATAAATTATACTACTACTGTATACCAAGTTAAATTAATGTTATTGTTGTATTTATGGGCATTTTCAGTATTTGGGACCCCCCAATTAGCGTAAGTTGTTAACAAAAATTAACTCACTGTCAGTTTTGTGACGATAATTAAGAAATTTCTATAAAAATATTGTTTCTGTGTTAATTACATAAACTTTAAGTGATAATTTACATTCAGAATGTGAAATGTTTTTAAATTTTAGACAGATTTTATGCTTAATTGCCATCACAAAACTGACAGCAAGCTAATTAACCGACTTCAAAAAAGGAGGAGGTTCTCAATTAGACTGAATGTTTTTTTTTTTTTTGTTAACAACTTACGCTAATTGGGGCGTCCCAAATTCTGTGAATGCTCTTATTCGACATGTATTTGAATGTTGGATTTTCTAGAAAATTGGTCAATTTGTGAGTCAATTTAGTATAATCTTATCCATATCAGGTAATATAGAAAATGTTTTGAATAATATCAGGGTTTTATCTAACGGGGTTCGTTTGATTATGATGGGTAACTTTGATGAACAACAACAACAAAATAACATAATTTATTGGGTCCATTTTTTTCAAAATTCCAAGAAATAATAAAATTGTACCAAGGGTTCTAATAACACCTATTTGCAATTATAAATAATTTAATTTTAAGGTTGGTAAATATGGGACTGATAGTATAGAAATGCATGGCATTGAAAGTTTGAAATTTCTATGAATTTATTGTATTTTCGACTTAAGTAATAATATATTATAGGTTCGTGCGTATTTTAAAATTATCCGTTTAATATTTCAAACTAAAAAAACGTCGTAAACATTTTTTTTTGGAATAGGTATATCTTGTACTTTTATTACATAACACTGTTTATTTGGATAGTCTCAAAATTGTTTTATCTGTTGATTTTTGCATTTATACACGTGCTCGTAAGCATTGCGAGCACAGAATTACAGTTAAACCAGAATGAGTAGTTAGGTCAAAAAGTGTGTCCACATGAGAGGTCATTGTTTGGGCTGGTGTCCCTCTCGCACTTACTGACAATGTCAACATTATTCAGTGACGTCATCACTGTCATACATTGGGGGTACCAGTCAATTTTCAAAGTTACTACCAAATCTACTAATACCCATTTGAACATATTTTTTAGGGTTCCGTAGTCAACTAGGAACCCTTATAGTTTCGCCATGTCTGTCTGTCCGTCCGTCCGTCCGTCCGTCCGTCCGTCCGTCCGTCCGTCCGTCCGTCCGTCCGTCCGTCCGTCCGTCCGTCCGTCCGTCCGCGGATAATCTCAGTAACCGTTAGCACTAGAAAGCTGAAATTTGGTACCAATATGTATATAAATCACGCCAACAAAGTGCAAAAATAAAAAATGGAAAAAAATGTTTTATTAGGGTACTCCCCCTACATGTAAAGTGGGGGCTGATTTTTTTTTTCATTCCAACCCCAACGTGTGATATATTGTTGGATAGGTATTTAAAAATGAATAAGGGTTTACTAATATAGTTTTTTGATAATATTAATATTTTCGGAAATAATCGCTCCTAAAGGAAAAAAAAGTGCGTCCCCCCCCCCCCTCTAACTTTTGAACCATATGTTTAAAAAATATGAAAAAAATCACAAAAGTAGAACTTTATAAAGACTTTCTAGGAAAATTGTTTTGAACTTGATAGGTTCAGTAGTTTTTGAGAAAAATACGGAAAACTACGGAACCCTACACTGAGCGTGGCCCGACACGCTCTTGGCCGGTTTTTTATTATACAAATCTTTGATTTATTGGCGTCAAAATAATTACATTATAATTATTTTCCAATTCTTTGAAATATATCGAAACCCTAGTTTGAATATAACACTAAAATAATATAAGAAATTATAAAGTCAGGTAATATACAGATAAAAATACTACTACTATGGTAACCTCATTAACACTGGCCACACGTGCGAGAGGGACACCAGCCCAAACAATGCCCTCTCATGTGGACCGTTTTCGCTAGTCTGATACGATCAACTTTCTGTCTCAGTGATAAGGTTCAATTTAGTATGGCAAAAAATGTGATTCCACAATCTAGTTTAATAATTCTAAATCTATGATTGCGAGAGATTTTAACAGCATATTCCTGATCCCATTTTAATACTAAAATGCCATAAGTACATACTTTTCTGGATTTCTCCCAGTTTCAAAATTATTACCAACTAAAAAAAAAGTATATATACTATATTATAAATACTCAGTATAAAAGTAAGACTTTTTTAACGACGTTGATGCCATTATGGATATAGTCTCACTATCCTCATTGATAGATTTAAAAAAGTGACAAATAAAACCTTTCAAAAATTAGGTTTTTAGAAAAAATAACGTCAAAACTAATTTTAAGTGCACGTTTTATGAATAACATTTACTTTTTATGTGGAAATACATTAAAAAATAGTAAAAAAAAATCACTAAAAATTTTTTTGTTGGCAATATTTCCTCATCTGTATTTTTTTTTCCTCTGGCCTTAGAAATGCGTGGTTGAAATCTTTCACAATGCTCACGAGCACTGTGTATATTATAAATTTATGTAATACGTCCGATATTAGAGTCTATTTACACTATTACGAACGATTGGCAAGTTTATATATATATACAAAAATGTTAATATAAGTATTCTCTTTGAAAATATACAGACCAATTTTCCTTAAACGAAGTTAGAATAGTTTAGATCATCTTTCCTAGATAAATTTATTAAGTTTGAAATTTTAAAAGAAGTTAGTTATTTTTTTTTATTACAAAAAAAACATTCAGCAGATACAGTCAGCAATACTATTCGTATAGCACCTTTGCATGACACATAATATGTATACACGGTGTTTTAATTGAATTCCATTAACTTTAAGGGAAGATTAGGTCAAATTAATTTCTATAAGAAATTTGCGTCGTAACTCGTTCGGTATTCGAATTATTAAAAAAATAATTATTGAACATTTATGTGGCATCCCTTACCACTTCCTTATGTATTTGTTTTGTGCCGTCAGACACTTGACACTGACTTTAATGTTATGATTAAGGTCCTCTCACACAAATTAATTCATTTATTAAATATGGAAAGATTAATTTTTTTTTCGTATTTAATTAAAAGCGACATACAGGGTGGTTCCTGATTATGAACCTAACTGCGTGTCCAGCGTGTCGAATTTAACGGAAAACAAAAAAAACACGGTGTATATGCAGATAATCACTTTTCTCTTCAACTGACTACAATATTTAAACAATATTTATTTCTACGTAGGGAACAAATCAAATTATTTTATTAAATATATTTTTTTTAAGTAGTAACGATCAACCGCGCTTGATTGCTTTTTCTTTAGTGTATGGTATGGTATTTCAGTTTAATATTTTTTTTTTGCATAATATTTGTAGGGACCATTATTTACGCTAACTTCTATCTTTTTTCATTTAAAGACGTATTTTTTTATATGATATGATATTTTATTTTAATGAGGTTGTAAAAACACCTACTGGTGTATCGTGACTTGTTAAATGACAGCAAAAACTCCACAATACGGTTTGTATTAATGTATACGATCATTCATAAACTAGGTATTATGAGTACTATTGAAAATTTCGTATTTACCATTATATTACAAAAACTAGACCAGAAAAAGTTAAAAACCCGATTTGAAACAGACCCCGTACCCGAATGGCAGTTCTGCGACTCAGAAAAGCCACTTATAGTCTGGCTCTGTCGCGCCAATCGCAAGAGCGATAGAGATAGATATCTACGAGCGTTTCCTTTCGTGAGCGTTAAGCGACAGTGCTATGCCAGGCATACACGGCCGCTATCGTCGGGCGATACTGACGCGACGTTACTGTCGCTGCGTTAGTGACGCTGCGCTCGGAAGTAAGTTCATACATTTCCATACTGCATAGAACTATCGCTCTGTCGCCGCGTCAGTGTCGCTGCGTTAGTGACGCCGGAGCTGCTTTGCTCGGAAGTCCAGCTTTACGTGAGCGTTTGTGTCATTCGGCTACGCACACACGGGCGGCGCACTCCGCGATTCTTTCGCCGGGCTACAAGTATTTGCCGGCCATTCAGTGGTTGACGACCTTCGCGCGACACAATATAACTCAATGTCGGCTGCTCACGTGCGGTCCGTTTGTTAATGTACGTAAGAATTATAAAGGCGGCATTTTGTAAACATCAAAGCAGTGATCCTTCTGTACTTGTACTGTACGAGTTTCTAAAATACTTTGAAGTACATGGTAAATGCATTATTTTCAGTAGTATTTCAATGTAAAAGACCATGTTAGCGAAAATAGGGTTAAGTCGTTTTGACTATTAGAAATAAGTATTTGTATTGATGTTTTTAAGCTATTGATGTTTGACATAGTATTAATAACACGAGTTTTACTGAAATATGATGTTCATATTTAATATATGTAATCTGTTTAAAGTATAACGCGGTTACAGTAAGATACTTACTATTCAGGACTATGGGATCCATTTTCATTTAGTAACAAAAAAAAAGGTTATACTATATGGCAACCCCACTTCATTTCGTAGTTTAGCAACCCCAACTTTTAAAATAAACATTACCTTTATAGTTAAAAACACTTACTGGTGTATCGTGACTGTGGATGGGATCCATTTTCATTTAGTAAAAAATAAGACGTTATCTTCTAAATATATAAAAGAAAAACTGACTGACTGACATATCAACGCACAGCCAAAACAGCTGGTCCTAGATATTCCTTTGGCACGTAGGTCCCTTATAAGGTGTAGAGTAGAGAAGCACTAAGAAAGGATTTTTCAGTGATATGGGGGTCCAAAGTTTGTATGGGAAAACAAGATCAGATTAGTACGCGGGCGAAGCCGCGGGAAACATCTAGTAGGTACTATATGTCAATCTCACTTCATTTTGGCGTTTTAGCAACTCCAACTTTAAAAAAAAACATTGGTTCGCTTGTATTCCCAAACTATAGAAGTCTTTTCTTTAAGGAATTACACAAATTGGAACTTTCAATTATGGACTGAATCTTCAGTTTAAAAAATGGTTTATGCAATGTGGGGTTGCCAGATAGCATGTCGTAAAAAAGAAGGGACTCTTAATGAATTTCAGCGTTCGTCCAGAAATTAAGCTCTGAATATAGGAATTAATACATCGCATTTTTGATATTCTATATTATTGGTATAGTTAGTAATTCTGTCAATTTTCTCAACGAGTTTAATTAACATAAACGTAAGGATGTATTGTTAAGTGTTAATTTAAGATTTCTATGAGAATATTGAATAATAACGTAACTTTTCCGTTATATCTTGTCATTCGTTTTTGTATAGATTTGGTGCTGATATAATTTCATATGATTTAAGTACATTGATTTTATATATTGACAGTATATTTTTTATAAATTCAAAATTTACAAAATATTTTATAATCATTTGATATACCTAAGATCTCACGTGTTTCGCTCTCTGTTTATTTCTATAACTCTTAAATGTTGTATTGGTAACTAGTAACTACGTTTTTTCTCTAGCCTCGTAAGGCCCAATGTACATTATAATGTACATAGTTGTTGCAATCTAATTGAATCTTTCAAGAACCTAATAAAGTATATTTTCCTTTGTGACATTGATTTTGAAACAAACGAAATTCTTACCAATTTACTTATAGGAAAACTAACTATGGGGGGGTCTTACGAGGCTAGTGAACAGAGCGCGATGCAAGATAACAATACAGCGAATATGTATTAGGTTTTTATCACAAATTGCATTTATTTATATAGATTTTGATAAACATTTTTAACAAAATCGGAAGTTGCTAGATCTTATTGGATATATGTATTAAATTTTAAATTGGTTTACTTGTTAGAATACCTAGGTAAGGCTGTTTTACCCTGGAGGGTACTGTATTTACTAACGAATTTAAACTGTCGTGTTACGGATGTGACTATTACTTAGTATAGCTATGATATATATCTACAAGCACTATACTAAATCTGAAAAATCCTACACAAATCTTGGGCTATGATTTTTTACTCTATCACCATTTCAAATTATATATTTTTTGTGGGTATAAACATATTTTTTTGTTGAAAGATTCCGTTATTACTCAATGAAATTTACAGTGTGAAAAATATTAGTAGCAGAAAATTACGAGTGTTGTGTATATGTATGTATCATAGCTTAATAGATTAATTATTATTAGGTCTATGTCTAGAACTGCAAACACTCACTGTATTATAATAGAATCCTTTAAAAAACAAGTTTTTATGCACAGCCTAAAGGTTGTCGTCGATATGTTAAGAACAATTAATTTAAAATAAAAGTGTATTAAGGCATAGACCGATTTGAAACAGTATTCCAAAGTGTGCTCAAAATTTCCTTTGATAACTAGCGCGGCATGAGTTAGAGTCAAATGGTTTTTAATTTTAACACCCTAAAAAAGTTATTTATGTCACAAATATTGTTATGTTCCTAAATCTCAATATTTTTTTTATGTGAAATGGATGAACCTTACACCATATATTGGGACATACTGTGTCTTTTTCTGTATCGAAATATCGAAAGTTCGACAAAAAAACAAAGGTAATCACCAGGGAGCGTACTTTTCATGCCGATGACATTAATCTGACGTCACGCTCCGTATAGGATAATCCCAAATAGTTTTATTATAAATTATTAATCATTAGTCGTCAATCATTTTAATCGTATACAAATTACTTCAAATACAGTAGTCCATTTACATGTGGCATAAATAATACCTACTTGAAATGTGAAACGTGAATAAAATTATTTGATTTGTTTTTATAAATAAATTGAATTAAATAGTATTGTTAACAACACATTACAATACATACGTAGAAAAGAGAATGTCACTCTAACGTAAAGCACACCATCCTTGCATTCATTACCATGCAAAGAAATTCATAACTTAAAATGATTGATGACTAATGATTAATAATTAACAATAAAACAATTTGTGATCACCCTATATGGAGCGTGACGTCAAATTGATGTCATCGGCACGAAAAGTACTCTCCCTGGTAATCACGATCTATAACCCGGTCAATATTAGTCTAATGAAACTAATCGCGAATCATTCAAAACTCTTTCAACTACTTTTCCCTCACTTATGCCGTAATCACTAGTATTATTTCGACTGATTTGGGCAGATATCAATTAAAAAAAAAACAATGGTCCACCTAGTTTTAAGTACAATAGGGTATTGACCAATGCGAGAGAGCCTCGTACGTGTTTTGGCCGTCTTGTAAATTTGGATAAGCGATTCGACAGGCTATATGTTGGATGTATGTATCTATTGATGTTTTTCGAATACATTATATGTGCTATTGGAAAAAGTTTTTATTTCTATGTGAAGTTGTCTTATTATTTTTTGACCGGAGGAGGTCCACAATTCGAATGTTTTTTTTTTATTTTTAAACTTGTGATTGAATATTGTACATAGGTACAGTCCAGGTATTTTTAATCATATATGTGAACAAACTGCCAAAGAGATGTATACAAAACTTAATGGTTAAAGTTGCGTATACATACTTATGGAACTTTGTCCGCATCCACATTATACCTAGACTGTAAATGTGATTTTTATTTTTATCATCAATAATGGAATAGATTATTAATTTACAAATTCCGGTGAAAAACAATAAGACAATTTCATTTAAAATTAACGCGAAAATGCAACACAGACGGTCGTAATTTTTTATTTTTATTTATATTTTCATGATAATTGCTTAACTTTTAATACTAAAGCGGGGCACACACTGCCTTTACATTGTCTGTGCTGCCTTTTTGGCGAAAATAGGTTTTTTGTTACAACGACCGAATGTCTAATGTGTTGCATTTTCTCTTTCCCGATCCTGACCTTGGGGCTGCCTTGGACAACGAACGCAAACTCTATACGAAATACATATAATACACTTAACACTCTTTATTTATATTTTATAACACTTGTTAACAAACTACATCTTCAAAAACCATTACAAATATAATATAACAAAAATTGTACAACCAACACATTTTGCCACTTTAAAATACTTTAACAAACTACGCAAACTGTAAATAATCTACAACTTTTATGTAAAACCACCTGTAATCTACATGCCAACCTCATTAACAATTCACTCTGAAATCTTATAAAAAATCTACTAATAATCTACTCAAAATAAAAAAAAAAATCATTATCCATCTACACAAAAAACACCAACAATCGACCACCCCATAATCTACCAACAAAACTCACTATCAATATACACCACAACCAAACAATCTACTCGCAACCCCAAAATCTACGCGAAAACCCCACTATCAATACACACCACAACTAAATGATATATTCGTAACCCCATAATCTCCATAAAAAACACGAACACTCTACAAACAACTACAACAGCTACCTGAGCGCCGCAACCCCCGCGCTAACCGAGAGCTCATTCATGGACAGCGACCTATTTGAGCAAATCCGGGCCTTCGAGCCCGACAGCATGGAAGACTTCACGTTCTACCAGGGCAACATGAGTAACATGTCCAACATGTCTAACATGACCAACATGTCTAATATGAGGGAGTGAGGTGAGTTGAGTTACGTACCTATATTATTAAAGCCTGACCAGACGTGACTACGCGCCATCTTGCGGAATTTCATTACAACTATTTTCTTCATACTATACTGAACTGTCACCGCATACATCATAATAAAAGCGCCCTCTTGACAATAGTCTTATATTTCTGGTCAGGTTTTACATATACATTGTATACGGTCAAATTTGTTACTGTAGAACCCTGTTTTATTGATATCGTGCTTTATTTGCGATAGCAGTACCTTTGAAGTTCACTGTGAACACTGTTCTACAGTTGTCTAGGATTCAAACATAAAATTATGATGATTTCTTGGGCTTTCCATAACTTGGGCAGTTTTTTTTTGATAGTTTATCAGACTATTAATCCGTTAATGATCGAAAAAAGTATTTCATGATACTTAGTTTTTTTTTAATACGCAGTTTTGGGTTAGGTCGGTTCACATGGTTAATTAGGTATAATTTTGTTTATTTAAAATAATTCCCATTCATTTTTGCAATTGAGGTCTTATAATATATATCTACACGAAAAAAAAACATGTTTTGTTTGGTTTTTCAAATAACACTTTCACTTTTATTTCAGATACCAGAATTGAGAAGAAAATAATTTAAATTGAAGAAGTATATGACGGTTGAATGAAATTTTCAGTCAATTTTAGCTTAAAATTTAACCATTTTTAGTCCATGTAGATTCCGTGCCATAGAGTTCAAAACTATTTACAAATTATTAGTTTTATTCAAAGCTTTTATTATATTAAGATTTAATTATGTATACGTTATATAAATACGAAAGCTGCATATGCAATAGTAGGCCTTTTAATTTTTAAATAATTAAAGTGTAAAGTGTTATGTAAATGTAGAAATAATACTAACACTATGTATAACCTATATTTATTTGGGATATGGGTCTATAACGCTATATGTATAGGATCCCAAAAAACAGGTATTTTTTTACATTTCATCCTTAGCCTAAAGTTTAGACTTTAAAATTAGATAATGCTTAAGACGTATTACCATGACGTATAGAGAAACAAAAATATAACATTCTTAAGTTTTTTCGATTTCAAAGTAAGATAAAATTTAAACAACTTTTATTGACATTTAAATGCATTTATTTGTTAAAATGCAAATGTTACATTTATTTTGTGTATTAAAAAAGTTTTAAGTGCCATTTTAACAAAATATGAAAGAAATATATCTAGATTATAGTATTTAAATTTCTTCACTTCGCACAATAAATGTTAAAAATAAACACGGAAAATATATAACACATCAATATGACAGCACAACACACTGATCTTCAAAATAGAGCGAACTATGTGTTAATTCTTATGATTTTTTAATTTTGATAATCCTGTACTCAAAGGTCGGAAATCACATTTTTTTGTTAATAGTACAGATTTGATAATAGTTACAGAGGCTGTATCTATTATCACATTTTACGTCATACAAAAAGAAATCAAGAATTATTCACTTTACTGTACTTTGCCACTGCAAATGACATGCATAAATTACAAAAAAGTGTATTACATAATGTGTCGTGATTTGCACAGTAGAAAACGTTCGACTGAGATCGTATGAGATGTTTAATCCATATAAATTAATATCGTTGCTTACAGTATGATGTCATATTTTGTAAAGCCTAGCCTACATCAAAGATTTTTGCGATTTCGGCCTGCAAAATGGGAATTATATGAAGTATGTATATTTAAGACTAAGATTACTTATACAAAATACTACGAATGTTGATTAAATTAAGGTCAATGCAATTTTAAATGTTATATGTAATATTGGAACTATTAATTGTAATATAGATATAAATGAGTGTTGCTTACTGCATTTATTTTATGTGCATACCTAGTTATTGTAATGGGGTTCTAAGAAACAATCACTAGGTCAACGGATGTACAGTCAAGTGCAAAAATATGTATCCAAAAAAATCGTCCCATAAATATCACAAATCACAAATCGTTTATTTGCCAAAAAATATCTACATAGGTACATTTAAAAAATAAAAATAAAAAAAATAAAAATATGGTAATAAAAGTAATAATTTTCTGAAAATAAAAGATTTCTTTCTTTCTTTCTTTATTTCTTTCTTTCTTTCTAATACGCTCTCATTACACCGGACTAAGATGCTATGGGACATATTTTTGAGTAAAATCTGTACACCCATATTTTTAACACTTGACTGTAATAAAGTAGAAGTCTACACACTATTATTGCTGACTGTACTTCTCAGTCAATCAGGTTCTTATCGAGATATTTCTAAAGAGCCTAAATTCTAAGTGTGATTTACCCTCAAGGTTATAATTAAACCCCATTCTATAACCGTTATTCTATGTTATATTGTATAAACATGTGCTTTAGTGTAACACGTAATTCGTCCCCTGTTATTAGTAATGTATTTGACAATGACTAGGTATCTCTAAAGGTTAGACAAGTAAATAATAAATACTATATTATTGTTATTGTAGACCTGTTGTGAAATAGAAATGTTAATCAGTGTTTTCCTGGTCCAATGTGAACCTCTTTTTAAAACCCCCAAAGAACTTTGATCGTGTTTTAGGTAACAACATCGTTTTATTAGATTTTACCATTGAAAATAAAATAATTGACCAAAGAACCAAAAATAACTTAAAAATTACCAGCCTTGATATTAGTAATGTTTAATTTAAATAGTAACTTTACTTCTTATGTTATTATTATTTACTTGTCTGAATTAAAAAAAAAAGCCTTAATATTAAAAATACGAATGAAAAGAAATGAACGAAAAACAAGGACCACAAATATAAATAATGTCAAATTATATTGTCAATATTAGCAAACCCTTTTTTGGTGAAATTGTGATAATAACCAAGGAATGATATTTACAATGATGGAAAGGAAGGGTCAAAAATGTCCAATGAAAATATACAATTGTCAAAATTAACGGTTTGTTATTACAAATGTCCAATTTGTGATACGAGTGGCCTTACTTTGTTCCATTAAATAAAAATAAATGTTGCTTATGTATGTTGTATTTGTGTTTTGTTTTTTATTGGTTTTCACGTGTTTTTTTCATAGACGTTATACTTTCGTGAAACATATTGAAATATACGGATACCTGTCGCCGCGATGTATCAACGTAAGTTTATCCGTATATTATATAAATACGTTCTTGTCAAATAATATGTAAAAAATCTGATATAAATTAATTCATTTTTAGAATTATGTATTGCAACGTCATTAGAAACATATAAGTATCTACATTAGTATTCTTAAAAATATAAGAAACAACGAGATACTTATTTGCATCTAAATATTATACAATAGATACAGTTGTAGTGCGAAAAGATTTGCCATCGTGTTGTTACGGAAACGTACGAACGTGTCATGCTATTACAATCAGTATCAGTACAAGATGTACTGACATTGACTGAACTAGCATGACAAATACGAACGTTTCCGGAAAAATACGAAGGAAACCCTTTACGCACTACATCTGTACTCGCATTTATAGAGCCAGTCTGTTAAGAAATAATATATATATATATATACGCAAACATTTACCTATATGTACTTTCTGACAATTCTGACATGTAGTTTCTAAATGGCGTTTATATAGTCCTATATAAGTTTTTTTTATACGGCCTGTGCGTGTAGCAAATTATAATCTTACTACCTTTAGGCCGGCAACAGACAGTCTTAAAAATTCATAATCTTAAAAAAAAAGTGTCAGTTTGAACTGTCAATTTGCATACAATTTTTTTTTAAGATCCTTAAGAAACTTTGAAAATCGTTTGAGTAGTCTGGTGTTACCTGGACCTGATCATAACTGTGTTTTTTAAATATTATGTAAGTGTTCACGTTATGCTATCTAGCAACCCCACATTGTGTTTTGGCTTTTTTAATATACGAGGTCAGAACACAGTTAGTATTAAATCACAGAGAACCTCCTATAGAGTAGCAGTCTTGTATATTTTGTTCGCGATACGAGTCACCAGTGCCAGGGGTGCGAGGAGCGGGCGGGGAATGTGTTAAGCGCGCTGTGATTGGCCGTTTCAAGTACGGCGGGCAGTCGCGCCAGATGAAAGGGACTGTCCCTTTACTGACGCGTAAGTGGCCAATGTAAGTTGACCTATGCCGGCTCTGAATAGATTATAAATATGACTTATGTGGAATGTAATGACGTCTGTTTTTAAATTTGAGCTTCTTGTTACCTTTCCACACCATTTCACACTACAGGTGGACATCTTTAAGACATCAAAATACCTTTTTTCAATTTTTTTACTGCGAAAAACACGCGCTGCTTTCGGGTCTGTTACTTGGTCGCTACTGATCGGGCACGGCGAGCGCCCGCGCTTATATCAGTGCAAATACTAGGAAGGCTGGCGACCGCGAGTCGTCTTGTAATGGATGTCTATAGGGGTTGGTCTGTGTATTAAATACATCTGTAATTGCCTATTTGAGCACATTTGTACTACTTTAGTTTAGGAGTACAAGCCACAAGCAGTTGGGGTTTCTGTAGAGAGTGTAGAGTATATCTCGCAACCCCAATCGAATTTAAAATTGAAATTTCTTTATTGCCACAGAAATGAATTAAGAAATTAGCAAGTAGGTACAAAAAAAATCAACATTCACTGCAACTTATCCAGTAAATAAGACTATTTAATATTTTATTTATTCCCAGCCTATTAATGGAAAAAATGGATGCTAGTTTAAATTTAGAAGAGATTACTGGAGTGACTCTATACAGCAACCCCATTTTTTTGGCATGTACACATTATTAGACTATATTTATGATATAAATAAATATTGCATGTGGGGTATGCTGTTAATAATAGGCATGACGTAAAAGTACTCACATTATTTTCTGTATAGAATAGAAGAAACTTTAAAAAAAAAAAAACTTAATATCTAATTGGCATATAAATATAGAAAACTCGACCAAGTTTCTTAAATAAACAGGGCTTGGCTGTGACTTGCCAGTTCCATAAATGGCATTTAGTATATCGATTATAGAATTTGAATAGATCGCACAATAATGAGCACTAGTATAGGCCTAGGCGTAAAAATAGCTAAAGTTGATTCCAATCATAGAGGAATAAGTAAGGGAAGAGTTGTAACTCCATACTTCAGTAAATGCAAGTCATTTGTAGTGACATCTAGCGTCAATCACGCGTCAACTAGCATTAATTATCAGTACTGCTACTTGTCAATAGATGTCGCGACGAACAAAAAGTCTAATGCTCAACAATTTTTAGCTAATATTGCAATAGGGAACTTGACTGTAGTTAAAATAAAATATTTTACACCAGACACGAAATAAAGCATCAGATAATTGTAAGAAAAACATGGACAGAAGTTATTTTTAAATCCAATTTCTAT
The DNA here is from genome assembly GCF_023078275.1 of Leguminivora glycinivorella. NCBI lineage: Eukaryota > Metazoa > Arthropoda > Insecta > Lepidoptera > Tortricidae > Leguminivora > Leguminivora glycinivorella. The sequence goes on along the minus strand of NC_062995.1, from coordinate 6,050,059 downwards.
TTAATAAGTCAGGTAGAAATATATAAAGTAACTGAGTTGACTGTGACGTCACTCAATTCGATTTCATATAAATTCCATATTAGCAAGTCGTTCAAATTCGTTTTGACAGTTCTTAAAAAGAAGCTGATATGACTAGGAGGCAATTAGTAGCCTATAGTATTGATCAATATTCTGTTTTCAATTCCTTCTGCTTGTAATATAAGTTGTAAACTGTTTTAATATTACATTTTTCAGACGAGACACTGTTGGCACCTAGTGTCGAGTAATGGTAATGATAATTTAAGCTATCTGACGCGTGAATGACGCTAGATGTCACTACAAATAACTTGCATTTACTGATGTATGGAGTTACAACACTTACAACTCTTCCCTTATTATTTCTCTATTATTCCAATACAGATAACTATATTAAAATAGGTAGTACATTTTGCACCGTGGGATATAAGTCAAATATTGCAAACGAGGATACTTTTTTTTTTCTATCATGGCTTTTACTCCTTGCTATTTTGAGCCAGGTGGATTCTGCCAATGTCGTGGTGACTTTTGACTTTTTTTTTTATACGAGAGTGTTCGGTGATTTTGATTTAATTTTTGGAAGAATAGGTCGGGAACGAGGATACTTAACCCGTCTTATGCGACCTGTCAATTTTGGTCATTGAAATAGTGACCTTGACATTTAAAGCAATAGATTAAAATTCCCACGCACGGATCCGTGTCTAAGCATACGAGGGGTTAAGTTAAATTGCGACATCTTGCCGGAGCGATTTAAAGATTCGAGTTTGCAATATTCTTACTCCCACACAATGTTTTTCATCACACTTGCAATATAAAATATATGTAAAAAGAAGTTAAATACGATACTAGAAGTTTCATAACTCCCCTAAGGAGAATGATTTTTATTACTCCCGCTCCGTCTGCGTGTTGGTGGGTAAAGTAATTTGACCTTGAATAAAGTCAAATTAACTGCTTTAAAATTGATAAAAGTAGGGTGAATCTAGTAATAAAGATGATTTACCACCTGTGAAACTACTGGAAGCAGTGATAAACGCATTTTTTGCGTTGTACTTTCCTCGCTATAGTGAGAGGAAAAGTTTTGTGTTACACTCTGGTGCAAATGTATTTTACTTCCTCGCAAGTTCAGGATTCTATTCTCGAACCACTCGCTTCGCTCGTGGTTCAACAATAGAATCCTTTCACTTGCTCGTTTTTTAATTCCACACTCGGCGTTAATATACAACTTTGCCCCCTTGTATAACAAATAACTATTTGACACTTTGTCCGCAACTGTAGAAAAAGTACAGTCTGACCGATAAGAGTAGAAATTAATAGGTGGCAACATCAACATTCGTAGTGTCGTCCCGTTTTCTCACACATATTGATTTGAAAGGGATGACACTATAATGATACCACTTTTTAACTTCTGCTCGTTTTGGTCTGACTGTACCTGGGAGTCACAACCGTGATGACATCATAAATTAAATATGACAAGATCATACCATCTCATACATTAAAATGCGACCGCCTAAGACCGCTCTTACACTCCACCACACATAGATGGCGCCATCTATGTGTGGTGTAGTGTAAGCGCGTTCGTAGGTGGTCGCATTTTAATGTATGGGGTGGTATGATCTTGTTATATTTAATTTATGATGTCATTGAATTATTTTTCATATAGATTCTTTAATAACAAATCGAACTTGCTGCGGACTTCTAAGGCACTGGTCTCATCGCGAGCTAGTAAGCTATGAGCTATCGGCTATAAAAACGAACAAAAGATAAGCACTCCCGTGCAAATAAAAGAGACACGGCGATTTTGATAGCTCACCGCTGGGCGAGTAACTATAAACATTGCCGTGTCTCTTTCGTTTACGCTGGAGTGATTATCTTTTGTTCGTTTTTATAGCCGATAGCTCATAGTCTACTAGCTCGCGATGGGACTAGTGCCTAAGTGGCCATGTTTGTTAATGATAGAAAAACACTGTTACTGTGTTGTGTGTGTTACTGTTACTGTGTGTGTGTGTGTTCATAGGTTATGACTCTTGTCTTCTCTTCTCTCTTCGATTTCCTACTATTTATACAGGGTGTAATAAAAAGAACCGTCAAACTTTGCATGGTGACTATTGAAATCATAATGAACAACTTTTATTAAATCGCGAAAAAAAATTGGTTCTTTAATTTTTTTCGACTGTCATGATGCCGCTCATTTCTTTGGAACAGTCAATAGTATTTTATACAATCGTGATATAATGCAAAGCTTTTCAGTCGAGTACCATGTTTAGGCCACGAAGCTTGCTGAGTGGCCTAATAGTACGGTACGAGAGTGAAACGCTTAATTATATCACTATTGTGTACAATACTTTTTCTATGAGTCAACGTTTTCATCATCAATGGACGAAAAATATCATCATTCAAGTTAAAATTAATGTTAATAGCGTCGTTCACCGTTGAATCGAATTACCTATCAACCAATTGTTTGTAATAACCGTCTCTGATTGGTCGATAACGCGATAGATTATAAAAAATGTGTTTCAGATGCAGAAAAATTTGCCAGGTATCGCAAATTAGTATAGAACATGTGTGAAGTTCTATTTTTGAATTTTTTTCAGTTAACTAAAGTGAAGTGTAATGAAATATTATAGTTGACTAAGTGTCAAAGACTATCCAACACTGAAAAGTTGGCACACATAGTTTAGTCTGTGGTGTCCTAATTGACAGATTAAAGTCGACGAGTAGAAATTTTTTTTTGAAACTACTTACTGTTTTATATATCTCTGTAATTTACTTGACATTGGCAAAGTGCCCTGGTAGCAGAAAGCCATTATTATACGAATAAAAAAAAATTTTTTTGTACCCCTTAAATTATTGCAGGTGACCAAAAATACACCCTGTATACCTAATTATGTATGCTTTCACGATTGGTGATTAGATTATATTTCACTTCTATTGTATAGTTTATAGTATATGTACTGTTACTAACACTTACGTAAGGAATTGATGTGCTATTTTGATGTTAAATATATAAACCTAAGGAATTACTTAATGACTGACTTGTAGAAAGGTACAGGTAGCCAAGGCGTCCTACACTTTGTTGCATTGGGGTAATTTCGAATCACAGAAATGCTCGGGTAATTCCGAAAGGGGAATCTTGATATGATGGAAATAATGGTGATTTTTATGTGTCTTTCGAAATTACCCCAATGCATCCTATCTACTTATAAACGAACAAGCTTGATTTTAACTCTGTCACAGTATAAGGATATATCAGTAGTTAATCTCCGGCAGCGGCGGCGCGGTCGTTACTACTGCGCAAGGTCACGCAGGGTTGTACAACGTTACTATAATCGACTTCGTACAATGTAAGTTGTTGTAAATCTAATAGGTACTATTAACTGTAAGTAGGTTTTAGTATAACAATACCACGTCATGACACCACATTAGTCAGTATTGAAGATACAAAAAATCATTATAAATATATTACTCTCATACGCGCAATAGTAGATTGTGTAACAATAATTGCAAAAGCGTTAATTTAAGTGTTCATTTTATATGTTTTCTCTAGAATACACCCAATCCATCACAATAAAAAAAAGATTCGTTTGAACTAGAAACGTAGGTACCTACTGTCCTACTCGTATTAGTAACTGTGTATGGCGCTATGCTAGTACCAACGCTCTTTCTACCTTTTTATCTAATAAAGATTCAAGTACGTATTTGTTTCTTAAATACTGACGAAATCATATTTACATAAAATGTTTGAATAGATGTTTGCACAATATTTAAGTAGGTACCAAACTTTCGAGCTAGATAGATCGCAGCATCTACCTAAATGTCGTTACAGATAAATCCTTATTGATTTTAATGTGTCATTCTAGCTTTAAATCTCACTTTTACGCCATTTACGTAAGCAATAATGTACCTAACACTGCAAATATATAACAACCACTTACTTTTCTGGGTGTCTAGGAATTCTAAAGAATGACATTTCCGCATTTTGAGAACTTTCCATACACCCATAAACACTACAGTAACGAAAATATGTCTTCGGTGCTGACGTCATTTTCTCCCGAACTCAACACGTCAACACAGCGCGCAAACGCGGCCCCGACTGTCCAGCCCAATAATCACCAGTTTCGCATGTTTTCGCCGCATGCGAGGGGAGGGAGGGGGACACACCGCGCGGCGTGAAGTTTGTAAGAAGAGTTATTACTGGTTTTATACTGTGACTCTGTCAACGTTTGTCTACTTCTCACTTTCAAGGATACAAAATTCAGCCAGAAAAGTAACTCGAACGTCGTTTTTTAGTACAAATGTAGTGTGAAAAGGGTTTTCTTCGTATTTTTCCGGAAACGTTCGTACTTGTCATGCTAGTTCAGTCAATGGCAGTACATTTGTGGCGAGACTGACTGAAATAGTATGACACGTTTGTACTTTTCCGTAACAATACGAAGGCAATTCTTTTTGCACTACATCTGTATCAAAATCTAGGGCCTGTTGTAAGTCTAAGGAGGAGTGCACGCTTATATTGGGCGTTGCGCGGGGCAGGGCGCGCGGCGTGCCATGTCGAACAATGATGCTTACTGGCATTTTCGCGAAAAAAGATTCAAAACCTTTTTTTTTCTCAAAATAGGTAAATTTAATGTTTTTTTTACTCAGAATCACGAGCCCTTTCGATCCTACTAGGTAAAAAAAACTTCTTAAATTTAATTTTTCCACTTCGTTACCATTTTCAAACACTTTGTACAGTCATCGGCATAAATAAGTGATGATTTCTGTACCTTGTCGCTTTTAATCATTTGACAACTTAGTATTTTATATTTCGAATTCGAACAAGATGTTAATGTGACAAGGTACAGAATTCATCACTGGAAAGTATGCAAATAATAAAAAAAAATGGCCATTTTTTTGTTACTTGTTTTTCCTGGATCGAAAGGGCTCGTGATTCTGAGTAGAAAAACATAAAATTTACCTACCTTAGAAAAAATATTTTTGGTGATTGTTCTCGGAAAAATGTCCTTATACATATAAGTGTCCAGAGTGGACGCTGAGTAGGTAGTGTACACGCTAGCCCGCCCCGCCGCACGTGCCGCTTCTAGCGTCCACTTACAGTAAACCTAGCCTAATTTTAGTCGGACTGTTCAACATAGACTAGTCCTAGATATTAGGTAACAATTGAATTTTGACCTTAATGTTAAGCGCTTTACCATGTTATACGTACGTGTATAGATATATATGATTGCAATATATATTATTACTGTTTAATGTTGTTTTTTTTTTCTAAGCTACCTAAAACAATCCCAAAATTATTATAAACTTTAGGCCGTTTTCACATTATCCGATCCGATATCGGATGTCGGAAGGATTTCAATGGAAAAAATCCAAGATGGCGCCTGCAATGTATGAGATATCGGTCCGACATCCGATATCGGATCGGATAATGTGAAAACGGACTTACACTACAGGTTAAGTTTCAAGAGCCGAAACGAATCAAACATTTGTTCTTTGAGTGAATGAAAATATCTAATTACATGTTTTTTTTAATACTACGCCGGTGGCAAACAAGCGTACGGTCCGCCTGATGGAAAGCGGTCACCAGTGGGCTTGATCGATTTTTCTTCAGTGTATGGTATCTATTTCAGTTTATAATGTCTTACCTATGTGAGAAAATGGGACGACACTACGGTGTTAACTCCATTTCAAATACAAAGGCCTGATAGCACTTGAAGCGGTAGGATTAGAGTGAAAACAAAAAATACATGGCCAGAACTTTTTGACGTGTCTGTTTGTATGTGTGTGTCTGTCTGTCTGTGTGTGTGTCTGTCTGTGGCATCGGAGCTCCCGAACGGATGAACCGATTTGGATTTAGGTTTTTTTGTCTGAAAGCTGAGTAAGTCGGCAGTATTCTTAGCCATTTTTCATGAAAATCGGTCTACTATGTCGCGGTCGGGGATTTTTTCAAAATTTTGATTTTAATTGATACTCTTTTTGAGCAGACTGTACTTTTCTCACGTTCTGGGTGGAAGTGATAATTATCACCCTCCTATGGGGATTACCGGGACTAAAAATATCCTTTTTTCTAATTTCAACTAAACTGTGCAGCGCTTCAAGCGTAAAGTGGTATACTTACTCCATTTCAAATACGAAGGCCCGGTATGGGCCCGATAGCACTTGACACGGTAGGATTAGAGTGAAAACAAAAATACATGGCCAGAATTTTTTTTAAGCGTGGTATTTTTAACCCCCGACGCAAAAACGACGGGGTGTTATAAGTTTGACGTGTTTGTCTGTCTGTGTGTGTGTGTGTGTGTGTGTGTGTGTGTGTGTGTGTGTCTGTCTGTGGCATTATAGCGCCCGAACAGATGAACCGATTTAGATTTAGTTTTTTTTTGTTAGAAAGCTGAGTTAGTCGGGAGTGTTCTTAGCCATGTTTCATGAAATGTCTACTATATCGCGGTCGAGGGTTTTTTCAAAATTTAGAAAGAAAGAAGAAAGAAGAAATTTAGAAAGAAATGTAATTATTTAAGGTATTCCTAATTAGATAACAAAAATCAAACATAAAGGCTTATGGCTTTTTGTTAAGTTTCAAGTACTATCGGGCCTTCGTATTTGGACAGATAATGTTAAGTAGTATGGATAGATTCGAAATTCGAAAGACTAAAAAAGGAAAACAAATAATTCCAGAAGTTATAACAGTATATTTATTTTAAATCGGCACGAATACAAATTATTCAATGAAAGGGACAATACAAAACACAAAAAGAAAGAGACAAGTATAAAATGACGATTAGCGTCTCATGTCGGCAGGGGTGACGGAGCTGCATTTCTGAAAATAAAAACAACTTTATTTATTAAAAATTAAATAACCATACCTACAGTGCTTATGTGTAATACCTATAGTTATGTTCTTTGCACAGTTTATTTTATGTGTAAGGTACAGTAGGGGAAGATTGAAGGGTTTTTCTTGAGGGATAAAACGAAATATCGTCACTACTTTAAAACAAACTTGTATCTTCGTCTGTCAATGAAAAGAAAATTGTAGTAAGTATGTATGGAATGCATATAGACTTACTGCGTTTTAACTTTGAGAAGCAGCGTGAGATACGAGATTTTTTCAAAGTAGTGACGATATGTAGGTACAGTATAACGAAGTATTGGAAGGGTGGCTTTATATCTTACCCCGCATGAGAAACCCTTCAGTCTTCTCCCACCTTACCTTAATTATTTTTTTACTACAACAATTGTTATGTACATTAAAATTAACGATTAATGTAGATTAATTAATTTACTTAATTATTTGGTGAGTAGGTAGGCGTTTTCCAAATTAAATCCCGAATATCGAATCGCTCGTGGTTCAACCATAGAATCCATTCGCTAGCTCGTAGTTCAACCCTAGAATCCATTCGCTAGTTCGTGTTGCAATTCCACACTCGGTTAAAATACAACTTTTCTCCCTTGTATAACAAATAACTATTGATAATCTAATTGACGGACTATGATAATTAGTTTTTTTTGTCGTCTCGCCTATTATAAAAGGCGGTATTTTGTGAACACCAAAGCAGTGAGTTCTGCAGTTTTACTAATATACTGTTCTATACCTCTTGGTATCGAGTTTCAGCGATGATGTACTGCAGCATCTTCACTCCTCGGAGCGGTTCCTCCTCTTCATCATGGATCAGCTTGTACACTTCGGAGTCTTTCAGGTACTCCAGCTTACTCGGCAGCTTCGCGTTAACAATTATTATGTTTAATACTACTATTTATGTTGAAATTATTATGTTCAATACAGTGCTTTATTTAACATGATTAATTGATTATGTTAGAAGACTGTTTTTTTTACAAGCTTTTATTCAACTTGCCTTTTTAGTATGTTAGTGTGCGTCAAAACGTAGAAGCTAAATTTGACCCACTTCCCGGTTGACGATTGAGCTGAAATTTTGCACACATATGTAAATCACGTGACAATGCAATATTATGGTATCATGGAGCTGATCATGATGGAGCAGAAAGGTGGTCATAGGAACTCTGTCATGAAACGTCGTATCCCATCGAGTAAGGGGTTTTTAGAAACGTCTCGGAGAGCAGTAGACGACTGTTGAAAGAAAGGTACAGTCGGCGATAAAAGCTTGTGCCAAAAATGAAATTTTTGCAAAAAACTTATTAACAGTGTTTTTGTTAAAGTATGCAGTGCAGCAGTAATAAAGCTTGTTTGTCAAATTATTTTGGAAAATGTTGTAGGTATTTACAAATTACTTTAGTTTCATTTATTCGTTACAAATGTTACAATGCTGCTATTTATGTTTTTGCTTAGTTTTTTTGTGTAATGATTATGAATTGGTGACTACTGTGTCTAATCGAATTTATTGGATGGATTATCTTTGTGTTTAGCTTAGTCTAAGTGAGTCTTACTGATTCTATGCCTGTTTGATGCGTTTAGGACCTATTTGGGTTTTTGATTTTTCTTACTACCTACTTATTGCATGGTCTGGTCTACAGTGCATTGATTAGTGTTTGTTAGAACTCGATTGTTAAAATGACTAAATAGTTTGCGTATTTTACGATTTCTAATTAAAGTTTTTTCTAGTCTATATTTTTGTGGCATAAACAAATTGAGCTGTGATTGTACGTTAATGCTTGTTAGTGTTTTTCCTACAGACTTGATACCTCTCTATAATCAGCTTCAGCGATGACAGGCGTCAGCAGTTCGACTCTCTTCACCGGCTCTTGTTCCATGCCATGGATGAGCATGTACACCTCCGAGTTCTTCAGGTGGTCCAGCTCAGTCGGTAGCTTTACGTATGTGTTTTAATAGTACTTTTATTATCATTTTAGTATTGATGTAGGGAACAAATCAAATTATTTTATTAAATATTTTTTGGTTTGTTTTTTTTAAGTAGTAACACTACTATATATAAATTGTAGTATTGCTGAGTATTGCGGTGTTTAATACAGTGTTTTTGGTTAACAGTGCTCCTGTTTATGTGTCAGGATATTTTTAACCCCCGACGCAAAAACGACGGGGTGTTATAAGTTTGACGCACAGAACTTAATTTAGATAGAAGAAACAAATTCATATATTTGTATAGGGGCCGAGCGTGTCAAATTTTGTACTGAAGTTGATTCTTGCCTGTAATTTTAAATATGTCTCAGGCTCTTGATTGTTCATAATTTTTGTGTTGTTGCAATTGAATATCACGTAACGAGGCATTTTTTATGTTTTGGTTGACTTCAACTTACAAAAATTGACGCCCGAAAGCTGCAAGCTGCGAGTAAAGACGGACAACTCAGTGGATTTCACTGAGTTCATTTGACACGCTAAGTAGATACGTTTGCTTGATCTATGGTATATATGACATCTGTGGTTTGACGTGTCTGTCTGTCTGTTTGTGTGTGTCTGTCTGTGGCATCGTAGCTCCTGAACGGATGAACCGATTTAGATTTAATGATTCTAATGCGCATCATGTTTTAATATTTGTCATATTAATATAGAGTTATACCTCTCTATAGTCAGCCTCAGCGATGACAGGCGTCAGCAGCTCGACTCTCTTCACCGGCTCTTGTTCCATGCCGTGGATGAGCTTGTACACCTCGGAGTTCTTCAGGTGGTCCGTGGTGATCGGCGGTTTTTCGTACTTCATGAAGTTCACCCTGTATAAAGTACTGTGTTATACTACAATAGTTAATAACTTTCGTTTACTACTAGATATTTTTCTTAAGTTACAATAACGAAAAAGTTATGTTATGTTTACACATAGTTGACATAGTCTTCTAAGCGAATGCTACCCCAAGTATTATAAAATTGGGTGAATCACTTTTTCTTGCCTGTTATTGTCATGGTTACGATCCCCTGAGTCACACTGGTTTTATGCAAAATTATGCTACTTACACTATGCAAGCATGCATGTAGTGTTTGTAGGTGGCAAATTAAGGAAATGGCTTGTTAACACCAGAAAAATGCATGTTTGAATAGTTTAAGTAGCATAATTTTGCATAACACCAGCGTGACTCAGGGGACCCTAACCATGGCAATACCAGGCAAGAAAAAGTTGATTCACCCAATTAATGAACATCGTGTCTGTAGTGCGCAGAAAATTATCTTTATACATAATATGATTCTCTACATATTTCTAATGGCATGGGCCTATAAAAATCCATGGCAGTTTAATTTTTACAATAATTAAACTTTTTTCCCTAGCTAACATGGAAAGCTAGCTAAAAATCACTTAAGCGTGATTATGAAATTTTGAAACGGCAATTATACAGACATCCTTTATGATTTACCTGGGTACTATGTCGCTTATATCCCAGTAGGTATTATGCGTTTCTAAATAGTGTGATTGTATGGGAATGTGCATGCAATGCGTTAAACACAACAAAAAGAACTCACTTCTATAATACGCTCTAAAGCGGTTATTACAGTGTCACGGAGGGTATGGAAGTCTACCAAGTGGCAGTTCGATTCTCTGGAACGTTTGTCATTTTATAAATTTATTTCGTGAAATTGTCTTTGCAGAAATTAGGTAAAGTATAAACAGGTAAAGGTAAGTAGTCACCGTAGCCTATGGATGCTTGCAACTCTATTAAATTACATAGCATATAGTAAATTATAACACATTCCGACTTTTCGATTTTTTTGTGTTCGTAATTGATTGTAATATGTTTTGAAATACATACAACATTTATGGGACTTTATATTATATCAATAGATAAAGGCAAAGAACATAAACACAGAAACATAAGTAGTAAAAGCTGTACTAAAAGATCTTAAGTTTCGGATGAGAGTCTGTTTCTTTCCCTAAGACTAGATAAAAGGTATGCACAACTATGTCAATACCCTTACAATCCTTACCTATACTTCCTAATACCCCTCTGGACGTCTCCCCACGGCCAAATTTTGTTCCAGTTTTCGATCTGCCGCACGCACACATGCAACAAACGCAAAAACCAACACTTAGACACACACACAGACATTAGTATCCTGGTACATATGGGACAGTCAATATAGTCATGTATAGGTACTCTATTTCAAATACGAAGGCCCGATAGTACTACAAACTTAACAAAAGGCCTTATAATTTTTGCCTTTTGTTATCCAATTGGGAGCCCTTCAAGTGGTATGCTTTGGTGCAAACTGCATACAAATAAAGCGAAAGTGCGCGTAAAAAAATAACACACCGAAAAGGTCTGACCTGGTGGCCGATTTTTGGACCGATTTCGTGAATTTCGTTCAATAATATCTCCACTAAGTACTAATGATTTAAATTCTATCTAACAGATAAGAAATCTAACAGAATCGAAAACGAGTGGATTACCACTAGATTTAAAATTACTGTGTGTTCTTTTTCAAAAACAGTATTTTGTCGTTTTTCACAGAGTTTCAAGCGCGAATTCATGCGTTCGAAATTCAAAAATCGGTCCCTTCCCCTGGTATCTTTTGTTGTCACTAATCCTATTGTTACTTAAAGCTTAAATGACCGGCTCAAGTGCTATCGGCCCGATGGCATCGGGCCTTCGTATTTGAAACGGAGTACACTGATGTGAGAAAAGGCATTTTTTTTAAATAAGGTGCTACGGTGATACATTTAAGATTATTACGCTAAAATCAATTACTGTTAATATTTATTTTGCTAAATCTATAACCAGGATAAAAATCATTTCTATGAAATTGTAACGGACTTCATTATTCAGTTACGGCTTTTAGGATTCCGTACCTCAAAAAGATTTTTTTAAATAATATATGTCCCATATAATGTACCAGTATCAATGTACAACAACATACATCAGTAGGTATTAGTTAGGTATATTCAAATGAAGATATTTCCTGCAATGTACAACACAAAACATATTAAACAAATATACAAATGTACACAAATGTTACAAAGTAAATACTAAAGCGATTGGAAACAGCCAACTGACATGAAAATGATACAACACAATTACAAAACACAAATGTACAACATATAACATAGATTCTGAATGATGAAATGAAAAGCATATAAAAGACACATTATTCTAAACTTAACAGCGATAATATCTAGTTAAGCGAGGGAAACTCAATATAAATCCAGTGCTGACAAATTTTTGGACTAATCATCATCCTCCTTGCGTTATCCCGGCTTCATCTACGGCTCGTGTATTGAGAGCCCGGGGTCCGCTTTGACAACTAATGTAACGATAAAACCTTGATTTTGCTAGATCAGCGTAGAGAGAAAACCTACTCCTTTTGCATAAAAAAAGTATTTTCCCCTCACTAGCTCGGAAACACGTGTTTTGTCCTTTAATACCAGCGGGTAAAAACGCATTTTATCCACTAGTGGATAAAGTAATTTACCTTGAATAAAGTCAAATTAAAAACTGCTTTAAAATTGATATAAGTAGATGAATCTAGTAATAAAGATGATTTACCACCTGTGGAAGCAGTTATAAACGCATTTTTTGCGTTGTAGTTTCCTCGCTATAGTGATGGGAAAAGTTTTGTGTTACATTCGGGTGCAAATGTATTTTACTTCTCGTGTGTTAAAAAACTCGCAACTTCAGGATTCTATTCTCGAACCACTCGCTTCGGTCGTGGTTCAACTATAGAATCCTTTCACTTGCTCGTTTTTCAATTCCACACTCGGCGTACAACTTTGCCCCCTTGTATAACAAATAACTATTTCCGGGGGAGAGGGCAAGTTATCTCTGCAGCTTGTAAGCAAAGTCTATTACTTAGGAATAATATTAATATTATTCCTAATTTTAGCAAAAACCTAAAATAATATACAAATACATACTCGTATATATTTACACATAAATATAAGAATAAGCAAATATATAATTTTTGAAACGCAATATCCGACAGTTTTACACATTACTTTGTTTAAAAATTGCAGTAGGCAAATAAAGCCTGTGTTTATTACAGCGTTCCAAAAATCAAGCAAAAATAAAGCTATTAAATAAACTGTACATGGAAAGCGATAAAAGAACCTTGTGTCGCAAATAAACTCTACAAAGTCCTTTAAACGTTAGCAGCTCTACAAAGTGTAATTTTAAAACGCATTTCTGGCAAAATATACAAAGCTAAAGATGTAGACAGCGACATCATTTAAAAGCATTCGTTAGTTAAAACCAAAACATTCAAAGCTATTACGATTTGAATTTGGAAAGTTTGAAATACGTACCTCTATATATCTTTAATAATTAAGTAGTTTTCCATGCCCATAGGGTCCTTAATCCCTATTATTCAAGTGTAATAAAATGAGGTCCTATACAATCAAATTTTCAACGGAAATTTAATAATATAAAATAGTATTATAGACTTTACACATGGAAAGTTACATAATACCTACATGTAGAGCTGCTATATTATGTGTATGGGTATGACCAACCTCTCGTCGTATGGCAGATGAACGCTTTCGTATGTATTCCTATAAAAATGAAACACATGAATAAAATAGAAAATGAACCAATCTGTTACACAATTTCAAACAAAATGGGTTGAATCCTACACCACTGTTAGAACCATTTCACAGTCAACGTCAAAAGTGACTTCTATGTCCAATGATGCAAGATGTCAATATGACAGGGTTCTGGCCTAGGATACAAATTGATTGACAGTACGGTGACAAATGTCGATGTGAATAAACTAAAATTTTGTAACATTGCATTGAGACATGTGTCACCTTACTCGTTCTGTTTGAAAAATAATTGCTTAGCTTAAAAAAAAGTCTAAATTTTAATAAAACTTCATTATGTTACAGTAGGTACGTAAAATAAGCAATATTTATTGTGTGACGGACTGTCAAAATGATTATAATAATGTACAAAATGTTTTCTAACTTTAAAACTGTCGTACTGACGATTTAAAATTAACGATTTAAAAATTAAATTACTCAAGAAAGATAAACTCTAATATGGTGAAATTTTGTTATACATAATTAGAACTGATTTATTCTGTTCTAGAAAATGAAAATGCGCAAAACTAGACAAACACTAAGTTATGTTCTATTTTTTTCGTTTCGTCTACTGAAATCACCGATGCTATACTCTATTTCAAATACGAAGGCCCGATAGTACTTGAAACTTAACAAAAATGGGTCATAATATTTTCCCTTTTGTTATCTCATTAGGTGCATTTCGATACGAGTAAGGCAAAAGAAAGCAAAAGTACATGTAAAAAAATACCACGTATAACCTGGGGCCCATTTCTCGAAGCTATTACAATTTACAAGTGGTTGTCAAAGTCTAATATGACAAGTTGGAAAGAGACTTGCGCTTGTAACTTGTATCTTTCAGTTTTGAGAAATGGGCCAAAGGCATATTTTGTTTTCACAAATCCTGTTGTTAACGCCTAATGACCGTCTCAAATGCTATCGGGCCTTCGTATTTGAAATCGAGTAGGTATACAGCTTAGCAAAAAAGAGAAGATATGGAACTATTTTTTTTTATCATAGCAACACTTAACTGTTCTCATAGAAAAGTGTCAGAATGGTTGCCACACGCAAAGCGGTTTGCATAGACGGTGGCGACCTGTTATTTTCTACTCTTTTTTTGCCTGGCTGTATTCTATTAAACATAACTTAGTAACTATAAACCATAGAGGAATAAGTAAGGGAAGAGTTGTAACTCCATACATCAGTAAATGCGGGTTATTTGTATAGTCATGGTTAAGTGACATCTAGCGACAATCACGCGTCAATCACGCGTCAACTAGCGTAAATTATCAGTAGTGCTAAATGTCGCGACGAACGAAAAGTCTAATACTCACCATTTTTTAGCTAATATTACAATAGTATTAATCAGTATTCTGTTTTCAATTCCTTCTGCTTGTAATATAAGTTGTAAAGTGTTCTAATATTAATTTTTTGGCAGACGAGACACAGTTGCCACCCAGGATCGAGTAGTGGTACTGATAATTCACGCTATTTGACGCGTGATTGTCGCTAGATGTAACTTAACTATGCCTATACAAATAACCCGCATTTACTGATGTGTGGAAGTTACAACTCTTCCCCTACTTCTTCCCCTATGCTATAAACAGTACCCCAGTGCTTTCCCCTGTATCATCTCTGCCTGAGCCGTCAAAGTCTCAGCGATGAAAGCGTCGTTGTAGGCGTCCTTCGGCTTCCTCCATTTGCGGCCTCCGGGGAGTACCACGGGCCTCTCGGAGGGCGTGAGGGGCCCGAAGGCGGGCTTGGGCTTGCCGACGCGGGGCGTAGGCCTCTGCTTCAGCTGCCTGGCCTCCTGGTCTAGCTGGAGGTCCGCCATTAGCTCCTGTTTTGGGGGTTGGGGGAGAGATATGGTTAGGTTTTGATACGACGTTTTTTTTTTTAGAATCAGCCTGAGGGAAGTGACATTATAATGTGGCTAATTTACAGTATGTGTTTTAACAATAATTTTTGATGGAAAGTTAAAGTACCGTTAAAAATATTTTTTATAGAAATTGTACTTTTTTAGAACATACTATTGTGGTTATGTTTTGTTACGACTATTAAGAGTTTTTTTTAGAATCAGCCTGAGATAAAGAGACATTTTGATATTTTTAATGTGAAAAATTTTACGGTATCTGTTTTGACAACAATTTCCGATGGAAAGTAGTATCGTTTAAAACATTTTTCGTTGAAACTGTACCTACTTTTTTAGAAAAATACAAGGTGTTTTGAAGATGATTATTAGTTATTATTAGTACTTTCACAAAATACACTATCATAATAGCTACAGGAAAAACTCTGCATAGTGACTAAATAATTTCTTAATGCACCGCCTACAATCTCTGTCTTGCCCAAAGGTTGACTGGTAAATAATGCCTCATTGCATTAAGTTCGCCTTTGGTACATTAAGTTATTTTGTGCAATAAAGTTTAAATAAATAAATCGTATAGTTGCGGCCTCCCGGGAGTACCACGGGCCTCTCGGAGGGCGTGAGGGGCCCGAAGGCGGGCTTGGGCTTGCCGACGCGGGGCGTAGGCCTCTGCTTCAGCTGCCTGGCCTCCTGGTCTAGCTGGAGGTCCGCCATTAGCTCCTGTTTTGGGGGTTGGGGTAGAATATGGTTAGGTTTTGATACTACTTTTAAAAGTTTATACCCCTCATTTGCCAAGAGTTGCACTGAAGCTTTAGTAGTTTTATATGCTCTGTCTACCCCTTTATGGGAGACAGGTGTGATTGTAAGTAGGTATCAGTGGCGGCTGGTGAAAATTTCTGCTACGCAACACTGAGCAAAAAGAAACCTATCTACATTAGGTACTTTACTCCTAATCAATTTTAGGCAAGCCGGTGGTAATCGGCTTGTATGGACCAGCCGCTGCTGGTAGGTGTTAAACGTTTTTTTGAGAATCAGCATGAGGAAAAGTGACATTTTAACGTCGAAAATTTTACGGTATATGTTTTGAGAATAATTGATTTTCGATGGAGAGGGAGAGTAGTACCCGTTCAAAACATTTTTCATTGAAACTGTAGGTACTTTTTTAGAACGTACCTACTGTACTATTAGGATCCTAAAAATTAACTACCCATAAGGTGTTTTGGGTACTTCAGATTTTTATCTGTAGATACTTATTTGTATTATGATGATGTATTTGATGAAAATACTGGATTACTATTAAGAAATCGAAACGCTAAGTAAATTAATAATTATTTCGTGTGTGTCTTGCATGAGGCTATATTTTTTCTGTATCGATACTTAAACATCGACGCGAAAATCAGAAATCTATCGATAGTTGAAATAAAACGTTAGTTATTTACGCATGAAGCATCTATGATGTAAATACTGTGGATGTAAATACTAATGTATAGGTGAAACAACTATGTATAGCCGAACAAATATGTTTTTCACTAGAAAAAAAAAACAAATTTTATACACCGTGTTTTTTTTGTTTTCCGTTAAATTCGACACGTCGTTAGGTTCATTATCAGGAACCGTCCTGTATATCAGTTTTAGTTAAATTTTCAAAAAAAAAATGTCATCATTTTCATACATAATAAAATGAATTTATTATATTCGTGTGAGAGACCCTTAAGAATGACATTCAAGTTAGAGTCAAGTGATTGAAGGCACTTGTCAAAACAAATATCATCAGGAATTGGTAAAGGCTGTGACACACGTGTTCAAAAATTATCTTTATTTTTTTAATAATACAACCGAAAGAGTTATGACGCTAGTTTTTTAGAGAAATTATTGTATTTCATATAATGAATCTTCCCTTAAAGTTAACGGAATTCAATAAAAGCAGGGTGTAACATTAACACCTATTTTCTTTTATTTATCAAAAGATACTTACTTAAATACTAATTTCATATTGAAACGCGAAGAACGGTTTATCTGCCACCGTTGTCGCTCGTTTACGTTTATATTATTTTCAAAATTTACCCCTTTTTTCTAGTGACAAAAATGGCTTGACAGACTATTTGTATCTTGTGTATGTGGTTTTAATTATACAGTATGTAAACCAACGAAAACCATTTACTGAAGCCTGTTAATATTTAAGTTACACAGAGCAACTTTTACTATGGGACCAACACCCAAAACGCGAAATAAAAATTTGCTCTCCCATAGGAAATACTTACTATAAAATAAAACTACCTAATGAAACTGTCGAAGATAGTTTCGATTTCGGGGTTGATCCCATAGTAAAAGTTTCTCAGTATCACCTGGACATTTACGGGTTACAGTAAATGGTTTTCGTTAGTTTACATACTGTAAAATGTAGATCGATACCTATATTTGTACTATAAATGAACATATATATGCCCATGAGTTCACACTATTGCGAACCTTTTTGTCTTCCCTCTTAGGTCCGTTAGATGGCGTTAGCGATGGTCTCTGCTTCGGGGACTCTTCTTTCTGAGGATACGCCATTACTTTCTAGAGTAGTTGAGATAATATTATGTTTATTAGGCACAGCCACCAAAAGAGACTAATCTATGAGCTATTGGTGATAGAAATGAACAGAAGTTCGCTCCCGTGTAAATAAAAGTAAGAGCGAGCAATGAGCATTTCTTTTTTTTGCCATTTCTTTTATTTTGATTTTTTTAGGGAATTTTAGATCAATTGTACTCAAAATCACGAGTACTTTCAATCTCACTGGGAGACAAAGTGTCCCAGAATTTATATACATTTTTGTTACTTTCCTCTTTTGTTACCCCACACAACATGTATGGAAAATGGTAACAAAATAAGAAAAAATCGTATGGGACAATTTTTTTAACCACTAGGATTGAAGAAGCTGGTGATTCTGAGTAGAAATACCATATTTTTTTTCCAAAAATATCACATTTCATAAAAGTGGCGAAAAAAAAGACATGCTCTCATAGTTCATCGCTCGGCGTCGAGCTATCATTGTGTCTCATTTTATTCACACGGGAGCTATCATTGTGTCTCTTTTATTGACATCGCCGATAGCTGATAAAGATATCGATGACCGATGATTGTTTTTGATTTTCAGATTGTTCTGTTTTTTTTCATCTTGTCCTTTTTCCAGTTTTTTCTGTAAGAGCGTTTTCATATTTCACATTATCCGATCCGATAGCGGATGTAGGAAGGATGTAAAGCTCTCTACAAATGTAAAAGATGACGCCTTTCGATCGTTTCTAGTGTAACATTAGGCACTGGTCCCATTGCGAGCTAGTAAACTATGAGCTATCGGCTATAAAAACGAACAAAAGATAATCACTCCCGTGTAAATAAAAGAGACACGGCGATATTCATAGTTACTCGCCCAGCGGTGAGCTATTAATATCGCCGTGTCTCTTTTATTTGCACGGGAGTGCTTATCTTTTGTTCGTTTTTATAGCCGATAGCTTATAGCTTACTAGCTCGCGGTGGGACCAGTGCCTTAACAATGATTAGGCACTAGTCCCACCGCGAGCTAGTAAGCTACGAGCTATCGGCTATAAAAACGAACAAAAGATAAACACCCCCGTGCAAATAAGAGACACGGCGATTTTGATAGCTCACCGCTGGGTGAGTAACTATAAACATCGCCGTGTCTCTTTTATTTACACGGGAGTGATTATATTTTCTTCGTTTTTATAGCCGATAGCTCATAGCTTACTAGCTCGCGGTGGGACCGCCTTAGAGCTTAGGTATGTGTGTGTAAACTTCAAGTTTTTCTACATCAACAAAGTTTATCTTTTTCTTTAAACGATAGAGTGACATTTTTTAATTTTGTATAAATAGGTGACAGTCGAACCTCATGTTCCTCAGTTTTAGGTGCATCTGAAGGAATCAGCGATGGTCTCGGTTTCATGTGTTTGGGCTCTTTCTCCAGAAGAAGACTCTCCATTAGTTCCTGTTATTGATTAAATTTTGGGTTTCTTTATCACGAAATACGAATATATTGTTTAAAGTGACTGTTTATGATCAAAACACTGTTTTGTTGAAATTGGTAACTTGCAATTTTGCTTGGTAAAACAGTCAACTGGTTTAATTTTAGCTAAAAAAATCTGACAAAAAAATTATGTGCCTACTTATTCTGGATTCGTAAATATTGTAATATGAATGTTTGCTGAATAAGTTTATTTAAAATGTAAGCAAGAGTGGGTAATAATACAAAAGAGAAATCAGTAATGATTTAGAAACTAAAAAGTATAATAGCTAAAGCAAAAATGTCAAATGAGTAACTTAATGCCCTATGAAACGTAACTTGACTAAAAATCTCATAATATTGTAAAATGGCGAAGCTCAAAAATAGCACACTATTTCGATAAACTTTATAGCATCGGTGCGTCCCTATCATATCACACTTACAAATAGTGCGAAAAGGACGGCCTGACGTTATAGCGTTTATCACGCGACCATGATTGCCTGCTAGATTTTCTACTATGAATCGACACACAAAGACTCACATTAATAAACCTAAGAGCTATCTCGTGGGGCGTCTCCTGGAGATTCTCGAACTCTTGCTCAAGCGGTTCATTCGTTAATTCCTGTTGTTACAGTTTTAGATTATTTAATATTCTGTTCGTCTGTGTCCGTGTAAATTTTTAACGCGTAAGTGCGTTTTCACATTATCCGATCCGATATCGGATGTCGGACCGATATCCCATACATTACGGGCGCCATCTTGGATTTTTTCTATTAAAATTCTCCCTACTTCCAATATCGGATCGGATAATGTGAAAACGGACTAAGGCACTGGCCCCACTGCGAGCTAGTAAGCTATGAGCTATCGGCTATAAAAATGAATAAAAGATAATCACTCCCGTGCAAATAAAAGAGACACGGCGATGTTTATAGTTACTCGCCCAGCGGTGAGCTATTACAATCGCCGTGTCTCTTTTATTTGCACGGGGGTGCTTATCTTTTCGTTTTTATAGCCGATAGCTCATAGCTTACTAGCTCGCGGTGGGAACAGTGGCTAGGGTTAGGTTTAAAAAATAATTTCACCACCTTTCTTCCCGTGAGTGTTTAAGAAGTCGACTGTGAGATATGAGTTCAATTTAGTCGTGAACGACAGGTTAGCAACCTGTCACTGCCATATCAATATCACATGTTTTCTTTCAATCCATGAATTGATGATTTGGCACGGAAACTTGAGCAGTTTCACGTGCTCTGCCTACTATTTGTTTTTTTTTGGGAATAGGTACATGACAGGCGTGAGTTTATGTATGTGAGTGTATGTATCTTGCTTGGATTTCAGTATCGGATAAGCCACATATTCATCGATTTACCTAACTTATCTGCATAAGCGAGTGCCCTCTAACCATTTAATTAAATAGGTTCGTAATTACCTACATACGAATTACAGCATAGTCTTTAATATGTGTGTAAAATGGAGGTTACATAAAACCCATATTTTGTTAAATTAGAAGAAAGACCAATATCTCGGATATATCCAAAGCAGAATTGCCTGTGGAGCTCGTGTGGGATTCGTGTACTACAGTTTAAGTGAGCTCTCATAAAATTTCTGAAATTGGTAAATATTGTTCAGCTTTTGTTCACAAAAAAGGTTGCTATCTTTAGCCGTGTTAAAGTTACTTTAATTTAAAGCTAGACATACCTTCTTCTGCTTCTCAATCCTTCTCTGCTCATCCAAGATCTCCTGTTCTTCTCTCTTCATCTTCTCCATTTCTTCAACGCTGCTGTTCACCTGCACCTTTCTAACTTCTTCCTTCGTTTGCTTCACCTGCTCCACCCTAGTTTCCTTGATCTCTTCGGCTACCTTCGTGTGTTTCA
Source organism: Leguminivora glycinivorella (assembly GCF_023078275.1). NCBI lineage: Eukaryota > Metazoa > Arthropoda > Insecta > Lepidoptera > Tortricidae > Leguminivora > Leguminivora glycinivorella. The sequence goes on along the minus strand of NC_062995.1, from coordinate 6,028,915 downwards.
CTTCTTCCTGGACTCCATTTTCTACGACTTCTTCAATCTGAGTCTCGTCTTTTTCTTCTGTTACGTCTTCGATTGTTGTTTCAGATGTCTCGTTAGTTTCTATAAAAATTGTATCTTTATAATTTACTAAATGTATTTATACGGACAAGAAAGGAAATGTCGTTATATGTACAGACCTTCGACCATCTCAGAAGATTCGATCGCCATTTGGTGTTGTGCCGCTGAGTGGTGGGATTGGGCTTCCTGTAAGTCAGAGTTAGAAATTACAATTAAAACAGTAACATTGAAAAATTACTAAAAACTGGCTCGTCCAAAAAAAAATGTTGCGTGTTCTGTTGTGTGTTCGGGTGTTCCGAACGTCCAAAAAGCAAATCAACTTAAACCTTAGATGCTGTTTTACTCCTGTGATCAATTAACGCTTTTAACATACCTTATGTTAGTTTCTTACCGAAATTGCCGCCAATATGATGAGATAAGACCATTTCGTGGCACCTGCTTTTGTGTCTTTTTTGCTTGTATGTTTTTTTTGTGTGTGTTTGCGAATAACTTATTTCTATTTCTATACCTGCTGAGTGATCTGGCATAGCTGGCGGGTCACCAGTTCCAGGGTCTGCTGGATGACGCCAGGCAGCTGTGCCAGCGCAGCTAGTTGCGCACGCATCTGTGCCAGCTGCTGCTCCAGCGGCGCGTTAGGATCTGAAGATATACATTCTGGTTAATCTTCAAGTCATATGTACACTTAAAGAGCGACCAAGCTCTCTATCGCTGGAACATTCCATGGGCTGGCCCGTACAAACGCATTATATTTTGTGTGTTGCGATTTCCCGGCGTGTAAAGCAGGATACATTCATTATATTCTTGTGGACATCTTTTATTGGCTTACTGTATTGTATTCTAAAATTTTAAGCATTAGTTTTTCTTGTATTGCTGTTGATGCCCCAAAAAAAAAAACATTTTTCTGTACAAAAATTCTGCACATTGCTTTGGATATCCTCTTACACCAGCCAAGTTTTAGAAAATGTGCACGGGACAAAAGTAGACTATTTCATGAACTATGACATAGAATGCTCCTGCTGGAGGATTCGCTGGCCTCTCCAGTTTACCTATCTAACGCATGGGACGTATAAGCACGTCACCAAGATCTTAAAATGAATATCGTCACAGAAATTTTAACTATAAAACTCCCGTGAGACTCAAACATATTTAAAAATATTTTGAGCGAATTACTTACGTGATAAGTCGATATAACGTTCGACATAAAAAAAGATAGAAGAATAAACAACGTCCCGCTCTCGACGTGTAAAGGCGGGGTCGCTACTCTTGAGAATGATCCTCAGAAATGGATTGAAACATGTCGAACGTTATATCGACTTAATCAAAGACTTCTATTTCATAATCACTGAAGAAACTATTTGATTTAGTGTTATTATTATTTATGTATCAAATTGGGCATACCATTAGAGTAGCACTGTTCCTCTTGCAAAAAGGGTAAGGTAGCAAACTATAATGTTCTAAACGTTTTGTCTTCAGCACTCACCAACCATCCCCTCAACATTCTTCATCAACTGTTCAGCTATCCTGTTCTCCATCTCGCTCGCACTCTTGCTAGTCTCTTCTACTCTTGGTATAGGCTCTTCCTTCTTCGTCTCTTCTACTTCTTCAACTTCTGTCTCTTTCGGAGCTTCTGGTTCTGCTTCGGGCACTGGTTCCTCTATAGGTTGTTCGGGAGGTATTTCGATGCCTTAAAAAGGATAAGTAAATTCAGTAGAACATTTTTTAAGATCTAGTTTTTACATTATTTATTACCTATAAATGTTGCTCTTGTTTTGCTCACACATCATGCATCACATTTTTCCTCTTGCTTTTGAATTTGAGCATCTATTCAATTATAATGTTTTTTATAGTAAAGACTTGAACGGATCCCCTAGAATCCGTCCTTTGCTCTTAAAAAATTGTCCTACGAAAATCCCGCGAAAACTCGGCAAATCTCTCGTTTATTTATTAAATCGCTTGTTACTATTTCGTTATTTTTTATTTGGTCAGAGGGGTATTTCAGAAAACTATACACGTTCTCGCCTGACCCCAGGCTCCCATGAGCCGTGGCAAATGCCGGGATAACGCAAGGAGGATGATGATACACGTTCTCGCCAAAGTAGACCTATTTTTTTTTTATAAAATAAGCAACATTTATTAAGCAAAACTTACCTGTCTCTTCCAAATCCGGAACAGCAGTCTCCGGCAAATTGTCAATAGCCTCCAGAAACACTGGCTTCTCCTCCGGGATCAAAATGGGGGGTTCAGCCTCCACGGGGGGTGGGGGTGGTTCGTTGTTCGCTCGCTCCTCCCACGGCAGCGGGCCCGTGTTGAAGTCCTTGGGGTGGGGGGATGGTTTACAATTGAAATGGTATGATGTGACGATTACTTAACCGTTTGAACGCCTAAAATCATACTACTTATAGTGTTGTGTTATATGTGTATAGGTACCCAGAGGTAAACAAGGGTGCAAACTTGCAAAGTTTTTTTTTTTTTTTATAATAGGACATTCTGACACAGATTGACTGAGGCCCACGGTAAGCTCAAGGCTTGTGTTGTGGGTACTCAGACAACGATACATATAATATATAAATACTTATATATACATAGAAAACATCCATAACTCAGGAACAAATATCTGTGCTCATCACACAAATAAATGCCCTTACCGGGATTCGAACCCGGGACCGCGGCGCAGCAGGCAGGGTCACTACCGACTGCGCCAGACCGGTCGTCAAAAGTTTTAGAGTCGACAACGACGGCAACACACATGTAACACCCCTGTGTGCGTAGCTGAATGCACAAACAATATCTCTTTCGCTCTTGCGTATTGGCGCGACAGAGCCAGTTTTCGTTTCGCGTCGTAGAAATGCCATTCGGCTACGGGGCTTGAAAACGGAGTTGCTATGGAAACTGCTTACCATCAGGTGGACCGTATGCTTGTTTGCCATAGCCTTATTAAGACTTCATTGTTGCTCATGGTTACCCTGTAGTCGTGCTTGCACCGTCAAGAAGAATAAAACCTGATTTAGGCACTGGTCCTACCGCGAGCTAGTAAGCTATGAGCTATCGGCTATAAAAATGAACAAAAGCTAATCACTCCCGTGTAAATAAATGAGACACGGCGATGTTTATAGTTACTCGCCCAGCGGTGAGCTATCAAAATCGCCGTGTCTCTTTTATTTGCACGGGGGTGCTTATCTTTTGTTCGTTTTTATAGCCGATAGCTCATAGCTTACTAGCTCGCGGTGGGACCAGTGCCTTAGACGGCGTGCGGACTCGCATGCGATTTTAGTTACATTGCGGGCTGTTGAAGATAGGTACATACAATTTAAGACCATCAAATACCGCAATGTAATAAAACTCGTATGCGAGTTCTCGTACCGTCTAAATGGGCCCTTACTGTAAGTAGGTGTCATGACAATCGCTAATTAAGTAAGTAATTTTGACTTTTGACTTTAGAATCGAGTGTTTGGTATAAAGCGTTCAAAAGGTTAAGGACTATAGCAAATGTTTTGGCGTACGAATATCTTATGTACAAGCAATGGCTGACCATTTTGAATGATACTTTTATTAATACATATGTTTGTATTTTTAAAATGGTGGCGAATTAAAATAATAATAAAAATACAAATAATAATAATGTAAAATAAGGATTATTTATATAGGATTTACATACTACATACTAAGAATCGTACCTCGATTTTTTAGCGCCACCTATTAAATACTATCACAACTACACTAATAATGCCTACAATCTTTTTAGGGTTCCGTAGTCAACTAGGAACCCTTATAGTTTCGCCATGTCTGTCTGTCCGTCCGTCCGTCCGTCCGTCCGTTCGTCCGTCCGTCCGCGGATAATCTCAGTAACCATTAGCACTAGAAAGCTGAAATTTGGTACCAATATGTATATCAATCACGCCAACAAAGTGCAAAAATAAAAAATGAAAAAAAATGTTTTATTAGGGTACCCCCCCTACATGTAAAATGGGGGCTGATATTTTTTTTCATTTCAACCCCAACGTGTGATATATTGTTTGATAGGTATTTTAAAATGAATAAGGGTTTACTAAGATCGTTTTTTGATAATATTAATATTTTCGGAAATAATCGCTCCTAAAGGAAAAAAAAGTGCGTCCCCCCCCTCTAACTTTTGAACCATATGTTTAAAAAATATGAAAAAAATCACAAAAGTAGAACTTTATAAAGACTTTCTAGGAAAATTGTTTTGAACTTGATAGGTTTAGTAGTTTTTGAGAAAAATACGGAAAACTACGGAACCCTACACTGAGCGTGGCCCGACACGCTCTTGGCCGGTTTTTTTTTTCAAAATGTGTATTGACGTGATATCATGATTTTAAAATACAGAAATATGTAAATTGATGTTCTTATAAAACATAAAAATAATTTTGGCCACTTCCAGGCTGCGAACAGCACCATCTAGTTTTAAGACTAAGCGCGTTTTCACATTATCCGATCCGATATCGGACATCGGAAGGATTTCAATGGAAATAATCCAAGATGGCGCCTGTAATGTATGGGATGTCGGATAATGTGAAAACGCACGCTTTTTTGTTGTAGATTTTGTTGATTTTTCTAACACATGTAATTCACAAACTTACAAAAGATAGATTGAAGTAGGTACGAGATTCATTGTTGATATTACATAGCAGTAAGAAAATACATTTACAATAAAATTAATGTTAATGGTACACGTATGAGTGAGTAGGTAGGTACTTACTTTTAGTTAAAAAATCTGGAAACTAGGCTAATGGGTCGAAAATGCAGTATGAGGATATGCAGTAGGAGTCACGGCCCAGCCACGACATTGGTCTAAGCGCGACAGCGGTGAGCGGCGGCCATATATTGGAGCGAGACATGGCGATGGGACTTTTCATTCGCACGTATGGTTGCCGCTCACCCCTGTCGCGCTTAGACCAATGTGGCTGGGCCGTCAGAGTGGAAAAATAATATGAAAGTGACATTTGTCAGTCGACCGCAGCCACCGCGGGATGCCTTCGTGTAAGCCCTGAGTGCACATTAATATTGGACGTGCAAAGCGGGGCGGGGCGTGCAGCGTGCATTTCAAACAGTTGAAGTTCATACAAGTGTCCTGACTCCTGATATCAAGCGTCGACTCAGCCAGTCGACGCTTGATAGCGTGCACGCGGGCGCCCGCCCCGCCGACCGAGCATACACTCAGGCGTTACACTTGAAATTTGTACGTTAGGGCCCATTTAGACGGTACGAGAACTCGCATACGAGTTTTATTATATTGCGGTATTTGATGGCTGTGCCAAATTGTATGTCACCTCAACAGCGCGCAATGTAACTAAAATCGCATGCGAGTTCGCACGCCGTCTAAATCAGGCCTTAGTGTGACAGGGAGGCATATTGAACGTGGTTCGCGGTAGGCCCTCTGCAGTTGCCATCCGAATGTCACCATAGTTTAACTTCGTGCAGATGTAGTGCGTAACCTTTTATGTAGACTTTGACAGCTCCGCCGGTGCAAAACTTATTTGAAATTATGTTGGACTTGAGTACTTGACCCTCCCCTCTTCCCTAAATTCGGGCTTGCATTAATTTAACCTTTGCATAGGCGAGGATAACAAATACGAACTTTTCGGATAAATACAATGGTAAAAGATTATGCATTACATCTGTATCCCTGTAGCAACGTTGTATATAATTATAGCGTTGCTATACCTAAAGAGGTTTCGTTATTTTTTAAAAGGAACGAGAGAATAGGTATTAGGTACCCAGTTAGAGATTTTCATTCAAGTTATTATGTCAATCGCTAGCCAATACCAAGTGGCCATTCAACAAAAAAGGTTGTTTCATTAGGACAATAGTATTAAGACGATTATCGCGAAAAAGGAAAGGGGTCCAAGGTTTCGGACACTTCGTTTTTTACTACTGGTGATCAAGAAAACCGAAGTACTAAACTAAACACCTCTCATCTCAGCCGAGTGTTTGGTCGCCCATTACCCAAAAGTTCGAAAATATAGCAATTTATATGGTTTGGGCATTTTGATACTCATATTTTTTCAAATTCAAATATTGTATTTTAAAAATAATATTTATAAATAAGTATTACCAACGTACTGGGCTATAACTACGTAGTAACTAGGTTCTAACTATAAAAGTGATTTTACGAAGTATATTAAATAAAAATTTAGAATGTTATTCTCATTTAAATAAATAAATAGATTTAGAACATAATAGTGTAGAAATAAATAGTATAGGAATAAAAAAACCATCTACAGGTAAGGTTCAGGAAGGATCCAAACGCATATCGTCCCCATTTCATTCTTACAACTTAATTTATTATTTAACAAATATTGTTACTTTATTACAATTTGTATGTCTGTCTGTCTTCACGCTGTTACCTGAGGTTTGTAATCGGGCGCTACTTTGGGTTTAGGCTGTTTCACTATTTTCACTTTGTAAGGCGACTGAAAAGAAAGAAAAACATATTATTTATTTGATTTTTTCTTAAAACATGTAAATGGCATTCACTTACGCGTACAAAATAGTACATTACGATACAAGTGCGTAAAAAAGGAAGTTCGAAACGAATGGCGATAATTGTTTTAAATCGACACGAGTTACGAATTTTCTTTTCGCACGTGTATCGTACGACGTTTTTCATATACGGAATGAAACCTTTTACAGCATTTAATGTTCGGTGACTGACAGTCCCCGATTTGAATTAAGAATAATACAAACATCAAGGATAACGAATACTTGACGGAGCATTCGAATAGAAGCAGCGATTGAGAGTAAGTAGTTGATTGTAATTTAGCTCGCATGGAATAAAAATAAAATATAGATTAATAATCCCATTTGGAGTGTTTTAATGGATGCCCTTCACCGATACGCCGTCTCTCTTACAGTACATTAGATCATCATCATCATGCTCCTTGCGTTATCCCGGCACTTGCCACGGTTCATGGGAGCCTGGGGTCCGCTTTGACAACTAATCCCAAGATTTGGCGTAGGCACTAGTTTTTACGAAAGCGACTGCCATCTGACCTTCCAAACCGAAGGGTAAACTAGACCTTATTGGGATTAGTCCGGTTTCCTCACGATGTTTTCTTTCACCGAAAAGCGACTGGCTAATATCAAATGACATAACATTAGATATGTACCTACATTAGATATCCAATACATACTAGGTATTAGGTCATCATATTAAATCTTGGCATCAGAGTAACGTGTTACCCTTGCCTATACAAGTATCAAAGTATAAGGTTCAATAGTATTACGTAATTTTTACATTTATGTTTACGTGTTAAAATATTTATAACTCAATTCATAATCATATATCGTATAACATCATACAAAAATATCATAAGTAAAAAAAAAAAAGTAACACCTAATGAAACTAGGTATTGTTTTAGATGATCCAATAGTTACGTAATTGTTTCAGGAATTGTAAATAGCTATAAATGATCATTAAAATCCAATATAAAGTTCACCGTCCACCATTCTGGTTAGCAAATATTCAAAATTAAAACAACAAAAATTTCGGATAAACATTAAGTTACGAAAAAAAAGTATTAAAAATATATTCAATCACCTTTTGACAAACACACACACTGGCACTTTGATGGAGACTGAATAAAAAAAACTTCAACAATTCCATCAGCTGCCAAAATAATTACCTTCTTTTGCTTTATTGAATTGGTGCCAAGGTGAACATCGTCAACAATATCACGCACGTTACTATGTCAATAGTTAATAAGGAAATAATAATAAATGTCGGTAGCAAATAGTGCATGATTCAAAATGTGACAGCCCTAAGTCAGCGCCAAGATTCACACCAACACATTGAAAGATTCGCGCGTAAGTGAACGCGAAACGTAATGGTGTGCGTGTAATATTTGCTTCAGGGTTGTCACCTTATTATTTAATGTGGACATTGTAATATGTTACATATTATGCGTGACCGCGTTGCCATTTTATTGACCTGTGTATCTTTGTAGCTATTCAAATTCAAACTAACGTTCAAGGTCAAATTAATTTAGATTTAAAACAGTCTAATTAGGTGGTTTGCCAAATCTTAATTTTGTAGTATCAAAATATTCTGGAAAATGTAAATTTAATCATGGAGTGAGGTCTCTATATCAACAACATATTTTGTACTGACGTAGGTACTATTTATTGATGGCATGAAACTATCAGTCAGTGTTTATAATATTTTGATACTTAATTCTGGATAACATTTCAGAGCATACTTGCTTTATGTTTAATGCACGCTTTTTATATCTTATATGATAGTTAAGTGTGTTTAAAAAAAAAGGTTGTAAGTTTTAGCCTCCTTATACCCAGAATAATTTTTGTTTTGTTTTTGAATTTGTTACTCTTCATTCTTTGGCTAAAGTTTCAAATTACGAAGATGTACAAAATATTGTACCAGGGTCTCAGGAGGTTAGAGGAGAGAAAATAAAAATAATCTCACCTCTTTTACTTCGTCATCATTAGCCGTCCACCCATGGTATCCAAACTTCGCTTTAGGCACCGGTCGCGCTGGCTTCTGCAAGAACTTGGTCCACTTTCTTTCTTCCTTCTTCTTCTCTTCTTGAGTCTTCACAAACTCCTCGTTCAAAGCCTTGAGGACCTCGGAATCCTTCAGAGACTCCACTATAGGTTTGATCTTCTTGAAATCGACGCTAGAATCATCATTGTCTCGATGCATATGCGATTTTAAAACTCGTGACAGTCTGATTCGCCATTTTGGATTCCGCCATTTTGTTTTTCGCCATTTTGTGTTGCCATGAGTGTGTGGAAGAAAAAGTTTTGTTTTAGTATTTTGTTTCTTTTCTTGTATTTATAGCAAAATTGGCTGGAATAATGTTATGCAGAAGCTTTTTGGTTGCTGATTAAATGTAAAAATGCGTGAAAATAAATGATTTTGGTACTTACAACTGGAATGGTTCCTGAGTCGAGCGAAGTGACTCTGACACTAATACTCTAGCGTAACAAATGTGCTAAAATGTGCAAAGAATGTACTCGTATGTAAATGAACATTTAATGAAGAAATATGTAGTGTAACCTATAAGAGACGAATAAATGTTTTCATCTGAAATGTGAATGGAATGAAAATGTATGTAACTCATGTTGTGTACTTGATTGCAATGATTTTTGATATGGCTGGCAATGGACGAAATGCAGTCTGCTACGAATTTACAAAATAAATATACTGTGGATTGCAATGGATCGGAAAAGCATTTTAATTTTCTGCGCATTTGCACCACCATACATACCAACCGCGACTCTTTTGTTTACCGTATTTTTGCTCAATTAATCCCATATCTGTTATGGCTGATATGCATGGTGGATGGAGTTTTAATAGTTTTCAAACATAAAGTTTGTAAGGTAGGGTAAACTCGCCTCATTCGGTGACACGCCTAATTCGGTGAAACAACCAAAATCATCTTTCGGAATAGTGCTTCAAAGCTTGTATCACCGAATTAGGCGTGTCACCGAATGAGGCGAGTTTACCCTATAGCAAGACATTGACATACATCTCAAAGCTGTCAATATGGTCGATCTTGCTACTTCACTAAACACAACTGTATATTTTCTACATGTTTCTATGAGATACTCTTATTTTTCGATGTTATGATTTCTAGGCGACCTTGCCAAAATGATGTACGATTGATCTCTCTATCACTCTTCTATATTAGTGTGATAGAGACAGATAGCGTTTCGTGTTTGGACCACAAATGGTTCTCATAATAGCTAGGCACCCTGAACAACTTAGTTACTTAGATAGCAAACTAAACTATGGAAATTACAATGAAAAACTTGATGCCTATTCTAAACAAATGAATCACGAAGAAGCAGAATTATATTCACCCCATAACGTGCGCTTCCCGAAGCATCTCTGACTCTCCAGATATAATTGCTGCAATTTTCTCTTCTGTCATACCAGGTTTGCCTAGGTCTTCTGCAAAGTTAAAAAATGTATAATCAATAAAGGAACAGGATGTTTCTTCAATGAATTCCTTCATATTTTATTCGCCGTTTTCATCATCTCATTTATAACGAAATAGGTGGGATTTAATTACTTACTGGCTATTTCTTCATCAACTACAGCTTCTTCTAAACCATCAACAATACCCTGACGAGTACCCATGATCTCACCATTCGGTGCTACAAATGCCTTGCCAGGGTCCACCGTTGGTACCGGCTCCTGAAAATATTGCCAATTTAATATTGCATTCAATTACCATCTTCAAGACATAACTTTTATAGCAACTTTTCTTACCGGTATTCTAATTTCCACTCTTTCCAAATGAGGTGCTTCGTCAGGGTTAAAAGGTACTGGTCTATATCCCTCTACAGCGACAGTTTCTATCGATTCTCCCATTTTATTTTCACTAGATTCAGTCACTGAATCTGTTGCGTTATTTTCAACGGTCACAATCACATTAACTGGCATTCCATTTAGATGTACCCTATTTGCCGAATCTTCAGCAGATTTTGCTCTATCTTCTACAATTCTGTTTATATTTTCTGTGTTCTTGATAATTTGTTTTTCGATATTTACTTCATCAAGTTTATCTTTGTATACTTTGGTATCTATAACTTTGGCGTAACCGTTGTAAACAAGAGGGGTGTCAACATGAGGTTCTATTCCTACTTCTTCTTTGTACTCTTCAATTGATTTGATGGTTTGGTCTATGGCAGAGGCTAGTAGTGATGACTTTCTTTCGATTTCTTTTATCTCCTCCTATATACACAAAAAAAAAAGAAATTCGTGTTTATTACAGGTAAAATTAGTTTTGTAATCATTATCTAAGATATTGTATTTAATCCATTACTCCAATCAGTAAATCAGTTTTCTAGTGGTTCATGATGAAAATATGTGTATTGAGAGTAGTGAAAACATGTAATTGTGAAACAACACAAATGTGATAACTTTGTATGGTCTATGTTTTCTGACTTACCTTTAAAAACACGTATTTCATATTACCCCCTTTCAACCCTGGCTTAGTAAACTTAGGCGGCGAAGACTTATCCTCAGGCGGGGTCGGAAGCGGAGTCTCATAAACGACTTCCTCAATAATTTCAGTATCTATATGAGGAACCAAATTCTTTTTAACAATATGAGGATCCTCATCCTCAGGACTTGGAGATCTTGGAACAGGTGGACCAGTTAGTTTGGGTAGAGGCATTTGGAGTCGGAAGACATATTCATCAGTGAGTGGAGTAGGGGGGACTGTGGAAGGAGTGGGGGTACTAATAGTGCTCTTTACTGAAGATTGGGAGTCAGACTTTTTAATTTTAGAATCCAGATCTAACGTGAGCTGTTTTTTAGCATCCTCAGTAGATCTGGCAATGAAAGTAGATTCTTGGACAACGCTGGAAGTGAAAGAAGAGTCTTCGGTAGTTCTGGCAGTAAAAGAAGATTCTTGAACGTATTCTGAGTTCTGAATAGAGCTTTCTGAAATGAAAGATTGGTATTGGTTCTCTGATTCAGCAATATGAACAGACTTTTTAATACAAACTTCAATTTCTTGGTCAATTTCAATGTTTTCCTCTAATTCAGTTATTTCTTCTTTTGTAACTTTTAACTGAGCGTATTCGTCTTTGACTTCTAGGTTCCTTTCACTGATGTCAATATTTCCTTGAACAACAGATATTTCTTCAGCAATCTCCTCAATTTTTACATCCTGGGCTACCTCAGCCACCTCTTCCTTTACCGAAACAATTTCTTTGATATCTTCTTTTATTACAGATACACTTTCTTTTACTTCCTGAACTGAAACAATATCTTCTTTTTCCTCTTTGATTTCTTCAATTATTACGGACTCTTCCTTAGCTTTAACTGAAACGTCCTCCAACACCTGTATTTCTTTAATATCGTGCGACTCCGTAACTTCTATTGATTCCTCTTTGACAACGTTTACTTCATCAATGTATTCAGAGGTCTCAATTTCTTGTATATTCATTTTATTTTTTATCTCGACACTAACAGCCTTTTCAACAATATCCTCATGTAATTCTACGATTGGCTGTATCGTTTCCACTTTTTCAATAACAGCTTGTTTACTTTCAATCTGTATGGATGATTTCTGATCACCAGTTTCTTGAATAACATCTTTTTTTTCTTGGACAATTACTTCTTCAGTTTTTGCACTAGAAATTTCACGGGCTTCAAGAACGGCTTCTGCTTCTTGTTTGATTTGTGACTGAGATTCTATAGCAACACGCTCTGTTACCATTGCCTCATTGGCTTCCAATGCTATATTCGTTTCTTTAATACTTTCCATTGAGGTGGCTTCAGATATTTCTGCCATTTCATCAAATATTGAGTTTTTATTAGTGTAAACATGAGCCTCGCATATAGATATGTATGTATTTTTACCATTCTTACTACTGATCTCGCTTGTTTCATGTTTGGTTTCTTTTTTGATGTCCATGATTTCATGTTTTGTTTCTGTTTTTATCTCTTTTGATTCTAAAACACTGCTGGTTGTTTTTATTTCAGTAATCTCTTGAGACTTTGTATCAACTTTAGAAAGTGGCACAACTTCCTTCACTATGTCTTCATCTACTTTGCTTCTACTTCTTGATCGTCTTTCACGTTGCATTGTAATCTCTTCTTCCAAACCAGCTTTAGTTTGGAATTCAGTTATAACTCCATCTATTTTAGTAATTAATTCTCCTGACTTTTTATCACTTAACTGTGCCATTTCTGCACCTGACAAAACGATTTTCTCCCTTTTTTCACTTTCGTGCTGTATCTTTTCAACATAATCTGTATATTCTTGCTGTTTAACTTCTCTGACGTGATCTTGCTTTACTACATCAGCTACCTTTTCAACTTTCTGTTTTATATCTTTTATTTCAAACTCTTCAGTCTTTGTCTTTTCACTTTTGCTATCTATTACAGAATCTTTCACAACGGTCGTATTTGAAACGGTATCTCTTTCAACTCGGGTAACTTCAGTTGCTTCCTTTGTAACATTTGGTTTTGTTTCTAAAGGCTTTGAAAGTACAGGTTCAGCTAAAATAAACCTAGATAGAGCCACCATGACATCAGTCAAATGTATGAAAAAGGTTTTAAGTAATAAATCATAGTGATAATTTGATTGGACTGTACCTCTAATATGAGGAATTGTTTGCAATCCGATGGTATAAGCTCTTTGTTCAGCTACTAATTTAGCGGTACTATATTTAGCTTCTTTAGTTTTATTTTCATCTGATTTATGAATATTTTCAGTAGTTGTCGTGATTTTTTCCGTTTTGATTTCAGATGTTTGCTTCTGTTGAGCCGACTGCACTGTTATACTATCTTTTAGGTCAGATATTACTTTAGATTGCTTTCTCTCAATTTTCGCATCGTCTACAGATTTAATTTCAACGTTTTTGTCATACATTTCAGATTTCCTTCGTACTGTACCACTTTCAATAGAATCATCTGTAAATTTATTTTCTACTTTAGTATCGACCTTTTTAACGTCGTTATCAAACATTTCTGACTTTCTTCTTACACTACCACTTTCTATTGTTTCATCTACAGAAATCTTTTCAACTTTCATATCAGCAACTTTGACATCTTTGTCATATATCTGTGATTTTCTTCTCACGCTACCACTCTCTATAGATTCATCTACACATTTCTTTTCAATTTTAACATCAGCTATTTTAGTATCTTTATCATACATTTCAGACTTCCTCCTTACACTACCACTTTCAATTGTTTCTTCTAATTCTTGCCTTCTAAATTCTTGACGTTCGTCAACGATAGTTTCTTTATCATCTTTTTCAAATTTTGCAACCTCTTTAGCAACACTAACGTCACTCTTTTTTACAACAACATCATTTGTTTTCTTAATACTTTCACTCATTTCACAAACCTCTTTGCTAGATTCTTTTCTGACAGATGTTGAGACTACAGTTTCCATGTCAGATGAATTAGTTTTACATTCTGAAGTTACAGCGCTCAGTTCAAGATCAATTTCTTTTTTAATTTCATCAGCTACAATGACTGCTTTTTCAATACTCTCATCAACAATGCTTGTAGCGGTCATTTCAATCGTTTCCAAATCAATATCCTTTTTCATTTTTTCCATAAACTTGGCATCTTCTTTTTGCTCTACCAATCTTTCTTCTACCGAAGTAACTTTCACTTCCTTAGTCACTATCTCTTCCGTTACTATCGTCTCTTCCACGGTCTTAGTGACTGTCGTAATTTCTTTCGTTTTCTTAAGCTTAGTTCCATCAGGATCATACTGTTTTGAAATTGGGAGTTTGTATCTACTTTTTTCACTAAGGATTCCAGCGAATTCATCAACATTAGGTAAATCACGAGGGGGTTCAAGGCCATCATCAAATTTTCCAAATTCATCATGGTAATTAGGGTTAAGGATGATAGGTTTTTCTAAAGGGGGGATTGGAGAAGGTTCAGTGGAGAAGGGTCTATAATGTTTAGTGTTAAGGAAGTAAGGGGATTCGGTTAAGGACCTCTGTTCATAGTCATTGCGAGCTTCGCTAAGGGACCTCCGGTCGAGGTTGCCGCGAGATCCGGTTCTTGACCGGCTAGAGTCTTTGGAATCGAGGGGGCTGTCCCCGAACTGTTGTATTTGGAATACCTCAGTCGGAAGCGAGGGCTGGTCGAAATCGTCCTGGTCTAACGGGTCGTCGATCGGGTCGTAGTCGTCGAGGGTCAGGTCGTATAGACCGCTGTAACAAAAAAAAAAACTTAAAAGAAGCCTACCGAAACTGAGGACTGGAGAAAGGAAGGAGAGGCCTTTGACGGCTTAACCAGCAGTGGGACACCATTTAGGAGCATTTCTTTTTTTTTTGCCAATAAAAAATTTTTCATTGTTTTAGGGAATTTTAGGTCAATTGTACTCAGAATCACTAGTACTTTCAATCTCACTGGGAGACAAAAAGTGTCCCAGAATTTCCATACATTTTTGTTACCTTCCTCTTTTGTTACCCCATACCTACAACACGTACGAAAAATGGTAACAAAATAAGAAAAAATTGTATGGGACATTTTTTTTAACTACTAGGATTGAAAAAGCTAGTAATTCTGAGTAGAAATAGCAATTTTTTTTTCAAAAATATCACACTAATTTCATAAAAGTGGCAAAAAAAAAAAGAAATGCTCTTAGGCTATAAAAAAAAGAAGCCTGCGATTAGGGGTATAGCAGATGTAATTAAAGTATTGGTTGCCGAAATCGAAAGCAAACATTACGATGCACTAGTTGATACAAATTTCTTAATACAGGCCATTTCATTTGCTTATCGCTCCGAACGAAGTATTTTACAGAGATCTTACAATAAGGTAACGGCGCCTATTAACGTGGTACTTAAGCAGATTTCAAAAGATACCAAAAAATTAAGGGTATCAAAGCTCATTAACGACCACAAATATTTTTTTTATGGAAGAGTATTTATTGAACTATTAGTTTTGAAGAGTTTTAGGATCATTTTAGTTTATTATATGTCATAAAATGATTATTGAAGCCAACATACCTAAATTTTCTATTACCGTGGTAATGAACAGGTTGCAGTTCTATTAACGCGAATTGCGATTTCATTACCGAGGGTATGAATGACAGTGTTTTTCTGCCATCGGTAAATAGAAACCCATCTCAAAATTCGGAGCTTAATACCGACGGTTGAATATACAAATTATGACAAATACATATACCTATACTATCCTCCTTTATGAATACCCACAGAAGACTCAGTTTCACCTAAGAAATCTGTACTTACGGTACACTAAATGTCATATTTTGATACAAGACTAATATGTCGCTCGGTAATAGATACTTCTATAGGAACCCATTACCGACCCAAACAAATATTGCATGGATCGGTAATAGATTCTTATATATTCTATTACCGAGGGTTATCTGATCGTACCATCGGTAATAGGCATAAATTGGAGTATTATAAAATCTAATTCCGACCCATAAAAACAAAGTCATACAGATGTATTTTCATTACAAATCAAAATAAAATATTGCAACCTTATATTTAAACCAAGCTTACATAACTGGTAAGTAAGCATCAGACTTTATGTCAATGTTTAAAAAATTGACAAATTAACGGTTTTCATAGAAACTACGAAATCAGTCATGAAGTTTTTGCTAAAAATTAAGGTTTTGTTGAATAATTTTCATACCGCGTAAATAGTTCTTTGATAGCGTGAATAGATCAAGATTGAAACAACTGTAAGACATTATATAACTGATCACATATACTTAAAATAAAGCAAAAAGAACTAATATCACTACTTTAACTATTACCGTGGTATACCACAGTAATAGAATCTACTCACGAAATGGCGCCTTTCACCGCTGTCTTTTAATTTCCACTTTAAACACATTTCCAGGCTAAACAATACCTAAAAAGTACTCAGAAGTCATGTAGAAAACTATAAACAATAATTTGAAATGCATAACTTTCACCTGTTTGCCATAATTATTACGTAAACTACTAAATGAGATTGGAGTTCACTTAGGTTTAGCGTCACACGTCAGTATGACACAAACTCTTCTCGCGGCCCCGTGGCAAAAACTGTCAAATAGCGAGCGTCTTCTTTCATTCACACTCTCTATCGCCTATATGTGCGTTAGTCAACTAAACAGGCTTCCTTTGTGTGAGTAACTTTTTTTAAGAAATTGGTCGGTTTGCCTATAAAATGCGTATTTGCAAATGCGGCGGTAATGGACGTCGATTTCGATACCCGCGTTGATAGCCGCCGTTACCTTATGGCTGTAGATAAAAACGAATGGTGTGTTTGGCCCTGTTTTTATTGAATTCCGTTATCTTTAAGGGTAGGTTCTTTAGATCAAATACAATTAATTTCTCTAAGAAACTAGCGTCTTAACTCTTACGGTTATAGAGTTATTAATGTGGCAGCACCTCAAGAACTCGTGTTGTTTAGACGGCGGCAATAATTCATTGATTCCTCAACACTTACGTAATCCTGACGAAATCAACAATTTTTTCCTTGAAGTACCCGGGAACTCGGACACCGATCGTGAAATGCAGGCCACCTTCCAAGATAAAATAATTGACAAAGTGTTCAATATCGAGCCATGTTCGGAAAGTCAAGTACGTAAAATAATAAAGTCTATAGAAAGTAATGCAAGTGGACACGACGGTACGACAATGGATATGATTCGTTTAACACTGGACGTCACTCTACCTATCATAACTCATATTATCAATACGTCTATCACAACCAACACCTTCCCAGAAGCATGGAAACTTGCCAGGGTAAAGCCGATCCCAAAATCAAGTGGAATTGAAGTGTATAAGGATCTACGGCCAATAAGTATCCTCCCGGTTCTTTCTAAAGTTATAGAAAGATTTGTGGGTGAGCAACTATCCAGGTACCTGGAGGAAAATAACCTGCTACCACATGTACAATCAGGATTCCGGAGTAAACACGGCACAGATGTAGCTATGGCAAAAGTTACAGATGATATTATTGCTTCCTCTGATAAGGGAATGGGTTCTATCCTTGTTTTATTAGACTTCTCGCGAGCTTTTGACTGCCTCAATCCAAAATTACTTATATCTAAGATGGCATATTATGGAGTATCTGCGCCGTCTTGTAAATGGTTTGAATCATTTCTTACTGGTCGTAGGCAATACATTGAAATAGAGGGGGATCAAGGCCAGTTAGTGAGATCAGAAACGCGCATGATAAGCCGAGGTACACCACAGGGATCCATTTTAAGCCCATTGCTTTTTATTCTATACACAGCCGACTTAGTAAAAAATCTTAAGCATTGCAGCGCACACCTTTACGCAGACGATACCCAAATTTATCACTCCTTTCTACCAAGTAATGTAGAAGAGTCTGTCAGTAAGGTCAACGAAGACTTAGGAATCGTGGCTGAGTGGTCACAAAGAAACAATCTCGTTTTAAACCCGGCTAAATCGCAGTTTCTTGTAATGGGCAATAAATGGCAACGTTTAAAAATCAAACAGCAAAACCCAAAGGTTGCGATCGGGACCGAGATGGTAC
Organism: Leguminivora glycinivorella; assembly: GCF_023078275.1. Classification (NCBI taxonomy): domain Eukaryota; kingdom Metazoa; phylum Arthropoda; class Insecta; order Lepidoptera; family Tortricidae; genus Leguminivora; species Leguminivora glycinivorella. The sequence goes on along the minus strand of NC_062995.1, from coordinate 6,010,869 downwards.
CCCAAGTGGAAAAAGCACATAATTTGGGCTTAGTTATGGATGGACAGCTTCAGTACATAGAGCACGTTAACTTAAAAATTAGAAATGCCTTCTATCGACTTAAAGTATTATACGGGATTCGTAAATACCTTTCTGTTAAAGTAAGAGAAATTCTGGTCGAATCCTTAATATTGTCTCTGTTCAATTATGCGGACATAGTATATGGGCCAAGACTCCTAGTACAAACGAAACAATCTATTCAGCGGGTGCAAAATGCATGTGTTCGTTTTTGCTATGATGTTCCCAAAAGAGCGCACATCACCCCGTTCTTAAACGAAAGAAAGCTACTCAATATGGACAGCAGGAGAAAGCTACACCTAGCTTGCACGGTGCGGAAAGTGTTAGAGTTTCAGAGGCCTCGCTACCTATTTGAAAAACTAAAATGGGTAAACGATACTCGCAGCAAATCACTGAGAAAATGCACGAAACTTGCGATACCACAACACAAGACGGCATTCTTTAAAGGGAGCTTTAAATTTGCGGCAGCAAAAGTTTGGAACGACTTGCCGCCACCCATACGTGAACCGATGGGATCTATTCAATACAAGAAGTTGGTTAAATCACATCTTCTTGAGATGCAGCGCAAATTTTTATCTCCCTCCTAAAGATAAGCAAGCCAGCGGTACCCACTCACAGACACGCAAACACACACACACACACACATACACGCACACACACACACACACACGCACACACACGCGCGCACACACACACACACACACACGTTTTTCTTAAGATTGTTTTTAACATACCTTTTATATTTCAATCTTTAATTTATAATATCAATTACCTATGTAATGTAAAAGCCTATCAGCACGGTAATTTGTTAACCTGCGACCGATCGATCCCGAAGGTCCAGTCTGAAAACCAGCGCTAGGCCCTCAGCTTGGCACATGCTGAGATTGGAACCTATTGCCAATATACTGTATATATCACTTGTCTAGTTAAGTAACATTTAGTATGTAAGATAATATGTACTGTACTTAGCATGTAAGGTTACTTGTAAGTTTTTTGAGGCAATAAATAAATTCTTATTCTTATTCTTATTCTTATTAAAATGCTATTCTTAAGGACCGCTCACACTAATAAATTCATTTATTATGTATGAAAATGAGGAAAAATTTTTTTGCGACTTTAACTAAAATTGATATACAGGGTGGATCCTGATAATAAACCTAGATACGTGTCGAATTTAACGGAAAACAAAAAAAACATGATGTATAAATTTATCAAACGGTTAGGTGTTTATTTTGTAAATAGACATATATAAGAGAATATTTTAACTTCTGATTAGCAGAAACGTCTGCAATCGATGCCATTAGGCTTAGAAAAAAATTAAAAGTCTACTTTTAAATTTATTCTAAGCCTATAAGAGAATAGTTTGAATAAGTATCAAGGTATGCACAGGTCAAAATCCAATAATGAATTCTGAATTTAATCAAATTTAATTGAAAAGACGCCTTATTTGTAACATTTTTTTTAATTAGCCCATTATAGTGTCCCACTGCTGGGCAAAGGCCTTTCCCCTTATAAATAATAAAAAAAAGTCTCTCATAGCCGAGGTGTCTAAAGCCGAAAGTCCACTATCATATGTTTATCTTAGAAATATGATCATAGATCTGTATGCCTCCCTTTTTCTCCGACGTGAAGAAAGAGGATGGCATGCATAGGCAATGCAACATAGCCTATGATCATAATTCTATGATAAACATAAATGATAGTGGACTATCGGCCTAAGTCGTCCCGCTTCTTCTCCTAAACCTGCCACGTCCCCGCTTAATTGCCAATGCTTATTTATCTATGAATTAAAACTATGGAAACGGATTAAATCGCGTATAATGAATTTACAATTCATACCGACGTTTCGAACACTTTACAGCATTCGTGGTCAACGGGTGACCGAGGAAAAATTACAATGTGCAAAAGCTACCCACATACAAGAAATATTAACGAACCATGACCATAAATAAAACAATAATAATTATTTATCTAGTTAATGATAGGCCACCTGCTACGACACGACCATTTCATCACAAACATAATAGAAGGGAAATTAAATGGAAGGAGAGGAAGGGGAAGGCCAAGAAAGAGTTATATAAGCCAAGTAAAAGAACATGTAAGGGCCGTGTCGTACCAGGACACTAAAAGGCTGGCTTCGGATCGACCAAAGTGGAGACAACTTCATCAAGCTGCACCAACAAGAGCCCCGCTCTTAAATTGAATTGAATTGATTAAAAAAATACTTTACCAGGAAATATTCACTCCTATGATATCTTGATATCACTATAGCTAACAGCGACACTTCACTTATATCTTCAGAACTCATTCTTACATTTTAACTGTTTGAATATGACACTATTTGGAGTGATACTGAGAAAAAAAAAAAATGTAATTCATTATAAAGTAAAAGGTAAAAGGTATTTTGTGTTTGGGCTTGGAAAGACGATATATCTTGGTATCTTATCACTTATAATATGGAAGGGTATATAAAAAAAAAGTAGAACAATAGTCATTTCTTACAAGAGCTTAATCTGCGTAATATAGTGATCCTTGGGTATAAGCGTGAGTATAAGAATTATTTATAATCGCTAAATTCAAGTACCTATAAATATTATCATAGATTAAATAAAATATTATTAAGGTAGGGTAATATTTAACCTGCGTGTCGACCTCTAACTTCACTTTTCGTTGTATGTATTGTTTGCATCAGTTCACTGTTTTCTGTGTGGCTTGCACATTTTCACTGTAATTTTAAATATGTAACACAATTATTATTTTTTAGTAACATATTGTGTATAATACTTTTCACTCAACGGATAACTGTTATTGGCCTAAGACTATGTAAAAATACCTATGTAAGTTATATATTTACGGCTGTTGTTGTCCTAAATACCAATAAATAAAAATAAAAAATAAAAAACCATGACCATAAATAAAACAATAATAATTATTTATCTAGTTAAAACAATACTTTACCAGGAAATATTCACTCCTATGATATCTTGATATCACTATAGCTAACAGCGACACTTCACTAATATCTTCCGAACTCATTGTTACATTTTAACTGTTTGAATATGACACTATTTAAAGTGATACTGAGCCAAATAGCTATTAATTCATGAAGGGTTAATTATAAAACTAGGACAAGGTATTAGATATTAATAGATATGCAAAATTAAATAAAACTGGAAACGGATTATATCGCGTATAATGAATTTACAATACATCCTGACGTTTCGAACACCCCATATAACCATAATCGGTCGCCGTTCCTACGCAAATCCTCCTATTTTGTGTACACACAGGTCTTCGGGTCTCAATGCTTAGTCGCAGTACGGTCGACGTTTAGTCGCGGCGACCCAAATGGGGACGATTTGTAACAGGCACAAATGGTCACAGAAGTGACAGAAGTGTGCACTACGCGTGCACACATTGTTACCGTTTGGCGACTACTTTCCCAAAATCATTCGTTCATTTCATTCTTTTCAAATGGCGACTGTCAGAGACGTCAAAGTAAAAAAGAAATAAAATCATTTGACATTAAAATGTAATGGCGTAAGAATTTGTTAAAGATAAAATATTGTTTGCATTTGTAATATAATGTGGGCTAATTACCATGGCCAATTAAATTGCTCGAGTGATTTCATAAAATAAGTCTAAATTTATCAACGCGCCATCAACTTACCTCAGTTTAACCAGTAATAATACTATTGACTACTCGGTGTTTGCGTGTTATGTATATTGATTGGTGAAGTTTTAGTGCTCCGGTGAATATACTATACTGAAATAATAAAAATAATGCCTAGAAAACCAATAAAGTTGTTAAAATATGGATTAAGACGGTAATATTCCATGTAAAAAGCAGTCGCCAAACGGTCACCAAACGGTCGACAAACGGTCGCAAATTGTCGCAGCGTACACGCGTGACCGAAAGCAGTGAATGTTTATTATATTTTCAAAATGGCTTCATGTATTATTTTTTTCCAGGTATCCTCAAACTTTATAAACAATTAAATATGCCGTCGTACTCAGTTGCCCTCACTAAAGAAGATTAAAAAAAAATTGTAACGTGCGTATCGAGCTGCTGGGTTGTAAAGGATCGGGGATCATATTATTATGGTCTTCTATAGAGCAACTAGTATTTTGCGGCATTTCACAATTGACACTTGTTGAAGTAGTCGTCATTAATATTACTATCAACATTAATTTCAGCGATCTGTACTTCTTAAGTCAAGATTTTTGTATAGATAAGTGTCTACAAATTTGTAATGTTAAAGAGACATAAATAAAACGTAGTAGAGTAAATAATGTGTTTTTTTTTTAACCCAAACAAAATACTTGTAGATACGAGTGCGGAAAAGAGGAAAATCGATACGAGTAGCGATAAATTAATACACGAACGAAGGGAGTGTTTTACTTCGACACGAGTTGTGAATGTCCTTATCGCACGTGTATCGTACGACGATTTTCAGTCCTTAATCTAAGCTAAGAGTTTCGACCAGACAAGAAATGAATCATTGCTTGATTTGCTCGCACTACTGCGTTAGAAAAAGCAGCATCTGTACTGAAAAAAAACTATCATTGCGCAACAGAAATTCTATTAAGTAATATCACAGTAAATACTCTATTTCATTTGATTCCTACTTTTATTGTGTAAAGCAACACTACACTTCATTTTTATCAATAAGAATTAAAAATTATATATTTAATACATTAAGTAACTATAAAGTGCTTATCTATTTGTATTATCATTCTGCACTTTTCTTAACTTTCCCACATTTCTATAAAATGTCGAAGAGTGCTTAAATGGTCGTCGTCGTTTATTATTATTTAATTCGCTCATATTTAAATGATTCAAAGCAACCAGTCCACAACTTCACAAGACAGTTTGAGAAACCTTCGTATTTCAGATTGTCATTTGCGGATACAGTGGTTTAGGAGCAGTTCGGTAATCAGACCTACACATGTGTGTACAAATTCTGTCAATGTCACTGTCAGAAACCGTTCTGACAGTGACAATGACAGCCACAAATTCGTCCACATGTTGTTACCGTTATGTGTGCAAACGTCGACTAATAAAGTGTCGTTAAAAGTCATTCTGACAGTGACATTGACAGCCACAAATTCGTACACATTTTGTTACCGTAACGAGTGCACACGACGACTACATTTTGTTATTGTATCAATACGGTCGCATTGTTTGCACGACGTTACCACGCGTTATGTCACATTTGACAGTTAGTTACTGATTTGAAGATTTTGCGACTGAAATGGTTGTATGGGTATACTTTACAGCGTTCGTGGTTCGTGGTGTTGTAAGTAAATTAATTATACGCGATATAAACCGTTTCCACAGTTTTATTTCACGAATAACCATCGCGCTATTTTTTTTAAATAATATATTAGATAGTCCGACGGTTCCTCTCTCTGCAGCCCTAACCACCGGCAGCTTGGGCCCTGCCCCGCTGCTGGCGGCACCCTACAAGGGACGTTCAAAAAGTAATGAGAATGGATATGTTCCTGTATCTTGATTTAATTTGTCTTAACTTGTCCATGTAGCAGTACTCATTAAAGTGAAATTGCATAATTCAAATTGACACAAATAAATAATTGACACAAGGTGGTGGATGAAAATTTTCAGTAAAATAAGAGCATGTTTTCATGAATATTTGACATGTCGTGAGTTCATTTCTGACATGAATCATATCAAAAATAATCATACTTTAAATTAAAGCTGGGTTTATCCTTTGTTATTAACAGCAATAAAAAAGTTCGTATAGATACATTTTCAAACGGTATGGTATCCAAAAAAAATCTAGGTGCTGTTTTGGGTCATGTTCACGATTTTTACAGATTATTACGAAAATTGGGAATATAGATTGGAAACAAAATTACGTTAGTATTAAAGAAGAACATACAATCATTTTAATATTAAAAAAATGATTAGTTACAATAAGAACATTTTAAACAAACAAATAATAATGTTTTTGGCCTTCAAAATGACAGTCGACAGGGCCGAACCCTCAAATTGCCGAGGGTGCTGCTCAAGTTAGTGTATTTAAAGCTACAAGTGACATACCTAATATTGAAGGTAATATAAGGATCATTAATATTTTATACCCGACCTTTAAATAAAATTGTAATATAATCGCTACTCTGAAGTATAATGAAGTGAAGTGCTTACTGACATGGTATTTAGACTATCGTTAAGATTTTAATTTTTAAAGGGGGCAAAAAAATAATAATTGAAAAAATTAAATATGTAAATAAATCACAAAAGAGTTACTTTTAATTATAAAAATATAAGGATACTTACATTCTTATGTTTTAATACTCATTATCATTATTTATTGAACGCCCCTCGTAGGTTAGGTTTTTTTTATAATATGTTTATATGCTTTTATATTGTTTTGTAAATGTTTTTATATTTTATTTTTATATACATATTGTAAAATACCTAGCCTGAATGAAAATAAATACTGAGATAATAAATATTATAGGACATTCTTACACAGATTGACTGAGTCCCACGGTAAGCTCAAGAAGGCTTGTGTTGTGGGTACTCAGACAACGACATATATAATATACAAATACTTATACAGGATGATTCATGAGTCGTGAGCAGGAGTGAACAGGGTACTGGGGAGGGTCACGCTGAGCAACTTTCATAATGGGGCAACACTGAATTGTGATTATTTACAGATATTTGTTCCTGAGTAACATCCATGACTCAGGAACAAATATCTGTGCTCATCACACAAATAAATGCCCTCTATGTATATAAGTATGTATACAGTGCGTAAACGTAATAAGGGCGATAAATGAAACCAGGCATATAATTCAATATTGTTATCATTAATTAAGAGGTGTTTTTGAGTTACCCTTAAGTTTCAGCCCATAATTAATTTTTGAAAAATTTCCCAGCAGCAATGTACTGTAAACGTGGTTGCGATGACAATCAATGACAACTGTCAACGAGCGTTTAACGCGAGTGTGTTTGCATTACGTTGCGGGCCGAATTAATTTGTATGGATAAAAAAAAAATTCAATTTTAAGTAAAAGTTATCTAATTCCATTTTTTATGTCCTATACTCACCACCGTTAAGAGGTTCGCCCGTATTAGGTTCACATCCTGTATAAGTACTAGAATCGTCCCACGATAAGTCTGCATAGATTTTAATAGCCCCGCCTCTGCAAGGGTTAAGTAAACGTCATAATTTCATCAAAGTTTGACGTTTAAAATAACAGCTGCACTGGCGAGGCTGTGAAAATCATTGCAAACTTATCGTGGGACGATTCTAAATGTTTTCTATGTATATAAGTATTTATATATTATATATACCGTTGTCTGAGTACCCACAACACAAGCCTTCTTGAGCTTACCGTGGGCCTCAGTCAATCTGTGTAAGAATGTCTTATAATATTTATTTATTTATTATTATGTACTTAAACTTCCTTATTTATACGTTACTAAAATGTCAACTATTTATTATTATTATTTATTTTTTAATATTTATAGTGTAGAATGATGTAGGTAGGTACATGGTGGAAATTATCATGTTTATGTTTTTCTTTTGTAGTTGCAAACAGCTACATAACACCACACGCATTTTTACTCGTTACCATTAGCGTATAAACACATTTGTGTGATACCCATTGCATAAATAGGGTTTTATAAAAATCACTATAAAAACTAAATTAGATTAATTATAATATTCTAATGAACACAAGTTAAATTATAATCTATTGAAAATATTTCAACTTGTGCTGTCTTAAAGTAGTCACACTACTATGTATATAAATTAAAACCGAAATAAATTACACATATGAAAGAAAAAGTGACCAGAGGACTTGGTCACTTTTTCTCTCATATGTGTAATTTATTTCGGTTTTAATTATAATATTGTTCTACATATATTAGACACTTTTTAATTGATATACTTAGTTAGATTATACAGGATGCAACGTTATATGATACAAAATTAACCTATTACCTATCTCAAAATAAATATGTCCAACTATTCTTACAAAGTCCGAACATAAACTAAAAAGAAATGCTTACTTATCCTTATAGACCAGGTAAAACTTCATTTCGACCAGCCAAATTTAAAATAAATATACTGTTATAACTTCGTTCGGAACACAAATCGTAAATGCAATGAGAAACTTACGCGCTCTCTAAAGTTGCTTATAAAGGAAGGACACCGTCTGGAGCTAACTTCCGATTGATCCGAATCCAAGATGGCGTCACTTCCCTAACTGTCAAAATTTTCCCGCCAATGGAAGTAGCCTATTGCAATTCTAACCAACACTTTAGATTTTTTGCACCGCGCGGTGTGAAGTTAGCCACGAAACTAAATTAAAATCGAAAATCGATTAATTTGAGTACTGGCAGCTATTGATCTGTTGACATTGGGTTATATTTTTAAAACGTGTTGTTGTTGTATTTTAGGCTTAAATAGTGTCGCTCTAAGTATATTTCTGACTGTTATTTGATCATGTGTTAGTAGTACTATAGGAATTTGCCCTTAAAATTGATTAATTCATCATTGGGTCATTGTTAATGTCTTGTTTATGTACGAAATTAGATTTTAATTGTTGATTCATTGCAGGTGGATTTATTCTGGTCCTTTTTATACATACTTAATCATGGTTATGGCGTGAGTGTGACGTTACACTGTAGTACCAATAGCGGCGGCCGCTAGCTATCGTGGCCGCGTTATCCAGGCCATAGCTTTATCTTGAGACTTCCCGTATCACACATGACACCTTACTGAGGCTGTCTAGTAAACAGCCTCAGTTTATGTGTGATAAAAGTGTCGCCGCCGCTGCCGCTATCAGCCGCTTTTGTCCCGTCGTGTGTCATCGTAGCCGCTTTTTCCTCCTACATATATACTACCAGTATCTAAAATAATTATAATCTGTTGGATTTTCCGAACTTACCGCATCATTTCCAGGCTGAGACTGTCTGCTGCCGCTGCCACTGCCGCTTTTCTCCCGTCATGTTGCATCGTAGCCGCTTTTCCCCTGTATGCTGGTTACAGTTGTAATGATACTCACCGCATCACTCCTAGACTAAGGCCGTCTGCTGCCGTTGCCACAGCCGCTTTTGCCCCGTCGTGTGTCATCGTGGCCGCTTTTTCCCCTTGTATGCTTGCTACTGTGTCTCCATTGCGGATGCCAGCTAAGTCTGCTGGTGAGTCGGGGAGCACCTAAAGAGAAATAATGTTTAAAAATATTTAAACTAATTAAATGTCCAATATTAACACTATCACTTTAAAGTCTCGTGTTTTGTACATATTTAAAGTAACACACTTATTTTAAAAAAAGCTCACTATACCCATTTTTATGATACTACCCATGCGAAACCCGGGGCACGAGTAGAGTGTAGGGTTGCAAATAAAAAAAAACAAATGTTTTTTTTTCAGAATTATAAAAAAAAAACCTTGAAAAAAAAAACCGAGCACCATTGTTTTTTTGAACAAATAATTCGAGAATAACGGTTTTTCGTGAGTTGTAACGTGTTTCAATAGCAATAACGTACATTTTAATTTGATTTACATTCCATGTACAAACGTTTATTGGAGAATCCCCGACGCGGCGTGCAGCGTGGAGAGGCGGTGGTGTTGCCAACAGTAAATAGTGATCACCTATCAACTACAGATTTCGTAAATGTTACTTCTATAAGACCACAAATTAAAGTTATTTGATTAAATTCGTTTAATTAGTTTACATTAAGTCTAAAAACCGTTTAAAAGTATTAACTGTTTTGCAAATTTTGAGATTTCGTACTTTAGAAAAAAACATACTCCAGAAAAAAACTGTTTTTTTTCACGGTTTTTTTTCATGTTTTTTTTTCAAGCCATTTACTGGCTAGAAAAAACCGTTTTCTTGCTACCCTAGTAAAGTGTAATTTAAAAAAACTTAAAAAAAGGTTAAGTATGACATGGAACAAATATCTGTCCTTACCGGGATTCAAACCCAGTACTATCGGCTTCTGCCTGTGATGGCAGACGGCTAGACGGGTCATCAAAACAAATAAATAAATACTATAGGACATCTTACACAGATTGACTGAGTCCCTCGGTAAACTCAAGAAATCTTGTGTTGTGGGTACTCAGACAACGATATACAAATACATAGAACACATCATGACTCAGGAACAGAAAGGAAATCTTCTCGAGGCTGAGGCGTAGGGTTAGAGCCGGCGTAGCTTTATTTGACGTTCATATGCGCATTGTAATATGCCTACTTGAAAAATAAATATTTCATTTTCATTTCATTTTCATTTTCAAGGAGCACGGGTGCTCATCATACAAATAAATGCCCTTACGAACCCAGGACCGCAGCTTAGCAGGCAGGGTCACTACCCGCTAGGTCAGACCGGTCGTAATGGCCAAAGGCCTGATGCTGCACATCTACGTGGTCTACAGTCTCTACGAGTCTACGAACGTCCACCTATTCATACTAAAAAAAAAAAAACGATCAGCAGGGGCCCGTTTCTCGAAAGGTACAAGCCTTGTATTACAAGTGTGTTTCCATGACAACCCATACGATTTGACAGTTCGCGCACTTGTAATACAAGGCTTGTACCTAACGAGAAACGGGCCCCAGGGGCCCATTTCTCAAAACTGAAAGTTACAAGTTACAAGTGGAAGTTTCTTTCCAACTTGTCATATATGACATTGACAACTACTTATAAATTGTAAATTGTAGCTTCGAGAAATGGGCCCCAGTAGGTACGTAAGTTACGTGACAAGTTCATTCTACAAGCTACGGTGTAGCATAAAGGTGCGTACTTTTTTTATATATTTTTATGCAGGCGGTGGTGTTGCCAACAGTAAATAGTGATCACCTATCAACTACAGATTTCGTAAATGTTACTTCTATAAGACCACAAATTAAAGTTATTTGATTAAATTCGTTTAATTAGTTTACATTAAGTCTAAAAACCGTTTAAAAGTATTAACTGTTTTGCAAATTTTGAGATTTCGTACTTTAGAAAAAAACATACTCCAGAAAAAAACTGTTTTTTTTCACGGTTTTTTTCATGTTTTTTTTTCAAGCCATTTACTGGCTAGAAAAAACCGTTTTTTTGCAACCCTAGTAAAGTGTAATTTAAAAAACTTAAAAAAAGGTTAAGTATGACATGGAAGAAATATCTGTGCTTACCGGGATTCAAACCCAGTACTATCAGCTTCTGCCTGTGATGGCAAACGGCCAGACGGGTCGTCAAAACAAATAAATAAATACTATAGGACATCTTACACAGATTGACTGAGTCCCACGGTAAACTCAAGAAGTCTTGTGTTGTGGGTACTCAGACAACGATATACAAATACTTATACATAGAACACATCATGACTCAGGAACAGAAAGGAGCACGGGTGCTCATCATACAAATAAATGCCCTTACGAACCCAGGACCGCAGCTTAGCAGGCAGGGTCACTACCCGCTAGGTCAGACCGGTCGTAATGGCCAAAGGCCTGATGCTGCACATCTACGTGGTCTACAGTCTCTACGAGTCTACAAACGTCCACCTATTCATACTAAAAAAAAAAAAAAACGAGCAGGGGCCCATTTCTCGAAACTACAAGTTACAATTTACAAGTGGTTGTCAATGTCTAATATGACAAGTTGGAAAGAGACTTCCCCTTGTAACTTGTAACTTTCAGTTTTGAGAAATGGGCCCCAACTTGTCATATAATGACACTGACAACTACTTATAAATTGTAAATTGTAGCTTCGAGAAATGGGCCCCAGTAGGTACGTAAGTTACGTGACAAGTTCATTCTACAAGCTACGGTGTAGCATAAAGGTGCGTACTTTTTTTATATATTTTTATGCATGTACCGGGTCGGGTGTCCCTAAAACTAACGCCAAAATGAAAAGGGGTGATAGGACACTTCATTAGCTATATCACATTAAGCAAATAGCATGATATTTTCATCTGGGTTAAATTCGCTTAATCTGATAACTAATGAGATGTCCTATCCCCCCCTTTTTTTGGCGTTGGTTTTAGGGACAAATGTGATAAATAAACCCTTGCCAAAAGACGCGTTGAAATAGTTATTTGTTATAGTTATTTGGATTCTATAGTTGAACCACGAGCGAAGCGAGTGGTTCGAGAATAGAACCCTGAACTTGCAAGTTTTTTAACACACGAGAAGTAAAATACATTTGCACCCGAGAGTAACACGAAACCTTTCCCGTCACTATAGCGAGGAAACTACAACGCAAAAAATGCGTTTATCACTGCTTCCAGTAGTTCCACAGGTGGTAAATTTATCAATTTTAAAGCAGTTAATTTGGCTTTATTCAAGGTCAAATTACTTTACCCACTAGTGGATAAAATGCGTTTTTACCCGCTGGTATTAAAGGACAAAACACGTTTCCGAGCTAGTGAGGGGAAAATTAATTTATTGAATATTTTTTGATTAGTTCTTTTTTTCAAGTAGTCGCACTACTATATATAAATTATAAATTGAAAAAGATACGAGTATCATACATGAAAGAAAACACGACAAGGCCCACTGGTGGCCGAGCCGGGAATCGAACCCGGGTCTTCAGCTTACGCGGCTAACGTCTTCACCACTAGACTAGGCTAGACTAGGGCGGGCGGGTGGTCTAGTGGTGAAGACGTTAGCCGCGTAAGCTGAAGACCCGGGTTCGATTCCCGGCTCGGCCACCAGTGGGCCTTGTCGTTTTTAACCGTCGCCTCATATCTCAAGAAGGACGGTTATCAAGTCGTCTGTATGTTTTTTTTATTTTATTTATTTTTATTTTTTATGTTTGTTCCTCGATATCTCCGTCGTTACTGGATCGAATTTTTTTTTTGATTGAATGTATATACATACAGATTGGTCCCATTTTTCTCAGAACCAGTTCTGATGATGGGATCTTGGAGAAATCGAGGGAACTCCTCAAATCTGAAAGGCATACATATGGTGATTTTTGTATTTTTAAAGGAACAGCATGAATTTACGTACGAAACAGTGACATTTGGTGCAGTGGAACTGCTGATGATGGCCAGAACGGAACTCTTCAAATCTGAACGGCACGCTTATAGTGACTTTGGTATTTTTATACGAACAGCATGCACTTTCGTCCAGAACAGTGACATTTGGTGCAGTGGAATTTCTGATGATGGTCAGAACCGAACTCCTCAAATCTGAACGGCACGCTTTATAGTGACTTTGGTATTTTTATAAGAACAGCATGCACTTTCGTCCAGAACAGTGACATTTGGTGCAGTGGAACTGCTGATGATGGCCAGAACCAAACTCCTCAAATCTGAACGGCACGCTTATAGTGACTTTGCCATTTTTATAAGAACAGCATGCACTTACGTCTAGAAGAGTGACATTTGGTACAGTGGAACTGCTGATGATAGTCAGAACCAAACTCCTTAAACCTGAACGGCACACTCATAGTGACTTTGGTATTTTTGTAAGAAAAGCATGCATTTAAGTTCAGAACAGTGACATTTATTTAGTTATGTTTGTTAAGCTTATTGAGTTTTCAAGTCAAAGTTTGTCAAGCTTCGATTTCTTATATTAATATAATCGGATTCATGAGGAATTGAGGAAACTCCTCAAACCTTAACGTTATAGGTACGTATATTCATTTGTGTTGCCATCTAATAATTAAAGCATTAAAAGCAGTTTAAAAAAATACTTACACATTTCTACATAATCCAACATTCGCAAGTAGCTTTCACCAGAACCCGAAAGGCGACGGTTTTTTTTTCTTAAAAATTATTTCTTTCGTGTATGATATCTTTTTCAATTTATATGTTTTTTAATGTTTAAGCTTTTTGCTCGATCTGACGGCTCAGAGTCACTAGTAAAATCTATACTTAAATCATCTCTCATTCATTATATCGCTCTCCAATAACTATATTATTCAATATTTCTTCTTGGATCTACAGATCTATCAATACTTACGCAACCGATCGAGCGGTCGCCAACGATCTATAATTGACATGTCTAATTCTGGTGACAGTTAGATGTCAATGTTACTAGACACACTGATTGAGCTTATGTGTGGCGGCCAAGCATTTCAACATTGTTTTGAATGCAATTTAAAGGGGCGTACTGAGTATAAGTGAGTTTTCACATTATCCGACCCGATATGCCCCGATATATGATATGATATGACCGGTCTGGCGCAGTTGGTAGTGACCCTGCCTGCTAAGCCGACGGTCCGGGTTCGAATCCCGGTAAGGGTATTTATTTGTGTGATGAACACAGATATTTGTTCCTGAGTCATGCATGTTTTCTATGTATATAAGTATGTATTTATCCATATAAGTATTTATATCGTCGCCTAGCACCAATAATACAAGCTTTGGGGGCTAGGTTGATCTGTGTAAGGTAAGGTGTCCCCAATATGTATATGTATGTATATCGGATGTCGGAAAAATTTCAAAGGCAAAAATTAAAGATGGCGGCTTAAATGTATGGGATATCGGTCCTACATCCGATATCGGATCGGATAACGTGAAAACGCTATAAGTCCGCCGGATGGTAACCTGTCTAATATTTGGCGGTCTCACTTAGTTCTAAGAGTGTTTTCACGTTATCCGATACGTTATCGAGGATAAGGCAGACCGATATCGTCCGGCTAACTGATAGCCAGTAGCACACCTCGGACACTGGCGATCAAATATATGAAAGAGGCGTGTTCCTAGCACAGTCTAAGCTCGTGTAGGTGAACACGTACTATGCTTGTATGAGTGAAATATGACAGGTCATGAACTGTGAGGTAACCGAGAGGGGGTGGGCGGCACTTTCAGCGGGGAGCGGGAGTGGCCATACTGTACGATAGTACTTTTTATTATACTGTGCCCTTAGTGACTAACTATCTACCAATTGATTGGCACTGAACGTCAGTTTTTGCCATCTATTTTTAACCCCTGTTTGCGTAGCCGAATGCATAAACGCTCACGAAACGAAACGCTCGTAGATATCTATCTCTATCGCTCTTGCGTATTGGCGCGACAGAGCCAGACTACCTTTCGCGGCGTTTCGTTTTCGTTTCGCGTCGGAGAAATGCCATTCGGCTACGGGGCCAGGAGGGCGATTTTTGAATCTCGCATACGGGATTTTGTCACTAAAATACGTTTGAAAACGGTGACTTGCTTATTGCTTATTATTTTCAGTGACAATTTTCTCAATTCGAATGCGTGAGACTCAAAAATCGGCCCGCACGCAGGTACGATTTTTTCTTAGGCCATATCTGTCTATACGAAATTATGTATTTGCTTATATAGTTCATGACCGGTCTGGCTCAGTCGGTAGTAACCCTGCCTGCTAAGCCGCGGTCCTGGGTTCGAATCCCGGTAAGAGCACAGATGTGTGATGAGCACAGATATTTGTTCCTGAGTCATTGATGTTTTCTATGTATATAAGTATGTATTTATCTATTTAAGTATGTATATCGTCGCTTAGCACCCATAGCACAAGCTTTGCTTAGTTTGGGGCTAAGTCGATCTGTGTAAGGTGTCTCCAATATCAGAGAAAAGAGACTAACAAAGAATGGGAACTCCGTAGTCCAATTTATATGTTTGACTCGTAAAACAATAGATGGCATTACTATACTCTCGCGACAAATGGTATTGTTCAATTCACGAAATAATTTCATTTAAATGACCTAAGTCGTATTATTTAAAAATTTGGAACTTGATCGTACAACATTATCACTATATAATACCGAAATTGACAAAAACAATTAAGTAAGTCATTTTTTACCAATCGGGGACTTGAATCAGATTCAATTCATGGGAAGTGTTTTGTACGTTTGATATATACATGTCTTCCTTTATTTAGTCTATGCCAATATTTATTTATTTATAGCAGAGGTAACAATTGCCACCGTGGCTAGGCGCCCGTTACCTTGACAACGGTGAGCGGCATGTTGAAGTCGGCGCCCCCGATGAGCCTGAAGCCCCAGGGCTCCTCTCCTGTCCTCGTGAGCCGTACTTCTACCTCCATCTAGAAAAATACACTTCGTCAATTTTCTTTGACCCTAGAAACAGAATTTATACAATAGTTATTTGTTATACAAGGGGGCAAAGTTGTATTTTAACGCCGAGTGTGGAACTGCAAAACGAGCAAGTGAAAGGATTCTATAGTTGAACCACGAGCGAAGCGAGTGGTTCGAGAATAGAATCCTGAACTTGCGAGTTTTTTAACACACGAGAAAACACATTTGCACCCGTGTGTAACACAAAACTTTTCCCCTCACTACAGCGAGGAAACTACAACGCAAAAAACGCGTTTATCACTGCTTCCAGTAGTTCTACAGGTGGTAAATCATCTTCATTACTAAATTCACCTACTTTTGTCAATTTTAAAGCAGTTAATTTGACTATATTCAAGGTCAAATTACTTTACCCACTAGTGGATAAAATGCGTTTTTACCCGCTGGCATTAAAGGATAAAACACGTGTTTCCGAGCTAGTGAGGGGAAAAGTTCTTTAGCTGGTATATTGTACTCAATAGGGAACTTGACTGTTCTTAAAATAAAATATTTGACCATGCAATGAAATAAAGCATCCGGTAATTATAAGAAAAACATGGACATATTTTGAAATCCACTTCCTAATAAAAGGTAGAAATATCGTCACTATACTTTAAAATAAACTTGTATCTTCGTCTGTCAATAAAAATAAAATTGTAATAAGTATGTATGGAATGCATATAGACTTACTGCGTTTTAACTTTGAGGAGCAGCGTGAGATACGAGATATTTTCAAAATAGTGACGATATATAAGTAACTGAATTGACCGTGACGTCATTCGTTCAAATTCGTTTTGACAGTTCTTAAAAAGAAGCTGATCTGACTAGGAGGCAAGTAGCCTATTATCACCTCTGAGGCACGAATTAAAGATAGTTCCCCAAGATAACCCTCGCAACGCTCAAGATTCCATTTTTAAAACCACTCGCTACGCTCGCGGTTCAATATTGCAATCTTTCGCTTACTCGAGTATCAATATTGGCACGTGCTCTTAAACACTAACTTTGCCCCCTTGTACAACAAATACTTAATTATATTTTTAACAAGCAGAAACGTCTGCTAACGATTCTAAACATTTTTATATTAAAGGAAAAAATGGAAAAATGGAGACGTCACCCCAAGACGTGTGTACATAAGGAAAGGCATGGAAAGATTTGCGATGTCCGGCGTGGCTTCCGTAGCTCAATTGGTTAAGAGCCTTGCACGGATTGCAAATGATGCGGGTTCAAGTCCCGCCGGAAGCGTAAATTTTTCCATTTTTTTCCTTTAATATAAAAATACTTAATTAATTAATTATTATTATTAACTCACTGTTAAGAAGCGGACGCTCTTAACCCTTTGAATGCTTTACCTCTTGCGTCAAAATATGGCCTATACGCCAATATCTCTACTAGTAAAGTCAATACGGATAAGTGTGTCTAACCTTCATATTTGGCCTGTTTTTAAACCAATGATCAGTGTTTATTGAAAGTTCATACGTTTAACACTAATCGTGTACGTTGTAAAAGTATGAACTCGCAAAAACACCTGTGGCTATGAGCAAAGACATATATAACTCCGTATAGACAGATAAAGTCTAAGAAAAAAGCGTACCTCAGTACCATATAGAAAAAGGTACGGTAGCCTAGATGGCATTACACCTTTGGGGTACGCTCAGCTAGATGGCGCTACTATTAATATTTGAAATTTTAACACATATCAAGCTAAGAATATGAGCCAAAATGTCAAAACTGAGGTTCAATAGTTTTAAGCTCGTGTCAAGAGATGGCTGTCTATGCACTGTGATTACACATTTTACTTTGACAGTAACTCTCTATAATACTTGATCCTCTTTGCTAAGGACATTCTTTGACGAGCTGTCTGGGAGGCAAAAGTACGCTCAATTTGCTCCCGGTTATAATCACTCGTAATTACCGCAAACGCTTTCCTTACCACTAAACTCCTGTGCGAATAAGTTCAAGTGACAGTGACCCCTATTTTAAACAATAAATCTTATCACTAAGTGCGTTAAAAGTGCAATAATTTAACAAAACTGTGTACCATACACCGCTGTACCCGCAACAACAAAATACAGGTAACCAGTTATCACTACGGCGCGGCCGCACACTAATCTCACCGTTGCGCCGATAACATAACTACCAGTTTAGCGCAGCGCGTCAGAGGACAACATTAGCCGGGTACCGCGCGCGTTACAGAGATAACGTGCTCACAGAATACTCGCGCGCAGACTGCACGCTGGCGTGAATTTCCTCGGTGAGGTCTGTGTACAAAAAAAAAAAAAATTGCGGCGCGCAATATGGACTGCGGAAAGTGCACAAAGAGTCTGGCGGATAAAGACGCAATTAAATGCACATCATGCACACTGAACATGCATTACTGGTGCGCCAGCCTATCGGCTGAAGACTTCAAAAAAATTTTACCGATGAATAAAATAAAATGGAAATGCCTCAATTGCAAAGCCAAAAAACAACAGACCCCCGGACCTACAAACTCTCCAATGCAGACAATAGAGCCTGGCGCATCAATATTAAATATCGACAACGACGCACTAACTCAATATTTAGACGCCAAATTCAAAGTGAACAATGGCGTGCAGACATCCATGAAGCCATCAGAGACGCCACTAACACTTTTAAGGAAGAAGTACAGAAACTTACCTCACGAGTTAACACCTGCGAAGAGAACCTAAAAAAACTAGAGCAGAAACTGGACTCTACGCCGCTGTCTGGAGATGATACATCGCTAAGGGCCGAAAATGAGCAACTTCGTAAGGACATGGAGGACCTGCTTGAGAAATTTGAAGACATGGACCAGTCCGCACGACAATGCAACGTGGAAATTCAAAATATACCAGAAAGAAAAGGTGAAAACCTCGTGCAAATGGCCAGCGACTTAGGACGTGTGCTTGGAGTCGAACTGCCCCCTGAAAAAATCCGAGCTATTCATCGAACAGCTCACAGCGTTGCCAGTGACCGCCCGAAAAATATAGTGTTGCAACTTACCACTCGGCGGCTGCGCGACGACGTCATTGCTGCAGCCCGCGCGCGCCGAACACTGACCACGGCCGACCTGCTGCCTGCCTCCACCGCTGCCGAGGTGGCCAGCGCCCGGCGTTTTTATGTTAACGAGCACCTTACTTTAAAGAAAAAGATTCTTTTCGCAAATGCGCGGAAGCTAGCCAAAGAAAAAGAATATAAATATATCTGGGTTAAGAACGCTAATATTCTGCTACGAAAAACCGATGAAGCTCGTGTTCTCAATATTCGCAACGATCGTGATTTAATAAAAATATGACTATTTTTATGTAACAACAAGTGTGTCAGTCTAACTTTTTCATGTTTGTTTACTTGCTGCAAAAACAAATTATTTCTAATAACTGTAATAACAGCTGGGCGCTATATTATTCAATACTGTTTAATTACTTTGTCTATATACACATATTTAAATGTATAGTAATAATGACAATCTCTCCGTTTATTACCAAAATTGTAGTGGTCTAAAATCTAAACTAGATAACTTACGCTTAAACTCGCTGGTGTGCACGTATGACGTCATTGTGCTAGTTGAGACTTGGCTCAATGACTCTATAGATGACTCTGAAATTTTAACGGGTGATTACGTTGTTTTCCGGCGCGACCGCGATTTTCAAGCAACCAACAAGAAAACTGGCGGAGGAGTACTCGTCGCTGTAAAAAAAGGCATTACAGCTACTAGGCGAACAGAGTTGGAGGTGAGTGACCTTGAGGAGATTA
The DNA here is from genome assembly GCF_023078275.1 of Leguminivora glycinivorella. Taxonomy (NCBI): domain Eukaryota; kingdom Metazoa; phylum Arthropoda; class Insecta; order Lepidoptera; family Tortricidae; genus Leguminivora; species Leguminivora glycinivorella. The sequence goes on along the minus strand of NC_062995.1, from coordinate 5,991,053 downwards.
TCCTTTTGTTCCCGAATCGTAAAAATACCCTAGTGTTGTCGGCATGCTATATTCCGCCATCCGCTAGAAATACTGTATACGAAACTTACATGTCGCGTATACAAAATTTATACTTAAACTTTAGTCCGTGCTCACTGCTCTTAATCGGTGACTTTAATTTACCCAGTGTTAACTGGTCATTTATCGACAACACCCCCCCTAGTTCGCCATTTAATACTGATGGTGAAGTTGCCAAAGCACTTGCATGCACGATGGCTTTCGCTAATCTTAAACAATATAATAACGTCCTCAATGAAAACGGCAGAACCTTGGATCTCGTCTTCAGCAACGTACAAAAATGTGACTTGACGATATCTGCTGATCCCTTGCTCGATGCGGTTCTTCACCATCCCCCATTAGATATTGTGTGCGGCATGTCAGAGCCTAAAACAATGCGATCCACACATAGACGTAAGCACAATTTTTACAAGGCTGATTATGACAAAATAATTTCTGAAATCAACTCTATCGACTGGATAACTGAGTTACGTGATTTAGATCCTGAAACCAGTATCTCGAAATTCTACAGCCATATCAACTCTATTATAAAATTACACGTTCCTTTATCAAAATGTAACTCTAAACGATATCCTGTTTGGTTTTCAAAGAGTCTTATAAACACACTTAGGCGAAAACAAAAGGTTAGGCTAAGATGGAAAACATATAATTCGCCAAGAGATTACCAAGAGTTTAGTCTGCTTCGCTCTCGAGCCAAGTACCTCCTACGCCTCAGCTTTCAAAACTACATAAAAATATTATCAAAAAACGATCTTAGCAAACCCTTATTCATTTTTAAATACCTATCCAACAATATATCACACGTTGGGGTTGGAATGAAAAAAAATATCAGCCCCCACTTTACATGTAGGGGGGGTACCCTAATAAAACATTTTTTTCCATTTTTTATTTTTGCACTTTGTTGGCGTGATTGATATACATATTGGTACCAAATTTTAGCTTTCTAGTGCTAACGGTTACTGAGATTATCCGCGGACGGACGGACGGACGGACGGACAGACAGACATGGCGAAACTATAAGGGTTCCTAGTTGACTACGGAACCCTAAAAAATACTGAAACCTCGCTGTTGACTAATATAAAACAATTTTGGAAATACACATCTAATCTCAGACAGTCTAACACTGGTTATCCCGAAGTCATGAAACTGGGAGATGTGTGCTCGAATTGTCCAACACAAATCTGCAATATGTTCGCAGATTACTTCAAGTCAGTTTTCGAACCGGCTGCGCCTAACGCATATGACACCAGTGCTCTTGCACGGTGTGACGGTGACAACTCTATCCTCACCTTAAATAATATGACGTTTTCAAAGTACGAAGTTCTCACTATTTTAAAGAAAACCGATGAGAATAAGGGGCCAGGTCCGGACGGATTGAGCCCCGTGTTCATTAAACGTGCATGCACAGCTTTGGCACTTCCTTTGCAGATAATATTCAACAAATGTATGCATTTCGGTATATTCCCGGAACGATGGAAAATGGCACATATCACACCTATACACAAATCAGGCGCCAAAGACAATGTGCAAAATTACCGGCCCATTTCTATCCTATCGTGTATTCCAAAAACGTTCGAAAAATTGGTTCACGGCCGTATGTCTAAAATATTAAAAAATCATATCTTGGAGGAGCAACATGGATTTGTCAAAGGGAAATCAACGTCAACTAATCTTACACTGTTTGTTAACTTCTTATTTGAGACTCTTGATAACAATGTTCAAATCGACACAATCTATACAGATTTTCAAAAGGCATTCGATAAAGTTGACCATCTAATACTACTGAAAAAAATATCATACAACGGAATAAAGGGTAATCTCCTCCGGTGGTTCGCATCCTACCTTCAAAACCGTACACAAGCTGTGGTAATCAACGGAATAGCTTCTTCATCTACAGTTGTAACTTCCGGCGTGCCGCAAGGCTCAATTATTGGTCCATTCTTATTTGTCTTGTTTATTAATGACATTTCACTGTGTTTCAAAAATTGTAACTTTTTGTTGTATGCTGACGACTTAAAAATATATAAAAAAGTTTACACGAACGAAGACGTTCAACTGATTCAAGACGACTTAAACAGACTTGATGATTACTGCAGAACTAATAAGTTGTCTCTGGCATATAACAAGTGCAAACATGTCATATTTACTCGGAAAAAAAATAATGTCCTAAGAAATTCATACAAACTTAATGAAAATTATCTTGAGACTGTATGTAATATCAGAGATCTAGGTGTTATCCTTGACACAAAGCTGACATTAGATACACATATAGACCATATTCTCAAAAAAGCGTATCGAATGCTGGGCTTTGTTATGCGCGTCACCAAACCCTTCAAACAGATGCTCAGTCTAACTTGTCTTTTTCAAACTCTAGTTCGTTCCCACCTAGAGTACGCGTCCGTCGTATGGAACCCCTTTTATAATGTATATTGCAATAAGCTAGAAATGATTCAAAAAAGTTCTTGCGACGTCTTAACATTAGACTAAAAAATTCTCGGTACTCTTACAATGAGCTCTTAACCAAATATAACATGTTATCACTACAGGACCGTCGATGCATTGCCGACGCAGTTATGCTGCGTGACATATGCACAGGCGACTTGGACTGTCCAAGTCTTTTGTCTAAAATATACTTTCGAGCTCCTACCAAGCTAACGCGGTCCACTCACCTCTTCGGTCTTCCGAAGACCAAGACCAACGCCGGAAAACGTGCACCTATCTACAGACTGTGCGACTACTACAATAAGTCTCTTCTCGAGATTGACTTATTCTCAAAGTCCCGCGCCCAGTTCAAGACAGCAGTAACAAATTTGTATAAAAGCAGTAATACAAATATCTAGCAAAGCTTTTTTGTTATTCCCTACTAGCTAAATTAGTTTTAATTAAGCACATTTACAGAAGTCTCTCTTGCTTGTAACTTGTGAACCGCATGTTAGTTTTTAAGTTTAAAGTTAAGTGTTATTCTTTCATATGTTCTTCGTGAGATACGTATATGGATATCTGTGTCTATAAGGATTTTTGTTATTTTAAGACTTTTTATGTTCATGCCATGTATGTCTTCTGTGTTATCTCCTTAATAAATAAATAAATAAATAGACTGTATCGTTAAGTATAAGGACAAAACAAACCTCGTCTAAATGTTGACATGTGCATAATTTTGTATTATTATGTTCCGAGAGTATGATCTTAAGGTATTGGTAGGTACGATTTGATATAAGAAGGTCTGATATTTTTTTTATTTTAGGGACTTTATGGTACTTTCAAACTGCCAAAATATATTCTTTAAGAGTCCTCTTCATGGTTTTTCCAATTGGGTACTTGTAGAATAAATGCGGCGAATTTATATAATTTAAAAAAACGCAATTTTGAGCAACGTTCCGGATTGCCGTAAATTTTTGATGCTAGCAGGATGAGAGAAACAGATAAAAAAATTAGCCATAGGCCAAAGTCTAATTGACATTCATGGTGTTTGAACAGTGCTTAAACCAGATCGATATAAACAATGTATGATAGTCAAATTCGACATCAAAGTCGGAGTTAGAGTAAGCACCATGCCACATTCTCTAAATGGCCGCCATACACAGATCCTGAACTATATTTTTTTTAAATAACAGTGGCTAGACTATGTCCAGATATTTTGCTTTGTGGATCATGTGTCGTTGAGGTTCGCACCATACAATTTTTTTTCGCAATCGTATCGTCTTTTACGCACTTTGTGAATTTTCTAGTAGCATTTGTCCGGAATCGTAATTGGTACTCGGGAGGATTAAGTCAATACTGTCTAAACCATATGCTTTACGTCGAGTTTCTAGGACAAAATGTGTACCTTATTATGTGCCTTATTAAGCCCATGGCTTGTTATAAGAAAAAAATATAATAGCAAATAAATACGGCTACTCAAAGTTGTCTTCATACTTAACGATACAGTCTTTATGAGTAATAACCACAAAATTAAAATTTTGAAAAACCTCCGACATAGTAGACCGATTTTTATAAAACATGGCTAAGAACACTCCCGACTAACTCAGCTTTCAAACAAAAAACTAAATCGAAATCGGTTCATCAGTTCGGGAGCTACAATGCCACAGACAGACACACACACACAGAAAGAGATAGACATGCAGATAAACAGACAGACAGACAGAGACGTCAAACTTATAACACCCCGTCGTTTTAGCGTCGGGGTTTAAAAAAGGTAAATTGTGAAGGCCAGACACACTTGCCCTTATGATGCATTTATCCATATTGACTTTAAATAACAAATATCGGGGGTTTACTGAACCCGATAAGGTTGAGCAAAGGTTTTTGAAATTCGAAATATGTGCAATTTCCACAATGTTCTATTTTCAAGGACAAATTATCTCGATTTATCGGGTTTCACCAGTAAATCCTCGATATATACTTTATCTGTCAGCTGGAGAATAGCTTTGACAGCATCCGTCATAGCAACTTTAGTGGTTATTGGCGTGGCACGACGGCACACGACTATTTTAGTGGTTCTTGGCGTTCAAAGGGTTAAGTCAAGGTTAAAAAATCGTATAAAACATGAACGGTACTGTATTTACCTGAACGTTACGCCGGCGGTCCAGGGCACAGTTAAACACTAACTGGCCGTTAAACTTGGCACTGAGACGCTGACCGCATTCTAGTTGAGATCGACGATAGATTGGGTACCCAGTTCAATCAAACACTGCAGGAATACTTTGAAAGTTTTATATGTTTGATTGTAATAGGAGAATCTATCAGCTCGGTCACCCACTGCTATAAATTTATAACTTCATACTCTAACGAGCCAGCATAGATATATCGAAAATAATCGTTATTTTCTTGAAAATAACTGTCAAATTATCTCTATCACATCAGTATGCTTAGCCCGCAGGATATCGTAAAATAGCCTAAGAATCTGTGACCTAGTAAAATGTGTGTATAGTGTAGTGTGTAATAGTATAGCCAATAGTATAGTATAGCAGGCAGACCGTATACCTGTTTGCCACCGACGTGGTATAAAAAAAAGTACCAATACTTTTTTTAAGACCATGTAACATGTTTATTTAACAGATATTATGCGCTTTTATCACCGCACCTCCCGCCAAAGAAACAAAGTTCATCCTCACTTTCTGGACACGAAGCAAACCAAGAACAAACGGGCCTCTCGCTCGTTTTTGCCCACAACATGCAAGTTGTGGAATGAGCTACCTTCTGAGGTGTTCCCCTTGCGCTATGACATGGGGTTCTTCAAGAAGCAGGTATTTAGGGTTCTCAAAGGTCGGCAACGCATAAGTGACTCCCCTGATGTTGCTTATGTCCATGGGCGGCGATAACTGCTTCCTATCAGGCGGCTCGTCTGCTCGTTTCCTGCCTATTTCATAAAAAAAAGAAATATGAATAGGTACAAGTACAAGCATTAGTGTCAAAACTGGGTTTCGCGCAAGCCTCCCAAAGGACAGGTGCGGAGTACCCAAACGTTTCCTTGATGGGAAAGACAAAAGAAAGCATACTATGGTGGTAATGTAATAGGTTGTGTATTAAGTTCCACCATAATATTCTACACCCTATGAAAGCAATACCCACAATACAAAATGTATTAAAAAAAAAACACTCGATCAACTTCATCAAACATTGCTAACAACACTAACGACTAATTTAGCTTTCAAACATCCATCAATCCTCCTTGCGTTATCCCAGCATTTTCCACGGCTCATGGGAGCCTGGGGTCCGCTTTGACAACTAATCCCAAGATTTGGCGTAGGCACTAAGTTTTACGAAAGCGACCGCCATCTGAGCTCCCAAAAAAAACTAAATAAATCAGTTCATCCGTTAGAAAGTTACGATGCCACAAACAGACATGTGAAACGTATAATACCACGTCGTTTTTGCGTCGGGGGTTAATGATCCTCTTTGCTTAAAAACAGTACGTATACCTACCTACTTTATACGCAACACATACCTTAGCCACCTAGACTCCCTTAGAATCCAGTAGGCTCATTAAACGGAAACAAGTGCAGACACAAATCTCGCAACGATGCGCCTCACCATTTTATGCTGTTTTCTGCTGTTCAGCTGTGCCCTGTCGAAGACTGTGACGAAGGCACTGACGGAGTCTCTGGGGCAAGAGGTTATAGAGATAGGTGCTCCAGTTAAAGGTAACTTGTGAACTTTATTGTTATTAGAGCATTTCTTTGTTTTTTTTTGCCAATAAAAAATTTTGATTGTTTTAGGGAATTTTAGGTCAATTGTACTCAGAATCACGAGTACTTTCAATCTCACTGGGAGACAAAAAGTGTCCCAGAATTTCCATACATTTTTGTTACTTTCCTCTTTTGTTACCCCATACAACATGTACGGAAAATGGTAACAAAATAAGAAAAAATTGTATGGGACATTTTTTTTAACTACTAGGATTGAAAAAGCTCACACTTCATAAAAGTGGCAAAAATAAAGAAATGCTCATTACGAGCCGCGTGTCCCACTGCTGGACAAAGGCTTTCTCTTTTTCTATTCTTCACGGTCTTGAGCTACTGTCTGTCAAAAAAGGGTCCAAGTTAAACTACCATATACCGGTCGGTATTGGTCATTCTTCCCGGTCTTCAGCTACTTAGCCTGTCAAAAAGGAGACCAACATTCGAAAAACTGCGGGGCACTACTGGATGAGATTAGCCCAGGACCGGGAGAAGTGGCGTACACGAAGGGAGGCCTATGCTCAGCAGTGGGCGATTAATGGCTGAAATGATGATGATGATGATGAAAGGAGACCAAATTATCCTGTCATCGAAGTCTGCCGGATCCTCGGTTTGACTCATGTAGCTCCCATTCTGTGGTTATAATGGCTCATAGATCATTACGGCCCAGCCACGACATTGGTCTAAGCGCGGCAGCGGCGAGCGGCGGCCATACATTGAAGCGAGACACAGCGATGGGACTTTTCATTCGCACGTATGGCTGCCGCTCGCCGCTGCCGCGCTTAGACCAATGTCGTGGCTGGGCCGTTAGGCATGCGGCAGATATGTCAAAGTTCCACATTAACTTGGTCGAACAATGTGAACTACTAATGACAATTTAAATGAAAGGAAACATGAGAAAATTAACATTTCCAGCAAGACAGGAGGTCGGAAGCAGGGCCGCTCTGATCAATTGCGCCACGGAGGCCTGCTGGATGTGTACGAATTTTGTAGTCTGTCAAATCCTGAGATTAGTTGCCAAAGCGGGCTTCAGGCTCTGATGAGCCATAACAAAATGCCAAACAAAGCCAAGGAAAACAATAAATTATTACAATATATAGGTATTGCAGAGCCCAACTGGGGTAGTACCTCCGCCTTACAGAAGACCGCAGCCAAATAGCACTAGACCCTACTCATAGTGTTGTGTTCCTGCCGGTGAGTAAGGCTGCCAGAGCTCAACGAGGGTGCGGTGTGCTGATGACGGGAGGACTTACGGAACTAACTTGTTCCGCCTATTGTCCTTTGAGTCGTCGGCGAACCCGAACCCTCCTTGGAACTTGTACACTCCTTTTTGCTGTGTACTTAACACAGAAAAAGGGAGTGTACAAGTTTCTAATGAGGTGGCAACGCGCATGTGACACTGTTTGAGTTGCAGGCGTCCATAGGTTACGGTGACCGCTTTACATCAGGCGGGCCATATGCTTGTTTGCCACCGACGTAGCATAAAAAAAAATTCAGTCATAAAGGGTGTCCCAAAATTGGTCTTAATAAGTATTGACCTGTATAATTATTTTCTCAATCTGCCCTTACAGAAATACAACCGGAATTGGAAGAGGAACCGTCTATGGAAAAGGATGACGATGACACTACAAAAGCAGCACCGGCCACAAAGAAGAAGGTAAATAAATATCCTCGGCGGACCCAATGTCCTTTATTTAGTGCAACACAATCCGTCAACACAGTCCGATATCGGATGTAGGACCGATATTCCTTACATGTAAGCCGCCATCTTTGATTTTTGACTTTGAAATTCTTCCTAACTCCGATATCGGATCTGATAGTGAAAACGCACTATTGCACAATACAAGGTTCTACCATAAATTAAATATAACAAGATCATACCATCCCATACATTAAAATGCGACCGCCTAAGACCGCGCTTACACTCCACCACACAGATGGCGCCACAAAAAATGTCTTGTAGCTTTCGATTATACTTGTAGATGGCGTTAAGTGTCACTTTTGACATAGATTTACGGCTCGGAATTGACACTTAATGCCAATCTACAAATAATCGGTGGCAACAAGGCATTTTTTTGTGGCGCCATCTATGTGTGGTGTAGTGTAAGCGCGTTCGTAGGCGGTCGCATTTTAATGTATGGGATGGTATGATCTCGTTATATTTAATTTATGGTTCTACATATAAAATGGTGGGTTAACCTCGGGTTAATCCTTCATTATCGGTGGTGCAAGTGACCCTTATCTAATAGGGAGAACGATTTTTCTTTAACCCGCGCTCCGCCTGTGTGCAATTGCACATTTACTGCAAGAGTGTTAAGTATAGTTATTTGTTATACAAGGGGGAAAAGTTGTTGTTTAACCGCACGTGCTAATATTGATACCTGAGCAAGCGAAAGATTCCAATATTGAACCGCGAGCGTAGCGAGTGGTTCGAAAAGTGGAATATTGAGCGTTGCGAGGGTTTCAAGCCACGAAGGTTAAACAAGCTTTGCCACCGAGTGAAACACAAAATTTTTCACCACACCAATCCTATGAAAATATGATCTGTAAAACATCAAAATTAATAAATAACTTCAATTTATTTAACGTTTATGATTCAAAATCATCATTTACACGTGAATTCCAGCACCCAGCTTTAGACATCAAATTAAAATTTGTATGAAATTACTTTGCACTCTTGTGGATGAAACGCAATTTAGCTATCTGTTTTCGAATAGCAAAGAAAGCCTTTATCAGTTGGTGTGGTGAAAAATAATATACAAAGTTGTTAATTAAAGCCTGACCAGAAGTATACGACTACGCGCCATCTTGCGGAATTTCATTAGAACTATTTTCTTCATACTAAACTGAACTGTCACCGCATACGTCAGAATAACAGCGCCCTCTTGACAATAGTCATATATTTCCGGTCAGGGTGCGTAACCGAATGGCACAAACGCTCACGAAACGAAACGCTCGTAGATATCTATGTATCTCTATCGCTCGTGCGTATTGGCGCGACAGAGCCAGACTATCTTTCGCGGCGTTTCGTTTTCGTTTCGCGTCGCTGAAATGCCATTTGGCTACGGGACCACGCCAGGCTTTATATTTAATAATATTTGCAGATGGATGGAAGACGCAAAATGAAAGACGTTGACAGAATCGACGGAGTGGAACAGGAGGACGATGAACAACGTGTCGAAAAAGAGTTAGCGGACATCTATAAAGATAACGGTACTTACGCTTCATACATACATACATACAACACTAGCTTTTGCCCGCGGCTTCGCTCGCGTTAGAAAGAGACAAAAATTAGCCTATGTCGCTCTCCATCCCTTCAACTATCTGCATTTAAAAAATCACGTCAATTCGTCGCTCCGTTTTGCCTTGAAAGGCGGACAAACAAACAGACACACACACTTTCCCATTTATAATATTAGTATGGATACATCAATCACGCGTGTATCCCATGAAGGGGTAGGCCGAGCACATGAACTACTCAAGTTCCAGTGCCCTTCTTGGCTAAAAGGGGTTAGTTAGTTAGTTAGTTTTTTTAAATTAAATGGCGTCAGTCCATTATTGGGACTGTTTCGCCAGTGTCAAGGTGATATGAGCTAATATTAATTAGTGATTTTGGTACGGTAAGTACGACAGTGCACGGTAAGTTAGCACTTGTAAGTTGATAGCCAGACTTTACAAGAGCACGTGGACTACCGGCCGTTGACGACAAAAAAGTGGCTAAACGCGTTTCGAGATGAATTCTTCATCAGCTTCTCACTATAACATTAGTTTTGCATAATAAGCTATCGATTACACTTTAAACAACATTAATGAGCAAAAGAAAAAGAAATTTCCTCCCTGGTTTTTGAAGATAGAGCAAAGATTTTTTCAACACAGATTGTAATTATTTTTATCTGTGTCGGGCCGTTTTGATTTTTTTGATATTCTGCTTTTTAAAGATTCTAGAGCCAATCAAAAAATTCCAAAAACGGCCTTTTTCATTGTGGCGCCAAAAAAGGTGTGATACTCAAGATTGGTAACAATTAACCAAAAAAGCTAAACGGTCCGACATAGATTATTTCATTGTTATTCAGATTCTCAAATTTCGTTCCGATTGATTAAGTTTTGAAGGAGGAAAGAGTCGAGAGCGGAACCTCGATTTTAAAGATTTTTTTGAAATATCTTTTGACTGAGTTGTTCTTAATGGACAATTTTTTTTCGATAAATCTAGTTAAGTAATATAATACTTGTATATTTAACTAAAATTCCCAAGTTGAAAAGGGGGCTCCTTTCCATTTTAGCATTTGCGCTACCGTATCCTCACAAATCCCACAGTCGCCTTCTACGACTCCCACGGGAGGAAAGGGGGTGGTGAAATTCTTAACCCGCCACCACACGGGCAACGCTTCAGTCGCGTTAAATTCGAAAATTGCGGAATGCTCCATACAAAATACCCCCCCCCCCACCCTCCCATTTTAGGGAAGTGGGCGATAAATTTTATGTTATTTCTTCTCAGAATCACTAGCTTTTTCCATTTATCAAACAACATTTATTGAACAAAAGAAATAATTAAAAATACATACGTTCAAATCCACAGAACAGGGGGGTTACCATGACGTACTAAAGACGTTCAGTTTAGGTTGAGAGAAAGGGACACAGCTATAGCACTCTAAGAACAAATTAAATTACTTTCATAGAAAATATTTTAACTTGTTATTTTTAAGTAGTAACACTACTATTATGTTCTAAACATTAAATAAATGTCATATACAAAGAAAAAGTGACCAAAGCCTCCAGTGCTCCGAGCTGGTTCGATTCCAGCTCGGAGCACTGGAGGCTTTGGTCACTTTTTCTTTGTATATGACATTTATTTAATGTTTAGAACAGCTATAGCAGTTACATAGCTCCGTCCCTCTCTCTCAACCTAAACTGAACGGCTTTAGCACGTCATGGTAACCCCCAGGCTTCGTCATATTACAGAGTGTTGATCCACCTTTTTTTATCCACCTAAGGTTTCATCATAATAAAACATGGCCATAACATACGCTATCCGCAACGCGCAACGTCAAAATCCAATCATACACAAAAAAAATCCACCCTGATATGTAAAAAAATTGTCTCATACGATTTTTTTTCTTATTTTGTTAACATTTTCCATACATTTTGAATGAGGTAAAAAAAGGGGAAAACAAAAAATCTATGGAAACTTTTTGTCTCCTATATCGAGATAGAAAGTGCTCGTGATTCTGAGTAGAATTTGATTTAAAATTTCCAAAAAATATCAAAAAGACGTAAGTTTTTTTGCAAAAATTTCATTTTTTCGTTTCATAACAGAGTTCCTATGACCACCTTTCTGCTCCATCATCAGATCAGCTCCATGATACCATAACATTGCATTGTCACAAGATTTAGGGTCAGTTGCATCAACCAAATTTGACAGACACATCATCGTCACGCAGCAGACGTCTATGGAACTTCCCATACAATAAAATTTTACGAACGCTTTAACGATGACAGATGGTTTGATGCAACCGGCCCTTACATATGAGTGCACAATTTCAGCTCAATCGAAAACCGAGAACTCGGGCCGATTTTTGAGTCTCACGCGTTCGAATTCAAAAAATTGTCACTGAAAATAATAGGCAAGTCACCGTTTTCAACCGGTATTTTAGTGACAGTGAGACTCAAAAATCGGCCCCCTGGGTCAAATTTAGCTTCTACGTTTTGACGCACACTAACATACATTACTATTTACTAACAAGGCAAGTTGAATAAAAGTTTGTAAAAATGGCAAAAAATGGCCTTTTAAATAGTAATAGAATAGTTATTGTTTTACAAGGGGGCAAAGTTGTTGTTTAACCGCACGTGCCAATATTGATACCCGAGCAAGCGAAAGATTCCAATATTGAACCGCGAGCGTAGCGAGTGGTCTAAAAAGTGGAATCTTGAGCGTTGCGAGGGTATCAAGGCACGGAGGTTAAACAAACTTTGCCACCTAGTGAAACACAAAACTTTTCAACACACCAACACGAACAAAATACTGACTCTAAAACATCAAACTACGCTCTGTCTTGCGTGAGCGACGGGCGACGCGACGCGACGCGATGCGACGCGATGCGACGCGATGCGACGGCGATGGCTCAAGGTCATCGCGTATCCATCGCGCGAAACTTCGGCACTAGCATTTGGTGATTAGAATCACAAGATTCGCCGTCTTTCACAATGTGCAAATGGTCTAGCGGGTTTGACTTCTAGGTGGAATCGTTTGCGCCATGAGTGTCGTGAGTTCGTATCTCGGCTCACGCAATCTTTTTGCATTTTTATTTACTTTTTTTCTTTTATGTTCTACTAGCTTTTGCCCGCGGCTTCTCTTGAAAGACGGACAAACAAACAGACACACACACACTTTCCAATTTAATCAGTATGGATTATTTGATTTTGTTTACCTGCTTATTTCTTTCTCTAGGATTCTACTTTCTTATTTTTTTTTAAGAACTCCGGGTTTTATACTAACAAGGAAAGTTTTAAGTAGCACACAATAATACTGCATTTTGTTTTTATTAACTTAATGTTTATTTTAATCCATACTAATATTATAAACGGGAAAGTGTGTGTGTGTGTCTATTTATTTGTCCGTCCTTCACGGCAAAACTGAGCGACGTATTAACGTATACTATTTACTTATAAAGAATGTTATTTACTTAATGTTGAAATGAAAAAATGTCATACAGTGTAACCCAGTGTTTTTTAATGCTGCCATCTAGTGTCGACTGGCATAACCACTACACTAAGAGCCCTTATTCCTTAGAGCGTTCATCAATTTCGTGAAATAGCCATTGATAGATGGCGTTGGCGCTCGGTACGCGAGCCACCGGTAACGCAACACACAGGCAAGAATGATCTTGATAGTTTTGAATTTAATTGCTAGTAACAATTCTTTTGGTTTTATGTGTTAACTTTTTTGTAAAGTTTACAAGAGATAAGAATATATTATTATTATATGGTACCTACTTAAATTGTAAGTAACTTAAAATAAACAGTTTCAAAGAGCTGAGCTGTGTGCAAAAAATTACATGTGTTATTGGCCCGGCTAATGAGATCAAACATGGTCGAGTTACGATAAGTAGAATAGCAGTTCTGTTATTCATTTCCTGACTCGATCATGTCACCTTGGACATCATCGAGATCGACGCTGCTCATCAGCCCAAATGTAATGAGCCCAAACATAATGGAGTTACACATAATAAATAAATAAATAATGAACCACTTTTCGCACTAGTGCGTAAAAAAACATCATCTGTACTAAAAAATATCTATCGACACAAAGGTATGTCTTATATGTATGTTTTTTTTTATATGTCAACAAGAAGTTCTGGTTTAGGATAATATTATTATTTAAGAGTTACAATAAATGCAGGAATCGCAGGAATCGCAGGAATTACAATGAACGCCCCTTAAAGAGTAGTCTAATTATATTTTTTTGTATGGGTACCTTTCCTTGTTAGTATAAAAGCCGGAGTTATTAAAAATAAAATAAAAATAAGAATGTAGATTCTTACAGAAAAAAAAAGTAAACAATCAAATAATAAAAAATAAAAGAAACAAAAATAAAACTGCAAAAGCACGCTTCAGCCGAGGTTCGAACTCACACCGCTGGCGCGGCGTCCAGACGTCGAAACCGCTAGGCTACGAGCCCGTTGTAATAACTAGCTAATTTTGTGATCCTATTGACCAAAGTCAAGTGCTAGTACATATATCGTAAGGTCATCGCACTAGTGTTTCATATTTTTAGTTCACACTTAAATTTTAATATTTTACGCAGACAATCACGTATCACCGTGCACATAATCAAAGGCTGTCAATACAAGTTACAAAAGTTGTGATTTCCTTACTTTTTAGGCACATTACTCCTTTGGTCAACTTATATTAATTTGAATATTTTGAATTTTTATTATAAGAAAATATAAAGAATGAAATGTGAGACTAGTAATCAATCGTTATTTCTCTAGTCCGACCTCTCTACGTATTCAATTTGCTTCTAAAAATCAAATAGCTTGATCGCGCGCCCATCGCCATCGCATCGCGTCGCATCGCCGTCGCGGGCCGTCGCGGGCCGTCGCTTACGCAAGACACTCCCATATGAACACAGCGGTTTGATCGCATCGCGTCGCATCGCGTCGCTTAACATTCGCATGTTCATCGCTAGTTCGTCGCGTCGCATCGCCGTCGCGTTCCGTCGCCCACCTAAGACAAGTCCATAGAGATAGAAGGTTTGATTTCGTCGCATCGCATCGCATCGCGTCGCCGTCGCGGGTTTGTCGCTCACGCAAGACGCGGCGTAAATCAAATCCATCAATCTATTCAATATTTATGATTCAAAATCATCATTTGTTGGTAAATTCTACCAGCCAGCTAAAGACATCAAGTTAAAATTTGTATGAAATTACTTTGCACTCTTGTGGATAAAATGCAATTTTGCTATCTGTTTTCGAATAGCAAAGTAAGCCTTTATTAGTTGGTGTGGTGAAAACAAACTTACTTTACAGATTATAAAGCGGACAGCAACGAGCTGAAAGCTAGTGGCGAAGGCGATTCCGTTTTAAGGCAGGGGAAGAAAACCGAGTAAGTGGCCAACAATAAATTATAATATTTATAATATACAACATTCTTCTTACATATCTTATCTTCTGAGTGCTCGCACATATTAGACGCCTTTACACAGACGCTCTATCGCGCGTGATACAGCAATCGTGTGTGAAAGAATGCGCGTGTAAAGATGGCGGGAGGGGAAGGGAAAGAACGCGCGATCCTCTTCAAGGTTTTGCCAACGATGGGTCTTGTGTAAGAATGTGTAATTTTTCGTTTATTATTCAATAAATTAAAAAAAAAAATGCGTCTGCCAGTGCGGGCGCGCAATCGCGTGGTTGAGGTTGTCTTTACACGTACGTTCGCGCGTGCAAGATGGCGGACATACGCTTGTGGACTAAAGAATTGGTGGTTGAATTACTTGCTCTTTATAAATCGATACTATTAATAACAATAAACTATCATAACGCGGTCTATCGCGCACGATTAGCCTTTACACGCGCGCTCTTTTTCTCAAAAACTTCGACGCGTAATCAAGAGCACACAATCACGCGTAACTGACAACACGCAATCACGTGTGATTGTTCGCACAGGCTTAACCACGCATTATCCTGTACGCTCCAGGAACGCGCGATAGAGCGATTGTGTGAAGGCGGCTATTGGGTGTGCAGCAAAGAGGAATAAGTAAGGGAAGAGTTGTAACTCAATACATCAGTAAATGCGGGTTATTTGTAGTGACATCTAACGACAATCACGCTTCAATAACGCGTCAAATAGCGTAAATTATCAGTACCACTACTCGATACTAGGTGTCAACACGTGTCTCGTTTGCCAAAAATTTAATATTAATAGAACAATTCACAACTTATATTACTAGCAGAAGGAATTGAAAACAGATTACTCATTAATACTATTGTAATAATAGCTAAAAAATTGTTGAGCATTAGACTTTTTGTTCATCGTGACATCTATTGACAAGTAGCAAATAATGATAATTTACGCTAGTTGACGCGTGATTGACAGATGTCACAACAAATAACTAGCATTTACTGATGTATGGAGTTACACCTCTTCTTACGTATTCCTCTATGCTTTGATATGTTATTTGTATAGCTATCATTAAATCGCGTTTTTATGGTCAAAGTGCTAGTTCTAGTTCAGACACAGCGGAAGCCGCGCGGATGCAAACCGCGCGGATTTATTTTAATAGCATAGTACTAGACCGTTCACACTACACCGCGCGGTTGTAGTGTGATCGTTCCAGTACTATGCCATTGAAATAAGATCCGCGCGGTTTCCGCTATGTCTGAACTAGCAGAAAGCGTCAGAGTGGGACTTTTGACTAAACTTTGACTTAATAATTCTAATACATTTAGTAAAATTTCCTGTCGAGGGTTCCCTTTAAACTAAGGTATAATTCTTCCTAAGATACACGTGTGGAAAATATGCAATTCCTAATGAATTTTAATCATAGAAAAGGGGCGTTTCTTTTTTTTTCATTTTTAAATTGTGATTTTTTGTCTTTTAAACTCGGAATCTCGACCAGTTTCTATCTCAATATGGGACAAAAAGTATCACAAATTTATTAACATTTCGTTACTTCCTCTTTTGTTACCCCATACACACTATTTGGAAAATAGTAACACAATAAGAAAAAAAAAGAAAAATTTGTGTGACATTTTTTACCTATTTTAATTGAAAAGGCTATTGATTCTGAGTACGAATAACATAAAATTTACCAAGAACATTAAAAAAAGTAACGCTCAACAACCCATCAAGAGCACTTTTTATCAGAAATTATTTTAATGTAAATTCAGATTAACGGATTATAAAAAAGTTCCAACGGTCTTGTACGAAAGTTTTGATTTTCTTTTGTGTCCGCCTACACTCATTGGCATTGCCTTTTTCCACGTGTATCACACATCCCAAAGTATTAAATTTATAGTCATGTTTTTGAATTAAAGAAAAAAATTACATCACACTCCATTTATTCAGGTGCATGAAAATTCATGCATTTATTTCGTTGGTCAGAGCGACGTTTTGCCGGAGGTGTGAATTTTTCCATTTTTCCTTTAATTTAAAAATACGTAGTATCTCTCGCAGTCGTTTCTGTATAATAAAAATAAGTTAAATAGTAAGTAATAAGCAAATTCTATGGCACAGTTTCGTGTTCGCGCCCAAGGACATAAACGACCCTAAGCAGGTGGAGAAATTTCGGACATCCCCCGACTATATAGACTGCAAAAAAAAGAAGCTGGCCGAAGTAAGTTGAACCTTTTCACCGGTACGATGCGACGGTTTGACGCTTTATATGTGACGAGATTTTAGCATAAAAAAGACGAAAAAAAATCCTTTTTGATTGACTTTTCTCCGCAGTTTTGAATTTGGAGTTTTCATGAATTCCGTTGTAAAGAACTTTCCTGTGTCAGCAGTTCTCAAAAAGTTTGTACAAAATTTTAGGAAAAAGTTAAATAATTTGTTTTTATTCCTATTTTGTTACCAAGATTTATTTGATGAATTGAATTTTTTTGTAAGTTTTATTTCGACATTAAGATTCTCTAGTATCTATATTTTCTTAATTATAACAATTATCATGTATATATCTTATGAAAGTCCACTTATATTACTATAAATGTTGGTAACAAAATGTGATCAATAAAAATTTGCTGACGTGGCTATGTACAAAGTTTTTGGAAACTAAGTGTACACTTATCTGTAATTAAAAGAAAATATTTCATACTTTGCACGAAATAAAATTCAGGACCCTAAAGCCTTGAATGATTTAAAATGTCACATATATTGCGTCGCATTTCGTAGCCGGTCGGACCATTTTCCTCGGCGAAGAAAATGCTTCAAACACCGTTGCATTTCGTATCCGGGAAAATGGTTTGACTTGCTTCATAGCATATTATTATAACCAGCCATACGAGTAATAGGGAACTTGACCGTAGTTAAAATAAAATACTTTATATCGTGCACGAAATAAAGCATGAAATAATTATAAGAAAAACATGGACAGAAGTTATTTTTAAATCCAATTTCTATTTAATAAGTCAGGTAGAAATATATAAAGTAACTGAGTTGACCGTGACGTCACTCAATTCGATTTCATATAAATTCCATATTAGAAAGTAGTTTAAATTCGTTTTGACAGTTCTTAAAAAGAAGCTGATTTGACTAGGAGGCAAGTAGTAGAATACACTAGGTAATATCAAACAAATTAAGTAACTCCGATGAATATCTTTGTTTTATTCTAAAAACTTTGCCGTATTTAGTATCCTTCGTTTAAAATCAATAATAATTTTAAAAAGTCAGTATCTACATTTAGTTTCTTATACATTCTGGTGTGTTTTTAAAGGAAAATAAACAATTAAACTTTATTAAATTACAAATTTATATAAGAAACTTAAATTACTAAATATAAAAGTATAATAAAATTACAGATTTCTTTTTAGCAGCTATATCGTTTGAGGTCCGGAAATGCTTGCACCTTGGGGTCGCATTATAGTTATTTGTTATACAAGGGGGCAAAGTTGTATTTTAACGCCGAGTGTGGAATTGAAAAACGAGCAAGTGAAAGGATTCTATAGTTGAACCACGAGCGAAGCGAGTGGTTCGAGAATAGAATCCTGAACTTGCGAGTTTTTTAACACACGAGAAGTAAAATACATTTGCATCCGAGTGTAACACAAAACTTTTCCCCTAACTATAGCGAGGAAACTACAACGCAAAAAATGCGTTTATCACTGCTTCCAGTAGTTCCACAGGTGGTAAATCATCTTTATTACTAGATTCACCTACTTTTATCAATTTTAAAGCAGTTAATTTGAATTTATTCAAGGTCAAAGTACTTTACCCACTAGTGGATAAAATGCGTTTTTACCCGCTGGTATTAAAGGACAAAACACGTGTTTCCGAGCTAGTAAGGGGAAAAATATATTAAAAATACATTAAAAATATCATTAATCGAAACGAACCTGGCCATAGACAGCATAGCAATTGTTGAATTAATAAAAAAAAGGTTGAATTTTGAAATGACGGTGACTACAGGTACAAGTTTCAACCAGATTTGAATAATCCGAAAGAGGTGGAGGCATTTCGGACGTCATTGGATGGTCTAGCGTGCGATAAGAAGGCTAAACTCGCTCATGTAAGTGAAGCTATCTCAGCCCATTTATAATTTAAAAAAAAATAGTAAGCTATGAGCTATCGGCTATAAAAACGAACAAAAGATAAGCACCCACGTGCGAATAAAAGAGACACGGCGATTTTGATAGCTCACCGCTGAGCGAGTAACTATAAACATCGCCGTGTCTCTTTTATTTACACGGGAGTGATTATCTTTTGTTCAGTTTTATAGCCGATAGCTCATAGCTTACTACTTACTCGCTCGCGGTGAGACCAGTGCCTTAAGTTTAAAGCCTCCGCCACGCGTGAGCGTTTTAAGAGCGTGGCGTGTGCGGGGCGCGATGAGAGCGTGCCGCCAGCGTCAGCGTGCCGCTCACGCCACGCTCTCAAAACGCTCATTTGTGGCGGAGGCTTAACCGGTCGTCTTCCAAGCTGTAAAAAAAACACTATCTACCTACTCAAGCCGGAAATTCGCGGCAAAATATTAATGTGGCCATATTTGTCCCGGCCGGAGATCGCAGGGGTTTTTAAAACACATTCTAAAAGTGATTCTATTTTGAAAAGAAAGCGGTTTTTTCAGTGGTAAAATTCCAATTTTTAATCATGATTGGTATAAAAAGTGTCCCATACGATTTTTTCCTATGGTGTTATCATTTTCCACGTCGTTTGTATAGGGTAACAAAAGAGGAAAGTAACAAAATGTATCGAAATTCCGGGATTTTTTTTTGTTTCGTATGCATTCGAATAAGTTCACAATGACGTGCCGCGCACGATATGCGTAGCAACGTCGTTGTAAGGGTTTACATAAACTTCGTATTTTGACGCTATGCTGAGTTAAGATAGATTTAAGAACAGTTCCCGTTAGCAAATTTTAATTGGTCCTATTTCGTTACCAACATTTAGTAATATAAGTTAACTTTCATAAAATATACCTATATGTTAGAGGTATATAGTATAGTTATACCTATACTATATGTTAGAGGTATAAATAATTAAGAAAATATAGATACTAGAACTAGAGAACCTAAATGGCGAAATAAAACTACCAAAAAAAGTCAATTCATCAAATAAATCTTGGTAACAAAATAGGAATATAAAAAAAAGTTAATTTTTTTTTTGACAAAATTTTTGAGAACTGCTGTTAAATAAATACCTTCCAGAAGGCATAACGGGTGTCACGCGCTTAGGCTGAACTGAACTTGAACCTGTGCCACGGAATATTGATAGATGGCCTCTGGCCTCTTAGTCTAACATATAAGTCGCAATACTAACTGGCGACTGAAGTCATATTGCTGTCTCTTTCACGCTAATGGAGACCCAGTAAGTTAGGAAGAGATAGTACTATAACATCAGTCGCCACTTGGTATTGCGGGAAGTATAGTCGATATCTTAGACACTGTGAGTTTGAGTCCCGACAGAGAAATAAGTAAGGGTGCGCACCCACAAAGTTGCTCGGCGACTTTCGTATTTGTATGAAAAGTTGCGTCGCTTCGTGTGCGCACTTTCATACTAGGCCATGGTCGCAAGTGTCGCAACAAAAAAGTCGCTGCCAAAAGTTGCCCGTATGCGCGCTCTCTAAGGGAATAGTTGTAACTCTGTACATATGTAAATGCAAGTTATTTGTATGACATCTAGCGTAAATCACGTAAATTACCACTACTCGACACTAGGTCCCGAGTGTTGCGTTGCCAAAAATGTAATATTAAAACAGTTTACAACTTATATTACAAGCAGAAGGAATTGAAAACAGAGTACTAAAAATTGTTGAGCATTAGACTTTTTTGTTCGTCGCGACATCTATTGACAAGTAGCAGTACTGATAATTTACGCTAGTTGACGCGTGATTGACGGGATACCTACCCCCATTTGCCAGAATTTCATTTGCCATAATTTTATTTGCCATCCTATTCAACAATCATAATATTGTTTCTCATAACATCTTATGCCATAATCATTGTTTACTATATTAATCTAGTGCCAGAAACTTTGTTTCCCATAAAGTCAGTTTCCATAATGTTATTTGTCAGAATCATCGAAATCCGTACTTACACATTCCATACCATCATTTGTCATACAAATTAGCGTCCAGAAAAGTCAATTTCCATAATGTGCTTTGGCAGAATCGAAAACTACTATTATAGGTACTAGAAGGACTAGAGAATGAAACTGCTATCAGAAAGTAGGTTAGGTTAGGTTAGAACTGTGAACCTCTGGAAAAGGAAACTGCTTGAAAAGTAGGTTAGGTTAGGTTAGAACTGTGACCCCCCGGAAAATGAAAATACTATCAGACAGTAGGTTAGGTTAGGTTAGAACTGCGACCCCCTGGAAAATGAAACTGCTATAAGAAAGTAGGTTAGGTTAGGTTAGAACTGTGACCCCCTGGAGAATGAAACTTATGAAACTGCTGGAAAAGTAGGTTAGGTTAGGTTAGAACTGTGACCCCTGGAAAATGAAACTGCTATCAGAAAGTAGGTTAGGTTAGGTAATAATATGGGCAACAATTAATATGGCAATAATTGCTTATGGCGTTTGAATATTCTATGAAACCATATTATTGCACTTAATAATATGGCTAACAAATAGTATGGCATTGTATGATTATGGAAGGTAATATTCGGATAAACAACGAGTATGTCATATGATTTTTATGGTAAACAAATCATTCGGGCAAATGAAATTCAGGCAAGTTAGATTCGGGCAAATGAATATTATGTTAAATGACTGTCGGGCAAACAATAGACAACCGTGATTGACGCGTGGATGACGCTAGATGTCACTACAAATAACTTGCATTTACTGATTTATGGAGTTACAACTCTTCCCTTACTTATTCTTCTATGGTACATTTGGATCACCTCTTCGATATTGATAAAAATTGGTAGGCTGAAAGAGTCCATGATGCTGAGAAAGATCCGCCAGTTTTTCCAAAATATCCCAAATAATTTGTAAGAAACATTATTTTTTTGTTACCAGATTTCTATACATTTTCGGTAACAAAAAAGAAAAGTTTCATACAATCCGGGACATTTTGGGTAACCTGATTGATCTTGTTACTATGTACGTGTTTAGTCTTTAATCTTTCAACCGCTTTTTTTCCCGAGCCTTGCTCTTATCGCCGACGGCAGTAAAAAGTTATACGAAGATTTGTCTTATTTGTCAGATATCGGCGAAATAAGCAGGATATTGTGAGCGTTTCTTCTTTTTTTTTCACTTGTGTAAAATATGATATTTTTGATAAATTTTATATTATTTCTACTCAGAGTCAGGAAGCCATCAGCTTTTTCATTCCTAATAGGCAAAAAAATTGTCCCATACGATTTTTCTTATTTCGTTACCATTTTCCATACATTTTGTATAGAGTAACAAAAGACGAAAGTAGGGTGCATTTGGGGTAATTTCGAAGCACAGAATTGTTCGGGTAATTTCGAAAGGGGAATCTTGATATGATGGAATAAATACTTAATGGTGATTTTTATGTGACTTTAGACGACTTTCGAAATTACCCCAATGCACCCTAACAAAAGTGTATGGAAATTCTGGAACACTTTTTGTCTCCTATTGAGATGGAAATTGTTCGTGATTTTGAGTACAATTGACCTAAAATTCCCTAAAAATATAAAAAAAATGGCAAAAAAAAAAACAAGAAAAGCTCGACTACAGCGGTTGAAGGGTTAACTGTTAATAATCCATGGCACAGGTTTAACACGTTCAAGTTCCAGCCGGATTTGAACGATCCGGCCGAGGTCGAGCGTTTTAAGACTTCACCGGACATTATTTATTGCGATAAGGTACGAAAAACCGTTAGTTTGAAAAACCTTAGGTCAGCAGTTCCCGAATACTTTGTACATAGCCACGTCAGCAAATTTTAATTAATCCTATTTTGTTACCGACATTTAAGTCGACTTTCGTAAGATATATACAGGATAATTGTTATAATTAAGAAAATATAGATACTAGAGAACCTTAATGACGAAATAAAACTTACTAAAATCTCAATTCATAAAAAAAATCTTGGTAACAAAATAGGAATAATAAAAACAAATTTAACTTTTTCCTTAATTTTTGTACAAACTTTTCGAGAACTGCTGAGGTACGGATCGGAACACACATGTCATATATACCATAGATCAAGCAAACGTCTACTTAGTTGTCCGTCTCTAATAGCAGCTTGCAGCTTTCGGGCGTCAATTTTTGTAAGTTGAAGTCAACAAAAACATTCAAAATGCCTCATTACGTAATATTTAATTGTAACAACACAATCTACGTAATTCGAAAATATCTACCCCCCCCCCCCCATTTTTGGAAGGGGGTAGTAATAAAGAAAACAAAAGTAGCCTATGTCACTCTACATCCCCTCAGCTGTATCTCCAGTATCTTCACTTAAAAAATCACGTCAATTCGTCGTTCCGTTTTGCCGCTCTAGATGGACAAACAAACAGACACACACACTTTCCCAATTATAATATTATGGATTTAATTCATTCATTCTTGTCGTTCATTCATTTTTACTTATTAAACTCATTCATTACTTCAATTACTCATGCACAGAGTCTATTAATATTTGTTTGGTGCATACTTTTGCATATTGAATTGTATCTTGTTATTTAATGCATGTTAATAAAATTATAAGATGTAATGTTTTGACAAGAAGTGGCCCGCCGAGTTTCCCGCCGGTCGCATAGTGGATACCCCCCTCCCAACCGAGGGGGGACTGAAATCTTCTCGAGGCTGAGGCGTAGGGTTAGAGCCGGCGTAGCTTAATATGCCTATTTGAAAAATAAATCGGCGTAATATGCGTACTTGAAAAATAAATATTTCATTTTAATTTTTTTTTCATTTCATTCAACGTTCCATTGATTATAGAAACTGTTCATTGTACCTAACAATAAATTGTCAATTTTCAGGATGCCAGAACAACTACCCCTAGCACTCAAAAGGCGGCCAGTACTTACGTCAGTATGGCACTCTTCACTATGTGCACTCTCGGCATTTTCTACTCATAAATAGTAAAAACTTTATTTTTTTTACATTTTGCCTTATTTTACTTGTGTGGTTAAATTATGAAGTATGGAATACATTATGGTATTTAACACCAATTTTGTTTCATTTTTAATTCACGTTCACAAAGAACAAGGTACTTGGTATCAAATCACTTGAGTGGCCATTTTCAGAATTTGGAACTCAATTTGGGTCACCCAAAGATAGCGAGTCGTTAACAAAAATTAACTCGCTGTCAGTTTTGTGATGACAATAAAATTTGTCTACATACCTACATACTTTTTTCACGTTCTGAATGTAGATAGTGGGTGTGTATACCTTTTTTTGGTATAGTAACATTTGATATAACAACATTTGGTATATATTATATGATCAAACGAGCTTCGCAAGCGAAGTTCGATCGATATTATATGACTCGCTTCATTGGAAGATATAATTATTAAGTTTACATTATTGTAGTTTATTTAATCTACTGGCAACATATTGCACGCTTATTTTAGAGATTTATAAAAAATAAGTATTTCAATTGCCTCTAAACCTTCCCCCCCACCCTCAGGTCGGTGTCAACCGGCGGTGGCGTCCTCATTATTTTCAGAGATTATTCCAAGCAAAACTTTGGAATCTGGGTATATCGGGAGGGAGGGTAATTATATCTTCCAATGAAGCGAGTCATATAATATCGATCGAACTTCGCTTGCGAAGCTCGTTTGATCATATATTATATTTCCTCGCTTCATTGTTCGTTATAATTATTAAGTTTACATTATTGTAGTTGTTTAGAGACAAAGTTTTGCGGATGGCAATTGTGAAAACAAAATTAAATATTTATCATTCAATTTTGTTACATAATTATTACTAAACAACTAGCAATTACATAATTATGTAATTTATACACAAGATCAGTCTTATTCAGTAACACAGTTCATAATTAATTATAGCAAACTGATCTTGCAAATAGGTCTTCGTCAACTATTTGACGATGGCAGAATTTAGGAAATATTTGCGAGGTTGAGGTCCAACCCGCAGTTTTTCTGATAATAAAATAAAATAAAAAAATATTTATTGCCACAACTAAGAGTATTGTACAACTTAATAACTTAATACTACATTTACATTTACAGGACAGAAAAAAAAAATAATAATAATAAACGAAAGTACATACACTTAGAAACTAGGCAATGGGTACGAGTCTCAGCATGTGCTAGTTAGACAGTTAAAGCTATCTAGCGCTGATTTTCAGACTAGCCCCTAGCTAGGTCGTCCACGATTCCAGCAACTGCCATACATTGCACTAAAGGCTACGGCGACTGTATGTGTGTGGGCAACTGAGTAATTGTATGTGTGTGTGTGTGTGTGTGTGTGTGTGTGTGTGTGTGTGTGTGTGTGTGTGTGTGTGTGTGTGTGTGTGTGTGTGTGTGTGTGTGTGTGTGTGTGTGTGTGTGTGTGTGTGTGTGTGTGTGTGTGTGTGTGTGTGTGTGTGTGTGTGTGTGTGTGTGTGTGTGTGTGAGTGCGCGTGTGAGTATCTGTACATAAAGGTATGTAATATATATGTAATCTTGATATGGTATGATAATTAAAAATAAAATTAAAAAAAATTAAAAATATATATAAAATAAATAAAAATAGAAATGTTTAATTATAAATTATTCAATTATATCTACTGGGGTTGGTTTCCTTTTTGTAAATCGAGCAGGTATAATTTTACCATTTTCTTGTATTTAAACAAAGACATGGGACATCTCAATGGTGGAGGTAAGTTGTTCCATATCTTTGTGGCTGCGTATTTGAAACCCCCCCTGTAGAATTTGGTTCTGTGTTTTGGGACCAGCAATGAGTTCTGTCGATGAGTTCTCAAAAGGTTTTTATGTGCGTCCTGCGTCCATTTTAATTTTTCATACAAGTAAAGCGGTTTATGAGTCTCGATTATTTTGCGTAAAGTAAAAGCCAGATGTAGGTCTCTTCTGCTATTCATGTTTAGGATACCCCTGTTATTGAGATAAGGCGTAATGTGTGCTCGTTTTGGAATGTTGTAGCAGAACCGTGTACAGGCGTTTTGCACCCGTTGTATCGCCTTCTTGGTTGATGCAAGTAACCTTGGTCCATACACAATGTCTGTATAGTTGAAGGGTGATAATACCAGTGCTTCTACTAGTGTCTCCCTTACTTTCTCTGACAAGTATTTCCTGAAACTATACAGAACTTTAAGGCGATAGAAAGCATTCCGTATTTTAGTGTTAGCGTGACTTTCAAATCTCAGTTCCCCATCCATGACAAGACCAAGGTTCTTTGCACACGGCACATGTGGCACAGCGTCCGTTCCTACATAAACTTCAGGTTTTTGGTTTATTATCTTTTGTATTTGCCATTTATTTCCCATTACCATGAACTGCGACTTTGATGGGTTGAGTACCAGATTATTTTTAGACGACCATTCTGCTACTGCTTGAAGATCGTCGTTTATTTCCTCTATAGCCAAGGTCATGTCTTGTGGCATGAACGAATGGTACATCTGTGTGTCGTCAGCGTATAGATGCATCCCACAATATCTGATCTTGGTTACTAGGTCTGCCGTATACAAGACAAACAGTAACGGGCTTAGAACTGAACCCTGCGGCGTTCCTCGATCAACTTGCCTAGTTTGCGATGTAGCTAGTTCCCCTTGTTCCAGCTGTATCTCCACATATTGTTTTCTGCCTGTAAGGAACGAGTGAAACCATTTCTGTGCCGACCCAGAAAATCCATAGTACTTCATTTTTGATAAGAGCAGAGACAGGTTGATGCAGTCGAAAGCGCGAGAGAAGTCCAGAAGCACTAGTATCGAACCTTTTCCTTCATCTGAGGCCGCTATTATGTCATCAGTGACATTCGCTAATGCTGTTGCCGTTCCGTGCATGGCGCGGAACCCAGACTGTATTTGTGGTAGGAGGTTATTTTCATCCAGGTACTTTTTTAATTGTTCACATACCACCTTTTCCATTATCTTCGATAGGATAATGTCAAACATTGACCCCTGCCGAAATGGCAGTAGACGTGGTAGCATGGCGAGTGCCTGTGTGCACTAAATGTTGCCACGTCCATCCCGATCTCCGCTAGTACTTGTTTTATCCACCTGCTTATTGACTGTGCCATCGCGTCCCTGTGAGGGCGCTTCGCAGTTAATAAGAGGTGTTCTGAGTTCGGAGGCCCTTTTATCGCTTGTTAGAGTGAGATACTCGCGAAGGACCGAAGTCGCGCGACACGTTTCTTTAAGGTACGAAAGGAACAGTATAAGTATGTCGGGGCAGATGGTTATATCTGACACGATAATTTTTACCCCATTTGGGTAGTGTATATTCACTCATTTAATCAGTAAGAATGTTGGCACGCGATGGGTAGTGCATAATGCCAATAATACGACAAGCTTTTTAGTACCTAGGTAATCTGCTCTATAGTCGTATTTGGATACCATTCATCAATGTAATCCAATACTATTTTTGGATCCCAAGAGTGAGTAAGTATATTTTGGAAAATTAGGTCTCATTTTAAATGTGCGTTTTAACAAACGTTTAACATACTGTTCTTTTTTTTTTTTTTGGTCCTGAGAAACAGGGATAATGCTGACCTAGATTGTTTATGGATCCATCCGTTAAAAATCTTAGAATCAACTTAATCGAACTACTAAAAACGTTTTGATCGAGTTGTGATCAAAATGTCCACCATAGTTTAAACCACGTTTAAACGAAACGTTATATTGCTGAATGGTGTTTTTAGTAATAGATGCGATCACATGAAGTTTCCTCAGATAACCTTTACCGGAGAGCACCGCTGCACCCAGGAGAAGGCGCTTGTGGAACGGATTCCTGGTGCTGTGATCAGAACAGACCTTATGTTCTTCGGGGCTCATGTAAATAATATCGGATTTTACTAGTGACATTAACAAAGGAAACTACGCTTGGGATTGCCAGACGGGGAAGCTAAACTTCCTGTTACTTTGTCATAAATTATCTTTTTTAAAGATTTTAAAATGATCGGCAATGGAGGGAAACTATAAAAGTCTAGTGTAAAAGCATCTACAGCTGATGCATCTGGGTCTTTCCACCATGATAAGTAAGTGTACATTTAGCATTGGAGCGAGAAGAGAAAAGATCAATATCAGGCTCACCAGCAGTATACATTATGCGTAGCAGTATAAACGCTTCATGAGATAGTTCCCATTCAGTATCGAGATTCACATTTCGTGATACCCGGTCTACTTCTATATTGTCTTTCGTATTTAATATTTATATACGATGCAAAAAAAAACCAAAGGTTTCGCTTCTTCGCACCACTGCCAAATCCGTCTGAAAGGGTCGTTCAAATTTCGAAATTAAACGCTGCCCATGCGATTTTCATCGCTTATATCAGTTATAGCTTTCGTATTGTCTATACGAATTAATATAAAACAGTCACAACGACGGTCATTAAAGAAATATTAAGAGGTAAACATACCTACTGCTAACATTTCTAATTGGTTTATGTGGAAAGCTTTTTCCTCGGATCTCGACGCTCCGTGTGCAAGAGAATATAATATTCATCCCCCAGTTCGGATCATTTAATATTAGTTTCGGTAATTTAATTTTCTTACTATAGTTTGGGTCGCGTTGCAAGGCTAGAAATTTTTGGCGTTCTAGAATTTTAGTATATAGCCACCCAAATTTAGCTGCAGGGCATGCGTCAATAAGTACTCCGATCAGTTGAGATACTTCTCTAGCGGAACAAGAGTGTAGTGACAGAGATTTTCTAACCATCACGTTGATTTTCTCTCATTTTTCCCGTAGGTAAAAAAAAATCGACTGAGTTGAACATAAAACCTAAGTCTCGACAAACCTGTCGCGGTTTTAATGTCCTATTAGTATAGTTTATGACAAAGCACAAGCATTCTAGTAGGTTAACGTTTACGTTTCGTAAACACTCTACATAAGAGTACCCGACACATGAAATACCGCGCTAAAAAAGACCATAAGACAAAGCCGTAAATTCGTTTAAGTTAATAAACTAGGGTTTTCATCTTCAAAATGGACGCTCAGATATTTTTGCGGCAATGTCTCGCAATAAGAATCAGTGGGTAAGTTTCCTTCAAATCAACTGTAGCCATGAAGCTACCTGTTGGTAAGTATAAGCTTAACAGTTGGTCTGTGGTTTTCCATTTTGAAATGTTCTCTAGGAATAAATTTGTTCAGCTTTTCGAGATTTGGAATAAAACGTTTGGTGTCATTAGATTTTTGTGACAAAAACGTTCTCGAAATAAACTGGTCATGCTGTGGGATGCAAGGGACAACTGCATCCAGCTGAATTAAATTTTGGACGTACCTCCATAACGGCTTTTTCACTACTTGCCCAATTTATTTGGAGTACAACGTCTTGAAAAACCAGACGTTCAAAAGTTACCGAGCAACCGTTTTTAAGCGAATCTAAAATAACTTCATTTGATGTTATTTTTGACCAGCAATCATAAAAAATATTTTATTTTACCAGCGTGAGGTAACTGACTCATTGTTGAGGAGTGGCACGGGGCTTGCCCTGGCCCGCTGGTCTGGCTGGAGGGTTCGGGGTTGGTTGACTGCCCCCCCCCCCCCCCCCCCCCCAACCCGCCGTTTTCGACTGGTAACGAGGAGGGCCTGACCCGTTTCCCTGAAACTGGTATTGGTTGCTCGCCGACGTTGATGTCGAAGTTGATGGAGCCGTGTTGCTCTTTCCCGAATATACAGACTTTGTTATCTGTAGGCATTGTTTCTCAATTACTTTTGAGGCTTTTATTTTTTCCGGGAGTTTACTTCCATAGAGTAAATCGCCCGCATCTTGAATTATGGTCAAGAAGGGTTTTTATAACCTGGGTGTGACAAGCCTTGTACGTGCTTGGGTTTTGCAATAATGCAAGTCTGATAAGATGCGACAACTGTCGCTTAACAGCTTGGTAGCAGTGATCTTATATATCATCAGACGTCAATAGAACAGTAATAGCTCGGTTTATGGCTGTAATGCCTACACCCAACTGGCAGCTGCCACAAACAGCATGGCTGTAATGGCCGCAGAAATTTCTGCATGAAGCATCTAAATGCTTAAAAAAGCGTACAATTTTCGGAGATAAGGTATTCTTTTAATATCTTATCCTTCAAATCTTTGGTAAACCCTTGCGGACTAATGATAGCCAAGGGGAGGCTAAGTTACCGTACATTTTTCCCCAAATATGGGTGTATGGTCGGTATATTCACCTAAACACGGTAACCAGGTCTCCAAATCAGGTACTTTTGGAGCTGGATTTTCAGGAATTGAGCCTGGCGCCGTACCCGCAGGGTGTTGCGTCTTCAGGTAAGATCTCCGGAACATTCTCGATGTATGGAGAATTCGAGTCCTGGTAATCGAGTTGGTTGTCCGGAATGTACCATTTCGGTCTCCGTGACTTCTTGTTCGAGAAAGCAACGATGCTTTCTGAACAGAACAAAAACCAAGCCATAATTTAGTTTTATAAAAACTAAAATAAAAATAGTACCAAAATTGTGGGTACACTGAGAGAAGATACAACCAGTTTCATTTTTGGTTAAAATAGCACCTACGTGCTCTTTGGTTCAAACAACAAGCTACTTGTCATTTGAATCGGCAATATATTTGAATCAACAAGTCGATTTTATAAAAACAACCTGACACATATAGTTTTAAACATACGTTTGGCTGATTCAAACGGATAAACCGCAACAAGTCGAACTTGTTAAATTCACAATGCAAATTTCTCTCAGTGTAGATGTAGTGTATAGGTGTCTCGAGTACATATGGCAGTCGGTGTCCGAGTGCGATGGAGCACGGACGTGCGGTGTGTATTGGCGAGCCAACCCGATGTATATAGTGTAATAGCGTGACATTACAAGTGGCGACGAGGATGGGATAGAAACATAAGTAACATAACCTATAAAATCGAGTAACGATGCGCCATGATGCACCGTTATCTTTTTGTAAACAGGTTTGGTTACCTGCCGTTTTAAATTACTGGCATTCTTAGTAGTTTCGGAACGTAATGAAGCTAAATGAAAGTGTTCATTAAATACTACAAAGGCTATAAGGCTAAGTTCATTAATACTATACTATAACGGCAGTTTTTCAAGAATTAAGTCAAAACCAAATAAAAATAAATGAAATGTTATTTCTTTCAACCGTGCGAATATAAACCTTAAGCAGGTAACCGAACGATGCAATTAATAAAATGTTTGAGGCAATTGACAACATACGGCCAGCCTTCCTAGATTGTCATGCCTATACAGGTGTCGGTGTGTGGCTTCTACCTACCTAGTAAACGGTTTGGTTACCTACCTAGATTGCCAAATGTTTTTAGGTACCAAAATGTTATTTGAGTTTATATGTAGTGGGTTTATAAAATTGATTTATTATTTACATAAATCACAGCCCGGAATCATTACAATAATTTCCGTCCAACCAAAAGAAATGATATTTATTTTTAATTAGTGAAGTTACCATCTACCTGTTGGTTGGTTTAATACACAAAATTATGTGATGTTGCTAAATTTATGAATGGTTAAGCTATTTACCTAAATAAGGCATTTACTTGAATGATAAAATGTTGTACAACCATCACACTTAAATATCCTATGGTAGCATTAGTCGATGTTTGAGAGTAAGGTGAAAACCAAAACAAACTAGATAAATACTTACCTAAGTATACTTCCTTACAGGGCTGAATTTACGTAAAAGTAACGTAAGTCACGACTTCATTAAGTGGTTATTTGAACTACAGCTGCAAATGAAAGGATCTATGCATATGTCGGGAAAGTAACACTTATATAGAGATAGATTATCACTTGAACGTGAATCTTGAATTGATTGAACATGCCATAAAATCGTGACTAATACTCTTGTCGCGGATTGACTTACGTAAACATTCCTAACGCCGATTTCGAGCAGTTTTATCTGAGTATTTAATTACTTAAAAACCAGAAAACCAGATGGGTTCACATTAAGTGCTAAATATACCTACTTATAATAAATAAAGAAATATACACCCTGTTGTTATTGGATTACGTTAACTTAAAAAAAAAAAGAGATTCATTACATCAAATACAATTAATTTATCTATGAAACTAGCGTCGTAATTCTTGCGGTTATCGAGTTAAAAAAAAAAAGTGCTGAATACAACAATTCCTAATGTTATTTGTTTTGACATATGCCGTCAATCACTTGACTCGAACTTGAATGTTATTCTTAAGGGTCTCTCACAATAATAAATTAATTTATTATGTATGAAAAGGATGAACATTTTTTATTGCATATTTACCTAAAAGTGATATACAGGATGGTTCTTGATAATGAACCTAACGACGTGTCAAATTTAACGAAAAAAAAAACACGGTATAGAACAAAAAAAAAATACATTTTTGAAGCACTTATGATAAGCAGTTTCCATCTAAGTATTAAATTACTTTGTCAGTAAAGTCGGCAGAAAAAAAAGAGGCATTAAACGGATATGCAACTCTGTACATTCAATTGTATCGAACATTTAATTGGCACCTAAGTACTATGAAATTTTATGCCATTTGTGGCTGAAAATAAGGCATTAAATTGCGAATTTAGAAACAGCACATGGAGGTGCACTCTGTACATTCAATTGTATTGTTTAGTATCGACCGTTTAAATGGCATCTAAATACTATGAAATTTTATGCCATTTGTGGCTGAAAATAAGGCGTTAAATTGCGAATTTGGAAACAGCAGATTACAGAATCTGGACATTTAATTGTCATGTGTGTGAATTGGATAACAGAAATTCTGGTTATTAAGCTAGTTAATACAGCAGATTACCGAATCTGGACATTAAATTGTCATGAAAAAAAAAACCTACTGGTAACAGAATAACAATGACCTGACCTGTACAGTGTGCACGGCTCATTCAAAGCAGATAAAATGTATCTGGTCATTAATTTGACATGACTTTAGCCTTACGAGGATAAATATAGATATATGTGGAACCAGCAGATTACTGAATCTGGACATTTAATTGTCATGTAAAATAAATGAAAAAAAAACATACTTACCTTGGTTAAGGCAGATATATTTACCTGGTCATTAAATTGTTGTAAACATAGTTAAACAGCAATAAAAAAAAAAAAAAAAACTGAACATTGAATTGTTGCAAATATGAGCTTAATGATAATAACCTAAACACGAAGTAAATTACGGTTATACTGGTTGAACGTGCGCTTAAATGACGCTTAGATCAGATGATAAATGCTATCTGAGCCTTCAATTGTCATAATAGTAGATTGACGTCGGTCAATAAATATCATTAAATTGAAACCGAAATAAATTACACATATGAAAGAAAAAAATACCAAGGCATCCAGTGCCTGAGAGTCTGAGACAACTACCCCAGTAAAACACTCAAGTACAATGACTGAGTACTTTGAGATAGCATAAGTTGAAATATTTTCAATATAATATATTTTGACTTGTGTTAGTTAGAATCATTAAATTGATTGGGTACAGGTTGCCCCAAGAAAGTCCAGTATGGCTTCTTAATTGTCGTTGGAGGCATTTGACAGCGAAGGTGATCCTACATCAGTAGGAGTTCGGTGGGAGCGCTGGAAAAGAGCACTCTTTATATACCTAGATGCCGCTAACGTCAATCAGAGTGAAAAGAGTGAAAAAAAAATAAAGACAGTTCATTGGTTTGACATTGCATTGTATATAAAAAAAAACACGTAGTGGTGCAGCTGAATTGAATAAAATTAAGCGAACGCTTGATACATTTCAACAACGCGGAAAAAAAAAGAAGTTGCTAACTCTGCTTACCGTCAACAAGGCTTTGTCAGTATGGGTGACCTCAAGAGAAAGACATGCCTATTTAAGTTGATCTATGATAGATTTTCAAAGACAATCTACGTCAGTTGAAAATCATTACAAAAATATATTGGTACTGAAGGTACTCGTTATCAGTTAGGGTAATAGGTACATACTGCAGAGATTCATGTAGGTGAATCTCATACAAGTCAGGTGTCCAGTTAAAACAAATAAACTAATGGATCTGTGAGCCTCTATTGAACTAATATAGAAAAAAAATCCATACTAATATTATAAATGCGAAAGTAACTCTGTCTGTCTGTCTGTCTGTCTGTCTGTCTGTCTGTCTGTCTGTCTGTTACGCTTTCCCGCTTAAACCACGCAACCGATTTTGATGAAATTTGGAACAGACAATCTTTAGACCCTGAGACAGAACATAGGCTATTTTTTATTTCGAAAAAAGGGATGAAGGGGTTGAAAAAGAGGTTGAAAGTTTGTATGGGATTTCTTAATTTTAAATGATAAAACCATGAAACTTTATAGTTTAGCACTTGATAAGAAATCATTAAACATATATTTAAAGTCACATACAGGTCGAACGCGATTAATTAACATTATTTTTACCTTTAAAATAAACATGGTGGGAAATAAACATTGACTAAAAGCGGGTAGATTATATTTATTTGTCTACCCCGAACATTTATATAAATTAATATCGGGTAGTTTTGTGTTGTTTACATCTCCGGTGACATTTTGCTGGGACGTCAGTCTTCCGCGACCACGGCCAGTGCAACCTGGCCGAAACGTTGGGAAAAAAGGTAAAAATAATGTTAATTAATCGCGTTCGACCTGTATGTGACTTTAAATATGTGTACAAAGCGCGAGAACTTAAAGTGTTATATCATTAAACATCTTGATAAGGGATAGGGATAGGGATAGGGATAGGGATAGGGATAGCGATAGGGATAGCGATAGGGAAAGCGATAGGGATAGCGATAGGGATAGCGATAGCGATAGCGATAGCGATAGCGATAGCGATAGCGATAGCGACATCGACAGCGATAGCGATAGCGTTAGCGTTAGCGATAGCGATAGCGATACGGATACGGATACGGATACGGATACGGATAATATGGGTATCGTTAGAGGGATACGGATAATCGGTCGGCGGTCTCTTACAATCAATGTGCTCTAAGACGATTGTTGTTGCAAGCAAAAGTATTATGTGCAATCGAAATAATCGCAGATAAATATACCTACAGAGAAACCTACGGTCCCTACGGATCCAAATGAAAATCTTAATGAATACTTTTATTACGCGGGCGAAGCCGCGGGTAAAAGCTAGTAAGAAATAAAAATGCTGTGTTTGCGTAATTTCACGGGAGGATATTGAAATGTGGTCTCTCTTTCGTGAATACATATTAAATTTGTATAAGATTTTCCAAGCGAACTAGTAACCTAAGTTTGTAAATTTATAAAATAAATCTCACTAGTGACCTTATTTCGTCTGGTCAAGAAAATGAACAAAAGGACAACAATCAGCGGCTGAATCAGCTTTGTCTGTAGTGATTGTAAAATGTTAAATAATCACAGATTTCAATGCTTCACGTCAATTATCTAGGTACCTAACTACTTACAATGCACATTATTTAGAAGTTAGGGAACATGATTCTATTCTATATATAAATGGATTGATAGACGGATGTGAAGTTAAGGGTACAACTGAGAGAAATTTGCCTTGTGAATCTAACAAACTCGTCTTGTTGCGTGTTTATCTGTTTGAAACAATAGTATTTTAGTAAAGGGAATAAATCACAATATTGATGATACAAGTCGAATTTGTACGAACCAAACAACAAGGTCAAACTTGTTAAAATATATTTTATTGAATCAGCCAAACATTATGTTTAAATCAATATGTGACAGGGGAGAAACACTGTGCTTACCTACTACGAGGTAGTTACCTCGTAGTTCGGTGAGCTGTATAAGTATTCTGTTACTCCTGTTACTCCGGTCAATTTCAGTATGACTTGATGCCTTGTAAATGGGCATGCTGATTTGTTCGGTTAACAGCGCAAAGAAAGTAAATGAAGGAGATAATATTTGGGTAATAATTTAGATAATATTTTATCAAAGGAATGGAATGCACTCCCACCATAGATGTTCCCAGAAAAATACGACTTCGGCCTCTTTAAGATAAAAGTGAATATGCTAAGTATTACTGAATCGGTGAGCTCCATCTTCGACTATATCTTCACCTTCCATCGGGTGTGACTGTGGTCAATCGACAATCAGCCAAAAAAAAAAAAAAGTGGTTTTGTAATTTATTTAATAATCATATTATAAAATAGCCTAGCCTAAGAGTTAAGATCTTAAGATAGATAAAGAGATAATAATAATAATAAAAAAGATGTTGATAAAATACTTTAAAAGAAAAGTGTTATCTAAAATATATACATACTGTGTAGATATAAATCGGATGTTAGTATAATTGGGTCAATTGGGTAAGCACTTCTTAAATAGTATATGAACAGCTATCTATTTTAGAAAATTAATCGTTGATTACTTTGTGTGGTACAAAGTATCTACGAGAAAGAAAGCTGATCATGATGAAACAAAATCAATAAAACGATAAAGTGGATACGTGACCCTGAATAGGATTTTAATGCATATTCTATATAGTATCTCTATGTATTACAATGCAATGAATCACGAGCCCTTTCGATCCAGAAAAAAAAAACAGTAGACAGTAAAAGTTTTAATAACTATGCACTGCAATTTATAATTAAATTTATGAGTAGATCTAACTAAACATTATAATATCCGTAAGTATTAGATGAAATGAAAAATGAAATAAATGTTTATTCAAAAACTAAACCTACAACTAAATTTATCTTCTGCCAAACCAGAGTATGGTTTGTCGGCAGACGAGGCTCCAGATACATTAGATTCTATAACTAAATACTTATATGTACTATTTACTAGTTACTAGCAATAATAGGTGCATATAATGAAGTATAGGGCCGATACAATCAGTTATCAATGTTATCATCAATAATTACCTAATATACATTAGACGCCTGACAAGCGACCTATTAAAAAAAATAATAATAATACGCCCGACACCGACGGGTCCAGCGACGAGAGCGGGCCGCCGCCGCCGCCGCCACCACCACCTGCGCGACGAGGGCGGCCACCGCTGCCGGCACGCTTGGGGCCTGCGGGACATCCTGCCCCGCCCACGGCTCCCGCTGCCGGTGGTGTAGTGCGTCGCATGACATGGACTCGAGAAATAAACGAGAATGTCATGCGCGCCTATTATGGGGCCACAGAGGGTGGAACCCGGCTATCCGCGTACCGTTCTAGAATGCTGCCTCTGTTTCAGGCACTCGAGCCATCCACCACCGTATCGGAGCAGCGTCTATCGGATCAGGTGCGCGTCATTCAGCGGTCAAAGCGGTTGGATGACGCCACACTTGATCGGCTTCGCCAGGAGGCTCTCGCTGCTCGCGCGGACCCCGCCTCGGGGCGGGATTTGCCCGCCATGTCGCCGGACCCGGTGCCCGAACCCGACCTGGCACCGGAGGCGCCGCGGGTTGATTCCGGTAACGACGGCGGGGACTTCGCGAGTCAGAGCGTGAGTGAGCCTGCTAATGAGCAACTGAGGAGGTCTTTGGAAGAGGCGATTACGCAGTATCGCTCCACAAACAATCCTAGGCCACGATTACCACGTCTGCCTATGAATAGACGCAATCTAGCGTTAATGGGAGCCTTAAACGCTTTACTAGAGCCATTTATACGGACTAGTAAAGATCTAGATGATACACACTCGATCATGTACTGCGGAGCCATCGCGGCGTGCCGTGTTGCTCGAGTCAAGTTTCCGGACGCTGACCGTGCAACTAGGACCGTCGGAGGTGTCCCTGCATGGCAAGTACGGATCGAGCGTCGTATCAACTCGTTTAGGACTCTCATTGCAAAGCTGATCTGCTTCAGAGGGGGTAATAATCGCCCCCGAGTAATGCGCTTTGTGAACCAGGCGTTCGCGGGGACGGACATCAGGCCCCGCGACTATTTGGCCAATGTCACAGAGCGCATCGACTTCCTGAAGCAGAAAGTCTATGCATGGGCAAGCCGTATTCGCCGCTACAGAAAGCGTGTGGACCGATTCCAGCAGAATCGTCTTTTTCAAAGCGACCAAAGGAAAGTATACCGAAGGTGGGAGGAAACCGACCCTCGTGTGTCTGACGTGCGGCTGCCGGATGCTACTGCCATGTCTGATTTCTGGCGTAGCATCTGGTCGGTGCCCGTCGAACACACGGAGGGTGAGTGGATGACCGTTGTCGAACGCGAGTGCGAGAACATCGAACCTATGGGGGCTATCACCATCAGCCCCGACGACGTAAGTTGTGCTGTCCGTACGGCCCAGAACTGGAAAAGTCCTGGACCGGACGGATTGCACAACTTCTGGCTAAAATGGTTTCGATGCTCGCACTCGCGTTTGGCAACGCAATTTCAACAAGCCCTCGATCTTGGTTCTCTCCCACCTTCCCTAACAACTGGTGTTACTTTCCTGCTCTATAAGTCCGGTAGTACCACGGAAGCAAAAAACTACAGACCCATCACGTGCTTGCCTACACTCTACAAGCTCCTTACATCCATTTTGAGAGCAAAAATTAACGCGCATATTGTCGCTAACAACATTCTGGCCCCCGCTCAAAATGGATGTAGGGTTGGGTCCCGTGGTACTAAAGAGCTCCTCCTCATAGACATGACCATTTGCCAACAAGTTCGGCGGAACAAGGGGGCCATCTCGGCCGCTTGGATTGACTATAAGAAGGCCTATGATTCAGTGCCTCATTCATGGCTGGGAAGGGTATTGGAGCTGTATAAACTTGATGCAGCTTTAATATCCTTCCTGGCTGCATGTATGAGGCAGTGGACCACAGTCCTTCGTCAACCAGGAGGCAGAGATGACCCCACTGGCCCGCAGGACTTCATAAGGATTGAGCGAGGAATATTCCAGGGTGACAGTCTGAGTCCATTATGGTTCTGCCTAGCTCTGAATCCCCTCAGCACCCTGCTGAAGGATTCTGGGCTAGGTTGCCGGCTTCGGAGAGAGGGTGAAGTCATCTCTCACCTTCTGTACATGGACGATCTCAAACTATTTGCACCGAACACCCAAGACCTGATGGTGCTATTGAAAACCACAGAAGTTTTCAGTACCGCCATCAGAATGGAGTTTGGTGTCGATAAGTGTGCGGTTATGCATGTACAGCGGGGGAGGTTGTAAATTCAGAAAATTTACAACTTTCTGAGACGATGTCGTTCAGATCTATCTCTGAATCAGAAACCTATAAGTACCTTGGTATGTCACAGTCGTTGGGTATTGAGGATGTTGGCATTAGACGGTCGGTGAAGGAGCGCTTTTTCAGTCGGCTGACAAAAGTCCTTAACAGTCTTTTGTCAGGAGGCAACAAAGTGCGCGCCTTTAACGCCTGGGTAATGCCTCTACTCACATACTCCTTTGGCATACTAAGGTGGACACAGACCGAGCTGGACGCCCTGGATCGGAGGGTCCGGTCACTGCTTACCACACACCGTATGTTACACCCGCGCTCGTCTGTTATGAGATTGTACATCCCACGGAAGTGCGGAGGTCGAGGCTTCCTAAACGCCAAAAATCTCCACAACCGTGAGGTGTACAATCTCAGGAATTACTTCCTTAACAACGAGTGTGGGATGCATCGTGATGTGGTGGCAGTGGACGGAAACCTCACGCCGCTCTCCTTGGCGAAAGAGAACTGGCGCAAACCTGTGGTACTAAGTGCTGCGGACCGCAAGGCGGTATGGGAGAGCAAGCAGCTACACGGGCGGTTCTACAAGGCCCTCACGGGACCCGATGTAGACCTGCTCGCATCGGTGAACTGGTTACGATTCGGGGACCTCTTCGGAGAAACTGAGGGTTTTGCCTGTGCAATTGCGGACGAAGTTATCATGACGAACAACTACCGGAAATATATCCTGAAGGACGGCACGGTCGACATTTGTCGGGCATGCCGCCGTCCCGGAGAATCACTCAGGCATATCATTTCCGGTTGTTCTCATCTTGCTAACGGTGAGTACTTGCACAGGCATAATCTCGTAGCCCGGATCATTCACCAGCAGCTTGCTCTTCAATACGGCCTTGTGGACCGCGAAGTACCGTACTACAAGTACTTACCTGCGCCAGTTCTTGAAAATGGCCGTGCCACGCTCTATTGGGATCGATCTATTATCACTGACAGGACTATTGTAGCCAATAAGCCTGACATTGTGATAATAGATCGACTGCAACGCCGGGCAGTGCTCGTTGACATCACCATCCCCCATGATGAGAATCTCGTGAAAGCCGAGAAGGACAAGTCCAGTAAGTACCTAGACTTGGCTCACGAGATAACCACCATGTGGGATGTTGATTCAACGATCATTGTCCCGATAGTCGTTTCAGCGAACGGTCTCATAGCGAAGAGTCTCGACCAACATCTTAAGAGACTCTCGCTCGGTGGTTGGATCAAGGGTCAGATGCAGAAGGCGGTGATTTTGGACACAGCGCGGATAGTCCGACGGTTCCTCTCTCTGCAGCCCTAACCACCGGCAGCTTGGGCCCTGCCCCGCTGCTGGCGGCACCCTAGGTTAGGTTTTTTATAATATGTTTATATTTTTTTATTGTTTTGTATGTGGTTTTGTATTTTACTTTTATATTCGTATTATAAATAACCTAGCCTAAGATTTGAAAGAAATAAAAATAATAATAATAATAATGTAAATCATGAAAAGGTATGAAATTAGTGAAATATTATTGTACGAGCCGTACAACTTAGATGATATGATTCTTGATGGTTGATGGTAGTCTTGATAGAAACACTGATTTTTGATACACTTATAAATTTATTGATAACCAAGGTATACTGAGTACTAGCTAGGAGCACGTATAAACATAAACTAATGCATAAATCGATGTATAGCGTAATCGCAAATACAGCGATCAATCAATCAATCAATCATTATTTATTTGCAATAAAACATAACTAAATGCATGCAAATGCAATCAAGCAATGCAAAGCAATTCTAATCAAGTCATAATTATATTAATTTTAATGCTGACGCGAGAAATGTGCGATGCTTGCATTGTACAATTATATTGTATGCTATTGAAGAAAGAAAAAAAAAACAATCATATATGTATATATAAAAAAAAAAATGTACTAATCTAGTTTTCAAA
Source organism: Leguminivora glycinivorella (assembly GCF_023078275.1). NCBI lineage: Eukaryota > Metazoa > Arthropoda > Insecta > Lepidoptera > Tortricidae > Leguminivora > Leguminivora glycinivorella. The sequence continues at coordinate 5,950,062 of NC_062995.1, read as the reverse complement.
ACAGTCTGAATTGAAAAAGGTAACAGATTTAAAGAAGAAGGAGTGAGACTGACATCTAGGAATTGTAGTTAATAAAACACACAAGTATGTTTGAGTATACACTGCAGGTGGTGGTGCAGCGTCCGCTCTGAGTCAACCCTCAGACCGGAATGTCCTAAACATATGACTAAAGATAGAAAATTAATCCCTAATTATAACTACTTCACATACAGCACTAAGTGGTAAAGACGGAGATGATCAAGTTAGGAATGACGAAAGTGGGCAGAAAATTACAAGAAACGTAGTTCATTAAAAAGAAAAAAAAAAAAGATATACGGCACAGCATGGCAAGTATTTGAATTAAAACTAAATTGACCTATTATTTAAATATTTATAAAAAAAAAATTAAAACAAGAAAGGGATGTAGTGTATAGGTGTCTCGAGTACATATGGCAGTCGGTGTCCGAGTGCGATGGAGCACGGACGTGCGGTGTGTATTGGCGAGCCAACCCGATGTATATAGTGTAATAGCGTGACATTACAGTAGATTTCACCCATATGCGCGAATGCGCGTCTTACTTAGTGTTATCTCGCGGATAACATTCAGTAACTAATGTTCATATCAACATGTGTTCGTAATAGAATCACCATGTCTTACATGAGTTATGCCTTCGTGTTGACTCACGGTCAACCCCCAGGCTCGCGTCTTGTTAAAAGTACGCGTTGTGTGATCATCCGTAGATGATGATAAAAATACTAGTCCACTGTTTTTCTTGGTTAGTGCGTTTTACGCTTTGGCATTGCCAACAACCAAGATAAACTTAGTATCAAAAGATAGTGCAGTGGACGCGTGCGTCTGTTGCCGTGCACGAAAAAATAATGAGGACGCCACCGCCGGTTGACACCGACCTGAGGGTGGGGGGGAAGGTTTAGAGGCAATTGAAATACTTATTTTTTATAAATCTCTAAAATAAGCGTGCAATATGTTGCCAGTAGATTAAATAAACTACAATAATGTAAACTTAATAATTATAACGAACAATGAAGCGAGGAAATATAATTAAAGAATATAAACACTCATTTGACATAATTAACATTTGGTATAACCACAAAATATCTACTTTTATTTTGTATAATCATTATTTCTTGATATACGACTAGTATAATATAACTAGCAAACAGTATAAAATATTTCATGAATTAATTTTATTCTTTTTTGAAGGGATCACAGTTCTAACCTAACCTAACCTACTTTTCTGATAGCAGTACATATGTTTAAGGGTCATTATAGTTCTAACCTAACCTAACCTATTTTTCTGGTAGCAGCGCGTTGTGTGTAGGGGTCACAGTTCTAACCTAATCTACTTTTCTGGAATATGATGGATCTAATTTATTGTACATTTTTTTTCATTATAACTGTGCTTTAGAAAGAGTTTGTGTTATACAATTTATTTATTATCGGAAATAAGCATTATACTCAAAGTATGTTATACTAAAATGTTATTCGAAAAAATGATCATTATACTAAATAAGAATTATACAATTTGTTAGTATATTATTTGTTGTTATATGATTCAATAATTATATCAAATGATCGTTATAACGACTAAAAATATATCAAAAAAAGTTATATCGATCGATACGCACCCGTAGATAGTTGCTTAAAGTTTATGAGACTAACACAAAAACAATATTTTTATTGAAATTTTATGCTTAACTAAATATCGTCACAAAACTGACAGTGAGGTAATTTTTGATAACGACTTGCACTAATTTTGGTCCCAAATTTTTAAAATATCCACTTGAGTGATTTTGTGTTTTGTGCATTATTTGTAAACTATGTAAAGTGTGCACTGTGCAATAATATCGCCTATGTACTGTAAAAAGTATTGTATTCTTAATAGGTGTATTTTCAATGACAAAAACATGTATAAATATTATCAAAAGATAATCTTATCATTTGAATATTCTCATCGCCCAACTATTGCCTCCCTTATAAAAGAAAACTAGCGTAAATTGATCTCCTAACACAAATATATCTCACTAAAATCAAGGTCAAATTATAATGGATATACTACATTAAATTTAGGACTTATTACACAGTCTAACCACGCTAGTTAAGATATCTTAGTCACTGGAAAACTAATTCCAATTTAGACTTTATACCTTTAAAAGTACAGTATGCGGTTGAAGCATTTTTCTATGGTTGTTGTCAGTACAAAAGTGAGTCATTGGTGACGTATGACTTTGTTACATACAACCGCTTGAAGGACATCATATTTGCTATCCAACTTCATTCAAAGCGTTCGCTTTTTAAAACGTTTAACTTTTTTTGTGCAAAAAGAATACTGCCAGTGTTTTTTTTACTTTTATTATAAAATTATTATACTTTAGAACGTCTGTTAGTGTGTAGATTTTGAATTTGGAAGTGTTTTTTTTAATAATGGATCACCCGGCTTTTGCTGAGGCGGGAGCGGTGGCCGGTATTGAAATATGGACCATTAATAGAGGTAAGTATTTAAAATATATTTTATCTTATGTTTAATAAGTTCTTTTATTTTATTTTTGTTTATATCATTACATATTTATTAGAATTTCAGCTGTTACAAATAGTCAATATGTAGTTTCCCAGAAATACATATTTCTAAGCGTGCATTTTAGGCAACTATAGTCTAACACACCCAACTTGTCAGTAGCCGAAGGTGTCAAGACTCAAGTTTCAATGTACCGTAAATTGAGTGTTTCTTTTTTGAAACTTTTTGAAATGTGATTTTTGAAGTTAAGTTTTTGATTGCTTTTTCAAAAAAAAATCCCATACGATGTTTTCTTACTTTGTTACCATTTTCCATACATTTTGTATGGGGTAACAAAAATGTATGATAATATTGATAATTCAGGGACACCTTTTGTTTCCTATTGAAAGTGCTCACGATTCTGAGTATAACTGACCTGAAATTCCCTAAAAATATCAAAATAAAAAAAGGAAAAAAAGAAACGCTCAATTGCCAATAAAAATATAGATTTCTCGTCCAATAAGAGGGTGTGCCTCAGTAAAAAAAATATAAATAATTATGTACTTCAAGTAAATGATAGAAACCATCCAAATTCTAATAATAATATCCTAAATATGACTTTACATTTTCACTATAATTTCAATTATCATGAAACGTTATTAATTTCAGAAATTTGAGCCAGTGCCCATCGAAAAGAAAATGTATGGAAAATTCTACAATGCGGACTCATACATCGTGTTGAAGGTGAGTTTTTTTTTTTTCATACATACGTATGTATTTTAATTATTTTTATGCACATTATATATATTTACTTAAAGTTAGACTAAAAATAAATCTTGGAAATGAAAAAAAAAAATGGGAAAACCTCGGCTGAGAAACGTACGCACTAGTTCCAGGTGCCCGAAACTTAGGTTATTTAAGTATTATTACACGAGTCTAACTAATTATTACTAGACTAACTGAGCTGCAAAACATACCTACAGTCACGCCTGTCTCACAGGGTAGGCAGAGATCACAGATTTCAATTTGCTACGACTGACTTTCGCTTAAAGTACTTTTATTACGTTCCTCATACATGCTCGTTGGTTTCGAGACTTTGGAGTGCACAAACGCTCACGAAACGCTCACGAAACGAAACGCTAGTAGATATCTATCTCTATCGCTCGTGCGTATTGGCGCGACAGAGCCAGACTAACTGGCGCGGCGTTTCGTTTTCCTTTGGCGTCGGAGAAATGCCATTCGGCTACGCACGCTGGTGCCGTAGCCGAATGGCATTTCTGCGATGCGAAACGAAAACGAAACGCCGCGAAAGGTAGTCTGCCACTGTCGCGCCAATACGCAAGATCTCATTATCCGCTAGGCTTGTGTCGTTCACGAACTATGAACTGTTAGGAATAAAATCCCATCAATGACCGAAATGAACTGAATCTTTCCGTGGTCTGTGAATCGGTCTTTGCTCATTTAGTTCAGTATAGGATCGGCGAGCGCGAGCGGTTTGGATCGAGAACGAATGTGTGACTGCGCCGACCGAGAGCGAGAGCTACTTAGCAGAGCAACAAAAAAAGTCAAGTTTTCATATTAAACTTCGGTTACTTACAACCTTTCGGCCCGGAATGTTACTATCTGTAGACTATTCGTATCATTTTGACACTATTCGGTTCCATTCGTTCTGATCTTTCTGACCGCAGTGGTCGCTGGTCTGGCTGAACTAAATGAGCAAAAGACCTAAAAGAGCGAACTAGTTCGTGGGAGCGATTGAACGAGATCGGAGCGCTCCGATCAACGAACGAAACGGCACAAGCCTATTATCCGCGCCATACGCATATCTACGAGCGTTTCGTTTCGTGAGCGTTTGTGCCATTCGGCTGCGCACGCTGGTATATCTGCAAATTATGCAATATTTGAGCCACAAAAACCCTGAAATATTAACCAAAATCTAATACCTTCTCTGTCAAATTTTCTTACAACATTCTCTTCAACTTACCTTAACTTATTTCTATCTGACGGTAAGGCCTTCGTCATTCCTTCCTTTGGCCTAGACAAGTTGTATTGCAGCACTAACTTTTTTGTCACAATGGATACAAGGATCTCCGTGATGGGTGAAGGTACTTAAGGATCAGGGAACCTCTGTAATGTTTGTGGAATGGGAACATAATGGGAAGCTTTTTTGCAACGGTTGCATAATGGGATACCTAATAACTAATTATTTGAACCACAACACGTTTCCACTGCATTTGACATGTATTTGATACAAAATTAATTTCATCAGAATTTGATACCTAACAAAACTTCACACGTCAATCATATTTTAATAGGTTGAGGATAGTGAGTATTATATTCTTTGTTGAGGATTGACATCAAAGTTGCATAGGTATAATCTGTTGATTGACCTCCATGAATTGACCTTATTTCATGTCAATTATGTCAACCAAATACTTATGAATTTGACAGTTCTCTTATTCGTCTAAAATAAATATTATGTTCTTCTTAAAGCTCGGCCACACATGGGCGTTTTGTGAGCGTAGGCGGAGCGTTAGCAGAGCGCAGTGATAGCGGTGCGCCGGACGAACGCTGGCATTGCGCCCAGCGGACGCCGGCGGGAACTGACGAGAGCGGATTGCGAGCGGATTTGCGCTCGGATTGCGAGCGGAACGCCAGCGTTCGTCCGGCGCACCGCTATCATTGCGCTCCGCTGACGCTACGCTATCAAAACGCTTTATCTGTGGCGTAGTGGTCCGTCTTGCAGCTTCGACTCAGGACACTTGCATGAGCTTCAATATTTTGACTTGCACACCGAACCGAACGCCCCGCCCCGCTGAACGCCCAATATGAGCCGTAGGCACACTCACGGCCCAGCCACGACATTGGTCTAAGCGCGACAGCGGTGAGCGGCAGCCATACGTGCGAATGAAAAGTCCCATCGCTGTGTCTCGCTCCAATGTATGGCCGCCGCTCACCGCTGCCGCGCTTACGCCGTGTCTTGCGTGGGCGACGGTCGCGCGACCGTCGCGCGACCGTCGCCGTCGCGTCTCATTCTTCCATATCGATAAGGTTTGATTTCGTATGCGTCGCATCGCCGTCGCGCGACCATCGCGCGACCGTCGCCCATGCAAGACACGGCGTTAGACCAATGTCGTGGCTGGGCCGTCAGGGCTTATTGAGCCTTACTTTGGCGGAAGAATGGAAATCCTTTCCCAAAGAGCCTCATGAGGGATAACAGGATATCATCATCATCATCATCACCATCAGGCCTTACCTTTACTACTTACTTTTTACAAGCTTTTTTTTATATACTACGTCGGTGGCAAACAAGCATACGGCCCGCCTGATGTAAAGCGGTCACCGTAACCTATGGACACCTGCAACTCAAACAGTATCACATGCGCGTTGCCACCCCATTAGAAACTTTGTACATTCCCTTTTGCTGTGTTAAGTACACAGCAAAAAGGAGTGTACAAGTTCTAAGGAGGGTTCGGGTTGCCGACGACTCAAAGGACAATAGACGGAACAAGTTAGTTCCGTAAGTCCTCCCGTCATCAGCACACCGCACCCTCATTGAGCTCTGGCAGCCTTACTCACCGACAGGTACACAACACTATGAGAACATTCAACTTGCCTTGTTAGTATTAATCATGTTAGTTTGGGTCAAAACGTAGAAGCCAAATTTGACCCACTTCTCGGTTTCCGATTGAGCTGAAATTCTGCACACATATGTAAATCACGTGACAATGCAATATTATGGTATCATGGAGCTGATCTGATGATGGAGCAGAAAGGTAGTCATAGGAACTCTGTTATAAAAAGTCGTATCCTCATCGAGTAAGGGCTTTTTAGAAACGTCTCGATATGACTGTTGAAAGGAAGGTACAGTCGGCGATAAAAGCTAGTGCCAAAAATATTTTTTTTTGCAAAAAAACTTTTTTTAGACAACTGGCGACGGTCAGTCAGCGTACTCCTACGATGCCCACTTCTGGCTTGGCACCAAGACTACTCAAGACAAGAAGGGCTCCGCAGCCATCTGGACGGTGACGCTGGATGACATGCTGGGCGGACGAGCTGTCCATCATAGAGAGGTCCAAGGTCATGAGACTGGGCAGTTCTTGGGGTATTTCAAGCCGGGTGAGGTTAATTTTTTAGCTAAATGTAAAATAAATGCAAATAAGCACAAAATGTCACGATAACATTATAAGATAGAAGGGCCTATTTTAGACTTTAGCTAGCTTTTAAGTTTAGTCTTAGTTTCTTATATAATTAAGTATGTAAACATGTTCAGATAGAAGATAGATAAGAAGAAAAGTCTGAAGTCAAAAGTAAGTTGTCCAGAAAAATTCGGCGCCTGAATTCTTCATCTTCATTGCGTCTTGGTTGAGAATGTTGAGATGGCTGCTGCGGCTACACTTGGCTGAATTTCTCTTGTCCAGCTTCTAAAAAATCACATAAAAATCACCGTTATTTCCATCATAACAAGATTCCCCTTTCGGAATTACCAGAGCTCTGATTTACACTTTCACGATTTTTACACATATTTAAAAATTCGTGAATATCGTGAGTGTTGTGTGTCGACAAGGTGACATCCCTAGTGCACAAACTGTTCAAGTGGGTAGTCAGGACCAAGTGCGGGTAGTTCGAAAAACTCGTACAGCTAGAAGATGTTGATGTCAACTTCAGCCAGTCTGCTCCGAGACCACGGGGACAATGCCGTCCTTGAAACGTCGGAGGTTAGTGTTTAAAACATAGTAAATACGTGATTAAGTCCCGTTTGCAATTTTTAAATATTACCAGAGCATATCTGTCATTCGGAATTATCCTAATGCACCTTAAATATTTCACTTTTCATAAGGGTACTTACTTGTGGATAGAGCTATCCAGCTCGTCGGCTAGTTACCTCAACCAGAAGCTTCGCGATTTCTCTGAAAAACTTGTTCTGTTATTGAATGTTTTTAATTTCCCAACTGCGTAACATGACCACAGTTTTGGTCATTATGTGTAGATGAGGCAGATTGTCCTTTGTTTTTCTCAATTATTTGTACCTGCCATCTTTCTCATTTTTAAGGAATCTCAAACCTGTGTTTTCTCTGTTATTTATAGCCATCAGATACCTGGAAGGAGGAAACGATTCAGGCTTCAACGAGGTGGAAACGAACGCTGGAGCGGAGAAGCGGTTACTCAGGCTTTCTGGCTGCGACAACATGAGGATTGAGGAGGTCAGTCATAAATAAATAAATAAATAAAAATATTACAGGACATTCTTACACAGGTTGACTGAGGCCCACGGTAAGCTCAAGAAGGCTTGTGTTGTGGGTACTCAGGCAAGGATATATATAATATATAAATACTTATATACATAGAAAACATCCATGACTCAGGAACAAATATCCGTGCTCATCACAATAAATGTCCATACCGGGATTCGAACCCGGGACCGCGGCGTAGCAGGCAGTGTCACTACCGACTGCGCCAGACCGGTCGTCATAGTCAAACTCACATCATTTTTACTCTAAATGGGCTTACACAGACTAGCCGAGGCGAAGACGTGGCCTACGATGGAGCGAGCTCGCCTAAAAGTCCGATGGTACATAGAATGGGGACAGTTAAATTGTCTCATTTAGCTCTTAATCTTATACTATTAAACGAGCAATTCTTGTATATTTATTTATTTATTTATTTATTTATTTATTTATTTATTTATATAAACCGACGATCTCGGAAACCGCTCTAACGATTTCGCTGAAATTTGTTATTTGGGGGTTTTCGGGGGTGAAAAATCGATCTAACTTATCCTTAGGTCCCGGAAAACGCGAATTTTCGAGTTTTCATGTGTTTTTCTTCGCGCGCCATCTCGTGTGCAGTAGTTGTATTGTTAAGACAGAATTCTTTCGGTCGATGTAAGTACTATTTATTATAAAGACTAGATGGCGACACAGATCAAGGCCTCGTATACGAAACAACAAACATTAAGTAACTTACAATTCACGGGCGAGGTGTTATAATTTTTTCAAGTCATTTCATATTAATGAAAAGAATACTTAACACGAATAGAAAAATTCACTATTTGAGCTTTTGCTGTAAAACGCGCGCCATCTCGTGTGGAGTAGTTGTGTTGTTAAGGCAAAATTCTTTCGCTCAAACTAGATGGCGACACAGGTCAAGGATACGAAGCAACAAACATTGACTAACTTATAGATCTTATGATTCGCGGGTGACAAAACTTACGTATTCATTAAGTGTTTTAATTATTATTACGAATTTTAAGCTTCTTCCTTTATCTCAGTTCTATTTTAAAACTCAATACTTTAAAAACAGAAGTGCTATTACATTCTAGAATTATCCGGAAATAATAGGCACAATACCGCCATCTCTATTTGAGCTTTTGTGGTGAATCGCGCGCCATCTCGTGTGGAGTAGTAGTACTATTTATGATAAAACTAGATGGCGACACAGGTCAAGGATACGAAGCACAAACATTGACTAACTTATAGATCTTATGATTCGCGGGTGACAAAACTTACGTATTCATTAAGTGTTTTAATTATTATTACGAATTTTAAGCTTCTTCCTTTATCTCAGTTCTATTTTAAAACTCAATACTTTAAAAACAGAAGTGCTATTACATTCTAGAATTATCCGGAAATAATAGGCACAATACCGCCATCCCTATTTGAGCTTTTATGATGAATCGCGCGCCATCTCGTGTGGAGTAGTAGTACTATTTATGATAAAACTAGATGGCGACACAGGTCAAGGATACGAAGCAACAAACATTGACTAACTTATAGATCTTATGATTCGCGGGTGACAAAACTTACGTATTCATTAACACGAATAGAAAAATTCACTATTTGAGCTTTTGCTGTAAAACGCGCGCCATCTCGTGTGGAGTAGTTGTGTTGTTAAGGCAAAATTCTTTCGCTCAAACTAGATGGCGACACAGGTCAAGGATACGAAGCAACAAACATTGACTAACTTATAGATCTTATGATTCGCGGGTGACAAAACTTACGTATTCATTAACACGAATAGAAAAATTCACTATTTGAGCTTTTGCTGTAAAACGCGCGCCATCTCGTGTGGAGTAGTTGTGTTGTTAAGGCAAAATTCTTTCGCTCAAACTAGATGGCGACACAGGTCAAGGATACGAAACAACAAACATTGACTAACTTTTAGATCTTATGATTCGCGGGTGACAAAACTTACGTATTCATTAAGTGTTTTAATTATTATTACGAATTTTAAGCTTCTTCCTTTATCTCAGTTCTATTTTAAAACTCAATACTTTAAAAACAGAAGTGCTATTACATTCTAGAATTATCCGGAAATAATAGGCACAATACCGCCATCTCTATTTGAGCTTTTGTGGTGAATCGCGCGCCATCTCGTGTGGAGTAGTAGTACTATTTATGATAAAACTAGATGGCGACACAGGTCAAGGATACGAAGCAACAAACATTGACTAACTTATAGATCTTATGATTCGCGGGTGACAAAACTTACGTATTCATTAAGTGTTTTAATTATTATTACGAATTTTAAGCTTCTTCCGTTATCTCAGTACTATTTTAAAACTAAATACTTCAAACAGAACATTCTAGAATTATCCGGAACTAATAGGCACATACCGCCATCTGTTAATTGTAATCCGTACTAGCAAGTAATGTTATTATTACAACTACAAACAAATAAACACAGTATTTAAATGATAATGCAAACATATAAGTCGTCGTCGATAAATTGTTTGCTGTGCTGTAAAATAATAATTACGAATTTTAATAATTTCAAGTAAACAGCTAAACTAAACACTGTGTTTAATTAAAAGCAAGTATAACAATTGACTACACTCTCTAACTAATCAATCAACGTGTTGCATAACATAATAACATGTTGGTAACGTGTGACAATTTTGTACATGAATGTTGAAAATGTTAAAATACGTGTTGTAGACCAAGAAAATAGTATTTTAAAATGTGTATTTGTTACATTCGTCCACACCAAGACTTCGAAATGCCTCGAAACCTGCGAGAAAATTATTTAACTTCAACTCACGCAATCAACCCTCATCACAAGAAAACATAGAAGAAAAACCTCCCAACCAGGATTCTCGAACTTCACCCGGGCAAGAAACGCTATCTTTAGCTCGACCTACGCGTGCTGCAAAAGAAAAATGCACACAAAATTTATCTATAATTATCAGTGAAGAACGATCATATGATTTAGATGTTCAACGTGAACGTAATCGCTCGCGTGCATCCCAACGTGCGGCCAATGAAAGTGCCGAACAACGTGAACATCGACTTGAAGATATGCGGCAACGTGCATCACGACGAGTGGTCAGTGAGACCGTCGAACAACGTAACCAACGTCTCAAAGATATGCGGCAGCGTGTGTCTCAACGTGTAGCCAATGAGAGCGTCGTACAACGTGAGCGACGTCTCGAAGATATGCGGCAACGTGTGTCACAACGTATAGCCAATGAGAGCGTCGAACAACGCGAGCAGCGTCTTCAGGATATGCGGCAGCGTGTGTCACAACGTTTAGGCAGTGAGAGCGTCGAACAACGCGAGCATCGTCTCGGTGATATGCGGCAGCGTATGTCACAACGTGTAGCTAATGAGAGCGTCGTACAACGTGAGCGACGTCTCGAAGATATGCGGCAACGTGTGTCACAACGTGTAGCCAATGAGAGCGTCGAACAACGTGAGCAACGTCTCGAAGACATGCGGCAGCGTGTGTCACAACGTTTAGGCAGTGAGAGCGTCGAACAACGCGAGCATCGTCTCGATGATATGCGGCAGCGTATGTCACAACGTGTAGCTAATGAGAGCGACGTACAACGTGAGCAACGTCTCGAAGATATGCGGCAGCGTGTGTCACAACGTGTAGCCAATGAGAGCGTCGAACAACGCGAGCAGCGTCTCGATGATATGCGGCAGCGTATGTCACAACGTGTAGCTAATGAGAGCGTCGTACAACGTGAGCAACGTCTCGAAGATATGCGGCAGCGTGTGTCACAACGTGTAGCCAATGAGAGCGTCGAACAACGCGAGCAGCGTCTTCAGGATATGCGGCAGCGTGCGTCGCAACGTGTGATCAATGAAAATAATGAACAATATGAGCTCCGGTTGGAAGAACAAAAACGTCGAGATAGTAGACGTCGCGCAGCCATAGAAATGAACAATTTACCGACATATAAATGCGCCGTTAGTACGGATGTGTCATATCACGCCTTAGGACCGTTTGAAGTTTTGTGTATCCATTGTGGTGCATTGCATTTTCCCGAGGAACGTGTTTCCAACCGCATAGATAGAAATTCTTTCGGTGACTGTTGTTTGCATGGACGAGTTTCAATGGACGCACCAAACTTTTCAAATGAATTAGTTCGTCTTTTTTTGTATCGTCACCCACTTGCGGAAGAATTTCACAGAAAAATAAGAAACATTAACTCGTCTTTTGCATTAGCATCTTTCAATGTCGAAGATGACAGAACAATAAATAGTCACGGAATTTATAGTTTTATTGTGTGTGGGCAAGTGTATCATAAGATGAATATGACGGCTCATCCAACACAAAACGATGAAGGTGTTTTTGAGCGACCGCTATACGGCCAACTATACTTTTTAGATACCGATGACGCTGTTAATGAAAGAGTTAACCACCCTCTTAATCATGGAATTAGTACCTTACTAATGGAGATATTAGAGTGCATTATTCGAGCGCACAATTTTTATGTACAGGGATATATAATGATGCGAGAAGTAGAAGAGGAAACTAATCGGATTGCTTCTGACCAAGGGATACCTACACCGTACGTAAAGCTTTTATTTAGATTACCGGAGGAGGCTGACTATAGAAGGTATAATATACCAGCCTGTAATGAGGTTTGCGCAGTGTTTACACTTAATGCTGACCAAAGCTTCCCAGATAATGAAATGATTGTTCACCAACGTAATAAAACTATTGTCCAATTAAAAAATACCGATAAGCGAGTGGACCCATTTACTTATCCATTATTTTACCCGGCTGGTACACATGGTTATAGTCCAGATTTGCAGTTACAAATGCCATATGCTAGCCGCAGTCATTTAACTCGACTTGAGCTGGCACAATACAGACTTTCATTTCGACCCGAACTTATAAAATTCTTAGTGCAAGCGCCATCTACAGAAGGGCCTGATTTACGACAAATACCTTTTAATGCACTTCATTTCGGAGGCAAGCTATTTCAACAATATCTGGTAGACACATACATTCGTGTCGAACGTGACCGTATTCAATGGATAAAATATAATCAAAACAAGATTCTAGCAGAACAGTATACTGGTGTAACGCATTTCATTAATACATTAGCCGAAAAAAAAAATGCCACAATCGGTGAAAAGATTATTTTACCTTCGTCATTTCCTGGTTCGACAAGATATTACACGGAGAATTTCGAAGATGCTATGGCTATTGTTCGACGGCTTGGGTCGCCTGATTTCTTTATTACTATGACATCGAATCCAAACTGGCCGGAAATAAAACAGGCATTGCAAATACAATTAGAGGATGGGACAACCTTGGAGCAGCTTCCACAGAACCGTCCTGACATCGTGGCACGAGTTGCTAAATTGAAATTTGACCAATTAATAGATGATTTGGATAAAAAACAAATATTTGGAAAGGTAGCGGCTTTTGTATATACCATAGAATTTCAAAAAAGAGGCTTACCGCATATGCATTTACTTATCATTTTAACATCTGATGACAAGATTCATCAACCAGAAGAGCTCGATGACTTGATTTCAGCCGAAATACCCGGAAATCATGACTTAGAGTTAAGAGATCTCGTACTCAAATGGATGATTCACAATCCGTGTGGAGATTTAAATCCCAACGCAACTTGTATGGTTCATAAAAACGGAAGAACAAAGTGCCGGTTCGACTTTCCTAAGCCCTTCCAGGAAGTATCATCGTTTGTAGATGATGGAAAACCAAATTACCGACGACGCTACAACCCACAGTTAGATCCTCAAAGTCCCCAATTCTCCCACGAACAAGCAGTTTACCGCAAAGATGTAAATGGTCGTCGTATAACACGAGACAACCGCCATGTAGCCCCATACAATGCGTATTTATTAAAAAAATATAACTGTCATATTAACGTTGAGTATGTAGGCAGTATTTTGGCTGTGAAATATCTTTATAAATATATTTATAAAGGACACGATTGCGCATCAATCAAAGTTATAGAAGAACAAAGAACATTGATTTATAATGAGGTAAATACATACATTGAAGGACGTTGTGTAACCCCGCCAGAAGCATCCTGGCGATTATTTGGATTTGAAATACAAAAAAAAAGTCATAGTGTCCAACGACTGGACATCCACTTACCGGGTCAGTATCGAATCGCAAACTTAGATCACGTTCAGGAAGATTTAGCGGATATTGGTCAAAGAGGGTCCACTTTAGAGGCATATTTTAGACACAATAAGCAAATTAAACAACAAAGAGAACATAACCAGCTAAATGATATAGAATGTCATTATTATTGGCAAATGCCTGAACACTTCAGATGGGTCGGAAGAACAAGCAAATGGGAGCGGAGACTTCGTCAATTACGTGTCATTGGTAGGATTCACAATGTAAATTATATAGCCCAACCGGAACTATACCACTTGCGATTGTTGTTATACCATGTAAAAGATGCGACAAGTTTTGAAGACCTTCGAACTGTCAATGATATGCAGTATGAAACATATAAGCAAGCCTGCTTAGCGCGTGGTTTAGCCTACGACGATCAGCAATGGATAGAAGGGTTACAAGAATCTGCGTTGTCTAAAATGCCTACAGCAATGCGAAGTCTTTTTACACAAATATTAATTTACGGATGCCCTGAAAACCCAAAGCGACTATGGGAAACCTTTAAAAACGATTTGGCAGAAGACTTTATACGCGCAGCTCAACGGAATGGACAGTCTATTGAAAACGCAATTCATCGCGCCTACAGAATTATTGCACACAAATTAAACACTGAAGCAACTGAGGGCAGAAATTTCCAATACTGGGTAAAAACTTATGGCTTCGCTGATCTTGAGGATTGTGATGTTGAAGATAGTGAAAATACGCTAAATACGGATGAATCGGCAGTCTTAGGAGAGCAAATGTATCAACTACTAAAAGGAAAACAAATAGAAATAGTTGATGCTATTCTTCATGCTGTAAATGATACAAATGGTGGCAGAAAATGCTTTTTCATTGACGGTCCGGGTGGCACTGGAAAAACATTTATCTATAAAACTCTATACTACTTGCTTACTGGAAAACGGTGCAATGTGCAATGTATGGCCTTTACCGGTATAGCTTCCATATTGCTGCCTAATGGTCATACTGCTCATAAAACTTTTGGACTTAAAGTACCCCTAACACCAGACTCAGTTTCGAGTATCAAACCTAACTCTTCAAAAGCCAGAAAATTAGCAGAAATCGATGTCTTTCTTATGGATGAAGCTCCGATGCTTCCAAAATATGGCTTGCAAAACATTGATCAACTTTTACGATCTATTGGAAATGAGAATCTCCCTTTTGGTGGTAAAGTGATAGTACTTGGAGGAGATTTTCGCCAGTGTCTACCAGTACAACCGCGAGCTAATAAATCTGAGTTATTAGATCTGTCCATTAAGCGTTGTTCCTTATGGTCCCTGTTTCAGACGTTTACTCTAGAAGAAAACATGCGAGTTGATATAGAGCAACGGGAATTTGCTGATTATTTATTGAAGGTAGGCAACGGTGAACTGCCATTAAACACAATGGAAGAGATTGAATTGCCACAAAACATCATAGCAAACAATAATCTAATTGACGAGGTGTTTGGTAACTGCTTTGCCAGTGAAAATTACGAGGGAATGAAAGATAGAGCAATACTTGCTCCACTCAATAAAGACGTAGACAGAATTAATGAAGATATAGTTGCCAAACTTCCCGGAGAGTACAAAACCTATTACAGTTATGATACGGTGAAAGACCAACCTGAAGGAGCACTTGAATTTACTACAGAATTCCTCAATGCAGTCAACATTTCAGATTTGCCACCACATGAATTGAAATTGAAAAAAATACCTTAATAATGCTTTTGCGTAATTTGGACGTTTCTGAAGGTCTATGTAACGGTGTAAGGCTCATTGTGGCTGACCTATGTACTAACATAATAAGGGCAAAAATAGTTACTGGTGAACAATCCGGCAAAGAAGTACATATACCTAGGATCACTCTTGACTCATCAAAAGGTCAACTGGGATGTACTATGCAGCGACACCAATTTCCAGTAAGATGTGCATTTGCCATGACAGTCCACAAATCTCAAGGTCAGACTTTCGAATCTGTAGGAGTAGACTTGAGATCATCAGTTTTTATGCATGGTATGCTGTATGTAGCATTTTCCAGAGTCAAGCGACCAACTACATTAAAAGTACTCCTTCCAAAAGAAAATCCTCGGCATACCCGCAACATAGTATGGAGAGAAGTTTTACGTTAGGACCTGATTAAACCAGCCTGCTTATGTTGATTGTGTAAACTGTCAGATAATTATCTTTAAAATAAAATAAAGTACCTATACAACTATAGTGTATCAATTATTTGTTTATTTAAGTGATTTAATGTTGATTTTTCCATACAAATTTGTATGGTAGTGGTAGGTCTGTCATGTAAAAAACACAATAAGTATAATAAAATCGAACACCGAGCGAAGCTCGGTCGCCCAGGTACTTAAGTATATTATGTGGCGTTTCACGCCTAAAAGGTGCTAATGCTTCAAATATCTACTAGGTCTAGGTATATCGCAAATTATAAATACAGACATCAATCGCAATGAAAAAAAAAAAAATTACAGTGATCGACTCTGGCCAACGTGGGACTCGAAACCACATCCTTACATTGCCGGTTCAATGCGTTAAATTCGCAGTCATGGACGGATGGTCGGCTGGCGCAATTGGTAACGCATTGGACCGGCAATCCAAGGATGTGGGTTCGAGTCCCACGTTGGCCAGAGTCGATCACTGTTGTTTTTTTCATTGCAATTGATATCTGCATTTATAATTTGCGATTTATAAAGTGGTACGTTCCACATAAAAAAGGAAAAATCTATATGTTTATATTTAAAAACATATGGATTATTAACATTAGGTCTAGGTATATGCTCAATTTCATCACAAAGTCGGAGTCAGATATGAAAGATCTTATTACACTCGAAGCTTAAGGGTTCTTTAGGCATAGAAAACCACAAATTACTTCGTAAATGCCATGACTGGATACAGTGGGTACAGTAAACCGGTGTCAGTGTCACGCACGAAACCCATCATCCAATTCCGAACTATTTCTTTTGAGGAACTGAATGGAATATTTAACATACGTCTGGTAGACCTCCGTGGCTCAGTTGGTCAGTGCAATTTGACCCAAAGGTAGCAGGTTCTCTATCGGGTAGCGTATTCTGAATCGTTAAAAACTCATGATACAAAATGCAAAGCAACGTGTCAATAAAATTATATGATTCATGGAATAGATATCAGTTATTTTGATAAAGTTCTTGAAACTAATTTATTTTATCGCCGCGATAATCAGGGAGTTCATCGATTATCCGTTTTGGATGCAGATTGTGAATACAGATACATGCTTTTTAACCGCCTTCCAAATCTTAAAGGAAGGGGTTATCAAGTCGTCTGTATGTTTTTTTTTTTTTAAATGTTTGTTCCTCGATATCTCCGTCGTTACTAGACCGATTTTGAAAATTTTTTTTTTGATTGAATTTATATACATACAGATTGGTCCCATTTTTCTCAGAACCCAGTTCTGATGATGGGATCCTGAAGAAATCGAGGAAACTCCTCAAATCTGAAAGGCATACATATGGTGATTTTTGTGTTTTTAAAGGAACAGCATGCATTTACGTACGGAACAGTGACATTTGGTGCAGTGGAACTCCTGATGATGGTCAGAATGGAACTCCTCAAATCTGAACGGCACACTTATAGTGACTTTGGTATTTTTATAAGAACAGCATGCACTTACGTCCAGAACAGTGATATTTGGTGCAGTGGAATTGCTGATGATGGTCAGAACGGAACTCCTCAAATCTGAACGGCACACTTATAGTGACTTTGGTATTTTTATAAGAACAGCATGCACTTACGTCCAGAACAGTGACATTTGGTGCAGTGGAACTGCTGATGAAGAGTGAGCCGCCCCTGGTTAGAGTTCCGTTCTGATAATCATTCTCATCTGTAAGTACTTCAGAATCATCCAGATTTCAAAATTGGTTCAGAAATGACGGAGATATCGAATAACAAACATTAAAAAATATACAGACGAATTGATAACATAATCCAAAATTTGAAAGTATTTATCACCAGAACCCCAAAGGAAGGCGGTTTTTTTTTCTTAAAAATTATTGCATACTTGATTGCACAATATTGAAGTAGGTAACTAGTAACCAACGACTAGTAACTCATAAACATGTATTATTATATACGGTGAACGTTTGGGCAAACCTAAGTCATTATGAAATAAAAACTGAGAGGGTTTACAGAAAACTTTACATTGCATACATACATACATACAACATACATACAATCACGCCTGTATCCCATAAAGGGGTAGGCAGAGCACATGAAACTACTAGAGTCTCAGTGCCACTCTTGGCAATTAAGGGGTTAAAAGAAAACGAAAATTGTGAGATTGCAGTGACAGGTTGCCAGCCTCTCGCCTACGCCACAATTTTAACCCAAATCCCACAGTCGACTTCTACGACACCCACGGGAAGACAGGAGGTGGTGAAATTCTTAACCCGTCAGCCCGTCACCACACAGGCAATACACTGGATAATTTTGAAAAAGCGTGAAAACCGCTACAAAATATAGGTAGGCGGTCAAAGAAATTTTGGCATTCTTGCGCACTACAAAACGGTGCGAAACTCAAATTTTCTATGGGAATTAAACCTTCGCCCCTACTTTTTTAATTAATGTTTAAATCGTCGATGTTTCCGCCAACGTCAAGGTTTAGGAAGGCACGAGTTTTATGAAGACGGCCCGTGACCCCTACATTTTTCAAACTGGCCGCCTTATTTTAGTGCCAAGATTTGGTTGACCGTCTATAAATATACATACATACATACAATCACGCCCGCATCCCATAAAGGGGTAGGCAGAGCACATGAAACTACTAAAGCTTCAGTGCCACTCTTGGCAAGCAAGGGGTTGAAAGAAAATGAAACTGTGACATTGCAGTGACAGGTTGCCAGCCTCTCGCCTACGCCACAATTTAACCCATATCCCACAGTCGCCTTCTACGACACCCACGGGAAGAAAGGGGGTGGTGAAATTCTTAACCCGTCACCACACAGGCTGAATAAATATAATAATCCTTTTTCGCTTTCACTTGTGTTATGAAATGATCTTGGCTGGCGGTAGTTTGTTATTAACTAGGACCTTAAGATGTTTCCAAGAAGGTTTGGGAAACTATTGCATATATTCTAAAGTAATAAAGTGACCTTGGTTTTCAGGTGCCAGCTGAAGCTTCATCCCTAACAAAAGACCAGTGCTTCATCCTGGAGAATGAGCATGATATCTTTGTCCTGATGCCGGAAGGAGCCAAGGCCACGCAAAGAAGGAAGATCATCAGTGTAGCCAACAGCTTGCGTGATGATTACCACAACGGGCGGGCTACTATTGAAATCATTGGTAAGGTTTAGGAAACCACACCCTTAAGCATTTGATAGAAGGCTCCGTGGCCACATAGAGATTGAAGAACATCAGCAATATCAGCATGGCAAACAATTTTCGAGGTGACTATTACCTATCACAAAGTAACTACCATCTAGGCTTGTGTCGTTCACGAACTATGAACTGTTAGGAATAAAATCCCATCAATGACCGAAATGAACTGAATCTTACCGTGGTCTGAGATTCGGTCTTTGCTCATTTAGTTCAGTATAGGATCGGCGAGCGCGAGCGGTTGGGATCGAGAACGAATGTGTGACTGCGCCGACCGGGAGCGAGAGCTACTTAGCAGAGCAACAAAAAAAGTCAAGTTTTCATATTAAACTTCGGTTACTTACAACCTTTCGGCCCGGAATGTTACTATCTGTGGACTATTCGTATAATTTTGACACTATTCGGTCTCATTCGTTCTGATCTTTCCGACCGCAGTGGTCGCTGGAACTAAATGAGCAAAAGACCTAAAAGAGCGAACTAGTTCGTGGGAGCGATTGAACGAGATCGGAGCGCTCCGATCAACGAACGAAACGGCACAAGCCTACTACCATCGAAATCTATGGTGAGTTTACCACCGAACATATTTTTGTGCTGATGCTGAAGGAGCCAAGGCCAAGCTAAGGAAGATCATCAGCGTAGCCAACAGTTTGTGCGATGATTACCACAAAGGGCGGGCTACCATCGAAATTATTGGTAAGGCTTACGAGTAACGTTCTATAAACTGGACTTTGGTTGGTCCAGAGACGACGATAGAGAGAGAAAAGCAGAAATACCTAGTCAGAAACTACATACTTAATAATATACTTATAAGTTTGACGAAACCACGAGTATCTTAAAAAAATTGTATGGCATTTAATTATTAAACTCTTTACGGCTACGTACACACAGACAAGTGACTAGGTTAGTGTTTAGAAGCTAGCGAGTAGCCAGCGACTATCTTGGCTCCTATCAAGCCAAGTAGCTTGGCGCGTATTAAAACAAACAAACGTTTGCTCATAGGCTGATTTAATGTTCCCTTTTCAGACGAGTTCTCATCTGACGAAGACGTGGCGCTGTTCTTCGAGACCCTCGGCTCTGGGTCTAAGGACGATATTGCTGACGATTCTACTGAGGAGGTAGGTTTATATGCTTTGATGGCTTCATTCCGTTTTGAATGTATACGTATACATTTCTGGAGGGAATCCGTGGTTAAAGTAGCTAACACACGGCCGCACTGCACCTGTAAGTCGAGTATATAATAACTCTTTCTCGCTCCCACTTGCAGGATAGTAATGGGATGACCTTGATGCGGTATATACGGTACGGTGCTAGCAATGCACGGTCGAGAAGTTTCCAAAGTTGCAGAACATTCCTCATGAGAATTTTCGGTAACTTCTGAGAATGTTCTCGAGAACGAGAATTTATCAGAATACTTAGTAACTTCGTAGTTTATACCATAATTTCGTCGAACTCAGCAAGTCAAGACGTAGTCCCGTGGTAGTGCGCTGGCTTTGTATGCCGATGTTTTCAGGTTCGATCCTGACAGCGATCTTTTTGTTTTTATTTTTATTTTTTTGTATATATGTCGCAGTAAGATAGATAAAGCAGTTATATAGTTATAACCCTAGGGATATAATTATATGTCGTAACATAGTTAAACGAAAGCGATTAATTGCTATCTTACTAGGAATATAACTATAATACGTTACTAGTTTAGTGATATAATTATATGACTGGATTCAGTTTAGTGAAATGATTGTAGGCAGGAGTGCGGCCGTGCGGCGGAGGTATAGTTATAACCCTAGGGATATAATTATATGCCGTAACATAACGATATCACAGGTAAAGTGGTGAAAATTCAATAAATAATTATGCACGAAAACTCAACCGTGACGTGAACGACAACTGATGCCGAACGACTGCCTTGTGGTAGCGGGTAAGCTCCCGCCCCCGTCTCCACTGCACCCCCGCACTACACTGCTACAATTATACTACTGAACTTAATCCAGTAATATAACTATATTACTTAACTAGAGACGTATTATAATTATATCCCTAGACTAAGTTTAATCCAGTGATATAATTATATAACTAGGGTTATAACTATACCTCCGCCGCACCGCCGTAATCCTGGCTACAATAATTTCACTAAACTGAATCCAGTCATATAATTATATCACTAAACTAGTAACGTATTATAGTTATATTCCTAGTAAGATAGCAATTAATCGCTTTCGTTTAACTATGTTACGACATATAATTATATCCCTAGGGTTATAACTATATAACGGCTTTATCTATCTTACTGCGACATATATATATTGTCATGACCAAAAACAGGCATCAAGAAATAATAGTTCGGTACCTAATTTAAAAAAGTCAGGACTAAAACTGTGAAGTCTGAAAGTCGAAATATTCCCTGAAGTATAGTGAGAATTTAAGCAACTTATAGTGAGAATTTAGGTAACTTATCACTTATCAACAAAATAGCTAACTGTAATAGACAATATTATACCTATAATAACATATAGTTTTATATTATGCCCATTTAAACATTATTTCAAGTATATTCTCTTGTTTAAATAATAAATTGCATGTTGCGGGAATGTTCTGCGAACATTCTCAAGAATGTTTCCGCTTTTTGGGAATGTTCTGCAATTTCTACATTACTATACGGTGCTTGTGCGGCCGCACCTTGCATTGTGTTCTTTTGTGTCGAAGGCCTTATCCTCATTTTGGGCTAAACTGTAACGTTCTAAATTTCAATTTCTTTTCTCAAAATGCCCAAATTTTGATTATAGTTTTATCCGTATGATATTGATGTCTCGCTTTTTTATTCGTATTGTTCAAATTGAAAGGAACACTTTAGTTCTTTATTTAAATGTGAACATGTTTACATAATTATATAAGAAACTAAGACTAAACTTAAAAGCTAGCTAATGTCTAAAATAGGCCCTTGAGGCATTGTACCAAGGATACTAGCGACATTTCCTCGCTATATCGCAATGCTGATACGTTGTGCGAGGAAGTCGCCAGCTCTTCGGTCACCAGTTACCTCAACCAGACGCTTCGCGATTTCTGTGAACAACTTGTTCGCGCTGGGACCCCATGGACCTAGAGTTTCTACGCCAGAAACACTTAGTACCAATTTATACATCTTTCAGACCTACACACGGGATGGCTCGATGATATTCCTGTATAAGGTCCTGGCGGGAGACGAGCTGGAATTGGTGGCTGTCAACAAACCTTACAAGCAGAAATACCTTACTTCCGACGTAAGTGTCTCAACGGAACATCTGCAAAGCTCACTGTTTTATCATAAATTAAATATAACAAGATCATACCATCCCATACATTAAAATGCGACCGCCTAAGACCGCGCTTACACTCCACCACACATAGATGGCGCCACAAAAAAATGTCTTGTAGCTTTCGATTATACTTGTACATGACGTTAAGTGTCACTTTTGACATAGATTTACGGCTAGGAATTGTCACTTAATGACAATCTACAAATAATCGGTGGCAACAAGGCATTTTTCGTGGCGCCATCTATGTGTGGTGGAGTGTAAGCGCGTTCGTAGGCGGTCGCATTTTAATGTATGGGATGGTATGATCTTGTTATATTTAATTTATGGTTTTATGGTTAAAGTACTTAAAAACCGAATTATATAATATTTCTTCTCACAACTAAATTGTCAATTTACAAAACAAGCATACGGTCCGCCTGATGGAAAGCGGTCACCGTAACCTAAGAACGCGTGCAACTCAAGGAGTGTCACATGCGCGTTGCCAACAAATTAGAAGCTTGTACACTCCCTTTTGCCGTGTTAAGTAGGTACACAGCAAAAAAGAGTGTGAGATATGATGAAGTTGGAGGGTTGAATGGAGGTTAAGTAAAACTGGTCATCATGGATGATGTGTATGTATTGTCGATAATCAATACAGAAGAGAGAGACAAGTAAAACTAAACATACCTTATATAGTAAATTATTGCTTACATGCTATTTTATTCACATATGTGCGTCACATGTATGTTGCAGACAGTAACGTTAAGTTACTGTTAAAGTGTTAATTAGGGATATACTACAAGTGTACAAGTTCCAAGGAGGATTATTTTCATAAATTTGTCGAAAATCGGTTCAGAATTACGTCCTGCGATGTACGAGTATACGAAGTCATTCCCAAGTTACGCAGATCTTCACTAACGCTTTATTGTACTTCACAGGCGATCTTCATCCTGGACACGCCTTGCTCGGGCGTGTTCCTATGGCTTGGAAGCGACGTGCACGCCGATTCCAAGAAGAACTACAACGACGTCGCTCAGAAGTATTTGGAGATCAAGGGATACCCATCTTGGGTAAGGTTTGCTTTCTACTAGACAACAAGCTATATGCTACAACCAGTTTTTAAGAAAACGGCGCGAAATTCAAAGTTTCAATGGACCCATCCGCGGCAACTATTTTAAGCGTCGCCTTAAGTGCGTTTTCACATTATCCGATCCGATATCGGATGTAGGACCGATATCGCATAACATTTAAGCCGCCATCTTTGATTTTTACTATTGAAATCCTTCCGACATCCAATATCGGATCGGATAATGTGAAAACGCGCTAAGGCCAATCAGCGTGCGTATCCGAATGCACAAACGCTGACGAAACACACGAAACGAAACGCTCGTAGATATCTATCGCTCTTGCGTATTGGCGCGACAGAGCCACTACCTTTCGCAGCGTTTCGTTTTCGTTTCGCGTCGCACAAATGCCATTCGGCTACGGGGCCTGCATAGAATAGGAGCCCCGCGGAAGCTTGAATATAGGCTTGAATTTATGTGTATATAACATTAATGTTTTATACAAAAGTCACATGTTTGAAAATAAATGGTCAATAATAATAAAACGAACCGTATTTTAACAGTTTACATAATTTCTTACATGATTATTCAAGATTTTGGGGATTATTATTAGGGGTAATTAATAACAATACAATACAATACAATACAATACAATACAAATACTCTTTATTGCACACCTCAATACAGGAAACAATATAGTAAGTATACACAACAACTTAAGAGGTAAAACAAGAGGCGGTCTTATCGCTAAAGAGCGATCTCTTCCAGATAACCTTATGTTTGAACGATGATTGGCAGGAAGCTGCGCAGGATCGGGATAGGTGGCGTGCTCTCGTTTTGGAGGCCAAGATTCTCTTTGGATCGCAGAGCCATATTAGTTAGTTAGTTAAATAACCTTATGTAAAGCTATTTATCGATAAAAGTATCTCATAGTCAATCTCTAACAACTTTCCGTTCGGGACAGAAAAATATCTAGGTATATTTATGACAGACTGATCCTTTACTAAAATCTTATAAAAAAATCATCGTTGTTTTCAGGTACCTGTTACCAGGGTGTCAGAAGGCGCTGAGTGCTCGACTTTCAGACAATTCTTCAGCAACTGGGACACCGTCGGCACCGGGTATTCGTCTGTACGGACTTACGTCTCTGAATTAGGTAAGAAAGTTGCTAGATATAAAAAAAAATACTACTAATACGCAGGCCCGATAGTACCTACTTAAAACTTAACAAAAGTGCTTAAAATGTTTTCCTTTTGTTATTATCTCATTCGCACCACTTCAAATTGGCACGTTACGCGCCGGTGCAAACTGCATATAAAATTGAACTAAAACAAAAATAAACATATTTTTTAATTAAAGGAAAAATTTAAAAATTCACACCTCCGGCAGGACTCGAACCTGCGACCTTTGGCCTTGCCGGGGCCATCTTGTAGTTTATTTTTATTTATTTATTTTGGTAGTTCATAAATAAAATCTACGAACACTTTTAGATGCTGGATATTACTCTGGAGACGCGGAAGAATCGGCCGCCTCAGCGAAACTGATCGGCAAAAGCGCTGCGGCAAGAGGCTACATGCCCGATCTAGGGGCTGGTAATCTGGAAGCTGTGTTCAGGTATGTGAACTGGCAATTTTAAATTGTATGGTTTTTGTATACAACATTTTTTTATGTTAATCTCCCTGTTTGAAGACTGTGTGCAGGCGTCTAGGCCACCATACATTATTCTTGTTGGTTTTGATACGATTTTTTCTACGACTATCTGTCTATACGGAGTTATAATATACTAGATTTTTCCCGCGGCTTCGCTCGCGTTAGAAAGAGACAAAAAGTAGCCTATATCACTCTCCATCCCTTCAACTATCTCCACTTAAAAAATCACGACGAGTCGTCGCTCTGTTTTACCGTGAAGGACGAACAAACAAACAGACACACACACTTTCCCATTTATAATATTAGTATGGATAACGTCTCTGGTACTAGCCAAACTTTGCATAGCGACTTTTGAGGTCATAATAAACAACTTTTTTTATCGGACCAATGCTGAAATCGCAAATTTTTTTTTCGACTGACGATTTTTGCGACTTCGGCATAGGTCCCATAATAAAGGTTGTTCATTTTGACCTCTAAAGTCACTCTATAGTGACTTTTAAGGTCAAAACGAACAACCTTTATACTTACATATCTGTATGCAAGTTTGGTTAGTACTGACAAAATCACCCTGTATCATCATTGTAATGGCATATTAGCCACTTTCCGTGTTTAGCAGTAACACAATGGTTTACTGCGACACGCATATTGCTTGGTCAGCGACAACCCAATGTATATATAGGTACACCTTTATACAATAAATGGATTGATTGGAATTCATTACTTTACCTACTACTTGTGTTTATCATTTGACGACACCTCATCCCGTGACGCTGCCCATCCACATCAGCAACATCATATTTTGTTATTACATCATCATCATTTCAGCCATTAATCGCCCACTGCTGAGCATAGGCCTCCCTTCGTGTACGCCACTTATCCCGGTCCTGGGCTAATCTCATCCAGAAGTGCCCCGCAGTTTTTCGAATGTCGTCCACCCAACGAGCCAACGGATGCTAGGCGCTTCTATTACATCCGATAACGGCCACCATTCGGTCAACATTTTAGTCCACCTGCCATCACTCTGCCTGGCAACATGCCCCGCCCAATTCCATTTGAGTTCGGAAATGACGTCACCCACGTCCCGCACCTTGGTGCGGCGTCGGATCTCGACATTCCTCACTCGATCTTGAAGCTTAATGCCGAGCATGGTGCGCTCCATCGCTCCCTGTATACACGTGTAAAAACATTGATCTTAAAAAAATATTTTCACCAGATTGGCTGGAGGCGAAAACGAGGATATAACCGAGAAGATGGCAGAATCCCCAATAATGTACAGCTCAGACTGTTACGTCGTGAAGTACCAATGCAACGAAGAGAGCGATGGGAAATACGTCATCTACTGGTGGATTGTAAGTAAAATGTAAAACATCGTCCTCCTTGCGTTATCCCGGCATTTGCCACGGCTCATGGGAACCTGGGATCCGCTCTGACAACTAATTCCAAGATTTGGCGTAGCTAGTTTTACGAAAGCGACTGCCAGCTGACCTTCCAACCCGAAGGGTAACTAGGCCTTATTGGAGTTAGTCCGGTTTCCTCACGATGTTTTCCTTCACCGAAAGCGACTGGCAAATATCAAATGACATTTCGCACATAAATTCCGAAAAACTCATTGGTACGAGCCGGGATTCGAACCCGCGACCTCCGGGTCGAAAGTTGCACGCTCTTACCGCGAGGTCACCAGCGCTTCCAAAAAACTAAAACATACAGTATAAGGAAACTATACACTGTGAAAAGATAAATCAGACTCTGGAGGAAAACTACATTAAATTCTTAATTAAAAAGAATTAAGAAGACTTAAGCTAGTTCATTTTACACAAAAGATAGACATTCTTAGTGTGTTTAAAAAGTAACAAAACTCAGCAAAACTGCATTCAAAGATTTTCTAAAACTCGCTTGGTTAGCTTTTTTTGTATAAAAATTAGCCATGATAAATTAAGGGAAGTTAGTGTTTAAAAAAAACCTTATAGAAAAAAATAGCCGTCGCTTCATCCTTGAGAAACTGAGGTGAGGTGAGGTAGGACCCCCAGCAATGGGCTCTTAGTCTATAATAAAGTAATATTCCATTCTAGGGCAAAGATGCATCAACTGATGACAAAAAGGCTGCCCGTGATCTGGCCACAGACTTAGAGATCGAGGTAAGAACAAGATACTATACATCGAAGTATACAGTACGTAATAAATAAAAAAGTTATAATGAAGTAAACCTACCATAGAGGAATACGTAAGGGAAGAGTTGTAACTCCATACATCAGTAAACGCGAGTTATTTGTATAGGCATAGTTATAGTGACATCTAGCGACAATCATGCGTCAATCACATTATTCCTCTATGTAAACCTACCGACTGCGCCACTTAGTCAACTAGTAATTTAATCAAAATCCTTATTTTTCAGTTGGATGAAACAGTCACGGTAGTCAAAGTGCCCCATGGGAAGGAACCAAAACATTTCTTAAGCATTTTTCATGGTAAGAACACTTACACAGAAGGATCTTATTGGATGCTTCAAATATACAAGGTGCTCGCGGGAAACCCACATAACTTTAACGGCATACTCTTGGTCACATTTTAAGACTAAATTGTCATATAAACTTTTCTAGATATCGTCTAGTTTCAGAGTTATTGCCAATTAAAAAAAACATTTCCGTATTGTTACTCAGTACAAAAGGTCTTCTTAACGGCGCTGATGCGCAATTGTGGAGCATAATCTCACAGTCGTCATTGATAGATGTCAAAATGTGACAAGAAAAACTTCAAAAAAATTTGGTTTTTAGAAAAATAAATTAAGAAACTCATTTTAATTGCCAACTTTATGGATAAAAATTACTTTTTATGTGAAAATACGTCCAAAAAAGTAAAAAAAAAAATATTTTTTATTTCTTTCGGCCTCAGAAACGCGTGGTTCAAGTTATGCGGGTTCCTCGCGAGCACCTTGTATTCCTTTCCATTTGAAATTCAACAAAAATGTTGACAGTTATCCTTACTAGCTTTTATTTACATTCACCTGTGATCACCTGTCCCGTTGTCTCTCTGTAATTAAATCAAAGCAACTCTGTAATGAAATGTCGTATCCCCATCGAGTAAGGGGTTTATAGAAACGTCTCGGAGAGCAGTAGATGACTGTTGAGAGAAAAGTACAATCGGCGATAAAAGCTTGTGCCAAAATGAAATTTTTACGAAAAAACTTATTGCACATGAAATGAAGCATGCGGACCCTTCTCAAATGATCGGTGTTACTGATTCTTAAATATATTTTTTTCAGGCAATTTAAGCATATTATACGGAGGTAAAGAATTTGACTATGCTCTTATCGACTCCGGTAAAAGAACTTTCGATGACGAAGACTCAGATTATCGGCTTTTCAGGGTGAGGCATTATTCATTACCCATCCTTTATACCTTTTTTTTAAATATAGGTGGCAAATAAGCACAAGGTCTGTCTGATGATGAACAGTCTCCGTAGAATATGGATTCTTGTAATTCTAGAGATGTGACAAGTGCGTTGTCTATCCTAAGAGCGTATTCACATTATCCGATCCGATATCGGCTCTGGGAAAAATGTCAAAGGCAAAAAATGTCAGAGAGCCTTTGACATATACCTAGGATATCGGACATCGGTCCTGCATCCAATATCAGATCTACACTAGATTTTTTTGTATCTGTATTTATTTTGGAGCCATGGGACTACGCCGGCTCCAGTAGATTACTTTTTTACCGTTACCTTCTTCAACCTAGCGTTTTCTTGGCCTAGTGCCAAGGTCCGCTTTCCTGCTAAGACTTCTCCACTTCGCCCGGTCTTCTACATCCTGGGTGCGTAGCCGAATGGCAAAACGCTCACGTAACGCTCACGAAACGAAACGCTAGTAGATATCTATCTCTATCGCTCTTGCGGATTGGCGCGACAGAGAAAGACTAACTTTCGCGGCGTTTCGTTTTCGTTTCGCGTCGGAGAAATGCCATTCGGCTACGGGGTCAGAGGTGAGAGATTGTTCTGTTCCATGTCCACTGTCACGACGTCCAGCCAGCGCTTCTTAGGCCTAAAGGCCTACCTTATTTTTACCGCTTTAAAAAAACCCAGACTGTGTTTGTACTTAGTATATTTTTTTGTTATTTACCGTTTTGCCATCCCCAGGCGCAAGGGACGACGGAAGGCGTGGACACGAGATTCGTGCAAGTGTTCGAGAGTCTGGATACTTTCCAGGATGATGGCGTTTTTGCCCTGGAGACGAGAGATACCGTCTACTGCTGGTATGGAAAGGTAAGCTTTTTACCTTTTTGTTTCTTGAAAGTCCCAAAGACATACCTATCAAGTCTAACCCCTTATTCATAATAAAGTTACTGAACTGATTAGTTATTATTTGTTTATTTCTAAGAAACATTTATTTTATTTATTTTTATTTATTTAGACTTTATTGCACGACATAAAATTGTACAAATGGCGGACTTAATGCCTTCTTCTTCTTCTTAAATCTTAAATTAAAAAGATTATTTGAGTTAAGGAGTCTTAGTACATATGTATTGCTATACATTTTATTTATACATTATTAAGTTTTTCGTTTTTAATAAGTGTTTTTTTTAAGCGGTGTTTTGTCCCTTTCTGTCATGTTGACTTATGTACTTGTGAGAAAAGGACAAAACACTTTTTTAACTAAATGTGTAAAGCCCTCGTGCACGCTTTTAACTCAGCGCCGAAACTCAGGCCTTACAATTAGCAGTGCATCAAAAAAACACCATACCTATGAACTGAAAATAACTATTATTTCTTATTTTTAGGACGCTTTTCCACTAGAGCGTGAATTCGGTGCCAGATGCGCGCAGAAGTTGGCTGAAGGCAAGGAATACCTGGAGGTAGAGCAAGGAGAGGAACCTGACCAGTTCTGGGACGCTCTGAGTAAGATAATTCATTCATTCATCCATTCTGTTATTCATTTATTCATTCACTCATTCATTCATTTCTTTAATCCATTCAATCATTCACGATTTCATTCATTTCTTTAATCCATTCAATCATTCACGATTTCATTCATTTCAGTAATTCTGTCATTCGTTCATTCATTCATTCATTCACTACATTCACTCATCCATTCATTCATTTCATTCATCCACTCATTCAGTTTGAATACGGAATACGGCGCCAGCTGCGCGAAGAAGCCAGATGAAGGCAAGTTAGGCAAGTAATACCAGGAGGTGGAGCAAGGGGAGGAACCTGACCAGTTCTGGGACGCATTAAGTAAGTTCAGTGTGTGTAGCCGAATGCACAATCGCTCACGAAACGCTCACGATAATATCTCTTTCGTAGCTATCTATCTCTATCGCTCTTGCGTATTGGCGCGACAGAGCCAGTTTATATTTGCCATCCGGCTACGGGACGGGTGCCGTAGCCGAATGGCATTTCTGCAACGCTAAACGAAAACGAAACGCCGCGAAAGGTAGTCTGGCTCTGTCAGGCCAATATGCAAGAGCGTTAGAGATAGATATTTACGAGCGTTTCGTGAGCGTTTGTGCCATTCGGCTACGCACCCAAGCTTCCGTCACTCGCTTAAGGTCGCGCGTTAAGTACCTACCCGCTAGCCGTGCGTACGAACGCACAAGTGGCCCTACGCTACGGGCCCGCCTGTGTGGTCGCGCAGCACGTACTATTTGGGTTGATAGTTCATTTCATCACCGCGACCTCTATAAAGTGATAAGGGATAAGCTCGCCTTTGTACATAACCGTTATAATTATTTTCTGTACATGTAATTTGTTCTGTACAATAAAGTGTTTACTACTACTACTACTACTACTACTACTACTACTACTACTACTACTAAAGTTTAGTTAAATAAAGCGTGGGTACTTGTCGTTTTGCTAGGAAGTGAAGCATCTGTTGAGCCGGGCGTCGACTAGGCTCGTCGACTCGAGTCTCATCAACGAAGTAAGATAAACATGGAAGCCGCTTTTAAGAACATTACCGTTCAAATTCTTGGCACCGTTTAGCACACATACACAATTACGCCTACATTTACACAAGACAATACGTTTACAGGCCCTGTAATCAAAACTGGTAAACAAAACAATAGTCATCTCTTTTATACTAATGCACACAGATAAGTGTAGCTGAAATGCATATAATGTCACTAACTACCAATCAGCGATTTTATTCGGCTAATAACCTTCTTGCTGTACGTACTGGCAGCTAAGAATTCGCGGTTCATATTTGACTAAAATTTGACACGAAAAAGGATGGGTTTATCTCATACATTAAAGAACCAAGCAGAAATAATTTTAATTTTATGCATATTAAAAAATAACTACATAATTAATTTGTTGTTATGAAGTAACAACCTACATATGAAAATAATAATTATGTCGTACACGTATGCCGCTATAATAAGTATTTTTATGGCTAGATAAATTCAATTTATATCTGTATATCAATGTACAGTCACGTTCAGGTTGTTGTCAGTTGCCATCTATTGTTAACAGGTGTTAAACGTAGGCTTTCATTTTATAAATTTTACCTTTTCAGGGCTGGTCAGGTTTTTCAATCGCCAGATAAATAATATCTGTCAGATAAATGTCAGCTGTCACTGTAATTTATAAGTGTGATGAAAAGGATAGTGATAACTTTATCTGGTAGATATATTTATCTGGCGACTAAAAAACCGGCCCTTAAATATGTAATTACTTAGATGTCGCCACCGAAAGAAAATAACATAGAACACTACTTTCAAACAAAATGCCAGCCGAAAAGTGGTTCCAAGATCATAATACGCCGTACTGACACCGGACGTCACGTCTATTTCTATTCTGCAACTTTCTAAATTAACACGTTTAGGGACACTTAGTGACGTCATCTGTCATAGACCAAAGGAAACAAATGACTACGCGTATGCTATACCATACGTGTCCACGAATGTGTTCAGATTGGCCATTTAAACCACTATGCCGGTGACACAAGGTCTGTGATCAAAATAATCGAACTACTATGCCACTGACACGTTTACTGTTTACTGGCCTATGTCGGCCGCACAGTAGGCAGGCAAACATGGTCGCGCGATATTAATAAAATTATACAAAAATGAAAGTTTTTAAATATCAATGGCTATTTAAAAAATTGCATAACATCATCCCCATACAAAAGTAGCTCGTACAAAATAAATCGAAATAATTATGATCCTCGCCAAATTACACATGAAACTTAATCCCATATTTTTCTTCGTATTTGTTGGAACGACTAGCACATGATATTACAAAACAGTACGACATAATCTTTTTGTAAACATATATTCTAAATATGCCGTACTACGACTGTTCCGACTGGCCGCCATTAGCGCACTGACAAGCTCCGTGGCACAATTTTTAGGCCCCGCCTACCGTGGCACAATATTCGTGGGATCATTTTTGAGAGCTCTTTAGACATCTAGGTATATTAACAATCGCTGAGTCTCATTAATTCGCGTTCTGCATTTCTTATGAAACTGCGTCCATTAGCGACGCGTCGAATCCCATTCAAATGTATGAGGACTGTTAGTAATCTGTGGTAATATCATTCATTCACTCATCCAGTCATTCAGTTGATTGCACTGGTCCTACCAAAAGCAAGTAACCGATTAGTTATCGGTGGTAGACACAAACAAAAGACAGTCGCTCCCGTGTCAATGGAATAAACAATGGATTACTCCCGGGCTCTTAAAGTGTATACGGAAAAGAAGTAAATTGCATCAACAGGCAACTAAAAACCCTCACGACGAGGTCATTCAAACACAATACAAAAAATATAGGAACACTTGTGCTGATATTTTAAAACAAGTGAAAGCTAAACATCACCAGCGAGAGCTTTTAGAAGCTCGCCTTGATGCAAAAAAAACATGGAAGACGGTAAAATCGGCATGCAATATTACACCCACCCGCTCCCCGGTTTCTGAGCTCCTCAAACTTGACACTGACCCCAAAATTTCGTTAAATAGAATAAATGCGTATTTTAGTTCTGTCGGCAAGAATTTAGCAGAGGTGACGCTTAATGCAATGGGCGTAAATGAAGCACACTTGGCCAAAATGCACAAGAGTGAAAGTTCTCCGGTTTCGTCATTTTTTCTTCGACCAACAGACACCGATGAGGTTTCCTCTCTTATTAGACAACTAAAAGCTGGTAGCTCCCCGGGACTAGACGGCATCACACCAGACGTATTAAAAATGACTATAACTAGCGTCACCCAGCCTATCACTTATTTGTGTAATCTAAGCATAACTTCTGCAACCTTCCCAAGTCTTCTCAAGCTAGCTTCTTTAACACCGATTTACAAGGCGGGCTGTAAAGAACAAGTCACTAACTATAGGCCAATTTCCTTGCTTAGTATAATTGGTAAACTCATTGAAAAAATTATTAATGCACAATTGCTGTCGTTTCTCGAGCGCAATGGCAGCTTGTCGCCTAACCAATTTGGTTTTAGACAAAAAAGATCAACTGAACAAGCTGTCGACTTACTTGTTAGTAAAATAGTAGATTCTCTGGATAGAAGTGAAAAGTGCATAGGAATATTTTTGGACCTTGCCAAGGCCTTCGATACTGTTTCGATTCCGATCCTATTGGCTAAACTTGAGGGCCTTGGCATTAGGGGACTTGCGCTCAAGTGGTTTGAATCCTACTTACGAGATCGTAAGCAGTGTGTCCGGGTGGAAGAACACACTAGTGAATTCGCTAACGTGGTTTTCGGGGTCCCCCAGGGAGTGTACTCGGCCCTACTCTGTTTTTGACATATATTAACGGTTTGTGTAACCTTAAGCTAACAAACGCTACAACTATCTCGTTTGCCGATGATACAGCTATTTTGGTACGTGGAAAAAGCTGGCCAGAGGTTCAGAGGACGGCGGAGCTTAACTTGAAACTAGTGATGGATTGGCTCGACTCCAATTTGTTAACATTAAATATGCAGAAGACGAAATATCTGTGTTTTTCGATCGATTCCAGAGGCCAACCGCATGACGGATTTTACATTACGGTTAGACCGCAGAGCACGTTGCTCGGATCTCCCACTCACAACAACGGTAGCTTCTTGGAACGTTCCAATACCATACGATACCTTGGTGTATTGCTTGATTCTCACCTGACTTGGCGGCAGCACATCGAGTCACTTAAAACTCGAGTCCGTAAGCTCATGTTTGTCTTTCGCACATTAAGAAATTTTGCCTATCCCGAACTTTTGAGGACAGTCTACTTCGCTCTTTGTGAATCCATCCTATGCTATTGTAATTCAGCTTGGGGAGGGGCGGCAAAGACCCATCTTATCGGCCTAGAAAGAGCCCAACGTTCTCTCCTTAAGGTTATTTACCGTAAACCGTCTAGATACAGCACAAAAGAGCTTTACGCAGATGCAAATGTTCTCTCGGTTCGTCAGCTGTATTTCCGAAAAATTATGTATAATTACGGAAAACTGCATGATAAGGTCTTTGAAGCAGATACAAGACGCCGTCAGCGCTGGAAAACCCCAAAACACGCACAAAATTTGCCCATAGATTTCACCCCTTTATTTGTCCACTAGTTATGAAATCCTTTTGCAAACTTGATTCTACAAATAGACCACCTAGCAAACGGTATCTTACCAAGTGGCTTTCCCAGCTAGATTACCAAGACACTGAACTTCTTCTGTATGTGGCAAGCTAAGTATATATTTTATTTTATTTATGTTATTTAATATTGTTTAATGACGCCAATTTATAAGTATAGCTATATAAATATCTATCTTCTCATCTTAATTTATTATCTCATCTTAATTTATTATTAATATCCTCATATCATATTCATATTATAGTATAAATCTCTCACACACTAACACATACATACCCGTACATTCAAGTAAATACTCGTACGTACACGCAGCTCAGTGTTGATACCAAATTATTTTAATTTAAATATATTACGTTACACAAAAAATAAAAAAATGTTATTTGTAAGCTCTTTGTACTTCCTTATGCAACTCGCTCTACGAATTGTATAGTTTTATAATATAGGTTAAGGCACTAGTGCGATGAAACTGCGTCCTGTAACACAGGGTTTCCTAGCTCAGGACACAGGGTCGCGATTTTCTGTAATTGTTAATTTATATAATAAACTTTTTTCATTTTTTTTTTTTTCATTTTTCAAGAGACGCAATAGCGCGAGCGAGTTAGTTCATCGCCGAGCTATGAACTTAAATATCTCAAAATAAATTCTCTCTTTTCTTCACACCCGCACTTTAAATGTGCTATTGCACGCAGGCGGACCGTGAGTTATAGAAAAATCGTTCTCCCAAGGGAATAATGAAATTTCTTGTACCGTACTTAACTTTTTCACATCTATTTACAAAATTTTTACATTGCGAGTGTGATGAAAAACATTGTGTGTAAGTGCGTTTTCACTATCCGATCCGATATCGGATGTCGGACCGATATCTCATACATTACAGGCGCCATCTTGGATTTTTTCTATTGAAATTCTTCCGACATCCGATATCGGATTGGATAATGTGAAAACGGTCTAACTCGGGGAGTATGAATATTACTAACTCCAGTCTTTAAATCGCTCCGGCAAGCTGTCGCGATTTAACTTACTCTCGTTAGTAATATTCAACTTCCTCCCCTTGTTGCACAATGTACTATTTTTTGTAGGAGGTATCGGAGAAGAAAAGGAGGACCCATCAGGTTGGACCTTGGAAGTGAACAGGCGCGTGACGTCACCAACGACTCTGACAACTGTCAGTGTGTCTGTCACCGGGAAAATCAAGTTTGAGGAGCTGCCCCTGGATTATAAGCAAGAGGTTACTTTTACTCTCTTTAATTATTATTACTAGCTTTTGCCCGTGGCTTCGCTCGCGTTAGAAAGAGACAAAAAGTAGCCTATGTCACTCTCCCGGCTCGGTAAGGGCATTTATTTGTGTGATGAGCACAGATATTTCTTCCTGAGTCATGGATGTTTTCTATGTATATAAGCATACATCGGGGTTTTGGGAGCGGGAATGAATTCGTGTATTTATAATTCTGTTTATAGTAACTTGAATTACTGAAATATAGATTAAACTATGTATCTGGCTCCAAATGTACCTAGAAATGTTATAGTAATGACTTTTGTTCATCGTTTTCACCTTTTCTGGGCTAGTGAAAATCATTCCCGCCCCCAAACCCCGATGTATGTATATAAGTATGTATTTATGTATTTAAGTATGTATATCGTCGCTTAGAACCCATAGTACAAGCTTTGCTTAGTTTGGGGCTAAGTTGATCTATGTAAGGTGTCCCCAATATTTATTTTATTTTTTTATTTATTTAATTTTTGTTCTGTGCAATAAAGTATTTACTACTATAGTAAATATATGACTTTTCAGGATCTCTCAGACGACGGAATCTATGTTCTGGACACCGGCGAAGAGTTGTATCTGTGGCAGGGAAAGAACATCCCTGAGCGCGTCAAATCCGCCCGGAATCAAATCATTGAGGTACGTTCATGATCTCTTGTGTAAGGCCTGAGCAATTCTATACGGAGTTACTTACATATGTCTTTGATCGTACTTAAGCCCATTTAAAAAAAAAAACCTACGCATATTTTTTTACAGGAATACATAGCGGACGATGGATTGGACCGTACAGTGGACTCTGCCATCGTGGTGACGGTGAAACAGGGCTCCGAGCCGAAGGTGTTCAAGAAACTGTTCCCTAGCTGGGAGGATGATATGTGGGATGTAAGTAATAGCATGTCTCATAATAGACCAGGGTAAATAGGCCACGGCGGGGATCGAACCCAGGACCATACATGAGCCCATGCCGCAGAAAAAAACAAGAGTAGCCGATCACGTCACGCACAAGACTCGGCAGGCAAGCATGGTCGTGTGATAATAGTTATTTGTTATACAAGGGGGCAAAGTTGTATTTTAACGCCGAGTGTGGAATTGAAAAACGAGCAAGTGAAAGGATTCTATAGTTGAACCACGAGCGAAGCGAGTGGTTCGAGAATAGAATCCTGAACTTGCGAGTTTTTTAACACACGAGAAGTGAAATACATTTGCACCCGAGTGTAACACAAAACTTTTCCCCTCACTATAGCGAGGAAACTACAACGCAAAAAATGCGTTTATCACTGCTTCCAGTAGTTCCGCAGGTGGTAAATCATCTTTGTTACTAGATTCACCTACCTTTGTCAATTTTAAAGCAGTTAATTTGACTTTATTCAAGGTCAAATTACTTTACCCACTAGTGGATAAAAGGCGTTTTTACCCGCTGGTATTAAAGGACAAAACACGTGTTTTTGAGCTAGTGAGGGGAAAAAGCTATAATGTCAGGCCGTCCTTTTTGCACTATTTGTAAGTGGGACGCACCGACTGGGAGTATTCATCATCATCATCAGCTCTTTATCGCCCACTGCTGAGCATAGGCCTCTCTTCTGGTACGCCATTTATTCCGGCCCTGAGCTATACTTCGTTTCTTTTAAGATTAGAATTATCTGTCAAACGGGTAAAGAAAGAAGCAGTGGTCGTAGACCTTCCTTCTTCGATTTCGGCCGATACTGATTTCTTGGAACTTATGTACATAGTATTATAAGTTATAAGTTCC
This sequence comes from Leguminivora glycinivorella, assembly GCF_023078275.1. Lineage (NCBI taxonomy): Eukaryota > Metazoa > Arthropoda > Insecta > Lepidoptera > Tortricidae > Leguminivora > Leguminivora glycinivorella. The sequence goes on along the minus strand of NC_062995.1, from coordinate 5,912,293 downwards.
AAGAAATCAGTATCGGCCGAAATCGAAGAAGGAAGGTCTACGACCACTGCTTCTTTCTTTACCCGTTTGACAGATAATTCTAATCTTAAAAGAAACGAAGTATAGTCTGGGAGTATAGGTAAGGTATAAGACCGGCCCGGATATACAACCTTGAGGCACTCCCTCAGAGCATGTAATACTAAAGTGGTCATGTCGAGCATAGTTGTCGTTGTGTGCGTGCGTGATGACTGATGACACGACTCGTTAGTCGTTTGCATGTATTATATAGTCGTGTTCATAAATATATGTGTACACTTTTTCACCTTGTTGCAACGAGTTGAAGTGACGAAATGTACACATATTTATGAACTTGATTGTACACAGACATGGGTGTAGATATTAATAGTTATGTGTGCAACTGTACATAGTTGGGGATCAAAACATTCTTTTCAGTACAGATGGTCGTTTTTTTACGCACTAGTTCGAGAAGTGGTTCATTATATGTCAGGTCGAAACTTCGGAGGCTCATCTGTACTGAAAAACGTCGTTCGATACACGTGCGAAAAGGAAATTCGTAACTCCTGTCGATTTAAAACACTCCCTTCGGTCGTGTTTTAATTTATCGCCACTCGTTTCGAACTTCCTTTTTTACGCACTTGTATCGTAATGTACTATATTATATTATTATGAAACTTGCCATTGTCTCGATTCTTAAAACAGCACTTTTTAGGGTTCCGTAGTCAACTAGGAACCCTTATAGTTTCGCCATGTCTGTCTGTCCGTCCGTCCGTCCGTCCGTCCGTCCGTCCGTCCGTCCGTCCGTCCGTCCGTCCGTCCGTCCGTCCGTCCGTCCGCGGATAATCTCAGTAACCGTTAGCACTAGAAAGCTGAAATTTGGTACCAATATGTATTTCAATCACGCCGACAAAGTGCAAAAATAAAAAATGGAAAAAAATGTTTTATTAGGGTACCCCCCCTACATGTAAAGTGGGGGCTGATATTTTTTTTCATTCCAACCCCAACGTGTGATATATTGTTGAATAGGTATTTAAAAATGAATAAGGGTTTAGTAAGATGGTTTTTTGATAATATTAGTATTTTCGGAAATAATCGCTCCTAAAGGAAAAAAAAGTGCGTCCCCCCCCTCTAACTTTTGAACCGTATGTTTAAAAAATATGAAAAAAATCACAAAAGGAGAACTTTATAAAGACTTTCTAGGAAAATTGTTTTGAACTTGATAGGTTCAGTAGTTTTTGAGAAAAATATGGAAAACTACGGAACCCTACACTGAGCGTGGCCCGACACGCTCTTGGCCGGTTTTTATGCACTAGTCACTTAAGAAACTAATAATATTGCAGTACAGACATTATGCAGTACGATAGTACTTTTTAGGGTTCCGTAGTCAACTAGGCACCCTTATAGTTTCGCCATGTCTGTCTGTCCGTCCGTCCGTCCGTCCGTCCGTCCGTCCGTCCGTCCGTCCGCGGATAATCTCAGTAACCGTTAGCACTAGAATGCTGAAATTTGGTACCAATATGTATATCAATCACGCCAACAAAGTGCAAAAATAAAAAATGGAAAAAAATGTTTAATTAGGGAACCCTCCCTACATGTAAAGTAGGGGCTGATATTTTTTTTCATTCCAACCCCAATATGTGATATATTGTTGGATAGGTATTTAAAAATGAATAAGGGTTTACTAAGATCGTTTTTTGATAATATTAATATTTTCGGAAATAATCGCTCCTAAAGGAAAAAAAAGTGCGTCCCCCCCCCCCTAACTTTTGAACCATATATTTAAAAAATATGAAAAAAATCACAAAAGTAGAACTTTATAAAGACTTTCTAGGAAAATTGTTTTGAACTTGATAGGTTCAGTAGTTTTTGAGAAAAATACGGAAAACTACGGAACCCTACACTGAGCGTGGCCCGACACGCTCTTGGCCGGTTTTTTATTATACTGTGGTATGGTACAGATGGTGCTTTTTTTTTTATTGGTAAATAACAACTTAAATCTATCTTTACAGGGTGGCTAGCCGAATGGCACAATCGCTCACGAAACGCTCACGAAACGAAGCGCTAGTAGATATCTATCTCTATCGCGCTTGCGTATTGGCGCGACAGAGCCAGCGGCGTATCGCTTTCGTTTGGCGTCGGAGAAATGCCATTCGGCTACGGGGCCAGGTTTTCCTAATGCGATAGATAAGCGAACCAAACAATAAAACAGTTATTGCCAGTATATAAAAAAAAAGAAACTAAACTAAAATTAACATAGTGGCCTTTGTGAGATCATTCAGGGAGCATGTAAAAATGTCTATCTCGAGAGCAACTTTATTGATAGCGCGAATCGCCCTCGTTAGCGGGGCTTCCATGAGTAGAGTAGAGTTTTTGCCCGTACTAGTGCGCAAAGTGGATCATTTCTGTTCAGTGGGAAACTTCAGAGGGCAATCTGTACTGAAAAACGTCGTACGATACGATACACGTGCTAAAAGGAAATTCGTAACTCGTGTCGATTTAAAACACTCCCTTTGGTGGTATTTTCATTTTATATTGATTTAAACTAACACGATTTTCACTCATAATTAGGCTTAGGACTTTTTATGGCATACCGTGGTTCTAAAAACCGTGGAGTCGCTATATGAAAAATTTTCGAAGTCAAAGTCAAAGTCCAACAGTATGATGTCATATTAAATATAAATATGTATAAATACTGTCACAACGTTACCTAGTTCATTTTAATCAAACGTAGTTCATTTTAACTAATAATGTTATTTATTAGTAAATTTTATCATAATCCTATACCAAAAAACTGCTATTAGGATAAAATCAACTACATTCGATTAAAATGAACTCAGTGACGATGTGACAGTATGTATAAATATTTATATTTAATGTGACATCATACTGTTTGACTTTGACTTTGAAAATTTTTCATATGGTGACTCCATGGATTTAGAACCACGGTATGCCATAAAAAGTCCTAAGCCTACTCATAATTTTAGAACTAAACGGGAGTTAATCGCGTAAACACTTACCCCCTTATTCATAAATGTACTCTAAAGTTATCAAGCCGATAAAGTTCGTTTGTCCTTTTCTATCACACCAATACGTCGGAAAGGGACAAACGAACTTTATCGGCTTGATAACTTTAGAGTACGTTTATGAATAAGGGGGTTAAGGTAGAGACCACGGGTAGAGTCTACCCGTGACCACGAACAGGTGATGTTCGAAACGTCGGGCCAAATATAAATGTATTTTCATTTATCGCCACTTGTTTCGAACTTTATTTTCCGCACTTGTATCGTCATTACTACTATTATCTTGCACTTTTATCAAGCATATTTATATTTTTTACAGAATCAGACTTCATACGAAGACTTGAAAAATGAAGCCAAGGCCGCAAACTCCAAATAGAAATTAATGTAATTTAAGCAAAAGTATTTTCTCAAACATGGTATGAAATATTGATGTTATGTGCCTTATAATTGGCAGCGAAGTATGACGTTGCAGGTGCGGCTAGGACGATTGATAGATAAGGGAATTTCATACAAACCTTGCAGGCCAAGGCCGGCAAAGTCTTCTTTTTTTTTAATTTCCAAACACAGATAATTGTGACATAACATCCAGGTATTTAGCCAATTAAAAAAAAACTATAAGGGGCTTTATAGACGTGCCGACTGCAACTGGTACGGGCCCTAGACAATATTTGATTTTGGGTGCGTTTTCATACAAAAATTTTACTAACGAGTGTAAGTTAAATCGCGACGGCTTGCCGGAGCGATTAAAGACTCGAGTTTGTAATATTCATACTCCCCGAGTTACACACAATGTTTTTCATCACACTCGCAATGTGAAAAATATGTAAATAGATGTAAATAAGTTAAGAACGGTACAAGAAATTTCATTATTACTTCGGGAGAACGATTTTTCTATAACTCACGCTCCGCCTGCGTGCTATAGCACATTTAAAGTGCGGGTGTGATGAAAAATACTTATTTTTCCTGCTCCCTACTTTTTACACGACTGCCCAAAGAAAAAAGTGTATTGTGTTTAGCTTTCATATTTGTTTGTAGTTGTGAGATTATGTATGTCATTTAACAAAGATGTGTTATAAACCTACACACAGACAAACTGCTGATTGTGTATAGGTCGCATATCTAACCTAACCTACCCAACGGCTTGCTTACTGTTCGTCAGATCTAACCTAACCCATTTCTTGGTAGCAGTCCATCTGTGTGGGTTGCAGTTCTAACCTAACCTGATTACTAGTTAACACCTCGTATGCGGCCTGTCAATTTTGATCATTGAAAATATGACCTTGACATTTAAAACAATAGATTGAAATTCGGGTTAATAGAAGATCGCTTATTGTGTGCCAGTCATTGCAGTAATAACGTAACCTAACACAGTTTTTGATATCAGTCTGTGGGTCGCAGTTCTAACCTAACTTAACCCACGTTTTGGTAGCAAGCCGTCTGTGTTTAGGTCACAGTTGTAACCTAACTCATTTTTTGGTAGGAATTGAAATTAGGCTTCTGATATTATATTAGTTTAAACATAAAGAATAATGATAAACGACTTTGAACTATCAAATAAAAAACATGTAAAGTATATTTATTTTATTTCTTAACAATAACAAAAATAACAATTTAATAGAATTACTAAAGCTAAAACATATTAATATATTTGTATATATACCTACGTTAAACTTAGGGAGGTAATGGTACCTCGTTTTTTATTAAGAATTAGAAAATGTTGCAGTTTCAAATTTTTTTAAATATACTATTCATAATTATGGAACCTACAAGAACACGTAATATTTATCTAAAATAAAACTAGACTCACTGAAAATTACCTGTAATTCGTTTTCTTGGGTACGCGGTTTTGTCAACGCTTCTACTGTAACGTTTCCGAAGCCGCAATGTGACCACTCTGTCCGAATCTGATGTAGTTTCATCAGAACCATCATTAGAAGTGAATATTGCCGATCTCTCGTGAATGAATTGATCAGAATCCTGATCTTCGCGACAACATCTGCGGCATTTAAAATATCTACCTGGAGTTACGTTGAATCCGTGTTCGCATAGTTGTAGTGGTTTCGTTTTGTCGAATCCACATTGAAATCCTATGTGCTGTGGTTGCCTTGATGAGCTCATTGCGCTTTTCTGACTTGGCTTTGACCTGTCCCCTGTTGGTGTTTGTTGGCTTGACTCTTCTACTTCTTGGAACCGAGTTTGTTTTTTTTGTCGCTTCGTCTTTGACTTTTTCTTTGTCGTATCTGTCCCTTTTTGTTGTGTCCCTGATGCTTGCGACCCGTCTTTGTCACGTGACAACCCTGTTTTTGGGGGTTGCGTCGACGCATCCAATCCTGCTGGTTTTTGTTGTATCGCCTCATCCTGTTGTTCTTTTTGTTTTTTCTCTCGCTTTGATCCATCAGATTTCTTTTTCTTTTCTTTCTTATCTTTCTTTCCTTTTTTTCTTTTTTGACTCATCCGGTCCAGATTGCGACTCTGTTTGTGGTTGCGGTGACTCGACTTCATGTTTTAATCCTGGTTGTTGTTGCCCCATTGGATCTCCCAACGCAGGTTGGACTCCAGCTGATTGGGGGTTCAGCGGTTCATTCAATCCACGTTGGTATCCTGCCTGTTGTGGGTTCAGTGGTTCATTCAATCCACGTTGGTATGTAGCCTGTTGTGGGTTCAGTGGTTCATTCAAACCACGATGGTACCCAGCTTGTTGCGGTTGCCCTGGCTCATACATCCCTCGTTGAAATTGCGGTTGCATTGACTCCAAACCAGTTGGTTGTTGTGGCCCCACTCCAGGTTGCAACCCTAATTGTGGTTGAATTGGTTCATCCAATCCGTATTGCAATCCTTGGTGTGGCTGCATTGACCCATCCAATTCAGCTTGCTGTGGCACAGACTCGTACAGTCCAGGTTGAAACCCTGCTGGTAGCATACCCCTACACATTCCACGTTGCCGTCCGCCTAACCCATATGGGAATCCTACTTGTGGTAGACATGGTCTGCCTAATCCACCCTGGAATCCTGGTCGCACTAACCCAGGACAACCTGCTTGTTGCGCTTGCTTTAATCCTCCAAAACCTTGTTGACATTGCTTTATTAGTCCACCCAATCCTGCTTGCTGTTGCATTAAGCCACCCATACCTGCTTGCTGTTGCAGTAACCGACCTCCTTGTTGTTGTTGCTGTTGCTTTTGCCCGCACAAACCCTCTTGTTGTTGCATGAGTCCATCCGAACATGTTCCTTGTCGTGGCATTAATCCACCCGGACATACTTGTTGTTGTGGCATTAATCCACCCGGGCATACTTGTTGTGGCGTTAATCCACCCGGGCATACTTGTTGTTGCGTTAATCCACCCGGACATACTTGTTGTTGTGGCATTAATCCACCTGGACATACTTGTTGTTGTGGCGTTAATCCACCCGGACATACTTGTGGCGTTAATCCACCCGGACATACTTGTTGTTGTGGCATTAATCCACCCGGGCATACTTCTTGTTGTGGCATGAATCCGCCCAAACATGCATCTGGTTGTGGCATCAATCCACCCAAACATGCATCTGGTTGTGGCAACAATCCACCTAGTAGTCCTTGTGGAATCAAGCCTGGACACGCTCCCTTTTGTTGCATCAACTCAACCGGCACTTGAAAAGTTTGTGTTTGTTGCACTGTAGCGCAGCATTGGCCAGTCTGTGTTTCTTGTATTGCATTGCCAGGGCCTCCTGGGTCGCGTTTAAATGGCATCGCATCCTTCACTCTACGATTCCAGCCGCAAAAGAAGGCAGGCATTTTGTAAGCAAACTTTCCAGTGCTTCTGTGATATGCGACTACCACAATTATTGAGAAAATACTTAAAGCTGAAAAGAAAAAAAGCAGGAAATCAAATTAAAATAATACCTAATAATCAATGTATTGGTAAGCAAAATCAAATATAAATTATTTAACAGTGGAAAATGGCTGCCTTGGGTGCGACAGGCAATGACCGGCGAAATGTCATCATAATTTTAGTTGGCGATAATTGTAATTGTGAAACAGGCCACTGTTTTTGGATACCCCACTGACTGAAGATAATTCACACTGATTGGTTTAAGAAGGCTTTAAACCTCATCAGGTAAAGCGGATGTAAATGTGAAATGAATATATAGGATTAAAATAAAATTAGTTGTCCCAACTATGAATATAACTAAGTCGGTGGGGCCATAACTTTATAGTCCCACCTACTACTATAGACGGTCAACCAATCCTACATTTTCAATCAATTTTTAAGTGTTATGGCTCGTCGATGATTCGGCAAATTTGAAAAATATACGGTTCACCGGCTAATTCTCATCACAAAGCGCGTGCCTTTCAAAACCTTGACACTGGCGGAATCATGGATGAGTCATGACACTTTAAAAAATACTGACTTTTCAGTACGGGCTGGGCTTGCAAATAGACGATAGAGATATAACATTTGTTTTTTTTTCAGAAATGTGAAAAAAAACCGAGCATCATTGTTTTTTAGGGTTCCGTAGTCAACTAGGAACCCTTATAGTTTCGCCATGTCTGTCTGTCCGTCCGTCCGTCCGTCCGTCCATCCGTCCGTCCGTCCGTCCGCGGATAATCTCAGTAACCGTTAGCACTAGAAAGCTGAAATTTGGTACCAATATGTATATCAATCACGCCAACAAAGTGAAAAAATAAAAAATGGAAAAAAATGTTTTATTAGGGTACCCCCCCTACATGTAAAGTGGGGGCTGATATTTTTTTTCATTCCAACCCCAACGTGTGATATATTTTTGGATAGGTATTTCCCACTACACCTTCTTATCTTAAAAACCGATTTAGCTATCTGTCTTCTACGAGATGTGCTGAAAAACTTCTCCTTGTCCCTCCATCTTCTACTTCTAAATTCTACATAAACTCTTTTACTTTTCGGGCTGTCCGTTTGTGGAATGCTTTGCCGTTGGATGTAAGATGCGCGAAATCTCTTCCCTTGTTTAAAAATATTTTAAAATCTCATTACCTCTCGCTACCTTGACTTGCCTTTGTACATGTGTATTATATATGTATATATATATATTGTATTTATGTATTGTATATGTGTGTATGCGTTTATAATATTATTTTGGTCAAAATAGTCTTTTGCATATTTTTTTTTTTTCTCTTACTTTTTGATGTGTTGAAATAGTTCGAATACCTACGTAATTTTTATGTTGGCACTACCCGTTCATTGTTCTTTGCAATCTGTTTCCTGCTACCCTAAGGTTGTCTGGTAGAGATCGCTTTTTAGCGATAAGACCGCCTGTTGTTACCTGCTTCTTAATACGTTTTGTTTTTGTACTGAATCTCATTGTCAATAAGTGGTGTACAATAAAGTATATATTCTCTTTATTTCTTTCAAATCTTAGGCTAGGCTGTTTATAATATGAATATAAAAGTAAAATACAAAACCACTTACAAAACAATATAAAACACATATAAACACATTATAAAAAACCTAACCTAGGGTGCCGCCAGCAGCGGGGCAGGGCCCAAGCTGCCGGTGGTTAGGGCTGCAGAGAGAGGAACCGTCGAACTATCCGCGCTGTGTCCAAGATCACCGCCTTCTGCATCTGGCCCTTGATCCAGCCACCTAGCGAGAGTCTCTTAAGATGTTGGTCGAGACTCTTCGCTATGAGACCGTTCGCTGAAACGACTATCGGAACAATGATCGTTGATTCAACATCCCACATGGCGGTTATCTCGTGAGCCAAGTCTAGGTACTTACTGGACTTGTCCTTCTCGGCTTTCACGAGATTCTCATCATGGGGGATGGTGATGTCAACGAGCACTGCCCGGCGTTGCAGTCGATCTATTATCACAATGTCAGGCTTATTGGCTACAATAGTCCTGTCAGTGATAATAGATCGATCCCAATAGAGCGTGGCACGACCATTTTCGAGAACTGGCGCAGGTAAGTACTTGTAGTACGGTACTTCGCGGTCCACAAGGCCGTATTGAAGAGCAAGTTGCTGGTGAATAATCCTGGCTACGAGATTATGTCTGTGCAAGTACTCGCCGTTAGCAAGATGAGAACAACCGGAAATAATATGCCTGAGTGACTCTCCGGGACGGCGGCATGCCCGACAAATGTCGACCGTACCGTCCTTCAGGATATATTTCCGGTAGTTGTTCGTCATCATAACTTCGTCCGCAATTGCACAGGCAAAACCCTCGGTTTCTCCGAAGAGGTCCCCGAATCGTAACCAGTTCACCGATGCGAGCAGATCTACATCGGGTCCCGTGAGGGCCTTGTAGAACCGCCCGTGTAGCTGCTTGCTTTCCCATACCGCCTTGCGGTCCGCAGTATTTAGTACCACAGGTTTGCGCCAGTTCTCTTTCGCCAAGGAGAGCGGCGTGAGGTTTCCGTCCACTGCCACCACATCACGATGCATCCCGCACTCGTTGTTAAGGAAGTAATTCCTGAGATTGTACACCTCACGGTTGTGGAGATCTTTGGCGTTTAGGAAGCCTCGACCTCCGCACTTCCGTGGGATGTACAATCTCATAACAGACGAGCGCGGGTGTAACAAAAGTATATATTATTATTATTATTATTATTATTATTTAAAAATGAATAAGGGTTTACTAAGATCGTTTTTTGATAATATTAATATTTTCGGAAATAATCGCTCCTAAAGGAAAAAAAAGTGCGTCCCCCCCCCTCTAACTTTTGAACCATATGTTTAAAAAATATGAAAAAAATCACAAAAGTAGAACTTTATAAGCACTTTCTAACAAAATTATTTTGAACTTGATAGGTTGAGTAGTTTTTGAGAAAAATACGGAAAACTACGGAACCCTACACTGAGCGTGGCCCGACACGCTCTTGGCCGGTTTTTTTTTTCTAAATATGTTTTTTTTTCAGATTTGGTTTTTCGTGATTACAAATCAGTAACAATTACGTACATTTTAATTTGATGAACATTCAGTATACACACGTTTATTGGGGAATCCCCGATGCAACGTGGAGCGTGGAGAGGCCGTGGTGTTGCCAACAGTAAATAGCGACAACTGCTAACTACAGATTTCGTAAATGATAGTTTGTTAAAACCAGAAATTAAAATTATTAATTGAAATTCGTTTAATATTTAGTTAACATTAAGTCCGAAAAACCGTACCTATAAAATTATTAACTACTTTGCAAATTTTTAAAATTTAGTACTTTAGAAAAAAAAACATACTTCAGAAAAAAAAAAATTTTTCACGGTTTTTTTTTCAAGACAGAAAAAAAGAAAAAATACCGTTCTTTTGAACCCTAGTACGGGCGATGGTTTATCAGCCATAAAGAAAATTGAATTTCGAGCCTTTTTTGAGTGTAACGATTTGCTTGATCGTCCAGTAATTTAAAGCTGATCGCAGGCAGGCATGCATGGTCGCGCGACAAATGATAAAACTTTAGGCAGCAAGCATGGTCGCCATACTTGCCTGGCAGGCCGTCCCTATCGCGTGCTATCGCACTATTAAGGTGGCTCGCTTTCCATACAAAAAACATCTACCATTTATTTAGTCACCGCACACTACAACTAAATAAAAATATGCGCATACATCTACTATACATTATCCGTCGTCGCGGTAGTGAATGAAATACATTGTTTCATACAGAAATCATGGACAAATCCATGTGAATTTTTTATTAATTTTACGTAAATGTGCGTGCCAAATTTTGTGTACAGACACAGAGCCGTCATATTTCGCGCATTTTTAGTTGACATTGTCATCAGTGACATTTGGCTCTTGACAAGTAATTATTTAAAGATATTGGTTTAGTTAACTCAAGCAGACTCAGAAATAATGACGCATTTTGTCAACAAAGATACATATCGTGTATTTCGACACTGCTAATGTAAATCGAAATGGCGTCTCGGTCAAACGACCGACTATGATGCAGAAGATCGTGGGTTCGAGTCCGTTTTTCGTCCGAAGTTTTTTTTAATCATTTGAACTTTTATGGATTTATTAAGTATTTTTTATTTTTTTAATGGAATATTTGACTATTACTATATTGCTTTCCTATTTTTTATTTCCATACAAAAATACAATACAATCCTTTATTATGCCTTTGTTGATAAAATAAAATATTACACGTCTGGTATAATACATTATGTACATAGGTCATAGTGTGGGCATAGTATTAGTAAAGTATTGCATTTACTGAGCTGGTTGACCTATGTTATTGTTGTGTAAATGTTTTTCTTCAACAACTAAATGGTTATAATACAAGAATATGGGTAGCTTTTGCACATTGTAATTTTTCCTCAGTCACCCGTTGACCACGAACGCTGTAAAGTGTTTGAAACATCGGGATGAATTTTAAACTCATACTCATTATACGCGATTTAATCCGTTTTCATAGTTTTTATTTCATGAGTAACTATCGCGGTAACTGAAGACAATATTAACTAAATGGTTACAAATAATAATTATCATCAATATAATCTGGTCCAGGCAGGCAATTATGGTCGCGTGATAAATGATAAAACATCTGGCCGTCCCTATAATCGCACTTACTAATAGTGCGACAGGGACGGCCTGATATTTTATCGTCTATCGCGCGACCATGCTACCTAGCTGTACTAGCTTTTGCCCGCGGCTTCGCTTGCGTTAGAAAGAGACAAAAGTAGCATATGTCACTCTCCATCCCTTCAACTATCTCCACATAAAAAACATGTCAATCCGTCGCTCCGTTTGGCCGTGAAAGACGGACAAACAAACAAACACACATTATCTTTGGTGAAACAACGAATTCTTCCACTTCAGATTATAGAGTAACCAGCTTTTCCCATTTATAATAAACTAGCTTTTGACCGCGGCTTCGCTCGCGTAAGAAAGAGACAAAAAGTAGCCTATGTCACTCTCCATCCCTTCAACTAAATCCCCTTAAATAATCACGTCAATTCGTCGCTCCGGTTTTGCCGTGAAAGACGGACAAACAAACAGACACACACCCTGTCCCATTTGTAAGTTTAGTATGGATTTGACATTATTATTTATATTTAAATAATTATATATGTATAGCCCAATTTCGTGGGTAACAGCGTGTTATGTAATGGCGTCGTTGGAGAACAGTCGTCTGTCACGCCGTGAAGGTGCGTTCGATTCCCAGGATTCTATAAACTTTTTGTATTTTTTTGGATATAAATTTCGTATTTTTTACTGACCGAGCAAGAATGGAGAGCCGAAGGTATCAATTTTATCTCAGAGAACATATTGATTTTTTTATTGTCATTTTGATTTTCTATTTATTAAGTTGAGATATAAAACACAACTTTTAATACCCTCGCTAAATATAATATTTTATCGAAATTACTCCTTAGATAAAAAAAGTCCACTTGAGTTTTTAAAGCATTACGTTACTCAGTTAACTATTGCATTTTCATTTACTAATTTAAGATTTCAAAAGCGATTTGAATACCCTTGCTCCATCGAAAATAAACAATTAGAAAAAAAAATCATTCGAATCGTAGTTTAGAAACTAAAATTTATCTATACTTTTTGGAATTTTTTAAAATATCAGATTAGGATAATTATGTTAGAAATTCTGAGTTCGACGAACCCAAAAATTATTACCATGTAAGAGAATAGGTTTTTAATCTTTTTTGTGGAAAACGCTCAGGCCCCGTAGCCGAATGGCATTTCTCCGACGCCAAACGAAAGCGATACGCCGCTGGCTCTGTCGCGCCAATACGCAAGCGCGATAGAGATAGATATCTACTAGCGCTTCGTTTCGTGAGCGTTTCGTGAGCGATTGTGCCATTCGGCTAGCCACCCAGTAACTACTGTACGAGTACATATACATTTATGTATAATAATAAAACAAAAAATAGTGTCTCATAGTGTTGTGTTCCTGCCAGTGAGTAAGGCTGCCAGAGCTCAACGAGGGTGTGGGGTGCTGACGACGGGAGGACTTACGGAACTAATTTGTTCCGTCTATTGTCCTTTGAGTCGTCGGCAACCCAAACCCTCCTTTGAACTTGTACACTCCTTTTTGCTGTGCACACGCAGCAAAGGGGAGTGTACAAGCTTCTATTGGGGCGGCAACGCGCATGCGACACTCTTTGAGTTACAGGCGTCCATAGGTTACGAAGACCGCTTTCCATCAGGCGGACCGTATGCTTGTTTGCCACCGACGTAGTATTAAAAAAAAAAAAAGAGAAAAAGTCCTGGACTCGAACCCAGTACTTCCATGCAAATCATGTGATGGCACGTATTTACCGCAAGGCTATTTAAACAAGCTGTCGCCGCGTGAAATTATCGACTAGAAGGAATACAAAAACACTGTTTGTATGTGTGAGTGGTACTTAAAAATAGTGCAAAATAGTAAATTTATCTACATTAAGGGGATTAACTTTACAATGAGAAGTTGAATGTTTGTTGTAATACGTCAATTTTAATATTAAATGTTCGCGAAGCATAATTGAAAGTATATAAATGCCTGTACGACTCCACAAAAAAAATAAGACTGGTAATTTGCAGATTAACGCCATCTAACGCAGCCTGAGCTTCGGGTAACCTAAGCGAGCCACCTTAAGTACGTACTATAGGGACGGCCGGATGTTTTGTCATTTATCGCGCAACCTTGCTTGCCTGCCTGAACTTTTGCGACTATACTAGGCTAGGACCGATTTTTCTCCCTTTCTTTCTACAACTCCATATACCTACAAAATTAACACTTAAGTACCTGTCATAAGAAACAGGAAGCCTGCTATGATACCCTTCGTAACATTTGCGTCTGCTGCGTGAATTAACCAAATGCAAATACACACATGTGCTCCAAAACTTAATAAAAGGTCGGAGACATAACATTGCTTCATCCACTTGAGATTCTGTAAAAATAGTTATTTGTTTTACAAGGGGGCAAAGTTGTTATTTAACCGCACGTGCTAATATTGATAATCGAGCAAGCGAAAGATTCCAATTTAGAACCGCGAGCGTACCGAGTGGTTTAGAATATAGAATCTTGAGCCTTGTGAGGCACACAAGATTTTCCACCAATTAACAGTCACCGGCATAAATAAGTGATGATTTCTATACATAGAACACCCACCTCTGTGTTTCTATACCTTGTCACATAACCAATAACAATTAAGGTATATAAAAATCATTACTTGTTTATGCCGGTGACTGAACACGCGGAAAATAACTGTAATACATCAAATTAAATCAAATTCGATGTAGGGAACAAATCAAATTATTTGATTAAATATTTTTTCATGTGTTTTTTTACTTAGTAACACTACTACGTATATACAGGGTGCCCGGTAATTAATGGACAACCTTTTAACCACCAAGAGGGCACCTTATACTGGTCCAGAAAATCGACTTTAAGGTTTTGTAAAAGTCGCCTGGTTTTCGAGATTTTCACACTTATATACCCACTTGGCCGGAAATCCTCATTTTCCCGGCCTCTGATGTAATGTACTATTTTAGTACCTACTTAATTTTGTAGAACGATATTTTATGAATGACTAAAAGTTGTGTCTTAAAAATAGTACGTGGGGCCTAACGAGGTTAAGAATTAGTAACAAATATATTTACCGCCCATATTCCAAATAACAAAAATACAAAACTCGCTATGGCCATGTATATAGCATGTATATATATGATGTATAGCACTACCCAAGTATTAGCACGACCTGCAATCGAAAAAATATTGACACACAGAAGTAGGTATAGTCAACCAATTGGAACCCTAGGCCACTGTAGAACTATGTCATAGTGACGTTATTAATCAGATTGTAAGAAATTTGGTAGGAGGTAGGGCATAGCGAATGATATTCCGCTTTGTGTGGTAGGGCACAGCACAGCGGATATCGTCTCGTTCGAATCTAGAGCAGAGCCCAACTGGGGTAGTACCTCCGCCTTACAGAAGACCGCAGCCAAATAGCACTAGACCCTACTCATAGTGTTGTGTTCCTGTCGGTGAGTAAGGTTGCCAGAGCTCAACGAGGGTGCGGTGTGCTGATGACGGGAGGACTTACGGAACTAACTTGTTCCGTTTATTGTCCTTTGAGTCGTCGGCAACCCGAACCCTCCTTGGAACTTGTACACTCCTTTTTGCTGTGTACTTAACACAGCAAAAGGGAATGTACAAGTTTCTAATGGGGTGGCAACGCGCATGTGACACTGTTTGAGTTGCAGGCGTCCATAGGTTACGGTGACCGCTTTACATCGGGCGGGCCGTATACTTGTTTGCCACCGACGTAGTATATAAAAAAAAAAAATTTCTTACTGCTTGTCATTTTGACATGGTTGTGGAGTGGCCTAGGGTTCCAATTGGTTGACTGAACAGAATGTAGTGCGAAAAGCTTTTATTTCGTATTTTTCCGGAAACGTTAGTGTTTGTCATGCTAGTTCAGACAGTGTCAGTGCGTCTTGTGCTGAAGTGCATTTCTAAGACGCGAAACCATAAATTAAATATAACAAGATCATACCATCCCATACATTAAAATGCGACCGCCTAAGACCGCGCTTACACTCCACCACACATAGATGGCGCCACAAAAAAAATGTAGCTATCGATTATACTTGTAGATGGCGTTAAGTGTCACTTTTGACATAGATTTACGGCTCGGAATTGACACTTAATGCCAATCTACAAATAATCGGTGGCAACAAGGCATTTTTTGTGGCGCCACCTATGTGTGGTGGAGTGTAAGCGCGTTCGTAGGCGGTCGCATTTTAATGTATGGGATGGTATGATCTTGTTATATTTAATTTATGGCGAAACGAAAACGAAACGCCGCGAAAAGTAGTCTGGCTCTGTCGCGCCAATACGCAAGAGGGATAGAGATAGATAGGGGCTTTCACAAGGGGCCGTTCCACGACCGATGCTGCTTCGGTACTCATTAAACATATATATAATTTTTGGGAAAATTCTTGTGATGCAATTGGCATATTTTGTGATCTTTCAAAAGCCTTTGATTGTGTGGATCATGGAACGCTCATTTTGAAATTAGAACACTATGGTTTGTCTATAAATGCCCTAAACTTTATGTCTTCTTACCTTAGCAATAGAACACAAACAGTAGTTGTTAACAAAACTCGCTCTAGCGGGACTGTAGTCCAATTAGGAGTGCCACAAGGCTCAATTTTAGGTCCATTCCTGTTTTTGGTTTATATAAATGATTTGCCATGTATAGTGAAAAACTTTTGTGAAATAGTACTTTTTGCTGATGATACATCACTGCTTTTTAATGTTGACCGAAAATCTACGGATTACAATGTAATTAATAGTACGTTAGCTGATGTACTGCAGTGGTTTACTGTCAACAATTTACTTCTTAATTCTAAGAAAACCAAATGTATTCGATTTTCTCTGCCGAATGTTAAACCAATCGATACAAAAATACTTTTGAATGATGAATGCTTAGAGATGGTAGATACAACACTGTTTCTTGGTTTAACATTGGACAAAAATCTACAATGGAGTCCTCATATAAAGAAACTAGCAAGCAAATTAAGTTCAGCCGCATACGCCGTTAGGAGAATCAGGCAACTGACTAATGTTGAGACAGCTCGCCTAGTGTATCATAGTTATTTTCACAGTGTAATGTCATACGGTATTCTGGTTTGGGGCAAAGCAGCTGACATACAGACTATCTTTGTATTACAAAAGAGAGCCATTCGTTCTATTTACAACTTAGGAACACGTGAATCAGTAAGAGAACTCTTCAAAGAAATTAATATCTTAACTGTAACTTCCCAATACATTTATGATAGTATAATTTATGTTGTTAAGAATTTAGACTGTTTCACTAAGAATTCTGATATCCATAATTATAACACTAGAAACAAAAATAAGCTTGCCATAAAGAAGTTTCGTGTCCGTAAAGTACAGAAGTCATTTGTTGGGCAATGCATTCATTTTTATAATAAGTTACCTGACACTGCTTTGAGATTACCCCTCCCAGCTCTTAAGAACTACTTAAAAAAATCATTGATGTTAAAGGCTTATTACAGAGTCGAGGACTATTTGACAGACAAACATGCATGGCCCGAACCAGAAACTACAAAAAACGAATAGCAATTAAAATAATTGTATTATGTATAGAGGACACAGTTCAGATAAGAAAGCACATCAAATATTTTATATTTTATGTTGTGTAGGTAAATTACATATTTAATGATATTGAGATTCATATTATCTTTTTCTTCTATGACAATTTGATATGTTTTCTCTGAAGAAGAACGACGTATTATTAAGCAATAATATAATTTATTGAAATTGATTTCCATAGAGTACCTAGTCTGTTCATATTCTTTGATGAATACTTTTGCATGTTAAATTGTATGTTGTTATTTAATGCATGTTAATTATAAGATGTAATGTTTTGAAAAGAAGTTGCCCGCCGAGTTTCTTGCCGGTCCCATAGTGGATACCCCCCTCCCAACTGAGGGGGGACTGAAATCTTCTCGAGGCTGAGGCGTAGGGTTAGAGCCGGCGTAGCTTTATTTGACGTTCATATGCGCATTGTAATATGCCTACTTGAAAAATAAATATTTCATTTTCATTTTCATTTCATTTTCATTTTCATTTTCATAGCTATGAGCGTTTCGTGAAAGTTTGTGCCATTTGGCTACGTACCCAGCTGAGATTGACTGAAATAGCATGACACATTCGTATGTTTCCGTAAAAATACGAAGGAGAAGTTTTTCGCCCTACATCTGTATGTAGTGAAACCAGGCAGGCAAGTATGGTCGCGCGATAAATGATAAAACATCTGGCCGTCCCTATCGCACTTACTAATAGAGCGATAGGGACGGCCTGATATTTTATCGTCTATCGCGCGACCATGCTACCCGTGCAGGCAGGCAAGTATGGTCGCGCGATAAATGATAAAACATCTGGCCGTCCCTATCGCACTTACTAATAGTGCGATAGGGACGGCCTGATATTTTATCGTCTATCGCGTGACTATGCTACCCGTGCAGGCAGGCAAGTATGGTCGCGCGATAAATGATAAAACATCTGGCCGTCCCTATCGCACTTACTAATAGTGCGATAGGGACGGCCTGATATTTTATCGTCTATCGCGCGACCATGCTACCCGTGCAGGCAGGCAAGTATGGTCGCGCGATAAATGATAAAACATCTGGCCGTCCCTATCGCACTTACTAATAGTGCGATAGGGACGGCCTGATATTTTATCGTCTATCGCGCGACCATGCTACCCGTGCAGGCAGGCAAGTATGGTCGCGCGATAAATGATAAAACATCTGGCCGTCCCTATCGCACTTACTAATAGTGCGATAGGGACGGCCTGATATTTTATCGTCTATCGCGCGACCATGCTACCCGTGCTATCGCACGTACAAATAGTGCGATAGGGACGGCCAGATGTTTTATCATTTATCGCGCGACCATACTTGCCTGCCAGTTCTACTCAGAATCACAAGCGCTTTCTATCTCAATAGGAGACCAAAAGTGTCCCTTACATTTTTGTTACTTTCCTCTTTTGTTACCCCATACAATCTATATGGAAAATGGTAACACAATAAGAAAAAAATCGAATTTTTTAGAGCGTTGACACTTTCCTATGAGAACATTTGTTAAGAGTTGATAATTGATATGATAAAAAAAAACCGTAGGAGACAATTTTGTTACATATTAGGATTGAAAGAGCTAATGATTCTGAGTAGAAAATAAAAAAAACATTAATATATCAAAAATATCACATTTAAAAAAGTAGACAAATAAAGAAACGCTCGCTTGGCAAAAAAGAGAAGAAAGTAATAGGGGTGCCATCGTCTATGCAAGCTGTTTTGCATGTGACAACTAGGAATTATGACAGATTTTTAAAGAAAGAAAGAAGATTCATTTACTTATTGCCACAACACTGATGGCACAATTTCATTAGTCGGTAACTCGTGCGGTACAGCATACGGGGACTCCCCGCAGGCGAGATAACAACCCATGAAAGTGGTGCAATTTAATTGGTCGTTAAGGGTGCTTTCGAGAAAAACGTCAAAATAATGTAAAATTGATAGTTTTAGTCGGTGAAATACTACACTTTCCGTTATCTCTCTGATGCACGTTTAGGAAAACCCGCGTGCTGGATTAAGTAGTCGATCTTATTTGTAAAATTTGGACAATTTGAAATACTGAAACTGGTAAATTTATAATACGTATATCCTGTACTACAAACTTCTCAGACTACATTTTTATTATAAGGTTTTAAAAAGAATAAACAAGGCTAAGACGAATTCAATTTTTTTTAGAAATTACCTAAAATAATGCGACAATTTTTTTTGGAAATCTACATCACATCGGAGTTATTTTCGTACAAAATTAATCGGCAACGTTTACTAAAATTGCTCTTAAGCCTTAGTGATTATAAATTTCTATTATACATTTTAGGCAATTTTTTGAAAACGAGCCTTCACCGTCACAATTATTGCCACTTCTGGACATTTTCTCATATTTTGTTAGACCAAGTAGAAAAAGTCCTATAATATGTTATATATTTGTAAACTACTCGAAAAGCTCTTTAATATGATACCACACACGGTATGATTAAGCGTTCGGTGGCGATTTCACTATTTTTCATATGAAAGCCCTCTTAACTCGTTCGGTATGCAGCATACGGGGAGTCCCCGCAGGCGAGATAACAACCAATGAAAGTGGTGCAATTTGATTTGTCGTTATGCAGCATACGGGGACTCCCCGCAGGCGAGATAACAACCAATGAAAGTGGTGCAATTTGATTTGTCGTTATGCAGCATACGGGGACTCCCCGCAGGCGAGATAACAACCAATGAAAGTTACTATTACTGTTTAAATTTCCCCGAATGCGGGCTCTGTGGCATGTGTTCCAGAAATCTCTCGCACCCCTGATGCGGACCCTAATATCGAATAATGAAAACGTTTCCCCGAATGCGGGCCCTGTGGCACGCGTTTCAGAAATTTCTCGTATCTACCCCGCATAAACCCTATCGACTAATGATATTGCGCCATGAGCGAATGCAAAATATATGAGATAAGTACTCTTACACACTACTTACATTTTTCTTTTTTAGAGCGTTGATACTTTTCTATGAGAACATTTGTTAAGAGTTGCTATGATAAAAAAATTAGTTCCATTCCATTTCTCCTCTTTTTTGCCAAACTGTACGTCTCGTTCAGGGAATTGTAATAAAGCTAGGAAAATATTACGCGGACGTCCGCCGTCGTGGACGCGGATTTAGACAATGAATAATTATACACTTTAACATTGCAAACTATCGGTCGTCGGTCGTGGACGTGGCCTTGAGCGCACGGACGTCCGTTCGAAATCTGGCTCGCTGGATCTTTTGGTCAGCCGAAGCCACGTCCCGAAGACCGTGCACACTGATCGGTCGCGGTCGCAGTAGTATGTTCCTAGCTTTAGTCTATGGTTCCAAGGCAAATCAAACAAGAATATGTCTTCAAAATTAAAGCCTGGCCAGAAATATATGACACTACGCGCCATGTTGCGGAATTTCATTATAACTATTTTCTTCATACTAAACTGTCACACCATACATCAGAATAACAGCGCCCTCCTGACAATCCATACTAATATTATAAATGGGAAAGAGTGTGTGTCTGTTTGTCCGTCTTTCACGGCAAAACGGAGCGACGAATTGACGTGATTTTAAGTGGAGATAGTTGAAGGGATGGAGAGTGACATATAGGCTACTTTTTGTGTTTTTCTAACCCCCACTTTCCTAAAATGGGAGGGGGGGGGGGGTATTTTGTATGGAGCATTCCGCATTTTTTTAATTTAAGACGAAACGAGCGAAGACGCGGGGGAATGCTAGCAATAGTAGTAATATTAAAATGGGAAAGTGTGTGTCTGTTTCTTTGTCCGTCTTTCACGGCAAAACGGAGCGACGAATTGACGTGATTTTTTAAGTGGAGATAGAGGGATGGAGAGTGACATAGGCTACATTTTCTCTTTCTAACGCGAGCGAAGCCGCTAGCAAAAGCTAGTAATCATATATTTCTGATCAGGCTTTATGTTATCCTCTAGAAATCTTTGAAGGACTTACTTATAGTGTGAAGTTTCATATAGACGTAGACGATGGGCCCACCGAGGAATATGTAGATTGCCGCGACCGCAACGCTTGCTGAACGCACTCCAGCGCCGCTGTGCAGCGCCATCTGTGCGGAATCAGGAGGTACTACTAAAACACCAAAAACCCGTACTTATGTCATTTAATACAGTTAGAAGAAGAGTCATCTATCTCGCGGTAATCATGTGCCAGGCCTACAGGGAGCAATTTATCGCCACTCGCTTCAAATATCCTCTTTTCCGTATTACCTGTTTCGTAAATGTTACTGTACATGTACATATGGTGTGCAAATAAATGCCCTTGCCGGGATTTGAATTCTGGACCATCAGTAAGATCCTACTACCTCCTAGGCCAGACTGGTCGTCAAATACTATATACTATATAGGTACTCTGAAAATACATCATCATCATATCAGCCCTTTATCGTCCACTGCTGAGCATAGGCCTCTCTTCTAGCACGCCACTTCTCCCGGTCCTGGGCTAATCTCATCCAGTTGTGACCCGCAGTTTTTCGGATGTCGTCGACCCAACGAGCCATACAAATACATAGTACCGACAAACGTGATATCGATATTTGCACAAAAAAAACATTAAGTATACTTACTCGTTCAGAATCTTCCTTTATGAATACATCAAATTAAATAAATTCGTACGTGAACCGTAAAAAGAAATACAAACAGCACTGACATATAATCTTATGATTTATGTCAAAATGTTCTTCTGACACAAGGGTTCAGAAAAATAATGTTACTGTTGCATGGAGGTGGAAACAGAATTGTATTTTTCGTCACACTCGCACAAAAATCCCGCCAAAAAGACCATGACTCCCCCTGGATCCGCTCATGGCCGGATCGGGTGTTTATAATAGTTATTTGTTATACAAGGGGGCAAAGTTGTATTTTAACGCCGAGTGTGGAATTGAAAAACGAGAAAGTGTAAGGATTCTATAGTTGAACCACGAGCGAAGCGAGTGGTTCGAGAATAGAATCCTGAACTTGCGAGTTTTTTAACACACGAAAAGTAAAATACATTTGCACTCGAGTGTAACACAAAACTTTTCCCCTCACTATAGCGAGGAAACTAAAACGCAAAAAATGCGTTTATGACTGCTTCCAGTAGTTCCACAGGTGGTAAATCATCTTTATTACTAGATTCACCTACTTTTATCAATTTTAAAGCAGTTAATTTGACTTTATTCAAGGTCAAATTACTTTACCCACTAGTGGATAAAATGCGTTTTTACCCGCTGGTATTAAAGGACAAAACACGTGTTTCCGAGCTAGTGAGGGGAAATAGTTATTTGTTATACAAGGGGGCAAAGTTGTATTTTAACGCCGAGTGTGGAATTGAAAAACGAGCAAGTGAAAGGATTCTATAGTTGAACCACGAGCGAAGCGAGTGGTTCTAGAAAAGAATCCTGAACTTGCGAGTTTTTTAACACACGAGAAGTAAAATACATTTGCACCCGAGTGTAACACAAAACTTTTCCCCTCACTACAGCGAGGAAACTACAACGCAAAAAATGCGTTTATCACTGCTTCCAGTAGTTCCACAGGTGGTAAATCATCTTTATTACTAGATTCACCTACTTTTATCAATTTTAAAGCAGTTAATTTGACTTTATTCAAGGTCAAATTACTTTACCCACTAGTGGATAAAATGCGTTTTTACCCGCTGGTATTCAAGGACAAAACACGTGTTTCCGAGCTAGTGAGGGGAAAAATATAATTCTTTTAGAGCCAGGGTGCGTAGCCGAATGGCACAAACGCTCACGAAACGAAACGCTCGTAGATATCTATCTCTATCGCTCGTGCGTTTTGGCGGGACAGAGCGAGACTACCTATCGCGGCGTTTCGTTTTCGTTTGGCGTCGTAGAAATTCCATTCGGATCATTCGGATAGATATTTACGAGAGTTTCGTTTCGTGAGCGTTTGTGCCATTCGGCTGCGTACCCTGATCAGAAATATATGACTATAATAGGCTACTTGCCTCCTAGTCAAATCAGCTTATTTTTAAGAACAACCAAAACGAATTTGAACTTACTAATATGGAATTTATATGAAATCGAATTGAGTGACGTCACGGTCAGCTCAGTTTTTATATATTTCTACCTGACTTATTACATAGAAATGGGATTTAAATAAAAAAAAAACTGAAATTTGGTATCTATATGGAGCTATATGTGCATGTCAATCACGCCGACAGTGGTAAAATAAAAAGTGGAAAAAAATGTTTTATTTAGGATACCCCCAAACACGTGTAAGTGAATAGAGGTCTACGAAATAGTACATTACGATACAAGTGCGAAAAAAAGGAAGATCGAAACGAGTGGCGATAAATTAAAACACGACCGAAGGGAGTGTTTTAAATCGACACGAGTTACGTGCCGCTTCCGAACTTCCTTTTTTACGCACTTGTATCGTAATGTACTATTTCCTAAGATCATCAAATACGGCTTTGAAATCAGATAAGATATCGTAACATATATAAGATTATTACATTTATTATAAACAATTATTCAATGTACACCTTAAATGTAATGTGTTAACTAACAATAATTTTGACATAAACTGACACTGAACTTGTCATGACAAAACAAACAATGTTATAGGCTTAAATTATAACCAATAGGCCAAAAAGAGATAATTCTATTAAATTAAATAAGGTTAGTTATAATAATATGTGAGTGTGCACGGAAAACGTCCCACTTTGTCTGTGGTACAGTCAACAACACATCTGTGTATACAGACAAAGTGCCAAAAATATGTATACACACCTTTATGTACAGGTAATAAAGTTCTGTATACATATTTTTGGCACTTTGTCTGTATACACAGATGTGTTGTTGACTGTACACCGTGTTTTTTTTGTTTTCCGTATTAAATTCGACATGTTCGTTATCAGGAACCACCCTGTGTGATATACAGGGTGGTTCCTGATTTTAGTTAAAATTCGCAAAAAATTTTTCGTCTTATTCATACAAAATAAATGACTTAATTAGTGTGAGAGACACTTAAGAATAATATTCAAGTTAGTCCAAGTGATTGACGGCACGTGTCAAAACAAATAACATAAGTGGTAAAGGCTGTCACACACGTGTTAAGTAATTATTTTTATTTTTGTAATAACACGATAACGCTAGTTTCTTCAAGAAATGAATTGTATTTGATCTAAAGAACCATCCCTTAAAGTTAACGGAATTCAATAAAAATAGGGTGTACAAAGCTGCTTTGTCAGTTTATTCATATAAAGATAAAAGTAAATTTCGCCTTAATGGTAACCAACAAAGTGGGACGTCTTACTAAACACACTCACATATGTATGACACATCTTAAAACTACAATGACAAAGGCGAGACACATTGATTAATAATCTGCACTAGGTTGTTATTCTCCAGTGCAGCGGCAACGCGTTCCTTGTCGGCTAGCTGCTTGTTCACCGCATGCTCGGAGGCATGTGTTCCCTCCGTGACAGTGACTGTCACTTTGAACCTGCTCGGGAGTGCTCGGAGTAGCTGGACTCGTATTGACAGGCCTGAAACAGTGTTTAATATTGTTGAAACCTCTGTAGTAACTGAATGGTTTGTCATAAACACAAATATCAATCAAAAACTAAGCCGTAATTTTGGTTATTTTTGATATTCAGGATATAAAGTCTCAGTTCTTAGCTACATACAGTCAAGTGTAAAAATATGGGTGTACACATCTTACTCAAAAATATGTCCCATAGCATCTTATAGTCTAGTGTAATAAGAGCGTAGTACCATATTTATGAGCCAATTTTTTTGATACATATTTTTGCACTTGACTGTACAACATAGTTTTAATACACTATCCTGTACACTACAATTACTGTAGTGGTCAAGTGACAAAGCACAGCTTAAAAATTTTACCAAAGGATTATAATACCTTAAATACCTATCAGTCTAACTGATATTTAATTCTTTTGTAACTCTCTGCTGATTCAATTATGTTAATGGCTTTGGCGATTTTAGGTGGAACATGTTTAATTCCGAAATTTTTAGGTAGTGTAAGCCAGTTTACTCAATAACTCCGTCTTTTGCGTCATATTATGTGTATTATAAAAGCAAGCTTTCAATAGTCACCTATGAGTGTAGCCATACTGCAGTGAGGTATCGTGGGCGTAAAATTAACGTGCACAGTGTTCTCCTTATTATTTACAGTAATATTTTTCTCCTCCAACACCCTTAGATCCTCCAGCGTCAAGGGATGTTCAGGGTCGTTGATGTTTCGAATGATATCGAAGATTTCCCGCTCATCTATCTCGTCGACGACATCCTCGTCGTGGTCCGTGGAAGTTATCTGACGCTCCGAACCTTTCTCGTATACGTGAGGATTGAGATTATCGGCGACTTTCGTCATTTTTTAGCTTTTGGAAAAAAACAAACAAGCGAAGGAGTGTAAAATTTGCACAGCTGTGAAATGACGTTTAACAACTGTGACAGATACGTTCTGATTTTTTTTATTGACCATTAAAAGGAGACGCTTAGTTATGGAGTGTAGAAAGAACGTTTGCTATTTATTTTCATTTGCTTTCCATCATACAAAAAGTGATGATTTTATATTATTTTTACGTTCACTTTTGAGTGGTTGTTAATGAATATCTTTTAGGTCAAAAAATTAAATACTGCTAGGTTAGGTATTTGAACGTACTCTCAGGTATGTTCGGAAATTGTTACGCATGTTCGCATCCTGCAGTTTTGTAAGTTTGTTAATTATAGATTGAAAAGTAGTTACTTTGTTACCTAAAAGTTATTTACAAGTATTTTTTTACTCTTTTTATATATTATACTATTTTATTTAATCAAATGTGTAAAATCTTTTGAATGAATTCGAGTCGTAACATTAATCATTATTTTTGAACATGGACAGAACATTAACTGTCAATTTTGACAGTTTCATCTCGATCAATACATTCGCTCGGGAGATTTCCTGCCTACTATTTTATCCCAATAAAAATTCCATTCGTTAGGGAAAAGGGGCGTTAGCAATCCTTTGCGACCTCGGCTACACGTGCAACGTAAGTATTACCTTTGTAATTGCTATTTTAACGTTATAAATTGAAAATCTTCCGCAATAGTAAGAAGGGAAAGTACTGTACTTTATCTAAATCTTTTAACACCTGTTTATTTAACATCTCGTTGTATTCTCTATTATTTGCAGTTGATTACAGCATAAAATACTTGCTATTTGTATATGCTGTTTATCTATCTAACAACTTTTGCCACATACAGTTTTGGAGTCATCCCAGTCATTAATAAGTCTCAAGAAATTCTTATATTCTCCAAAACACTTGACAGTGACAACAGACTAACCCCCTTATTCATAAACGATCACTAAAGTTATCAAGACGATAAAGTTCATTTTGTCCCTTTCCGACGTATTAGTGTGATAGAAAGGGACAAACGAACTTTATCGGCTTGATAATTTTAGTTAACGTTTATGAATAAGGGGGTTACATTATGTTCTTGATTGTGTTACAGTGGTCACAATGGGAGACCCGTGGGTGATACAGCCACACGAGCATGCGAAGTTTGCGGAGCACTTCCGGAACCTCGGCCCGACCAATGGGAACCTGAGCGGGGAGCAGGCTAAGCGGTTCATGTTGCAGGTACCTTGTCACATTAAGGTCTTCTTTGAAATGTCATACGAAATCGTCAAATGACTAAAAGCAACAAGGTACAGAAATCATCTTATTTATGCTGGTGACTGTAACTGTACACGATAGAGGAATAAGTAAGGAAAGAGTAGTGACATCTAGTGACAATCACGCGTCAACTAGCGTAAATTATCAGTACTGCTACTTGTCAATAGATGTCGTGACGAACAAAAAGTCTAATGATCAACAATTTTTACATAATATTATAATAGTATTAATCAGTACTCTGTTTTCAATTTCTTCTGCTTATAACATAAGTTGTAGAGTTTATAACTCGAGTAATGGATGTGTGTTACTTCATTCTGTATAGGAAGTCGTATTTTTAACATATTTCTTAGTTTTTTAAAGGTTTTAAATTTTTTGTAATAAATTTGTGATTTTTTTCTCAGTCGCAACTGCCGCCACCAGTTCTTGGACAGATATGGTCCTTGGCTGACTGCAATGCTGACGGAAAGCTGGACCTCAAGGAATTCTCTATTGCTTGCAAGGTAAACTATTTACATTATAACCACAGCAAAGTCTTTTTTATATTATTTATTACTGTCCATCATCCTCCTTGCGTTATCCCGGCATTTGCCACGGCTCATGGGAGCCTGGGGTCCGCTTTGACAACTAATCCCAAGATTTGGCGTAGGCACTAGTTTTTACGAAAGCGACTGTCATCTGACCTTCCAACCCGAAGGGTAACTAGGGGGCGGCTCACTCCGCGATTCTATCGCCGCGCTACAAGTACATGCCGGCGGCCGCGAGTTCGCGGCCTAATCAGGGGTGGCGCGCGTTCTCACGGAACGCACGTTCGCACTTTCTAATGTTACTATACTGGATGTCCGCGTGTGGAATGGCCAATAATGCTTAGTTAAAGATATCATGAATAAAATAAATACCATAGGACATTTTTAAACAGATCTACTAAAAAAAGATTCAATAAGGCTTGTGATGTTGGAACTCAAACAAAAATATATAAATACTATATATATCTAGAAAGTACTCAAGACTAGAATATGATAGTATAACATTTTATCTGAGTGTTAATTCGTTTTAATCCATAGGCAACCCTATCGCCGGGCGCCGCGCACGTGCGGCTCGTTTCTTTGTAAGAATTTTGTAGGCATTTAAAAAGGCGGCATGTCGTGAACATCAAAGCAGTGGGCCTTCTGTACTTGTACTATTATATATTCTGTGGCCTTATTGGAATTAGTCCGGTTTCCTCACGATGTTTTCCTTCACCGAAAAGCGACTGGCAAATATCAAATGACATTTCGTATATAAGTTCAGAAAAACTCATTGGTACGAGCCGGGTTCGAACCCGCGACCTCCGGATCGAAAGTCGCACGCTCTTACCGCTAGGCCACCAGCGCTTCGATTATTTATTACTGTCCAATTAACCGAAAAAATCTATAGATTAATCTATAGATTGTCTGCGCATGACGTAAATCGAATTGAACTCAAAATTTTCTGACATTTAAGTTATGAGGCATAAAGTTCAGCATGTCAGTGATTGACTCGACATTAAGTTTAGTTATGTTAGGTTATATGACGTCACTACACGTCTGACAGCGTTTTCAGTGGCCAAAGTTAAAAAAATATACACATTTTTAATCGAAAATACGTAGCCACCATACACTTTTAATGCCCAAAATCTATAAAAATTGGTTTCTTATATCAAATACTACAGGAAACAATCATTTCTTGTGCCAAATTCGATAAGAGTCTAGTAGCCTATAGTGCCATTTTCTTTTAAAATCTGATGAACTGATAAAATAAATTGTTACAGATAATCAATTTGAAACTGCATGGTATTGAAGTACCTAAGGTGCTGCCGCCATCTTTGCTGGGATCACTCAGTCCTACAGGTAATATTATCATCAAAATCATGGAAATACAACTGACTTTAGAGCTGGAACATAAAATCTCGCCTGTATCCCATAAAGGGGTAGGCAGAGCACATGAAACTTAAGTTTCAGTGCTACAGTCCCCGGCACAAATATGTGATGATTTTTGTACCTTGTCATAATTACATCTTGTTTGAAAAATCATACTAAGTTGTCATATGTTTAAAAGCGACAAGGTACAGAAATCAACACTTCTTTATGCCGGTGACTGTACTCTTGGCAAATGAGGGGTTGAAATAAAACGATATTGTGACCTTGTTGTGACAGGTTGCCAGGCTCTCGCCTATGCCACAAATTAACCCATATCCTACAGACGACTAAAAAAACAGAGCTAGAAATTGTATCAAAAATGCTAAAATTCTTTTTGTTCACAGTACCCCCAAAACAAGCGTTCCCTGCTCCAGCGAAGCCCCCAATACCTCCAATGCCCTCAGTCCCCCAGCAACCTCTAATCGGGGGTATGCCACAAGGGGTCATACCCCCACAAGTACCTCAGCAACCAGCTTCGCTACTGGGTGACTTCGGACAACCAACCAGACCGACCGTACCTGACCTCATATCCGGGGTCAAACCTATGACCCAACCTATAGCACCGGTCATGCCTACACAACCAGTTGTACCTACACAACCAGTTATGGCTTCGCAACCAGTAATGCCAGCTTCGCCTTTGATCCCAAGCCAGCCAATGGCCGCTCCAATGATACCATCTCAACCACATCAACCTATAATATCAAGTCAGCCGTTGGCACAACCGTTGGGGCAACCAATATTGCCAAGTCAGCCCGGGCAACCAATAATACCAAACCCACCAATGGTACAGCCAATTGTACCCCAAGGAATGGCCCAGCCTATGGCCCCAACTCAACCTCCACTGATCTCGTCGCCACCAAAACCTTTAGTGTCCGGGACGACCATGGGCTCGTTGGTTAGCAGCCCTCCAAAGCCTGTGAATACGGTCGCGGGTTCGATCCAGCCGGTTACTAGCACACCTATATCGGCTGTTAAAACTGAAGAGACTTCTAAGCCAGGTGAGATTTTAGAATATTTTTTATAATCCTGATTAGTTATTTTTAAACTAACACGATCTTCACTCATATTATTAAATTAAAACGGAACCTAATCGCGTAAAACTTACGTTTATATTTAACTCGACGTTTCGGACATGACATTACGTCCGTGGTCACGGGTAGACTGGCTAGGAGTTGTATCAACATTGGAGTCAGGACAAAACCACTGGATTGAACTGCATAATCCCAAAGTCCTTTTAACTGAACGTCTTTACTATAGCAGGAAAGTACGTGAAGCGATTGAAGTCAGGAAACGTAATTTCAATCAAAATGAAGGGCAAGGGATTTCATCTTCGTGGAATCCAGTGATTAGCAAGTGTAAACGTGAGAAAACTTCCCGTCCCATACCATCGGATGTCGTGAGTGTTGTATGTAGGCAGAGTGGCAACCGTAGCGTAAAAGTGACTAAGGGGCCGTCCATAAATTACGTCATTCTAAATTAGGGGGGGGGGTTGGTCTGCGGATGACGGTAAATGATCGATGGGGGGGGGGGGGGGGGGGGGGTGTGTTTCGAAATTGACGTCATTCTTATTTATTTATTTATAGTTTATTTTTCACGTACAAAAAGATTATTTCTAAAAAGAAATTTCTTCCAGCACACCTAGTAAGTGAGACTGCAAATGTGAGAGGCGGCTAAGGCGCATACAATACTAAAATAACTCATAATAAACATACATAAGTAATGCAACATAGATGTACACAAATACAGTAATAACTACAGATAAAATACTCTAACAATAATATTACATATAATACTAGCTGCCCGCCCCGGCTTCGCCCGTGGTACTTAAATGTACTTAAAAGAATGGGTGAAAACTCCGTGGGAGTTATCCAAAGAAAAGTAAAAAATAAGTAGTTATCGTCCCATTAATGCAAATACCGACTAAGTGACTTTTTGACGAAATCGAGTTTTTAGCACCTATAGAATAAGGTTTTCAAGGGCTACAATATGTTAAAACCCATGTATTGATACGACGCTGCATTCAAAAGATAGCTTCCGCATAAAGTTACTTAATGGTCAATTTGTTGCATTATAAACTGCCAGAATGTAATATGAATATTTAATATAAACTTTTATGCTTTATCCGCCAAGTAGAACCTTTTAATGGTGTATAGTGTTTTTTTGCATTTAAACATTTTGTTAAAGTAGCCATCTTATGTTCTACAAAAAAGTTTAATGTGTACATATTTGATTTTTGCAAATAAAACTATCAACAAAATTCTTTATTTTAAGCCAGGCTAAATACACCAAATGTCTTTAAGATGTTTTTCCAGAAGATGTTTGTTTACAAACATCAGCAATTTCATTCTACCAAAAAGTTGTATAGGGACTATAATTGGTTTTGCATGTGATGTGACGAAGGAAAGGATAACGGTCTATTACTGCAAATACCGACTATGTGTAAATAGGCGATTTTGAGATAATGCGGTTTGAAAGTTTGAAGGCACGTTTTATATGAAAACATGAAGAAATTTACGTTATGTGTATGGCATTTTAAACCCTATATTTTTTTGTTTACTACTTTGTCGTATATATATTCAGAATGTATTTAGTTGACGATCAAATACGATTTAATGAAACAGTCGAATACCTACTTAGTTGGTTTTTCCTGTAGAAATAAATGTTTGCATATTTCTCTTCTTTATACATAATTATAACCCATTGTCTGTCTTAAATAAAGCTTCGTTTTTCATACGATGTTCTACAACCTAAATGAGTTTTTTCTGAAATATACCGGGTAATAATTATAAGTTAGCCAGTAAGCTAATATAGTCAGTAGTTTTTAAGAATATTGTACGCTCGAAATGGGCAACTGTTGATACTGTATTTCCTGTATATCATACCATCTTATGTACACAGTTAACAATGAATAAACTTTACTTTACTTTACTTACTAGCATACCTACGGTACGAGTAGACTTCAGGTGTCACAACTGTGTACCACTTCACCAACTGCAGTATTAAGTGGTTGAAACCACTCATGGTACCCTTTAGGTATTAAATCTCTGTCACAAAGGCTGAATAAAGTCTTGAGGACACTTAGGTGGAGTCGAAGCACGTCGAATCGAGCCCTGCATACATTTACAATGAACGATGAATCCGATTCGACGCGTCGCTAATGGACGTAGTTTCATAAGAAATGCAGAAGGCGAATTAATGAGATTCGACTCGGCGAGCTTAGTGGGCACTAGGCTTAAGTTCATGTCGAGATCTGGACGTAGCACAAGGCAAGGAAATCAACGCCACAAATTAAACTCCAGTTCAGTAGAACCACCTCAAACCTCTTAATGTATCATATCATATTTCTATCTCGGACTAAAGCTCGATAAACAACTAGCTATCTCTGCGTTCAAGAAAATGGACTTACGCAGACTTTTTGACAAAGGTATCGTAACTAAATAGTACCATGAGTGCTTCCAATCACTTAATACCTAGTTAGTCTAGCATTGTCAGCCGTGGTACGGACGTGTTTGTATCGAATTCCACCAGCGATGAAGATGTTGTTTAATAACTTTTTATCACTCTTGCGCAGTAAGTGTGCAATCGCACGAAGGCGTATCAGGAGTAAAAGAAAAAACTTTTTCCCAAAAGAGTGTTTAAATTTGTATTTTGGACTACCATAAATACTTTTTTATCTTTTTTATTGCAAGTGTGATGAAAAACACTGCGTGTAACTGGGGGCGTAAGAATATTGCAAACATGATTGCTTTAAATCGCCCCAGAAACCTATGTAATTACCGTTACACATTACTTTTTCTTACTTATTACCTCATCTACGCCTACATTTTAGTGACTTTGGCGTAAATACTACAAAACTTTAAATAAACTATTACTTCAGGTTATTGAGCGTACAAAAACTATTTACCTATACTAAATGTAACAGTGTAGATAGTGAAATTTCGAACATAAATTATGGCGGACTTCGGATTGCTGAGACAGTGAACTAGTATGTAGTAAGTACCTATGCATATTATGCTATTACCCAAAAACGCATTAACCGATTTGTAAAATTCTTTTTGTGATTTCAAGGGAATGCTATTGCGTTACTTCTTGTTAAATTTTACTGAAATCGGTTAAAGTATTTTGTGAAAAATCTCCTAAAACCGGTTGAAGAGGATTTTTTCAAAAATTTTTTTTTGAGAATAACTCTTCAAAACCATAAATAAAGTATTATTAATGGTTAGTAATGTTAAAAAACTTTTTATTACAAATATACCAGTTAAATTAACAATGATAAGTGAAGTTTTGTAACATAAAATTAGAGCAGCTATATTTCCTGCAACTAAAACCGCCTATGTCATTGAGAATATTTAATATATTTTGAAATAAGTTCAAAACTTTTGTATATTTTTTCTTTTTTTGCCAATCATAAGTAAAGTGTATGAAAAGCAAAGCTTAATCAAAGGGAAACACTGCTTTATATGTATTAATAAGAGAAATATACAAATTTTTATTTCTACAGGAAAAACCAACTAAGTTTGCTACTATTTTTTTTAAATCGTAGTTTTATCGGCAATCAAATCTAGCCTGTATATTGTTTACGATTAAGTATTAAACAACACAATACGGGCTGTAGAATGCTGTATACAAATAGTAATTTTTTTCATGTTTTCATATGAAATCGTACCTTCAAACATTAAAATCGCATTATCTCAAAATCACTTTTTTGCACATAGTCGGTATTTGCAGTAAGGGGACGTTATATTATATCAATGATTATTGCCAAAGTAAAAATAATAAAAGATGATTCTATAACCAAGTGTTTTAATCATATAATACCCTATTTTTCTCAAATCTGCAATGTTTTATTTTGTCAAACTGGTAATGACGTCAATTTTGGGAGAAGGGGGGGGTCATTAAGATATGACGATAGGATGATTTAAGGGGGGGGGGGGGTCTAAAATCTGAAAAAATCGATGACGTAATTTATGGACGGCCCCTAATGACAATCAAGTGCGGGTAGTTCGAAAAACTCGTACAGCTAGAAGATGTTGATACAACTCCCAGCCAGTCTACCCGTGACCACGGACGTAATGTCATGTCCCAAACGTCGGGTTAAATATAAAACGTAAGTTTTACGCGATTAAGTCCCGTTTTAATTTAATAATATGAGTTCTTTTTAACATTCAAGTCTGACCAGAAACATATGACTATTGTCTAGAGGGCGCTGTTATTCTGATGTATGCGGTGACAGTTCAGTATAGTATGAAGAACACTAGTTCTAATGAAATCCCGCAAGATGGCGCGTAGTCATATATGTATTTTCTGGTCAGGCTGTACTTGACAGATAGATACAAAATAACGGTTTTAGTGTTTGTCAAAAGCACACATACTATCACGCCTGTATCCCATGAAGGGGTAAGCAGAGCACATGAAACTTCTCAAGTTTCAGTGCCACTCTTGGCAAATAAGGGGCTGAAAGAAAACGAAACTGTGACATTGCAGTGACAGGTTGCCAGCCTCTCGCCTACGCCACAATTTGCCCCATATCCCACAGTCGCCTTCTACGACACCCACGGGAAGAAAGGGGGTGGTAAAATTCTTAACCCGTCACCACACGGGACAAAAGTATGTTGACATAAATTATCATCAAAGTATATGGCACTTCGATTTATTATAGTTCGTGTGAAACTCGGAGGAATGTCATTTTAAGTACAGTACTAACCCCCTTATTCATAAACATTCACTAAACGACCGGGTTTGACGACCGGTCTGGCTCAGTCGGTAGTGACCCTGCCTGCTATGCCGCGGTCCTGGGTTCGAATCCCGGTAAGGGCACTTATTTGTGTGATGACCACAGATATTTGTTCCTGAGTCATGGATGTTTTCTATGTATATAAGTATGTATTTATCTATTTAAGTATGTATATCGTCGCTTAGCAGCCACAGTACAAGCTTTGCTTAGTTTGGGGCTAAGTTGATCTGTGTAAGGTGTCCCCAATATTTATTTATTTATTATTATTATTTCCCGTAGGTGTCGTAGAAGGCGACTATGGGATATGGGTTAAATTGTGGCATAGGCGAGTGGCTGGCAACCTGTCACTGCAATGTCACAGTTTCGTTTTCTTTCAACCCCTTATTTGCCAAGAGTGACACTGAAGATTTAGTGGTTTCACGTGCTCTGCCTACCCCTTTATGGGATACAGGCGTGATTGTATGTATGTATGTATTAATATTACTAAAGTTATCAAGCCGATAAAAATCGTTTGCCCTTTTCTGGCGTATTGGTGTGATAGAAAGGGGAAAACGATTTTTATCGGGAGTAAGTAGGGGGTAAGTAAATAATTCCTTATTTTTCAGCGTCCCTGGCAGGGTCTGCTCACGTCTCGGCTGTGACGAGTCCCGTGGAGCCGCTGGGCGTCATGAGTCCTCCAGCCGTCGCGGAGTGGGGCATACCGCAACCGCAAAAACTCAAGTAAGCGTTTAATATAGTACATTGTGTACAACAAGGGGAGGAAGCTGAATATTACTAACGAGAGTAAGTTAAAGATTACATACATACATACATACAATCACGCCTGTATCCCATAAAGGGGTAGGCAGAGCACATGAAACTATTAATGCTTCAGTGCCTCTCTTGGCAAATAAGGGGTTGAAAGAAAACGAAACTGTGACATTGCAGTGATAAGTTAAAGATTGTAGTTAGTAATCTTCATACTCCCCGAGTTACACACAATGTTTTTCATCACACTCGCAATGTAAAAAATATGTAAATAGATGTAAAAAAGTTAAGTACGGTACAAGAAATTTCGTTATTCCCTTGGGAGAACGATTTTTCTATAACTCACGTTCCGAATGCGTGCAATAGCCCATTTAAAGTGCGGGTGTGATGAAAACACTTTTTTCTCAAACATGCAATGAAATATTGTCTTTACGTTCCTTAAAATGGGCTGGGAAGTATCGCTTTTTTTGGGCGCAACAACTCGAGAGGACTGTAAAGGGATTTCATATTATTTTTTAGGCCTAGGCCTGCAAAGTAACTTTTTTTATTTCATTGTATGTTTGAGAAAAGCACTATACATGCCTCGGCGTGAAAACGGATTCCCGGCCTCGTATCCCTATCCGGCCTCGCTCGCACGCTCGCTCGGCCGTATATACCCACTTGGCCGGAAATCCTCATTTTCCCGGCCTCTGATGTAATGTACTATTCAGCTCACCGCTGGGCGAGTAACTATAAACATCGCCGTGTCTCTTTTATTTGCACGGGAGTGATTATCTTTTGTTCGTTTTTATAGCCGATAGCTCATAGCTTACTAGCTCGCGGTGGGACCAGTGCCATAGGGATAAAAAAAAATTGAGTACTTTTAAAGTGTATACGTCTGAAATCTTTAAAAAAAATTGCTAAAATTCTAAATTTATTTTTGTCCTGCAGGTACACGCAACTTTTCAACGCGACAGACTTGCAGAAAAGCGGTTGGGTGTCCGGAGCGCGTGCGCGCTCTATAATGCTGCAATCCCGACTGCCGCAAGCGGCGCTCGCACAGATATGGGCCTTGGCTGATCTGGACTCCGATGGTCGAC
Source organism: Leguminivora glycinivorella (assembly GCF_023078275.1). Lineage (NCBI taxonomy): Eukaryota > Metazoa > Arthropoda > Insecta > Lepidoptera > Tortricidae > Leguminivora > Leguminivora glycinivorella. The sequence goes on along the minus strand of NC_062995.1, from coordinate 5,876,072 downwards.
TTGGTAAGAAATGCTTTATTTATTTAACATCAAGAACCCGCTTGGCGAGCACTCGTGAAATTTGCTCAGCGGGAGAACCCGCCCAGCGGGTTCAACGCGACAGACTTGCAGAAAAGCTTGGGTGTCCGGGGCGCGCTCTATACTTTTAGGCGTGTGTTTTTTCTAGCAATTTTAAATAAATAAATAAATATTGGGGACACCTTACACAGATCAACTTAGCCCCAAACTAAGCAAAGCTTGTACTATGGGTGCTAAGCGACGATATAGATATACATACTTAAATAGACAAATACATACTTATACCTCTATGCATAGGAAACATCCATGACTCAGGAACAAATATCTGTTGCTCATCACACAAATGCCGTTACCGGGATTCGAACCCAGGACCGTCAGGTCAGACCGGTCGTCATTTATTTATTTTATTTTTGTTTGTCCCTAGGCTGCGAAGAGTTCGTGCTAGCCATGTACTTGTGTGAGAAGGCTACCCAGGGTGAACCGGTGCCCGCTAAGTTGCCGCCAGAACTCATCCCGCCGACATTTAGGTAAGTAGTGCCACCCTGTATACATATACAGGGCCCACTCTGTGCCAGCAAACTGCCCAAGTTTGCTGGCCACCTAGTATATACAGGATGGGAAGTTTGCCGGCCACCCTGTATATTCAATTGCCGCCAAAGCTTATTCCGCCTACGCTCAAGTAAATACTGCCAACCTGTAATCGTAATTAGTTGAAAATAGAAAAAATCCGCCCAAGAGCGTGTCGGGCCACGCTCAGTGTAGGGTTCCGTAGTTTCCCGTATTTTTCTCAAAAACTATTCTACCTATCAAGTTCAAAACAATTTTCCTAGAAAGTCTTTATAAAGTTCTACTGCAGTGAGGTCACGGCTACTAGCCCGTTGCTTCTGGAAAGTTATGTATGAAAATGTTGGCATAATTAATGGAAGATTTTTTTTGGTTGGGATATGTACATTATAGGCCGAAGTTATTTTTTATCAACCCTCCCCATCTCTCCCCCCTCTGCGTCACCCCTCTTCCCCCCCCTGCATTTTGGGCGAAAACTTAACATTCATTAAAGAAAATTGCAGCAAAGGACCAACTTTCGTGACGGATCACGCGAAAACTATAAGTGCTAGAACCAAAGTGTTAATAAATGATTTGTAGTAAATTTATTAAGGATTACTTCGTTCCTACGCGCTTTTTCTGTATCTTCAACGGTTTTGTCAGAAATCGAGAAAAACCGCATTTTCGGCACTTTAAGGGAGGGTAGAGAGGTGACGCAGAGGGGGGAGGAGTGGGGAGGGTTGATGAAAAATAACTTCAGTCTATAACGTACATATTTCAATTAAAAAAAACCTTCCATTAATTATGCCGTAATTTTAGCTAATTTCCCCCTACTATACGTTTTGTGATTTTTTTTTCATATTTTTTGAACTTATGGTTCAAAAGTTAGAGGGGGGACACATTTTTTTTCATTAGTGATTTTGACAATATCATTAAATCATTTTCTAAAACCCCTATTCATTTTTAAATACCTATCCAAAATTATATAATATACGTTAGGATTGGAAGGAAGAAAAATCACTCCCCACTTTACGTGTTTACCCTAATATATTTTTTTTTACTTTTTATTTTTGCACTTTGTCGGCGTGATTAATAATATAGAGGTATATTTTGGTACCAAATTAGCTTTCTAGTGCTAACGGTCACTGAGATTATCCGCGGACGGACAGACGGACAGACATGGCGAAACTATAAGGGTTCCTAGTTGACTACGGAACCCTAAAAAAAGGTAACATAATACCTAATATTATCCTGCTAAACTATCTTTTTGATTTTATTTACAGACGTCAGTCCGTAACCAGTATTACTAGTAACCAGTCTTACGAAGAACGCCGCCGAGAAAATATGGCGCGAGGTCAGGCAGAGTTAGAGCGAAGACGCGAACAGTTGGAGAAAGAAAAGGTAACCATAATTAATAGGTAACCAATGTCACTAGTAACCATTCTTATGAAGAACGTCGCAGGGAAAACATGGCGCGTCGTCAGGCGGAGTTAGAGCGAAGACGCGAACAGTTGGAGAAGGAAAAGGTAACCATAATCAATAGGTAACCAATGTCACTAGTAACCATTCTTATGAAGAAAGTAGCAGGGAAAATATGGCGCGTAGTCAGGCGGAGTTAGAGCGAAGACGCGAGCAGTTGAAGAAAAGGTAACCATAATCAATAGGTAACCAATGTCACTAGTAACCATTCATACAAGGAACGTCGCAGGGAAAATATGGCGCGTGGTCAGGCGGAGTTAGAGCGAAGACGCGAACAGTTGGAGCAAGAAAAGGTAACCATAATCAATAGGTAACCAATGTCACTAGTAACCATTCTTATGAAGAACGTAGCAGGGAAAATATGGCGCGTAGTCAGGCGGAGTTAGAGCGAAGGCGCGAACAGTTGGAGAAAGAAAAGGTAACCATAATCAATAGGTAGCCAATGTCACTAGTAACCATTCTTATGAAGAAAGTAGCAGGGAAAATATGGCGCGTGGTCAGGCGGAGTTAGAGCGAAGACGCGAACAGTTGGAGAAAGAAATGGTAACCATAATCAATAGGTAACCAATGTTACTAGTAACCAGTCTTAACGGAAACATCGTAGAAAACGTGTCGCGAGGTCAGGCGGACTTATAAGGCGTGAACAGTTAGAGAAAAAAAAGGTAACCATAATTAATCGGTCACCAATGTCACCAGTCATACTAGGAACACCGCAGTCAAAATATGGCGCGTAGATAGCGCGAGTTAGAGTGCAGATTTGAGCAGTTGGAGAAGATAAGGTAACTAATGTAACCAGCAACCGGTCTTACGAATAATATTGCAGGGAAAATATAGAGCGAGGATACCTCAAGTTAGAGTGTAGAAACGAGCAGTTGGAAAAATAAGGTAACCATATTAATTAGGTACCTAACCAAATTCACTAGCAATCAGTTTTATGAAGGACGCCAATATTAAAGAAAAGGTACACTTATTGAATGAATCGTAGACAGAATGTTTTATAGTTTTTATTATAATAAAATGACCAAAATTTCATTTGCTTTCGATAAACGTAATTCGCAACGGTGAGGGGGGCAACCCTACTTCTATCTAAAAAATATACCTATTATTAGTGAAATTTCACACTAACGTTTCTTTTTCATGCTTAACAGGAAGCAGAGGTGAGTACTATTAGATAATTTATGTATTGTAGGCAAATATCACGGATTTCCATTTGCTACGATCCTGAAAAACTTCTATAGCTTTTTTTTTATACTACGTCGGTGGCAAACAAGCATACGGCCCGCCTGATGTAAAGCGGTCACCGTAACCTATGGACGCATGCAACTCAAACAGTGTCACATGCGCGTTGCCACCCCATTAGAAACTTGTACATTCCCTTTTGCTGTGCTTCACGCACGCACTTTCATAACGTTGCTCATACATGCTCGTCTCTTTCGAGTACTTTTGACCTGGCCTTTTTGCAATAATTTTTTTTATAAATAGTTTTATTTGGTTCTTTGGTTCGCGAACTAGATTTTACTATGATTTTCGAACTTATTTTCATCAACAGTAAACAAATTTCTAAGCGTAATTTATTTCATTAACCCCCGACGCAAAAACGACGGGGTGTTATAAGTTTGACGTTTCTGTCTGTCTGTGGGTGTGTGTCTGTCTGTGGCATCGTAGCTCCCGAACGGATAAACCTATTTAGATTTATTTATTTTTCATTTGAAAGCTGAATTAGTCGGGAGTGTTTTTTGATGGTGGGAAATCGGTCCACTATGTCGGAACTTTTTCAAAATTTAAACTTTTGTGGTTATTTTATAATCTTTCGTTTTTTAGGCTGAGCGTGAGCGCAAAGAAAGGGAAGAAGCAGAAAAGAAAGAAAAGATAAGACTGGAGGCACAGAAGAAGGAACAGGAGGAACTCATGAGGAAACAGAAGGAGGAACAGGTGCGTCATTTGATAATAAGTTTTTTCTAAAAAAATCATTTTTGGCACAAGGTTTTATCGCCGACTGTACCTTTCTTTCAACAGTCATCTACTGCTCTTCGACACGTTTCTAATAACCCCTTACTCGATGGGGATACGACAGTTCATAACAGAGTTCCTATGACCACCTTTCTGCTCCATCATCAGAGCAGCTCCATGATACCATAATATTGCATTGTCACGTGATTTACATATGTGTGCAAAAGTTCAGCTAAATCGGAAACCGGGAAGTGGGTCAAATTTAGCTTCTACGTTTTGACCCAAACCACAGAATATATAATAGTACAAGTACAGAAGGCCCACTGCTTTGATGTTCAAGAAATGCCGCCTTTTTAAATGCCTACAAAATTCTAACAAAGAAACGAGCCGCACGTGCGCAGCGTCGGACGATAGGGTTGCCTATGGTTTAAATCGAAGTAATACTCAAACAAAATGTTATACTATTATATTCAAGTCTTGGGTACTTTCTAGGTCTATTCTATATACAGTATTTATATATTTTTGTTTATGTCCCAACATCACAAGCCTTACTGAACTTTTCCGTGGGACTTAAGCAATAGTAGATCTGTGTAAAATTGTCCTATTTTATTCATGACGTTTATTTAACTAAGCATTATTAGCCATTCCACACGCGGACGTCGCATATGAACCTTAAAAAATAAATCGCGACATAAAGTAACAATAGAAAATGAGAACGTGCGTTCCGTGAGAACGCGCGTCACCCCTGATTAGGCCGCGAACTCGCGGCCGCCAGCATGTACTTGTAGCGCGGCGATAGAATCGCGGAGTGAGCCGCCCCTGCCCAAACTAACATACGATGATAAATCGCTCGCCCTCTCTTTTATTTATAAGTACACGGCAGCGACTCTTGTTCGTTTTCATCGGCGATAGGTCATCGGTTCTTCGCTTTTGGTGGGGACAGTGTCATTGTCAAGTGAGTGCAATGACTGATACGACGCAGTATTATTATTATTGAATTATTATACAGTCGACAAATATTACAATTTATCACAGGCCCTGCAAAACTGTTTAACAGTTTGACTGCAGGATAAGAGTATCTTATTAAAAATAGTTACAGGAAGTAATATCTAAATAAATTTAAAGTTAGGACTGAACAAGTTACTATGGCAGGCTATTTAATAAATACATTTTTAATTTTCTCTTAAATTTATGCTTGTTTGGTTCGAGACGGATGTCCACAGGTAGACTATTGAGAGTGTATGGTAAACGCTTTTTTAGAGTTCTGTCACCGTAATAGTTGTTCCGAACTCTAGGCACTTCATATTTACCCGTGGACACCGATCTGGTGCCATATGCGTGTGGAGCCCCACACAGGTCGTGCTCCTGACTGTCATGGTTGTTGATGGCTAATAGGTACTTGTGTTTTAAACTGAATGATATTCCGCTTTGTGTGGTAGGGCACAGCACAGCGGATATCGTCTCGCTCGAATCTAGAGCAGAGCCCAACTGGGGTAGTACCTCCGCCTTACAAAAGACCGCAGCCAAATAGCACTAGACCCTACTCATAGTGTTGTGTTCCTGTCGGTGAGTAAGGCTGCCAGAGCTCAACGAGGGTGCGGTGTGCTGATGACGGGAGGACTTACGGAACTAAATTGTTCCGTCTATTGTCCTTTGGGTCGTCGGCAACCCGAACCCTCCTTGGAACTTGTACACTCCTTTTTACTGTGTACTTAACACAGCAAAAGGGAATGTACAAGTTTCTAATGGGGTGGCAACGCGCATGTGACACTGTTTGAGTTGCAGGCGTCCATAGGTTACGGTGACCGCTTTACATCAGGCGGGCCGTATACTTGTTTGCCACCGACGTAGTATTAAAAAAAAAAAAACTAATCGGGAGTATTTTACATATTTTAAATAGTTTTCGGTAGTCGTTTTTACACATGTTTTTAACTTTTGTGGGGACAAGTAGTTTTAAAAAGTATATTAAATATAAATAAATATAAATATTATTATAGGACATTTTTTTTTACACAGATTGACTGAGGCCCACGGTAAGCTCAAGAAGGCTTGTGTTGTGGGTACTCAGACTCCAGACTCTTATAGGATGATTCAAGAGTTTTATTTATTAATTAAATAGCTTTTGCCTGCGGCTTCGCTCGCGTTAGAAAGAGACCAAAAGTAGCCTATGCCACTCTCCGTCCCTTCAACTATCTCCTCTTAAAAAATCACGACAATTTGTCCCTTCGTTTTGCCGTGAAGGACGGACAAACAAACAGACACACACACTTTCCCATTGTATGGATCATTATTCATCAATCATTTTAATCATGACTTCAAAAGTAATCTATTCATACGTGAAATAAATTAATACCTACTTGATACGTGAAAAGTACATTAAATTATTTGTTTATTTTTTATAATATACATACATACATACAATCACGCCTGTATCCCATAAAGGGGTAGGCAGAACACATGAAACTACTAAAGCTTCAGTACCACTCTTGGCAAATAAGGGGTTGAAAGAAAACGAAACTATGACATTGCAGTGACAGGTTGCCAGCCTCTCGTCTACGCCACAATTTAACCCGCAATTTAACACAATTTTTTTTTTTAATTTATTTATAATATACATTTTATTAAATAGTTTTGTTACCATATTTCAATAAATTATAAAAACAAAACATATTGTTTCCTTTTCGTTTCACGTATCAAGTAGGTATTAATTATTCCACGTATGAATAGCTTACTTTTGTAGTAATTTGTACATGATGTAATTGATTAATGAATAATGATTAATTATTACAATAAAATTATTTGAATCATCCTATATGCAGCGTGACGTCCACAGATGTCATATATACCATAGATCAAGCAAACGTATCTACTTAGCGTGTCAAATGAACTCAGTGAAATCCACTGAGTTGTCCGTCTTTACTCGCAGCTTGCAGCTTTCGGGCGTCAATTTTTGTAAGTTGAAGTTAACCAAAACATAAAAAATGCCTCGTTACGTGATATTCAATTGCAACAACACAAAAATTATGAACAATCAAGAGCCTGAGACATATTTAAAATTACAGGCAAGAAACAACTTCAGTACAAAATTTGACACGATCGGCCCCTATACAAATAGATGAACTTGTTTCTTCTATATAAATAAAGTTCTGTGGTGACGTCAAACTGATGTCATCGGCATGAAAGTTACGGGCCCTGCTCATGACATAAGTGGCATGTACTGTCAAATGAAACAATCATTTTTTTGGTTGCAGGAAAAACGCGAGGCTGCAAGAAAGGAGATGGAGAGGCAATGCCAGTTAGAGTGGGAGAAAAAGAGGTAATTTCAAGCACTCATACCTGCCTACAGTATGCCGATATACTTCAAATAATTGTACAACAACAAACACATGAATATCAATAGCAATACCACACCTCGGACACTGGCGATCAAAAATATGAAAGAAGCGCGTTCCTAGCACACATTTTAAGCTCGTGTAGGTGAACGCGGACCATCCTTGTTTGAGTGAGATATGACAGGTCTGTTCGCGTTTTTGACAGGCGGTAACTGTGAGGTAACCGAGAGGGGGTGGGCGGCACTTTTAGCGGGGAGCGGGAGTGGTCATACTGTACGATAATACTCTTTATTATACTGTGGCAATACTAATATCATACTAGCTTTTGCCTGCGGTGGTTTCGACTTCGCTCGAGTTAAATTCAAAAATTGCGGAAACATCCCCCCCCCCACCATTTTTGGGAAGTGGGGGGTTAGAAAGAGACAAAAAGTATCCTATGTCACTCTCCATCCCTTCAACTATCTCCACTTTAAAAATCTCGTCGTTTCGTCGCTCCGTTTTGTCAAGACGAACAAACAAACAAACACACTTTACCATTTATAATATTAGTATGGATGAATAATTATCTACTTTTTCAGAACTCGAGAGCTGGAAGCTCTCCGCACCGAAGAGCAGACTAAAGTCCTGAGCCTCAAAGCCAAGAGCCAGGCTCTATCTGCAGAGCTGAGCACCGTCGCTACCAAGGCCGGCAACTTGGCTAAAGAAATCCGCAGCAGTAGGACGGCCGTGGCCGCTGCCAAATGCACTATCGATGGGATGAGGTAAGAATCCAAGAGCTGGGCTCTATGCGCAGTATTCGTTGCTCAAAGCTGGCCAGAAAGGCTCGAAAGAAGTACTATAGATGTCATGAGGTGAGTTAAGTATCCAAGAGCCTGGCTCTACACACCCTTGCATAGTTAAGATTGACAAAGATAGCACTAGCTCGTGCGTTATAAATTATAGTAAGTGTTTTGTGCGCTTAGTTATCGCCGTATCTTATTGTACTATATGAGGTGTGTCAAGAGTACTGATATGCCAAGAGAAACTTTCCAAAATTCTAAAATTTTAACATAGGAAAACTTCGAAAACTTTCCATACTTTGTATGGGCAATTGTATGGATGGAAACTTTCCATTTCAGAAATTTAAATTCCCCTTATTTGTCGTGAAAGTTTCGAGAATTTTTCAAGAAATTTAAGATTGTTTGGAAAGTTTCCACAACTTGCTCATCACTAGTCAAGAGCCAGCCTCTATCTCTATATTCCCTTGCACATAGTTAACAGTGACAGAGATAGCACTTGTCATAAATCGTATCGTTATAAATTATAGTAAATGCTTTATACACTTAGTTATTTCCGTTATCTTATTGTTCTTTATGAGGCGTGTCAAGAGCCAGGCTCTATCTAAAGAGCTGGGCATGTTATCATCAAAGTTGGTTACTTGGTCAAGAAGATTCGCAGATGGGATGAAGGAAGTCAAGAATCCAGGAGCTAAGCTCTGATCTTAAGGACTTCACTGTGCGTAGCCGAATGGACAAACGCTATCTCTTGCGTATTGACGACCGGTCTGGCGCAGTCGGTAGTGACCCTGCCTGCTACGCCGCGGTCCCGGGTTCAAATCCCGGTATGGGCATTTATTTGTGTGATGAGCACAGATATTTGTTCCTGGGTCATGGATGTTATATGTATATAAGTATTTATATATTATATATGTCACCGTAAAATTGTAAAAACCGTTAGTTTATAATTTCACTAGCGAGATTATGAACTAACAAAATATTGTGAACCGTAACGTACAGTTCACAATTTGACGGATTATTTTTACGTTAGATTATAATCTAACGAAGCGAACCCGTCAAATTGTAAACTGTCATGGCGTCGGAACGAAGCTAGCGCTCTGATTGGTCGGTTTTATAGTAGATCGTTCTGAGTACCCACAACACAAGCCTTCTTGAGCTTACCGTGGGCCTCAGTCAATCTGTGTAAGAATGTCCTATTAACATCTATTTATTTTATTTATTTATTGGATATAGAGTTAGACTAAATTTCTGCGGCGTTTCGCGTCACAGAAATGCCATTTGGCTGCGGGGCCAGGAGGCTTAATTCCTCCATTTTTTTTGCAGGTCTGATCGCGACTCTAGCATGGCTGAAATGCAGCAGCTCAAAGCAAAAGTGAAAGAGCTGAACGCAAAGCAGATTGCTCTTAACAAGGAGAAGGCTGAACTTGATGCCAAGGTATTCATTACTGCTATCAAAGAGGATCGAGTATTATTGGCTTCGTGCGAAGTGCATGGAGGGGGTAAGCAAAGCGATCGCAGTGCTTGCGGTGGTCAAAATCGACACTGATTGTGGTTGTCATCTATCAAAACTCATAAAATATAATACAATGTGTAATGTTTGAAATGGGCCACCAATGTTGTTTTTGTAGTAGATTTATTATTAACATATCTGCAGGTAGTTCTTAGTATTTGATATTCTCATGTGTGGGTACCTGAATAAATCAGTGTTTGACCGAGCATCTTGTCTTTTACCACATGGTGACAGCGGTAAATTAATTTTAAAGTGTAATTGTCGTGATTATTACGTGTTAAACATTAAAATTAGTGAAATTACCGTGGGCCAGTGTGTTAGTGGTGTGTAAAATGGAGCACGCTCGTCCTCCGCCGGAATTAAATGTCGAGGGCTGCGCGGCGGCGCGCGCCGAGGCATGGAAAAAATGGTGGAAACAATTTGAAGTGTTTCTAAAAGCATCTGGTGTGAGCAAGGAGACGAAGGATGTGCAAGCGAGCCTGCTGGTCAACCTCATCGGGTCGGAAGGATATGAAATATTTTCAACGTTCACGTATCAAAAGGGTGAAAGTGCCGAGGACATCGATTGTGTTAAGCGGAAGTTCGACGATCATTTCGGTACAAAGGTCAACATTACGATGGCGCGATTTAAGTTTTTTACACGCGCCCAGAATGCGGGTGAAACTATCAATCAGTATGTTACGGCGCTAAGAGTACTCAGTCAAGTATGCGAGTTTGATACTTTGGAGGACGGGCTGATACGAGATCGAGTGGTCTGTGGTATTTCTAGTAACGTAGTGAGAGATAGGCTACTCAGGGCCGAAGGCCTGACACTCGCTAAAGCGATACAGATATGTGAAGCACACGAAATGTCTACAGAAGAGGGTCGGCAGATTGAGCGGGCGCAGGCTTCGACGTCGTCGGCGATCCAGGTGGACGCGGTCGGGCGCTATCGCGGGGCGCGCGGGCGCCGCGGGCGCGGCCGGCGCGGCGGGCGCGGCGGCGGCCGGCCGGGCGCGGGCGCGGGCGCGCGCGGCCAGCGATGCCAGCGCTGCGGAGGCTCGTTCTGCGACCAGGCGGCTAATTGTCCGGCGGCAAATGTGTTGTGCTATGTGTGTGATGCGCGCGGACATTACGCTAGAGTTTGCCCTAAGCGGGCTAAAAGTGATCGTGTGGACTACGTGTCGGTCGCTGAGGATGACTACGACGAAACATCGGAGGATGATGACCTTTATGTGAACGTGTTATATGTTCGTTCCTTGAAAGATAAGTTGGAATTGAATGATAAAGACGACGTTTCGGAATGGATTGAACCGCTATATTTCAATGGTAAGCCGATCAATTTTAAATTAGATTGCGGGGCCGTATTAAATGTAATAAGTGAATTTGATTATATAGCTATGGGTTTGAAAATTGAGGATTTGGGTCCATACCGTAAGCGAGTCTTTTCATTCACGAATACTAGGGTGCCTATAATCGGGGAGTGTGAATTGTGTTTTGATTTGAGGCAAAGTAAATATAAAATAAAATTTGTTGTCACATCCTTGCACGTTCAGAATATTTTAGGCTTAAAAAGTTGTGTCAAATTAGGACTAATTAAACGCATAGATACTGTAGATGTTTTGAACGTGAATGGGTATGAGGACCTGTTTAAAGGATTAGGGAAATTACCGGGAACCCATGAAATAATAGTGGATCCGAATGTACCACCGGTAATTTGCCCTGTACGTAGAATACCATTAGGTATGAAAGATAAATTGCGTGTTGAAATAACTAGAATGGAAAAATTAGGTGTTGTACGAAAAGTAAGTCATCCTACACCATGGGTCAATGCTATAGTGGTGGCGGCAAAGAAAAACGGGGATATCCGGGTATGCTTGGACCCGTTGCACTTGAACAGGGCGGTGCGGCGCGCACACTTTGCGCTGCCGACGGTGAGCGAGCTGGCAGCCCGCTTGCATGGCGCGCGCTACTTTAGCGTGCTTGATGCGCGTTGCGGGTTCTGGATGCTCAAGCTTAGCGACGCCAGTGCTGACCTTTGCACGTTCAATACGCCATTTGGTAGGTACCAATTTTTAAGGCTCCCCTATGGAATCAGCTGTGCACCAGAGATGTTCCACGCGCAGGTAAGACAACATTTAGACGACTTGGAAGGAACGGACTCGTTTATTGATGACATAATAGTCTGGGGATCAACTAAAGAAGAGCATGATCGCAGGCTACAAAAATTGTTACAGAGGGCAAAGGACATTGGTATTCGATTTAATAAGGATAAATGTAAATTCGCGGTTACTGAAATAAAATATTTAGGACATGTGTTTGACAGACGGGGAATGAGACCGGATGAAGAGAAGATAAAAGCTATAGTGGACATGCCTGATCCGCATGACAGAAAAGCATTAGAACGATTTTTAGGTATGGTGAACTATCTTTCTAAGTTTATACCTAACTACTCGGAATCTGTAAAAATATTGAGAGACTTATTAAAAAAAGATGTAACTTGGACTTGGAATGAACAGCACTCGAAAGCGGTCAAATTACTAAAACAAAAAATTTCGGAAGCTCCTGTTCTAGCACTGTACAGCGAACGCGAGCCCCTCCTGGTTTCAGTAGACGCTAGTGCCGTGGCGCTGGGGGCTGTGGTCCTGCAAAATGGACGCCCGGTGGAGTTCGCATCTCGCACACTCACCGACACGCAGACGCGATACGCCCAAATTGAGAAGGAGATGCTGGCGATCGTATTTGCATGTGAACGGTTCCATCAGTATATATTTGGGAGGCAGGATGTGACCATCCAAACTGATCACAAACCGCTCGAGGCGATTTTCAAGAAGCCTTTATCGGCAGTACCAGCGCGGCTTCAACGTATGAGACTACGTTTGCAAAACTACAGTTTCCAGGTAATGTATACTCCAGGCAAATATATGTATATAGCAGATACACTCTCGCGGGCAGCATTATCTGAACTGATGCATGAGCGGATGGCCGAGGAGATGGAGGCGCAGGTATGTTTTGTCTTAAACCACGTACAGTTCAGTGACAAAAAAATGAACATGTTAAGGGAGCATATAGCAAGAGACAGCGTAAGTAAGAAACTGATACAGTACATTAGGAGCGGATGGCCTAAAAATAAATATGACGTGGATAATGACCTGCGAATTTTTTGGCCATATAGAGAGTGTATGCAATACGAGGGAGGTATACTTATAAAAAATGATAAGGTTTACATTCCAGACTCTTTGCGGCAAGAAATGGTTAACCGCATACACGAGGGACATTTAGGTATCGACCGCTGCAAGCGACGTGCGCGTGACGTCATGTTCTGGCCGGGCATGTCGCGCGCCGTCGAGGACGCGGTGCGCGCGTGCGCGTCGTGCGCGCTGCTGGCCCCGCGGCCGCCGCCGGAACGCTACCTACCACACGATATACCCAACGAACCGTGGTATAAATTAGGTTCTGATATTTTTGAGCTTAATAAAAAGTACTATTTGATAATAGTCGATTATTTCTCGAATTATATAGAGGTAAACCAGTTAAAGTCAATAAATAGTAATTGTGTAATCGCGGCTATGACAGAACAATTCGCAAGACACGGCAGTCCTATAGAATTGATAACGGACAATGGGCCGGCGTACGCGTCGAGAGAATTTAGGAAATTTGTTGAAATGTGGGATATAAAGCACACCACGTCGTCTCCTATGTACTCGCAGTCGAATGGCAAAAGCGAACGGGCAATACGTACAGTTAAAAAAATTATACAAAAATGTATATTATCGGGTCAAGACTATCATGTAGGCCTGTTAAATTTTAGAACTACACCTAGGGATGGGATAGATTCACCATCTAAAATTTTAATGGGGAGAAAAGTTCGCACACGTTTGCCAATGTACCAAAAGGATTCATCGAAAACAAAATATTCGCAAACTCATCAGGCGGTTTTAAATAAACAATTAAAACAGAAAAATCAATACGATCAATCAGCTCGAGATCTCCCTCCATTACAAAATGAAGATGTTGTAGTGGTAGCCGACGGTCAAAAACGTGAGTTTATGAAAGTGGTAAGTAAGGCTCCAGAGCCCAGATCTTATATATTACGTGATCGTCTTGGGCGCGAATACCGGCGTAATCGTCGCCACATCATTCACCGACAGAAACCTCGCACTCCCACCGACAACGTGCAAGGCGTTGTTGGCGGTGACGTGCCCCAGCCGAGCACGAGCACCCGCGACACGACAGCTGACGCGGTCCTCGCTCCGGCAACGGCGCCGGCGCAGGGTGCGTCCGAAGTAGCTGCAGCTCCACAACCGGCACAGCTCTCAGTAAGTATCCCGTCCGATGCATGCAGTACTAAGCATACTGGGGTGGCCCCTGGCCCTACAACTAGAAGCAAGGCTCGGAAACTACTGTCTGCAATGCCAGAAATTGATTAAATACATTGATATACCTACTTAGTATAAAAACTAAAAAAAAAAAAAAGATGTCATTTTCACTGTAAACAGTTTAAAATTAAACTTTTCTATTTATTAGTTTTAGGTACGTATTTTTAAGTGTTGTTGTTTACTACACTACTAACAGCTGAGATGAGATGTCTCACAATTTAATTTAGTATTAATTAAGTCTTATCATAACATCTTAAGCCGTGTGTATAGGTCATTAAAATACTACAATCATGTAGCTGTACAATACATAAGTCCTTATGATATTAACATTAAATTATCCACCTGGGAGAACTGATAACAAGATTCCAAAGCTAATATTAATACCGTTTATGCATAGCCATAAGGGCCATTATCGCTTATTTTGTATTTCCTGACCTACTTTGAACGTATGTAAAAAAAAAAGTAGTTATAAATAGCAATAAGTTTTTACGTCAATGAGTTGACCCTTCACTGCAAATGATACTCAACTGTATTGGTCGCTATTAAAGTTCAAATTTCAACAAATATAATATTCATATCATGTTGCTTGTGCAAGGAAGGGTCAAACGTTAAGTAAAATGTATTTTTGTAAAAAAAAAAAAAAAAAAAGAATAAATGTAGTAAGTATTGGTTAAGTGAATAAGTAAAATTTTAGATCCATAAAGTTGTGTACTGGTATAGGCACTTATGTTTATCTTTTCTTTCAAACAAAACATTGCTACGAGGGGAAAGATGTAGTAGATTTATTATTAACATATCTGCAGGTAGTTCTTAGTATTTGATATTCTCATGTGTGGGTACCTGAATAAATCAGTGTTTGACCGAGCATCTTGTCTTTTACCACAGTTTTGTTGTTAATTGTAAAAATAATGGCATAAATAGTCGTTGCACGTTCTATGCGTTTCTTAGAGCACACTGGAAATTGGATCAAAGAACTAAATGGATAGCTACCGTGAAAACGAAGAGTCTAATTCTCACCGTTATTTAGCTAATATTACAATAGTATTAATCAATATTCTGTTTTCAATTTCTTCTGCTTGTAATATAAGTTGTAAACTGTTCTTAAGTTTTTGGCAGACGAGACACTATTGACACCTAGTATCGAGTAGTGGTACTGATAATTCACGCTATTTGACGCGTGATTGTCCCTAGATGTCACTATAACTATGCCTATACAAATAACTCGCGTTTACTGATGTATGGAATTCCAACTCTTCCCTTACTTATTCCTCTATGATAGATATTCATGGGTTCCCTCTATGTGGCATAACTTTATTTGTCCGAAACGCTTTTGTCATAACAGATTTGGCATAATCGATTTTTGCCGAATGTTAATGTAGCATAAACATTGTTTGGTATAATTCACGATATTTCGAATATTATTTTGTCCGAAAATATATTGGCCTACTATTATTGAGGCAGAGTGTCATTAGGAAGAAATTGGATGAGCATAAATATTTTTGGCATACATCCCATTATCCGAAACTTATTTCGCATACATTTTTCGTTAAGCAGAAATGCGCTTTTAGGAAAAAATGGTTACACTAGGTTAGAATTGCGAACTCTACAGATACTCACTACTCCAGAAAAGTGGGTTAGGTTAGGTTAGAGCTGCGACTATTACAGAAAAGCACCGCTAGGGAAAAGTGGGTTAGGTTAGGTTAAAACTGCGACCACAACAAACACGCACCGCTAGGGAAAAATTGGTTAGGTTAGGTTTAGAACTGCGACCTCAACAGAAAAGCACCGCTAGGGAAAAATGGGTTAGGTTAGGTTAGAACTGCGACCACAACAGAAAAGCACCACTAGGGAAAAGTGGGTTAGGTTAGGTTAGAACTGCGACCACAACAGAAAATTACCGCTAGGAAAAAGTGGGTTAGGTTAGGTTACAACTGCGACCACAACAAAAACGCACTGCTAGGTAAAAGTGAAACAAAAATAAAACAATAACGTTTATAATTTTAAACGTTTATTTTTTAATTAGATCGTTATTGCTCCAATAATGTTGTAATACTGGTAGTAACCATTTTTTTAATTATATACAAAAGAATGTATAATTCGACCTATACTGATGTTATGCCAAAATAAATTCGGCAAAACATTAAATCGGAACACTAAGTTTATGCACATAAAATTTATGCGTAAAAATGATTCGGAGCACCAAATTTATGTACAAAGAATATTCGGACAAATCACAATCTGCCTAAACAGATTATGCTAAACTTGACTATGCCATAGCAGTTTATGCACAAAGCCAATTATGACTAAATAGATTATGCACAATAGAATTATTCATAAAAAAATTATGCCACAACAGGGTGAACCAGATATTCATAACTTAAGTCGCTTATACACTACTTCAAAGTAAATTTGTGAGTGTGCACGGGAAAACGTCCCACTTTGTCGATTGCTATAAAGCCGCTTTGTCAATTTATTCATATAAAGATACCAGTAAATCCCGCCTTAATGGTAACCGACAAAGTGGGACATTTTACTAAACACGCTCACATTTTATGAGCATAAGAAGTGAACAAGTGGTTTTGTTTCCAGGCAAAGGCTTCAGAGGGCGCTGGTGAGGACGGGAAACTTAGCATGATGGAGGTCACACTCAAACAGCTTCGAGATAAGGTATGTGTATAAAAATCTGTAAATAAGATTACCTTACCTAGATCTACCTAACAACAAACTAAACATAGCTGGTACTACGGTATAATACATCCATACTAATATTATAAATGGGAAAGTGTGTGTGCCTGTTTGCTTGTCCGTCTTTCACGGCAAAACGGAGCTACGAATCGACGTGATTTTTTAAGTGGAGATAGTTGAAGCGATGGAAAGTGACATAGGCTACTTTTTGTCTCTTTCTAATGTAAGAAAAGCCGCGGGCGAAAGCTAGTACTAACATACAAAAAACTGCCACTACTAAAGAACAAATGTCTATTGAGCTTTGTTTAACATACATATATAAGTATACACATTCATAACCAGACAAATAACCTAACCACGAAATTAAAATTTCGAAATAAAAACCCCTATGTAATGGACAGATTTTCATGAAACATGGCTAAGAACACTCCCGACTACTGATGTGCCGACGGAAACTTTCCAAATTTCTGAAATTTTCACATAGGAAAACTTCGGAAACTTTCCATTCTTTGTATGGACAATTGTATGGATGGAAATTTTCCATTTCATAAATTTAAATTCCCTTTATTTTTCGTGAAACTTTCGTGAGTTTTTAATGAAATTTAAGATTTTTTTGGAAATTTTCCGCAACTTGCACATCACTACTCCCGACTAACTTAGCTTTCAGACAAAAAATAACTAAATCTAAACCGGTCCATCCGTTTGGGAGCTACGATGCCACAGACACAGACAGACATGTCAAACTTATAACACCCCGTCGTTTTTGCGTCGGGGGTTAAAAATGTCGCACTACGTCCAAAACCGGTCGTAATTATAATTATAACCGCCCAATAGTATAGGGAGAACCCGCCCAGCGGGTATTTTGGCATCTGAGCAAAGTTCACGAGTGCCCGCCAGACGGGTTCTTCGTTGCGAAAGTGTATAACCCTCTTAACTTTTCATCCAGGTCGAAGCAGCGAAAGCGATCGTCGAAAGCAAGAAAACCGACCTTGACACCAACCAGACCCAACTGTCAGAGTTGACAGCGAGAGTGTCAGAGCTCGGTGACAAATGTCAGAAAGTCTGGCAGCTGTATGAGGAGAAACGGCAGGAATACTTGGAGAGGAAGACCACAGCGCCCGCTGAGAGCGCCTGGGGAACTACTGGTGAGACTCTTAGGTGTTCATGGTTGCCTGGTACTTTTCTAGCTAGCAATTTCTCGCAAAATCACTTTTTTTTATAAAAACATCGTTGTTTTGGTTTTTAAAACGCGTTAGTAGCATAATACAGCAAGTTTTCGCGAGTTCTCTTAAGTACTTGACAAGACACAACTGTTGGTGTCAGCGAGATTGACAGAGCTTGGTGACAAGCGTCAGAAAGTCTGGCAGCTGTATGAGGAGAAACGGCAGGAATACTTGAAGAGGAAGACCACAGCGCCCGCTGAGAGCGCCTGGGGAACTACTGGTGAGACTCTTAGGTGTTCATGGTTGCCTGGTACTTTTTTAGCTAGCAATTTCTCGCAAAATCTTTTTTTATAAAAACATCGTTGTTTTGGTTTTTAAAACGCGTTAGTAGCATAATACGGCAAGTTTTCGCGAGTTCTCTTAAGTACTTGACAAGACACAACTGTTGGTGTCAGCGAGATTGACAGAGCTTGGTGACAAGCGTCAGAAAGTCTGGCAACTGTACGAGGAGAAACGGCAGGAATACTTGGAGAGGAAGACCACAGCGCCCGCTGAGAGCGCCTGGGGAACTACTGGTGAGACTCTTCGGTGTTCATGGTTGCCTGGTACTTTGCTAGCTCGAAATTTCTCGCAATATCACTTTTTTTATAAAAACATCGTTGTTTTGGTTTTTAAAACGCTTTAATAGCATAATACAGCAAGTTTTCGCAATTTCTCTTAAATACTTGACAAGACACAACTGTGTCAGCGCTCGCTGACAAGTGTCAGAAAGTCTGGCAACTGTACGAGGAGAAACGGCAGGAATACTTGGAGAGGAAGACCACAGCGCCCGCTGAGAGCGCCTGGGGAACTACTGGTGAGACTCTTAGGTGTTCATGGTTGCCTGGTACTTTTCTAGCTAGCAATTTCTCGCAAAATCACTTTTTTTTATAAAAACATCGTTGTTTTGGTTTTTAAAACGCGTTAGTAGCATAATACAGCAAGTTTTAGCAATTTCTCTTGAATACTTGACAAACACAACTGTCAGTGTCATTGAGATTGACAGAGCTCAGTGACAAGTGTGAAGTGTCAGAAAGTCTGGCAATTGTATGAGGAGAAACGGCAAGAATACTTGGAGAGGAAGACCACAGCGCCCGCTGAGAGCGCCTGGGGAACTACTGGTGAGACTCTTAGGTGTTCATGGTTGCCTGGTACTTTTTAGCCCACAATTTCTCGCAATATCACTTTTTTTATAAAAATCGTTGTTTTTGGTTTTTTAAGTCGCTTATTAGCATCACACTGCAAGGACGCCAATTATCTTGAATACTTGACACAAGTATCGGTGTCAGTGAAATTGACAGAGTTCGGAGACAAGTGTCAGAAAGTCTTGACAGCTGTATGAGGAGAAACGACAAGAATACTTGCCTTATACCAAGTGCGGATCCAGCTTCGTGCCCAGGGGGGGGGGGTCACGAGGTAAAGCCCCCCCCCCCCTGGATCCGCGCATGCCTTATAGTAAAGAAATGGCCGACGAGCCGAACTAGGTAATATGCAGATATTAAACTTCGATACGAACTCTATATTACCCCAAAGTTTCATCCTTGAGAAAATTAGGAAGGTCTTCGTCGTCCTGTGGGCACATTTCGGACACTGGCGATCAAATATATGAAAGAGGCGCGTTCCTAGCACACATTCTAAGCTCGTGTAGGTGAACGCGTACCATGCTTGTATGAGTGAGATATGACAGGTCGACTGTTCGCGTTTTTGACAGGCGGTAACCGAGAGGGGGTGGGCGGCGCTTTCAGAGGGGAGAGGGAGTGGCCTTACTGTACGATAATACTCTTTATTATACTGTGGGTTTAGTTTCCACATTATAATCGTTCCTATTTGTTTGCAGACGCGGACTGGGGCACTTCGGACGATGCGTGGGGTGAGCCAGCCGCAGAGACCGCTTGGGGCGATGCGCCCGCCGCTACAGGTAATTATGAAATGAAATGAAATATTGATTTCCAAGTAGGCATATTACAATGCGCATATGAACGTCAAATAAAGCTACGCCGGCTCTAACCCTACGCCTCAGCCTCGAGAAGATTTCAGTGCCCCCTCAGTTCCACTATGGGACCGGCAATAAACTCGGCGGGCCACTTCTTTTCAAAACATTACATCTTATAATTAACATGCAAAAGTATTCATCAAAAAATATTAACAGACTAGGTACTCTATGGAAAGTAATTGCGATAAATTATACAAATTTATTATGATTAATAAGAGATGTTGGAGATTTATAGAGTCCCTAAGTGTCAAAGTACATCTAAAAAACCGGCCAAGAGCGTGTCGGGCCACGCTCAGTGCAGGGTTCCGTAGTTTTCCGTATTTTTCTCAAAAACTAAAGAACCTATCAAGTTCAAAACAATTTTCCTAGAAAGTATTTATAAAGTTCTACTTTTGTGATTTTTTTCATATTTTTTAAACATATGGTTCAAAAGTTAGAGTGGGGGGACGCACTTTTTTTTCCTTTAGGAGCGATTATATCCGAAAATATTAATATTATCAAAAAACGATCTTAGTAAACCCTTATTCATTTTTTAATACCTATCCAACAATATATCACACGTTGGGGTTGGAATGAAAAAAAATATCAGCCCCCACTTTGCATGTAGGGGGGGTACCCTAATAAAACATTTTTTTCCATTTTTTATTTTTGTACTTTGTTGGCGTGATTGATATACATGTTGGTACCAAATTTCAGCTTTCTAGTGCTAACGGTTACTGAGATTATCCGCGGACGGACGGACGGACGGACGGACGGACGGACGGACAGACAGACATGGCGAAACTATAAGGGTTACTAGTTGACTACGGAACCCTAAAAATATACGTGATTTACGCGTGGATGACGCTAGATGTTAGTACAAATAACTTGAATTTACTGACGTATGGAGTTAAAACTCTTCCCTTACGTATTCCTCTATGGTTTAAATGTTAGAAATGATTTGTCAACAGCTACGGAGACTGTGTCATCGACCATCACTTCATCGTCATCATCGGCCCCTCGCTGGCGCTGCGTGTACGAGTTCACGGCTCGCACGGTTGACGAGCTCAGTCTACAGTGCGGAGATCTGGTACGTAATCAGTACAAGAGACAATGTACACTTGTACAGTCAACCAATTGGAACCCTAGGCCACTGTAGAACTTTGTCATAGTGACTTTATAAATCAGATTGTAAGAAATCTCTTACTGCTTGTCATTTTGACATGGTTGTATCTAAACTTTTCTGGTCTTACGTAAAGTCGATATTCTCTAAAAATAGACCACCTCAAACAATGCACTATAAAGGCATTACTAGTTCTGACGGCGAGCAAATATGTAACTTCTTTAATTTGCATTTCCAATCTGTTTTTGAGCATCCCAGTAACGTAGACTTGGATGAAATAACAAATAGCCCAGTGTCGGATTGCGTTATCGATTTCAGTACAATAGATATTAATTACAATATAGTCTTACAATATTTAAAAACTGTTAATGTCCATAAAGGTGCTGGGCCCGATGGCATTCATCCGCTTCTTATAAAGTCGTGTTGTTTTACTCTTGCTACTCCCGTCACTATAATAATAATTAATAATAATAATTAAGCCTTTTATTTCCAATAGATCACATTAAATGACGATTACATTCCATGCATATTATAAATTATTTGATTAAGATTATTTATATTATTTAAATATCCTTAACTAACATTACATTAACTAACATTACATTAATTAACAATTAGATAATAGAACCTGTGTATTTGTATAATGGAATTATATCATTCATTGCGTTTCTTTTCTATTTTAATGTATTTATTTATAATATATTTATATGTAATTAATTAGTTATTTATTTATACATGCGTTACGATTATTGTTTTATCTTCAAATATTACTAAATTTATATAATAAAATTATTTTCTTATATCTACTGGACTGTCCATTTTCGGACATAGGCCTCCTCCCTCCTGTGCCACTCGTCCCTGTCGGCGGCCACTCTCGTCCAGGTGATGCCCGCCTCGGCGACGATGTCGTCTCGCCAGCGCCCCCGCGGGCGGTGCGCGTGCCGTGTGAAGCCGCGCGGGTACCAGTGCAGAATTTTCTCGCTCCAGCGCCCGTCACTCGTGCGAGCCGTGTGTCCAGCCCATCGCCATTTTAATCTGCAAGCCATTTCCGCTGCGTCTATTATCTTAGTGCGGCGTCGGATATCTGTGCTGCGTACTCTATCAATTAACTTGAGATTTAGCATACTTCTTTCGGCTGATCTTTGAAACACTATGAGTTTGTGCACTAGCTCTTTAGTTATAGGCCATGTTTGGCATCCATATAGTAAGGTAGGCGTCACTACGGAATCCATAACTTTTTTCTTTAAGGTTATGTCCAATTTAGATTTAAAAATGTGTTTGTACGACCAGTACGCCTGCCAGGCTTTTTTAATACGTCTCTCGACTTCTTGGATTGGATCGCGATCTTTGGCATTTATGTTTTGTCCCAGGTACAAGTATTCCTTGACATATTCTATATGCTTGGATGATAATATTGTTGTAGGTTTATCGTCTCTGTTACTCATAAGACATGTCTTTTCCGGGTTCATTTCCAAACCACATTTTATACTTTCATGTTGTAGAGTTTTCAGCATGTATAGTATCTCGTCGTGGTTCTCTGCCATCAAGACAATATCGTCTGCGAAACGTAGGTGATTAAGTCGTTCGCCATTTACAGGAATACCACAGTTTTGCCAGTCTAGTCTTCGGAATATGGACTCTAGGAGAGCCGTAAATAGGTTCGGTGAGACCGGATCTCCTTGTCTCACGCCTCGTTTAATTTCGAAGTACTCTCCTTTCTTTTCTAGTTTAATCAGAGATTTTCCCTTGCTGTATATTTCTGACAGAATGTTTATATATTTAATGTCGATACCTTGTTCTTCAAGAGCGATCCATAGCTGTTCATGCGAGATAGTGTCAAAAGCTTTCGTGTAGTCCACGAAAGCTATGTAGAGTCGCTTGTTGTATTCGCTATACTTCTCTATTATTTGTTGTAGAGTAAAAATGTGGTCAATTGTCGAGAAGTTGCGTCTAAAGCCCGCTTGTTCAACAGGTTGTTCGAAATCTAGAGTTTTCCGTATTCGGTTTAATATTACGGTGGTAAATAGCTTGTAAGTTGATTGGAGCAGACTTATAGGCCGGTAATTGCTAACTTGACACGGATCTCCTTTTTTAAATATTAAAGTAATAGTCGACGTTTCCCATTCTTCAGGTATTTTTTCTTGTTTAATTATTTCGTTGAATAGAGCAGTCAGGTGAGGGGTTAAGGGCTCTCCTATTGCCTTTAGTATGTCGTTGGTTATGTTATCTTCGCCAGGACTTTTCATATTTTTTAATGCGTTTATAGCATTAGATATTTCGCTTTCTAATAGCGGCGCTATATTTGACGATGTTCTTTGTGTGTCTCTAAGAGTAGAGTCTTTGTTTTCAGAGTAAAGAGTCTTGTAAAATGTAGTTGCTATTTTAATTATGCTATTACGGTTTGTCTGTTTTTGTCCTGTGTCATCGTTAAGTGAGGGGATCCACAGTTTATGGTCATTTAAGCGTCTGCTTCCTCGTTTAGCGGATCCTCTTTTTGAAAGTTCCTCCTCTATAATTTTCATTCGATGGCAAAGTCTGTTTTGTTTCAGTTTATTGCGGATTTTTGAGTATAACTGCTTAAGCTTCTTTTTTTCTTGTGCCGATTTTGATTTTTGATTTTTTAATGTTGTTCTCTCATTTATTAGTATTTGTATTTTTTCTGTAATAATAGAGTTCATATACTTTGGAGCAGTTTCTTGTGGTAGTTTTAGAGTGCAGTTTTTAATCATATTTTTAATTTTTGTGTAACTTTCCTGGATATCGGCGTATGAAAGTGATTCGGGGCATTCTAGTTGAAATATGTTTTTTAAGGACTCTCTTTCTAGTGGATTATATTCCTTCATTTTACCTTTATACGCTATTCTAGATTTTTTATCCGATTTCAATAAATAACATGTTGCTCTAAGTAATCTATGATCCGTCGGGTGAGTGGTATTTATAACTTCTATATTTTGTATAGTTTTCATATTATTTTTTCGAGCTATAATGAAGTCGATCTCGTTATGAGTTTTTCCGTCAGGCGACTTCCATGTCCAACGAAGTTTTGGATTTTTTTTTAAAATGAGTGTTCATTATGTATAATTCATGCTCTAGGCAGAAGTCCACTAGGGTTTTACCGCGACAGTTCCTGGTACCGTATCCCCATGGCCCTGAAATAGCGCTCTCCTCAGGGGTGGGCATTCCAATCTTCGCATTAAAATCTCCCATGATGAGCATGTTTGCGTAAGTATCTGTCATTGCGTGGCGAATGTCGTTATAAAATGTCTCTAGATGGTCTTCGGGAGCTTTTTTTGTAGGGGCGTATACTTGAATAATGCTGAGTTGGGTGTTTCTTATCACGAGGTCTAATCTTGCTACTCTGTCGGATATGGGTTTAAAATCAACGATGTATTGTTTCATATCGTTTTTTATCATAAATCCCACACCGTTCCTACCGCTTTTTCGCCCTGTATATAGTAGCATATAGTCTCTATGTTCCTGCAAATTCGTCCCTTTCATTCTTATTTCTGAGAGTCCTAGTATGTGCCAATTTATACTTTTTAAAGCGTGCTCGAGTTCTTCCTGGCGGCCTGTTCCTAGTAGAGATCTCACGTTCAGTGTTGCGATGTAAAGTTTTTCAGTTTTGTGATTTTTATTCAATTCATTTATTTTTGGAGTGGAGGGTGATGGTCTGACGCTCCCGCGGTGACCAGCCGTATTGGGAGGTTGGATAGAGTTTTCTATATTATTGTGCTTGGTTGTTTTTTGTGGGGAGGGGGCCTCTTTATGTCATGCCATCATACTGCCATCCGACGCTTCGCTCGTACTTTCAGAAGGTTTCATGTATTCCGTTATGAGATTGTTGACCTTGTGTTTTTTCGTCGTCTTGACTGGCTCCCTTGTTTCAGTGCTGTCGTCACGTAATTGCTGCGGAGATGATGACGGTGCTCTTTTGTTACTGGTTTTTTTCTTACTATTTGTTATTATAAGCTTGTCGTAGCGAATAAAAGCCTCATTTCCTTTTTCTTTTTCAATCTTTTGTTGCGATTTTAATTCTTCCCTGATTTTTAATATTTTTGCCGGATATTCATGTTTAATATATACGCCCGACCCTTCTAACATTTGTTTATTCTTTAAAATTTTTATTTTTGTGCCTAGGGTTGTGAAGGTAACGGATACTGGTCTAGTTTTGTTCCCTTTAATACCGATTCTTCTAATAGACTCTATTTGTGACGCAGATATATCTAATTTCATTTTTTCTCTCATAATTTTGCAAACTTTTTCTTCCAATTCCAGATATGATTTTTCACCTTCCTTTATGCCGAAAAATACCAGGTTTTTTTGTACTGATTTCTTCTCGATTTCGTTTATTCTCTTTTCTTGTTCTTCTGTTATGGTGTGCAGAGAGTTCACTTCTCCGCGTAAACTATTGTATTTTTCATCCATAATTTTGATGATATTGGCCGTAATTTTTTCTTCGGATTTGGCTATGGAATTTTCTATGTTTGCAAATTTTTCGTGCATCTCAGCTCTCATATCTGTTAACAGTTTTTCTAGTCCACTCATTTTGCTTTGACTTTGATATCTGCGCCCTCTATTGAGATAATTGAAGACTAATTTGTTATTGATCAGCGATCGAACAGGTAGAAAGTTCCTTATACTTTACTTTGGTGGTTCTTGTAATTGTTCCTACACTAATCGCTAGATGGCGCTGTTATCAATAATGTCGTTAGATTTATATTATAAATGCAGTTTTAAGTCATTTATTGGATTTCACTTATTTAAATCACTTTGATAATTGTCACGAACCAATATTATTTAAATTTTTCTTCTTAATTGTCACTTTTGCACATATAGTCAATCACTTTTTATGTAGGGTGGGTACGTAGGTGATCGTTAGTTCCGGACGGATTTTTGTAGTTTTCACCTTTTATTGTCAATAGTTTAGTGATGTCTTATTATTCATACGATTTATAGTCACTTTATTGTTCACACTTTTGCTTTATTAACACTTTTTTCTCTTGGTAAACATTTTTAATCACTTAAAAACACAGAGCGCAATGTAAACAAGGGCACAGTGGCGCCAGTCACTATACTATACACTAAGTCAGTTATAGAAGGCATAATGCCAAATATATGGAAACGAGCTTGGGTCACCCCTATTCCAAAGGGTTCCGTTAGTAGTGATGTTGTTAATTATCGCCCAATTTCTAAATTATGCATTATTGGTAAGTTGCTCGAAAAAATCGTTACTGATCAATTATTTGGCGTTGTACGACGCGTTATTATTCCAAATCAGCATGGTTTTTATAGGGGTCGATCTGTTGACAGTAACTTGCTAACCTTCACTGACGAAATTTTTACTGCAATGGACGATGGTCATAGCATAGATGCAATTTATACCGATTTCTCTAAAGCGTTCGATCTGTTTTTTATCTAAAGACGTGATATAATGTCACCCAGGTACTAATATGTTATGCATGCTAATCTATAAGTAAGTTAATTCTCATAATATTGTCTTCGGTCGCCATTATACGCGATTTAATCCGTTTCCATAGTTTTATTTCATAAGTTAATTCTCATTTAAGTGAAGTTGTATATATCTTCTTTGAGAAATAAAGTTCTTAACCCTTAATTTGGCAGACATAGAGACATTAAAAATGTCGTATTTTTTTGTTGAATACTATTTTTGTGGGTCATAAGATGCCCCGAAAAAATAATGAAAAAAATCTTAATCTTTCAGTTTTTCAGGAAAATTATGTTCGGTGTGGCGAACACTGCCAGCTAATCAAGAATAAAAAGTGCCAAATAATTTGCTATATAATTTGTAAGAAACATACAAATTTATTCGTAGAAAATAAACATAAATGTATTGTTTACACTTTGTGTGCCCTTTGATTACCTTGTGACCCCGAAACTAGACCTCCTTTGTAATGTTGACACCGAATATCCTGGTACTCTTGGAGACGGTAAGGGGAATGTCCTGGAATCTAGTCGCTATGTTATTTCAAATGGGGTTTTAAATGCGGAAAATGTGCAAAACTTCTTACTGGGGTTCAACTCGACGAGATTATGTTTACTCCACTCGGATACCTGCTTAAGAGAAGCATCCATTTGAGACACAAGTTGCATTCTGCATTCCAAAACCTGCTCACGATAGGCATTTGCACGACCTGTGTGCTGGCTATCACCTGTGCTGTCATCCGCATAGCAATAGATATTGCTAGTTACTAGCATATCATTGATATGAAGGATGAACAGGGTCGGTGATAGGATAGATCTTTGGGGTACACCTCTGTTAATGGGCTGGATTTCTAAGCATTGATCGTCGATGAAAACAGAAATGCTTCGCCCAGGTAGAAAGCTGGCGACCCACATGGGACGCACCCTTCTGGGACGTACGAGGGGAGCTTGGGAAATACGTCTTATGCTAAACTCTATCAAAAACCTTAGGCAGCGATATCTAGGCTAACTGCCAGAGCCTCTCCCTTGTTCTCAATGGCGGTGGCCCAACTATGACTCAAGTATACCAGAAGATCCCCAGCGCCACGACCATGGCGTAAGCCGTATTGCCGGTCACTATAAGCTGGTGCTCTTCAGGTACGCTAAGAGCTGGTTATTAACCACTTACTTCATCACCTTGGAGAGAAGAGAGGTTCTCTCATTTGGCCTCAATGGGCCGATAGTGTGCAGGGCTTGTGCGATTACCCTTCTTTGCGGTTGGATGGACTCAAGCAGTCTTTCAGGATGACGGGCATTTAATACCTGAGCAGTATGAATGCGAAAAAAGGCGCGTTGAAACCGGGGTTAGTTCCGGAGCGCACGTTTTCAGCACAATAGCTGGTATACCATCAGGCTCATTGGACTTATTGACACCGAGGGCAAAAAGTGCACGCCTAACTACACTTTTGAAGCGAACCTCGGGCATGGATGCCTCACAGCGCGGGTTCTGGTGTATGGAGGCCAAAGTATTTTTGAGGAAGTGGGAAGACATGAAGAAGAGGGGTCTGAATCCTCGCTGTAGGACCTTCCTGATGCAAAGGTGATCCATCGCGGTTCAACACGGTAACGCGGCAAGAGCACGGATAGGTACTTTTGCATCGGGATGTTCGTAATTAGGTTAGAGTTGGCTATTAATTTTATGTATGTAGATGTAAGATTAATGTAATTTACTTTTGTGCTCATTTGCGAATAAAATATTTTGATATAAGGTCCACCGATTAGTTGGCAATGTTCGTCATACCGAACATGCAAGCCTGGAACTCATACACTGCGTAGCTGGCGGTGTTCGCCACACCGAACATGCAACAAACCTACTATTTCACTGTGATGATGGCAGTGTTCGGTACCGCGAACATGACTTTTGAATTATTACTGTCACAAAATTAAGACTTACAATAAACTAGAAACTCTTTAGTACGATTCATTAACTCATTGGTAATCGATAAATGTCGTTTTTATAAATGTGACACCATAAAAATCTAATATAATGTCATAAATAACTTGATGATACTTCGCGGTTGCCGTCTTGCCGCGATTTTGCGTGCACTGCTGACATACGAAATTTGCGACAGTAATTAATTAATTTTCTACCAATTAAAACAATACATAGCTACAATTTGAATCGAAAGAAAAATAAACAAAGATGAAAATGTGACCAGTAGATTTTTTTGAAATGTATGTTCGCCACAGCGAACACTGTCCAATTAAGGGTTAAATCTTAAAATGTGATCAACAATACGCTGTTTTTCATTTTTTTTAGCCTATAGTTGTGTCTCACTGCTGGGCTGTTAAATTATTCCATTATATTATTATTCCATTATAGGTTAGCGAAGCCGTGGCACCAAGGGGCGATGCAGAACCCGGGTGGCGATGGGGCACCGCTAGAGGTACTTATTCTACCAAATATTTTTCGAGGGTGAACGGAGAAGCGCTGGTGGCCTAGCCGTAACGGCCCAGCCACGACATTGGCACAGTATAATAAAGAGTACTATCGTACAGTATGGCCACTCCCGCTCCCCGCTGAAAGTGCCGCCCACCCCCTCTCGGTTACCTCACAGTTACCACCTGTCTAAAACGCGATCAGTCGACCTGTCATATCTCACTCATACAAGCATGGTACGCGTTCACCTACACGAGCTTAGACTGTGTGCTAGGAACGCGCCTCTTTCATATATTTGATCGCCAGTGTCCGAGGTGTGACATTGGTCTAAGCGCGACAGCTGTGAGCGGCAGCCATACGTGCGAATGAAAAGTCCCATCGCTGTCTCTCGCTCTAATGTATGGCCGCCGCTTAGACCGCTTAGACCAATGTCGTGGCTGAGCCGTAAGAGCGTGCGACTAAAGCTGTGTTTCCACTTAGTATTCTGAACAGCGTGCATAGTCGTATATCTATCTCTATCGCTCTTGCTTATTCGCGCGACAGAGCCAGACTACCTTTCGTGGCGTTTTCGTTTCGCGTCGTAGAAATGCCATTCGGCTACGAGGCCAGTTCTGAGCGAGCATTCTCGTTCTTTTGTGCACCGATAAAAGTATGGAGTGTTTTCATATCCACAGGAACGAACGAAAGCTCGATCTATTTATAACACCAGAGAGGATTGAGTATTATAGAGAGTTACTGTCAAAGTAAAACGTGTAATCACAATGCATAGACTGCCATCTCTCGACACAGGCTTAAAACTTTTGAACCTCAGTTTTGACAATTTGGTCCATATTCTTAGCTTGGTATGTATAAAATGTCAAATATTTTTACTAGCGCCATCTAGCCGAGCGTTCTCCAAAGGTGTAACGCCATCTTGGCCACCGTACCTTTTTCATTATGGTTTTGTGGTACGTTTTTTCTTAGACTTTATCCGTCTATTCGGAGTTACATATGTCTTTGATAACACTAAGTCATACGCAGCTTGAGACAAGCCTTCTTGAACGTCAACTAGCGTAAATTATCAGCACTGCTACTTGTCAATAGATGTCGCGACGAACAAAAAGTCTAGTGCTGAACAATTTTAGCTAATATTACAATAGTATTAATCAGTACTCTGTTTTCAATTCCTTCTGCTTGTAATATAAGTCGTAAACTGTTTTAATATTACATTTTTGGCAGACGCAGCACTGTTGGCACGTAGTGTCGAGTAGTTGTACTGATAATTTTAGCTATTTGACGCGTGATTGACGCTAGATGTCACTACAAATAACTCTTCCCTTACTTATTCCTCTATGGTATGAACACTATGAACGCAGACCTCTTGGACGGAGATGGCACATAAAGAAGAAGAAAGATGTTTATCCATACTAATATTATAAATGGGAAAGTGTGTGTGTCTGTTCGTTTGTCCGTCCTTCACGGCAAAACGGAGCGACGAATTGACGTGATTTTTTAAGTGGAGATAGTTGAAGGGATGGATAGTGACATAGGCTACTTTTTGTCTCTTTCTATCGTGAGCGGAGCGGGCAAAAGCTAGTAGCGACTGGTCTGGCTCAGTCGGTAGAGACCCTGCTTGCTGCGCCGCGGTCCCGGGTTCGAATCCCGGTAAGGGCATTTATTTGTGTGATGAGCACAGATATTTGTTCCTGAGTCATGGATGTTTCCTATGTATATAAGTATTTATATATTAAAATATCGTTGTCTGAGTATACCCACAACACAAGCCTTCTTGAGCTTATCGTGGGCCTCAGTCAATCTGTGTAAGTATGTCCTATAATCTTTTTTTTATTTTTTTTATTTATTTAATTATGTGTCGCAGGTCAATCCGGTTGGTTCCCTGAATCGTACGTGGAAGACATCAACGCGGCGTCGGCTTACGCGACCGAGGTCATTGAACCGCTGGAAACGAAGACGCAACTTGAAGGTACAATAAATAAACATGTTTGGATACTTACGGATAAGTTTTTTTTTTTTTATTATTATAAATGGGCTTACTCTTGGCTACAGACTAGCCAAAGACAAAGACGTGGCCTACGATGGAGTGAGCTCGCCCAGAAGATACCTGTTCACTCTTGATTTGAAGAATGAATTACAATCTGACAGGAGATTGTGATGGCCATCTCGATTCGCGCTTGACCGCGTTGCCATAGCAACGGGCGGTACAACAGAAGCTTCAATTTGAAAATGAAAAACTGATAACATTTTTTGACGGACACGTAAAATAATTTCAATTGTATGCTTTCTTGAACGTTGCATTTAAATCATATGCAGTATTTTAAGTAATCGATGGAATCAGGCGTTACTTTGCGGAAATCCATGTTAATCATAAACTAGAACATTCCCTTGCTAATCCGCTAATTGATAACGTGCAAGTCAATCAGTGCTAACCTGTTATAATTACTTGCGTATTTTTTACATGCAATTAATTTTCCCACCCTCCCACCGCAAAAATAAAAATAAATACGCAAATAAATATAACAACCCACCACCAAAAATACAAAACTCGACACGTGTTTCGCCTCTCTACGAGGCATCCTCAGGAGCTGATGTTGACGGTCTGAAGTTCCGGGGTCAGTTGCGGAAGTACAACAGGTTACTTAGCACTGATTGACTTGCACGTTATCAATTCGCGGATTAGCAAAGGAATGTTCTAGTTTATGAGTATTTTAAGTGTTTGTTTGTGCTCAAAAAGCGTTTGTAATCAAGAACAATGGATTTATATGAAGATTCCTATATAGGTGAAGATAGATTACTGGTCGCAGCTCCGCCATTAAAGGGTTTGCCTTATGATTTTTTCCTCTGTGTTTTCCTCTCAAATGTGATGAAAAACATTGTGTGTAACTCAGGAGGTAAGGATTTTGAAAAGTCGTGTCTATAACTCTCTCCAGCCTGTTATTGACACTTGTTGTCAAAATCCTCCTTACCGGACCGGACTATTGCTGTTTTTAGTTCATAATTTAATATGGTACTAATATTTTATTTCGGTTAATTGAACAGTACTTAATCATATAAGACAGATTTAAAAAAAAAAGGGTCAAGTAGCCTGTTGTATAACCGTAAGAGTTATGACGCTAGTTTCTAAAAAAGTCATTAAAAACACGGTGTATAATGAGGATTAGAGATGGCCCGAATATTCGGTTAATATTCGGTATTCGGCATATTCGGCAAGTTTTTCAATGTTCGTATTCGGTCGAATAATTCGGTTGCATTGCCGAATATTTACCGAATAAACAAAGTAAATAACTAATGAAGATCTTACGTATTCCATTGGATAATAAGCTCCTATTTTAGTAGCTTTCTAAGCAACTACTAAAAAGAGATAATTACCTATGCGTCAAAATATAAATACAATTGTTTTGTAAAAAAGTTAGAACACCGTAGTTTAAGAGTTGAGAAGAGTTCAAACTTCAGAGTTGTTTTAACTAAGTTTTAGTTATCCACTAAATAATAAGAACATAGTTGTAGTAACATATCTAACCATTATAAATCATTTAATAGTTTTAATGAACATCCTCTTTAAAAATATGGCGTAACCGAATATTCGGCCGAATGTTCGGTTCGGTAAGAGCTTAACCGAATGTTCGGCCGAATATTCGTATTCGGCAAAGTCCATATTCGGCCCATCTCTAATGAGGATATTACATTATTTTACAGGCATCGAAGAAGTCCCTGAAGCTGAAATCACTAATGACCTTGGTGGGGCCATGCCTGTTGTTGGTAAGTTATAATAACCACAAAATTAAAATTTTGGAAAAACCCCCGACCGCGACATAGTAAACCGATTTTCATGAAACATAGCTAAAAACACTCCTGACTAACTCAGCTTTCAGACAAAAAAACTAAATCTAAATCGATTCATCCGTTCGGGAGCTACGATGCTACAGACAAACACACACAGACAGACAGACAGACACGTCAAACTTATAACACCCCGTCGTTTTTGCGTCGGGGGTTAAAAATAGGTAAATTTAATGTTTTTTCCTTCTCAGAATCCCGAGCCCTTTCCAACCTACTAAGCAGAAAAAAGCGTCCCAAATTTAAGTTTTAGTAATAAATAGCAGTACTGATAATTTTTAATTAGCCTCTTTTGTGTCCCACTGCTGGGCAAAGGCCTCCCCTCGTTTTCTCCACTCGACCCTGTTGTCGGCGTTTTCCCACCATTTTGGGTAAAATGCGTCCAGGTCGTCCCGCCATCTCCTTTTTGGTCTGCCTGAACCCCGGCCTGCCACGTCTGTGGTCATTTTGGCACAACTTTTTTTTTAATTAAAAAAACTGATCATTTACGCTAGTTGACGCGTGGGTGACGCTAGATGTCACTACAAATAACTTAAAAATAATTGTACACACCCTTAACCAACTCTAACTTTTCCAGAGGGCGGTGATTTCTACATAGCGGCGTACCCGTACAACTCTGCGGAGCCCGGGGACCTGGTGTTCGAGGCCGGCGAGAGGATCGAGGTCATGCGGCGGGACGGCGACTGGTGGACCGGGCGCATCGGCAACAGGTAACATATATCGCAGTTATAAGGTTATGTTGTATTGGCAACAGGTAAAATATCGCAGCTATAAGGTTTTCTGTAGTATCGGCAACAGTTAACATATATCGCAGCTGTAAGGTTTTGTTTTACTATCGGCAACAGGTAACATATATCGCGATTATAAGGTTTTGTTGTATTGGAAACAGCTTATATCGCAGCTGTAAGGTTTTGGTCGCATCGGCAACAGGTACCTAACATATCGCAGCTATAAGGTTTTGTTGTATTGGCAACAGCTTATATCGCAGCTATAAGGATTTGGTCGCGTCGGCAACAGGTAAAATATCGCAGCTATAAGGTTTTCTCTAGTATCGGCAACAGTTAACATATATCGCAGCTGTAAGGTTTTGTTCTACTATCGGCAACAGGTAACATATATCGCGATTATAAGGTTTTTTTTGTATTGGCAACAGCTTATATCGCAGCTGTAAGGTTTTGGTCGCATCGGCAACAGGTAACATATCGCAGGTATAAGGTTTTGTATTGGCAACAGCTTATATCGCGGCTATAAGGTTTTTGAAGTGGACCTTCTAATGCGACTGACAGCATTAAACGGTACTCTCAAAGTTGTCACTTCCAATAATTGATAGCGCTAAACGTTTCACTTGTTCTCCACGCACTATTTTCGAATTTTTTGCACCTGTATCCGTAATGTTACTAATTTCGCTCCCTTGTGACACAGAGTATTATTTCTAGAACCGGCATCTTCCCGTCAAACTACGTGACGCGCGACGCGACCACTACGTCGGAGCCCATTGCACCCATCCCCGAGGCTGTCGAGCCCGAGCCATCCCCCGCTCCCGCGCTCGCCCCCGCCCCCGCGCCCGCTCCTGTGCTGCCCGCTGAACCCGTGCAGGTATGTACACCACACGGGTTTCCTCTATTTGGCATAACTTTAATTCGTATTTAATATATAATTGGCATAATTAATCGATTTTCACCAAATGTTAATTTGGCAGAAAACTTATTTGTCATAATCTGGAATAATTAAGTACTTTGTCCGAAAATAAGTTACGTAAATAAAAAACGTATATCCTGTACTAATCTTCTCAGACTACATTTTTATTATACGATTTTGAAAAAGAGTAAACGAGGCTAAGACGAATTAAAATTTTTTTTTCAGAAATTACCTAAAATTAAGTGACAATTTCTTTGAAAATTTGCATCACATCGAAGTTATTTTCGTACATAATGAATCTGCAACGTTTACTAAAATTGCTGTTATGCCTTAGTGATTATAAGTTTCTATTATATATTTTTGGCAACTTTTTGAAAACGAGCCTTCATTGTCACAATTATTACCACTTCTGGACATTTTCTCATATTTTGTTAGACCAAGTAGAAAAAGTCCTATAATATGTTATATATTTGTAAACTACTCGCAAAGCCGCCTTTAATTTGATGCCACATACGGTATAATTAAGCGCTCGGTTGCGATTTCACTATTTTTCACATGATAGCCCTCTTAAAAACCCGTAGTAGAGTGACCGGACCGAAAACCAGGTGTAACGAAAAGTGTTATGGCGCGGCGGCTTATATCTCTGTAACTATAATACCTATATAAACAATTTTAATACGAATGTGTAGAGGAAAGTAACCATTACTCGGACATACATAGTTTGCTGATATAGGTGGTGCCACTTTTATTTCAGGAACAAAAATCGTCCACACCGATTTCATCAGAAGTGGCGGCCATCACGGACGCGTCTGTGCCGCGACCGGCGTCGGCGGCGCGACGCGATTCCGGTCGCGACTCCGCGACGGGGCGCAGGAAGAACGAGATCGCTCAGGCCATAGCTGCGTACAACGCTACCAGGTTTGTTACAAAATATACAAACTATTTCCATTATAATTATACTACTCATAGTGTTGTGTTCCTGCCGGTGAGTAAGGCTGCCAGAGCTCAACGAGGGTGCGGTGTGTTGGTGACGGAAGGACCTATGGAACTAATTTGTTCCGTCTATTGTCCTTTGAGTCGTCGGCAACCCGAACCCTCCTTAGAACTTGTACACTCCTTTTTGCTGTGTACTTAACACTACTACTACAGTATTTATATATTTTTCTTTAAGTCCCAGCGTCAAAGCCGTATTGGATTTTTCCGTGGGACTTAATCAATAGTAGATCTGTGTTAGCCATTCCACGCGCGGACGTCGCATATGAACCTTAAAAAAAACTCGCACGTAAAGTAACAATAGAAAGTGCGAACGTGCGTTCCGTGAGAACGCACGCCACCCCAGATTAGGCCGCGAACTCGCGGCTGCCAGCATGTACTTGTAGCGCGGCGATAGAATCGCGGAGCGAGCCGCCCCTGCGGTAACCTCACTGTCATCATTGTGTTCCACCTTTTAAAAAACAAGATTTTTTTCGTATAAATAATATGTGAAAAAAGACAGCTTTCAGTATATTGAATACATTTGTTCCAGTACCGAACAACTGTCCCTGACTAAAGGGCAATTGCTGGTCGTCCGTAAGAAGGCCGACACCGGCTGGTGGGAGGGCGAGCTGCAAGCCAAGGGCCGGAACAGACAAGTGGGCTGGTTCCCTGCGAGCTACGTCAAGGTACAACATGCTAGACTGTCCCTGACTCAAGGACAATTGCTGGTCGTCCGTAAGAAGGCTGACACCGGCTGGTGGGAGGGCGAGCTGCAAGCCAAGGGCCGGAACAGACAAGTGGGCTGGTTCCCTGCGAGCTACGTCAAGGTACGACATGCTAGACTGTCCCTGACTCAAGGGCAATTGCTGGTCGTCCGTAAGAAGGATGATACCGGCTGGTGGGCGGGCGAGCTGCAAGCCAAGGGCCGGAATAGACAAGTGGGCTGGTTCCCTGCGAGCTACGTCAAGGTACAACATGCTAGACTGTCCCTGACTCAAGGACAATTGCTGGTCGTCCGTAAGAAGGCCGACACCGGCTGGTGGGAGGAAGAGGTGCAAGTCAAGGGCCGGAACAGACAAGTGGGCTGGTTCCCTGCGAGCTACGTCAAGGTGCAACATGCTAGACTGTCCCTGACTCAAGGGCAATTGCTGGTCGTCCGTAAGAAGGATGATACCGGCTGGTGGGAGGACGAGCTGCAAGCCAAGGGCCGGAACAGACACCTACATATTGCAGCGAATTTATTATTTGTCCTTTGAGTCGGCGGCAACCCGAACCCTCCTTAGAACTTGTACACTCCTTTTTACTGTGTACTTAACCCAGCAAAAGGGAATGTACAAGTTTCTAATGGGGTGGCAACGCGCATGTGACACTGTTTGAGTTGCAGGCGTCCATAGGTTACGGTGACCGCTTTACATCAGGCGGGCCGTATGCTTGTTTGCCACCGACGTAGTATAAAAGAAGGAGTTCCTGGCTATACTTCCACGACATTAACGATGAATTTGATTGCAGGTGTTACAATCTTCGGGCCGCACCTCAGGTAGAACGACCCCGGTGCTATCGTCAAAAATGGACACCATGCCTGCCGAGACGGTCATCGATAAGGTATTCAACTAGTTGTATTATTGATAGTTAAAAATCTTTATTTCAGTAAAATAGTTAATTGTTATATTAGGGGGCAAAGTTGTATTTTAACGCCGAGTGTGGAATTGAAAAACGAGCAAGTGAAAGGATTCTATAGTTGAACCACGAGCGAAGCGAATGGTTCGAGAATAGAATCCTGAACTTGCTAGTTTTTTAACACAAGAGAAGTAAAATACATTTGCACCCGAGTGTAACACAAAACTTTTCCCCTCACTATAGCGAGGAAACTAAGTGGTAAATCATCTTTATTACTAGATTCACCTACTTTTATCAATTTTAAAGCAGTTAATTTGACTTTTGTCAAGGTCAAATTACTTTACCCACTAGTGGATAAAATGCGTTTTTACCCGCTGGTATTAAAGGACAAAACACGTATTTCCGAGCTAGTGAGGGGAAAAATATAATAAAATAAACACAAAAACAATAAAAGTACACTGCAAAAAGGAGTGTACAAGTTTCTAAGTCTACAACGGGCAGCACGCCCAAGTGACACCACTTGAATTGCAGGCGTCCATAGGTTACGGTGACCGCTTTTCATCAGAACCGTATGCTTGTTTGCCACCTACGTAGTATTAAAAGAAACATAGAAATTAAACGTAGTTCGTGATCAGCAGCGCAGGCTTCGTCAAGTGGTTTTAATTACCAACAAAAAATATCATGTATCGAAATATAATATGTATTTTGAACCACTCCAACTGTTTTGACTAGGGTTGCAAAAAAAACGGTTTTTTTTCTGGCTTGAAAAAAAAACCGTGAAAAAAACAGTTTTTTTCTGGAGTACTTATGTTTTTTTTCTAAAGGTTGAAATCTCAAAATTTGCAGAACAGTTAATACTTTTATACGGTTTTTTAGACTTTATGTTAACTATTAGACAAATTTAATTTCATAGCTTTAATTTCTAGTTTTATAAAACTAACATTTACACAATCTGTAGTTAGTAGTTATCGCTATTTACTGTTGGCAACACCACCGCCTCTCCACGCTGCATCGGGGATTCCCCAATAAATGTTTGTATATTGAATGTTTATCGAATT
This sequence comes from Leguminivora glycinivorella, assembly GCF_023078275.1. Lineage (NCBI taxonomy): Eukaryota > Metazoa > Arthropoda > Insecta > Lepidoptera > Tortricidae > Leguminivora > Leguminivora glycinivorella. Next base: position 5,838,141 of record NC_062995.1, on the reverse strand, counting down.
AAAATGTACGTTATTGTTATTGACACGTTACAAATCACGAAAAACCGTTTTTCATAATTATGAAAAAAAAACATTTGTTTTTTTTTTTCTATTTGCAACCCTAGTTTTGACCAGATCATCACAAAAATAAACGGATGTAGTCACACATATAACCTATTAAGCCCATGTTAAGTTAGCTTAGGATGTTTTCTCACGGAGTTCTATCTGCAGTAAAATGTCACTTTTCGAAAGCTTCCAAAAATGTGATACATTGTTATGCCTCGACAAATACCTAACATCGTGTCAGATATTTTTTCTCAAGTAAGCGAATTAATGTAAATTCTTTTTGAGAATAAAGTTCTTAAACCATATTTTACCGGCCTTTGTTATGTAAGTAATGTACGGCCCCAAACCTTCAATAAAAGGGCATAGCCCCATCTTGTAGGCCGGCAACGCACCTACATCTCATATGGTGTTGCTCTGTCATAAAAAGATTTCATCAAAATTTGCATGCATGTTCTTTGGACTTCACGGCTAGGCTTCTAGCAATCTAGCTTAACTAACATAAATATTTATTAAAAGATTCTCCTTCGTATTTTTAACCCCCGACGCAAAAACGACGGGCTGTCTGTCCGTCCGTCCGTCCGTCTGTCTGTCTGTCTGTCTGTCTGTCTGTCTGTCTGTCTGTCTGTGTGTGTGTCTGTCTGTGGCATCGTAGCTCCCGAACGGATGAACCGATTTAGATTTATTTTTTGTCTGAAAGCTGAGTTAGTCGGGAGTGTTCTTAGCCATGTTTCATAAAAATCGGTCTACTATGTCGCGGTCGGGGGTTTTTTCAAAATTTTAATTTTGTGGTTAGGTTATTACGGAAACGTTCGTATTTGTCATGCTGGTTTAGACAGAGTCAGTGTTTTGTACAGAGACTGACTGAAATGACATGACAAGTTCGTACGTACCCCCTTTCTTCCCGTGGGTGTCGTAGAAGGCGACTGTGGGATATGGGTTAAATTGTGGCGTAGGCGAGAGGCTGGCAACCTGTCACTGCAATGTCACAGTTTCGTTTTCTTTCAACCTTATTTGCCAAGAGTGGCACTGTAACTTTGGCAGTTTCATGTGCTCTGCCTACCCCTTTAGGGGAAACAGGCGTGATTGTATGTATGTATGTATGTAAGTTCGTACGTTTCCGTAACAATACGAAAGAAGATCTTTTTTGCACTACATCTGTACCAGGGTTGTAACTAACATCATAGAGGAACAAATAACGGTAGAGTTGTAACTCCATACATCAGTAAATGCGGGTTATTTGTAGCGACATCTAGCGTCAAATAGCGTAAATTATCAGTAGGTGCCTCAGACGAAGTATACTATAGACTTGACGTAAGCGTACACCCGTAAGGGACAGATATAGAATAATGAAGCGAATTTAAGAAGTACTTTAAAATGGCTGACAGTTTACCATAAACAACCTACGTAATTTGGACGGATAATAAGCTTGACAAGTCACGTACTTATTGTTTGCCACAAACTCGTTTGTGGCAGCGGCGGAAAAGTGAAACTATGACAAAGACAAAAAATTACATTTTGCTCTCTGTCACTCTTATTATAATTTGTATGTGACCATCTCGTTCGGTAGTGGTATTATTATTTGGCTGTCTAGTCTATAGTATCCTTTGTTTAAGGTAGGTGCCAACAGTGTTGTGTCTGCCAAAAATTGAATATTAGAACAGTTTACAACTTATATTACAAGCAGATTGAAAACATACTTAATACTGATTAATACTATTGTAATATTAGCTACAAATTGGTGAGCATTAGACTCTTCGTTTGTCGCGACATCTATTGACAAGTAGCAGTACTGATTATTTACGCTAGTTGACGCGTGATTGTCACTAGATAGAACCCGCATTTACCGATGTATGATGTTACAACTCTTCCTTTACTTATTCCTCTATACTAACATACGTAACTACCTGGCTTACCGTGCTAACTAACTAACTAACTAACTAATGTTGTAGGTGATCGCCCTGTACCCTTACACGGCACAGAACGCGGACGAGCTCAGTTTCGAAAAGGACGACATCATCGCAGTCACCGACCGCAGTCAGGACCCGGCTTGGTGGCAAGGTAACACTCAAACGCACTCACACACGCACGGGCGAAGGACGCACACACACAAAAACACACACAGACACACATAATTTATTGAAATTAATTTCCATAGAGTACCTAGTCTGTTAATATTTTTTGATGAATACTTTTGCATGTTAAATTGTATCTTGTTATTTAATGCATGTTAATTATAAGATGTAATGTTTTGAAAAGAAGTGGCCCGCCGAGTTTCTTACCGGTCCCATAGTGGATACCCCCCTCCAACTGAGGGGGGACTGAAATCTTCTCGAGGCTGAGGCGTAGGGTTAGAGCCGGCGTAGCTTTATTTGACGTTCATATGCGCTTTGTAATATGCCTTGAAAAATAAATATTTCATTTTCATTTCATTTTTATGCACGCAGTCTAGGACGCACATACACTCTAACCCCCTTATTCATAAACTATAACTAAATTTGACAAGCCTCGTAAATATCGTTTGTCCCTTTTCCTCCTACTTATACGTCTGAAAGTGACAAACGATTATTATCGGCTTATTAACTTAAGTAAGGAAAGATTTGTTACTCCATACATCAGTAAATGCAAGTTATTTGTGGTGACATCTAGCATCAACCACACGTAAATCTCGCGTCAACTAGCGTAAATTATCAGTACTGCTACTTGTCAATAGATGTCGCGACGATCAAGAAGTCTAATGCTCAACAATTTTTAGCTAATATGTATTACAATAGTGTTAATCAGTACTCTGTTTTCAATTCCTTCTGCTTGTAATATAAGTTGTAAACTGTTTTAATATTACATTTTTGGCAGATGCGACACTGTTGACACCAGTTCCTCTAGCACAACTTGCCTTGTCGCGCGCGAGTCCAAACTAGAAGTCGCGCTTGATGTATGGACTCGCGCGCGACAAGGCAGGTTGTGCTAAAGGCTCTAGTGTCGAGTAGTGGTACTGATAATTTACGCTATTTGACGCGTGATTGTCGCTAGATGTCTCTACAAACAACTTGCATTTACTGATGTATGGAGTTACAACTCTTCCCTTACTTTGTTCCTCTATGATTGGTACGTAACCAGTAACCACGCACCCAAACAGATGTAGTCTGTTCGGAAAGAGGAGAGTAGGCTTGTGTCGTTCACGAACTATGAACTGTTAGGAATAAAATCCCATCAATGACCGAAATGAACTGAATCTTTCCGTGCTCCGTGAATCGGTCTTTGCTCATTTAGTTCAGTATAGGATCGGCGAGCGCGAGCGGTTTGGATCAAGAAAGAGTGTGTGACAGCGCCGACCGGGAGCGAGGTATTTAGCAAAGCGACACAAAAACGTCAAGTTTTCATATTAAGCTTCGGTTACTTACAACCTTTCGGCCCGGAATTATTATTGTCTGTGGAATATTCGTATAATTTTGACACTATTCGGTCCCATTCGATCTGATCTTTCCGACCGCAGTGGTCGCTGGTCTGACTGAACTAAATGAGCAAAGACCTAAGAGAGCGAACTAGTTCGTGGGAGCGATTGAACGAGATCGGAGCGCTCCGATCAACGAACGAAACGGCACAAGCCTAGAGGAGTCGTGAAATGTATGGGGTCCAATCCAATACGAGTTCCCTCTATTTGGCATAACTTTAATTGTCCGAAACGATTTTCGCATAACAGACTTCGCATAATCGATTTTCGCCGAATGTTAATTTGGCAGAAAACTTATTTGTCATAATCGAAAATAATACGAATAACACATTGTCCGAAAATAAGTTCGCATAATTCTGTTTACGCCGATTGTTTTTATGAATAAATTTAATTCGCATAATTGTATTTGGCATATTTCTTAAAATCATAATATCCACCCATACTAAATGCTGTTAAGAGAGTCGGTTTGGTTAGGTTAGAACTGCGACCTCAACAAATAAAACATTTTGTCAAGAATTTCGGTTAGGTTAGGTTAGAACTGCAACATTAATATAGTAGTATTACCTATGATAAAAATTCTGCGTTAACACTACAAAAAGTAAATTTCCACTAAACCATGTTATGCAGAAATAATTTATGCATAAAACCATTCGGCGAATAACCTTTATGCATGAAATATATTCGGACAAACAAAAATATGCCTAGACAAATTATGCGTAACTATACTATGCCATAACAGATTATGCGAAAGGTGAATTATGCCAATATAGATTATGCCAAAAAGAATTCTCGATTGTAAAATTATGCCAAAACAAGGGGAACCATCCAATACATTACACGACTCTTCACTTTCCGAACAGACTATCTAGATGCTTATTGTCTAAATACACTTTGTAGCGACACTGAAATACAGTCAAGTGTAAAAATATAGGTGTACACATCTTACTGAAAAATATGTCCTATAGCAGCCATTCTCAAAGTGTGCTCCGCGGACCCCTAGGGCTCCGCAAAGCCTCTCTGGGGGCTCCGTGTGTATTTTGGGTACCTGATATGCAACTACAACTCTCTTCCATAAAACCAAATATTCACCAATTGTTAAAAAAATAAAAAACAGTTTCATGTAATACCTCACATTGGAATCTAGTGATTAGATTTTACTATCATGATTGCTTTTTAAATTAAAATAAAGATTGCAATAAAAAAAAAATTTAAGGGTTCTGTCAGATGTTTTACTTTCTAAAAGGGTTCCATGGGAAAATAAGTTTGAGAACCGCTGTCCTATAGCATCTTAGTCCGGTGTAATAAGAGCGTAGTACCATATTTATGAGACGATTATTTCGATACGTATTTTTGCACTTGACTCACTGTACATTTAGCGTTTTGATAAATTTAAAGGGTGTCCCTCTACATTCCTAAGAACGTTTGTTCTATTATCACTTCGCCTAACCATTTTGGCCTAATGGGCATGTAACCTAATAATCAATTAGCATAACATCATACTTGGCATAGTGTATTGGATGGCCTAATCTTTATTAGCCCTATTTGTTATTCCTATATTACTTAAAAGGCCTTATTTTATTTGCAATAAAATTTATGATCATAAAAACGTTTGATCTATACTATTATTCCATAACTCTTTTCGCCTCATATGTATTAGCCTAATATAATATAATGCGCATAATAATGATTGGCCACATATTAATTGTTCTAAAACATGTCAGGCTTTATAATATGTGCCATAACTAACTAATCTAAATTTGTGTGCTGAATTGTCGCCTGCCTGAATATAACCAGTATACTATACTACTTATTTGTTGTTGTTGTGTGTTTATTGCCACAAAAGTAGGTTAGGTTAGAACTGCGACAACCACAAATTCGACTTGTCAGAAAAGTGGGTTAGGTTAGGTTAGAATTATGACCATTAAAGAAACAATTTGTTGCAAGAAAAGTGGGTTAGGTTAGGTTAGAACTGTGACCATTAAAGAAACGACTTGTCAGAAAAGTGGGTTAGGTTAGAACTGCGACAACCACAAAACCGACTTGTTGCCGCAAACGTGGCTTAAGTTACATTGGAAATATTAAACCAAATTATTAGGCCAAATCACGCTATAGTACTACTAGCACTAACAAGTAGGACATCTAATACCTTCTTCTACAAAATTATAGTAGAAGCATAATATTAGGACACATAATATTAGTTGAAAACGCTATAGGAGTAAAAGTTATTAGGCCATACAATGCATTAGGGCGAACAAGAATTATGACAATGAATTTTTATGAAAAACTGTATTAGTATAACTAATGAGTATGCCAATTAACATTAGAACACAAAATTTTAAAACATAAAAATTTCATCCAAAACTGAATAGAGCAACCACAATTAGGGCATATCATCGTTAGGCCAACTGATCATTATATCAAAGAGTTTTAGGCGAAACAAAAATAGAAGAAAAAACTTTAGGAATCTAGATATACATCCAAATTTAAAACGTCAACTTTTTCTTTTTAATGCCTTTTTAACCCCCGACGCAAAAACGACAGGGTGTTATAAGTTTGACGTGTCTCTCTGTGGCATCGTAGCTCCCGAACGGATGAATCGATTTAGATTTAGTTTTTTTTTTGTTTGAAAGCTGAGTTAGTCGGGAGTGTTCTTAGCCATGTTTCATGAAAATCGGTCCACTATGTCGGAAGTTTTTTCAAATTTTTAATTTTTTGGTTAGGTTTTTAACTTGATTTATGATTGTTTCAGGCGAACTTCGCGGCATGACAGGATTATTCCCGAGCAACTACGTCACCAAACTAGTTAACTAAATACTTATAACCAAATACCGTCACCACACTGATAAACTGTAGATCAGTTAAACCATAGATTAAAATGTAAGATCATACCATCCCATACATTAAAATGCGACCGCCTAAGAACGCGCGTACACTACACCACACATAGATGGCGCTACAAAAGAATGTCTTGTAGCTTTCGATTATACTTGTAGATGGCGTTAAGTGTCACTTTTGACATAGATTTATAGCTCGAAAGTGACACAACGCCAATCTACAAATAATCCAGCGCCATCTATGTGTGGTGTAGTGTACGCGCGTTCTTAGGCGGTCGCATTTTAATGTATGGGATAGTATGATCTTCTTATATTTTATCTATGGTTACATTAACCATTCCTTAGGAGCATCCTAGGAGTATAAAAAAACCTTAAAAATGGACGGCAAGTCAAAACACATCACCATTTGTAGTTTCTAAAAAAAAAAAAAACTTTTTAGTAAGTGTATTTCCTGCACCATTATGAAGAATAAATAAACTAAATAATGCTGAAGGAAAACCCTCTTGCAGCAAGGAGCTACTTCGCCCACTACTCGAAAACAAGCTAGTTTCCTGTACTTAAAATAAAATATTTTGTGCAGTGCACGAAATAAAGCACCACATAATTCGAAGAAAAATATGGACAGTAGTTATGTTTAAACACGTAGAAACACGTGTGTAGAAGGCGACTATGGGATATGGGTTAAATTGTGGCGTAGGCGAGAGGCTGGCAACCTGTCACTGCAATGTCACAGTTTCGTTTTCTTTCAACCCCTTATTTGCCAAGAGTGGCACTGAAGCTTTAGTAGTTTCATGTGTTCTGCCTACCCCTTTATGGGATACAGGCGTGATTGTATGTATGTATGTTATGTTTAAACATAATTTCTATTTAAGAAGTCAAATAGAAAGATATAAAGTAAATGAATTGACCGTGACGTCACTCCTCAGTATTTCATAGTAATTCCATATTAGCAAATCGTTTTGACAGTTCTTAAAAAGAAGCTGATTTGACTAGTAGGAAACTATTGACCTCGCATCATAGAGGAATGAGTAAGGGAAGAGTTGTAACTCCATACATCAGTAAATGAAAGTTATTTTTAGTGACATCTAGCGTCAATCTAATACAAGTTGGAAAGAGACTTCCGCTTGTAACTTGTAACTTTCAATTTTGAGAAATGGGCCCCTAGGGCCCGTTTCTCGAAAGGTACAAGCCTTGTATTACAAGTGCGCGAACTGTCAAATCGTATGGGTTGTCATGGAAACACACTTGTAATACAAGGCTTGTACCTTTCGAGAAACGGGCCCCTGGTCAAGCCTTAGACGTACGGGAGTAGAAAAAATACTATAACGTTGCAAAGTCAAGCTTGCCGTACATTAATAAAAACCTAGTTAACCACTTTATAATCTTCACTATAATGTGTCTAGTATTATAAATGTTTAAAAGTAGACGTGTATTTTTATGTTAACAAAAGAATCAATAATTACTAAAATTATTACTATTTATGATGCAAAAATACTCATTCCACTGTGTGTTTATTTTTTAGTACCTATCTCTAAAAGAATAGATTAAATATAAGAAAATCATACCATCCCATACATTAAAATGCGACCGCCTAAGAACGCGCATACACTACACCACACATAGAGGGCGCCACAAAAAATGCCTTGTTGCCATCGATTATTTGTAGATTGGCGTTAAGTGTCACTTTCGAGCCACAAATCTATGTCAAAAGTGACACTTAACGCTATCTAGAAGTGTAATCGAAAGCTGCAAGACATTTTTTTCGTGGCGCCATCTATGTGTGGGGTAGTGTATGCGCGTTCTTAGGGAGTCGCAATTTAATGTATGGGATCGTATGATCTTCTTATATTTAATCTATGCTAAAATAAATAATGATAAGCAAGAAAAACTTTCACTACTGTTTACATTACGATACAAGTACGGAAAAAAGGAAAATGAATTCCCTCTTCGCACTTGTATGATACGACAATTTGCAGTACATATCGTCACTACTTTTAAAAAATCTCGTATCTCACGCTGCTCCTCAAAGTTAAAACGCAGTAAGTCTATATGCATTCCATACATACTTACTACAATTTTCTTTTCATTGACAGACGAAGATACAAGTTTTTTTTAAAGTAGTGACGATATGGCTCTTTGAAGTTTCGTCATAGGCACGTAAAGTAGTACATTGCGCACTAGTGCGAGAAGTACCATTACTGTACCGTAAAGTAATATTTGTATGTCTTTACCATCACGGAACAATGGTGTTCCGGACCTTTGGGAGGCGTGCGCGGGGCCGAAGCCAACGCGTAGAGGCCCTTTTGCCACTTTAATGAAATGTAAGGGGTACACCGAGCGGGTGTTGCCCTTGCCCGTATCATGGGACACACGCAGAGGCAACACCCGCCGCTTCGTAATATTTATTATTATATATTTGCACTTCTGTACCAGTACAAAATATCACCAATTTTGTAATGATTCGTTGCCATTTTTGAATTTATTTTTATTGTATACTAATAATCATGTATCTAGTAGGTAGTTTGTTCGGAAATAATAAACGTTATTGCTTGATAATTTATTTTATTTTCTTTAATCAGAATACACTTTAAGAATAAAGCCTCCGCCACATATAAAGCGTTTTGATAGCGTAGCGGAATAACAAAAAAAAATATGTAGGACATTCTTACACAGATTGACTGAGACCCACGGTAAGCACAAGATTGCTTGTGTTGCGCGCACATTCCGCGTTCGTTAGTTCAAGCCGGCGGCCACTGGTATCATTGTGCTCCGCCTACGCTTTCGAAACGCGCATGTGTGGCCAAGCTTTAAGAAAACAGTCAAATGTAGCTTACCACTAGCTTACGCTTCTCCCCTCCCCAATTTATGACAGTAATGACGTAAGCAAATAATGTTCACATTGTCAATAAGTGCAAGTGAGACACCAAACAATTCCCTCATGTGGACAAACTGTTTGTAGCCAATGTAGGTACTTCATTTGTGAGTGTGTTTAATAAAACGTCCCACTTTGTCGATTACCGTTAAGGCGAGATTTACTTGTACTGATAAAGCGGCTTTATAGTAATCGACAAAGTGGGACGTTTTTCCGTGCACACTCACATTTGGTTTAATGTAAGATGGGGCACCGCAGAGTATCAACACATGTGGCATCCCAGGCCGTAGGCTAGATTTGTATGACACACGTATGACAGCAATTCCCGTTTAGTTTGTACATTTGGATCACGTCTCCGATTTGGATAAAAATTGGTAGACTGATAGAGTCCATGATGCTGAGCAAGATCCACTAGGTTTCCCAAAATGTCCTAGGTTGATTGTATGAAACTTTCCTTTTGACGTGATAACGTCTAATAACTCGTTACTACGGGCAGCATGCACGAAAAAGATGACGTCATTGTCCCGTTTCGCAATATAGCTTTAGCGCCATCTATTGGCGCGCGTTGGAACTAAGCGGCTGATCGATGCGCTCGGTATGGTTATAGCGTGTGACCTGAGTAAAGCACCACAGCTGGGACAGATGGCGCGCCCGTGTGTTGTTCTCGTTAAGCTGAGTTTAGACCAGCAAGTTATTGCTGCAAGTTTTGAGACGCAACTATAGGTAAGAGTGAGTGGCAAATATCTGCATCTCTTTCTAGCATATACTTCTGTCTCAAAACTTGCAGCAATAACTTGCATGTCTAAACTCAGCTTTACAAAATTAATTATTTTAATTTATACGACTTTTTACAGAACATATCCCGTCTGAACTCATCATAGATTTAGAATTATTAAACTAGATTGTGTAGTTAGGTCAAAAAGTGTGTCCACATGAGAGGTCATTGTTTAGGCTGGTGTCCCTCTCGCACTTACTGACAATGTCAACATTATTCAGTGAACGTCGTTTTTAATTATACAAATCTTTGATTTATTGGCATCAAAATAATTACATTGTAATTATTTTCCAATTCTTTGAAATATATCGAAACCCTAGTTTGAATATAACACTAAAATAATATAAGAAGTTATAAAGTCAGGTAATATATATATATATATATATATATATATATAAATACTACTATTATGGCTCATTAACACTGGCCACACGTGCGAGAGGGACACCAGCCCAAACAATGCCCTCTCATGTGGACCGTTTTCGATAGTTCAGAATAGCGAAAACGGTCACCTTTTTGTCTCAGTAATAAGGTTCAATTTAGTATGGCAAAAAATGTGATTCCGCTGTCCCCTGTCTTTGGAACTCACTAACAATGACATTTGGGCCGCTAAACATGGTACAATAGGGACTGAGCTCACACTTTTTTGCCATACTAAATTGAACTTTATCACCGGTGCAGAAAGGCGTTCTTGTCAGACTAGTAAAAGTTTTTGGCTTAACAACTCAATCTAGCTTAATATATATAAATCTATGGCATAGAACAACATGTCGGGTCCCTATATATAGGTCTAAGGTTTTATTTGAAAATTGAAATGGTCATACAATGCCAAAAATTGTAAGTATTTGCAATATTACTTTCTATTATAGTAAAACATATATTTTTTAAGGATTATAATATATATACGTATGTTTTTTCATAGCCAAATCTGGTCTGCTTTGGCAAACATTGCCATCATTGCGGTAAATGGATGGAGCGAAGAGCTTTGAGGAAAGATTGTAAGTATTCACTTCTGATAATTGTGTTAAAGGTTTTTTATCTATCTACTCACACCAGTTGTTCGGTGCAATGCACCTTCAACACGTTCCGAGCCTCGTGCGGCACGTGTGCCCAGTCAGCAATTTACTCTATGTTAGCCAATTTTCATTTACCTAAAATTAGTGCACTTTTGAGAACCGTCGTGGCCGGGTGCATTCGATAACATAACATAACATTCATATAACATTTTAATATTTTAAATAAACAGAATAATCTCTACTCTTCTCCGGACTTTTCATCAACCAACGCGAAACCCGCTCTTCTACATGGTCCTTCGAGCCGGATCTCGCGCGTTTAATACTTTGGTTGATAATCGTGTGAGGTGAACGAACTTAAAATCAACGAGTGAGGGTTGCAGCGTTTGAAGGAGTGGAGTAGCAGAGTTTCAACAGCAACAGTAGTGGTATTGGCAGTAACAGAGCAGCGCTAGGAGATATTCAAGTAAGATCTTTCCTTATTTTACTTATAATCATCAATCAACATGGCCTACGTTCAGCGTCAAGCGGAGATTCAACGTCTAATTGAGGCATCTTACGCTAACTTTAGAAAAGACAGTTCGGACAGGAAAACGAAGCTTGAATATTTTAAAACACGTTTAGACACCTTAAACTTATTATGGAGTGAGTTCCAGTTTAACCATGAACAGTTGGGTATGGTAGAGAGTCACTCTAGTTCGTATTTTACTAACAGGATTTATGAGAGTACTAAGGAATCATATACCACTTTCCACGCCAAGCTAACAGCAGGGTATCAAGAATTATCCGAGAAAAACATTGAATCTAAGACCGACCTGAACGCTTCAAGTGCAAGCACATTAACAACCGTTAACAGAGAACAAACAGAGACGGCTGCTAAAGGCGATGCGCCAGGATCCGTCGCCGAGGTAGGAGGAAACATATTTGGGAAACAGCAGAGGGGAACCGAAAGTAAGATGGACGAGATGATGCGTAAACAACAGGCTAACATAAAAGCCTTCGCGCGGACCGTGAATAACATTCAAATTGACCTATTAACAGAGAAATGGGAGCTAGAGGATACTCTCAAAACATTGGAGGCTCGTTGGTCGGCTATCGACAATTTACACTGGGAAATGGAAAGCGAGGGTTCCCTAGGTGATTCGGCGTATGAAAGTGTGTTTAACATGCATGAAAATACTTATAACATGATGAAGAAAAATATTAACAAAAAGGTGTGGTCTGTAAAACATAAGGTAAAATCAACACCAGTTTTGGACATCCCTACCTTCTACGGAAATTACAATTCTTGGGTCTCTTTCAAAGATTTATTCAGTGAAGCAATTCATAACAATTCGGCCTTATCAAACGCTCAAAAAATGCAATTTTTGAAGTCAAAAGTTAAGGGAGAAGCAGAGCGTCTAATTCAACATCTTCAGATAAGTTCGGAAAATTACGTAGTTTGTTGGGAAATTCTCAGTAATCGATACAATAATACTAAATTGATATTCAATTCCCACATGAACATATTATTTGGGCTACCCAACATGCAACAACCGTCTTTAGCCCAAATAAAGAAACTGCATGACACAGCAATGGAATGCTTGCATGCCGTTAAAAATCTAGGAGTAGATATTGCTACGTGGGACCCATTAGTAGTTTACATTTTAACTCAAAAGCTAGACGCTGAGACACACAAAGACTACATAGAATCATTAAAAAACTCGAGGGAGTTACCAGTACTACAGGAGTTCTTTGATTTCTTAGAAGGAAGATTCACGAGTCTAGAAGCATCTCGCCGAAAACAGGAATCTCTAAACAACAAAGGAAACACTCAACAGTCGACATTTAACAACATTAAGAAACCTATTCAATCATTTGAATATTACATTTCCCATTCCCAAAAGTTATTGTCAAATCACTAGAAAGAGTGCAGAGGAAGTTCTGTAGGCACATTTACAAACGACTGTACGGATATTACCCATATATGTATCCATCTCTATTCGTAACAGGAATGGTTGGTCTTCAAACTCTAGAAACCAGACGGAAACTGCTGCATATTATGCATTACCGCCAACTGTTTCACCATAGAGTAGATGACGCATCCGTGCTTGAGAGAATGGGGCTGCAAGTGCCAAGAGCGAATGTGGTGGTTGGCATGCCGGGCGCGGTGCCGGCGCGGCGGCGGCGGCGCCTGTTTACGGCGGCCGGCGCACCGTTCGAGCCCGAGATGCTCTTAACCGCATCATGTTGGAGACAGACGATATTGACATATTTGCTGATAGTGTTGGTGTGTTTTACAGAAAACTCTTAAGGTTCATAGACTCTACACTCCTTAGGTGATTAATGTAATAACCATAGTTTAACTTTTAAGTGTGTTTGCTTTTATTTATGTCAATTTAACATGTACATAATTATATTACCACATAAGTGCTTTGGTGAAATACTGTTAACTTTTGTGTATTTTTAATAAATAAATAAATAAAAAAACCTGAAAAAAGTCCCAGAATCGGGCCCCTTTTGCTATACTCTGACCGCCCCTGTCTATACTACTGTAATGTTTGACGTTATCACGTTAAACTACCGTCCGTAAACCGACTTTACAGACAACCAATTTTTTTGTTACCGAAAATGTATAGAAATCTGGTAACAAAAAAATTGGTTGTCTGTAAAGTCGGTTTACGGACGGTAGTTTAACGTGATAACGTCAAACATTACAGTAGTATAGACAGGGGCGGTCAGAGTATAGCAAAAGGGGCCCGATTCTGGGACTTTTTTCACGTTTTTTTATTTATTTATTTATTTATTTATTAAAAATACACAAAAGTTAACAGTATTTCACCAAAGCACTTATGTGGTAATATAATTATGTTCATGTTAAATTGACATAAATAAAAGCAAACACACTTAAAAGTTAAACTATGGTTATTACATTAATCACCTAAGGAGTGTAGAGTCTATGAACCTTAAGAGTTTTCTGTAAAACACACCAACACTATGTAGTTTATATAATTGTTAGCAATATTTATGTAGTTTATATAATTGTTAGCAATATTTTGGATTACTTTTGACCTTTATTGTACTCCTGTAAGTTTGTCTATCTTACGTACTGGAACGATCCTCTCATCTTCTCCAAGGTTAGCTGGAAGAGATCCCTTATAGGGATAAGCTCGCCTTTGTATCTCTATTCCTACAAATTGTATATAAACTGTTGTACACAATAAAGTGATTACTACTACTACTACTACTACACTATCAGCAAATATGTCAATATCGTCTGTCTCCAACATGATGCGGTTAAGAGCAGCTCGGGCTCGAGCGGTGCGCCGGCCGCCGCGAACAGGCGCCGCCGGCACCGCGCCCGGCATGCCAACCACCACATTCGCTCTTGGCACTTGCAGCCCCATTCTCTCAAGCACGGATGCGTCATCTACTCTATGGTGAAACAGTTGGCGGTAATGCATAATATGCAGCAGTTTCCGTCTGGTTTCTAGAGTTTGAAGACCAACCATTCCTGTTACGAATAGAGATGGATACATATATGGGTAATATCCGTACAGTCGTTTGTAAATGTGCCTACAGAATTTCCTCTGCACTCTTTCTAGCATAGTGTTTTGTTCTTATTAGAAAGAATGCATTAAAATAAGCATCTTTTATAAATTAAAGTTTTTTTAAAACCTACTAATTTAGGAGTTAGAGTGGTGCAAAGTTGCAAAATTTTCCCGTAGCATTACTAAGGCGCCAGAGACAGAAAGCGATATCGACGGAGCCCCGCTTATTACAGAAACTGCACAGAATAGCTTTCGGCCGTTTGAAGATACCTAACGAACCTAACTTATACCTATATAAAAGTCGTCATTTTGTATCCTAGACCGTTTGCGAGACACGCGTTAATTTTATTAAAGTGCTAGTGCCATTTACTAATCTTAGAACCCTAATATCTCAGTAAATATTAATGGAGAAGAAAAAGTTTATATAACAAAACATCCTTATTACATAGGTTATATTGGTAAAAAAAATCTCTGGCGCCTTAGTAAATACTATGGGAAAATTCGCAACTTCGTACTGCTCTAACTCCTAAATAAGTAGGTTTTTCAAACAACTTCATTCTATAAAAGATGCTTATTTTAATGCAATCTTTCATGTTTTTAAATTACAAACACTCAAAAATAATAAACACGGGCGCGCCATCTGTCGCAGCTGTGGTGCTTTACTCAGGCCACACGCTACAACCATACCGACTTTTGTGTCAAAGTGACAGTCAGCAATGTCAGATTCCACATTGGTCATTAATTTTGGAATCAGCACCCCCTAAAACCTATTTTACGACACCCATGATGACTTTTGTGTCAAAGTGACAGTCAGCAATGTCAGATTCCACATTGTTCATTAATTTTGGAATCAGCACCCTCTAAAACCCATTTTACGACACCCGTGACGACTTTTGTGTCAGAGTGACAGTCAGCAATGTCAGATTCCAAATTGGTTATTAATTTTGGAATCAGCACCCCTAAAACCTATTTTACGACACCCATGACGACTTTTGTGTCAAAGTGACAGTCAGCAATGTCAGATTCCACATTGTTCATTAATTTTGGAATCAGCACTCCCTAAAACCTATTTTACGACACCCATGACGACTTTTGTGTCAAAGTGACAGTCAGCAATGTCAGATTCCACATTGGTCATTAATTTTGTAATCAGCACCCCCTAAAACCTATTTTACGACACCCATGACGACTTTTGTGTCAAAGTGACAGTCAGCAATGTCAGATTCCAAATTGGTCATTAATTTTGGAATCAGCACCCCCTAAAACCTATTTTACGACACCCATGACGACTTTTGTGTCAAAGTGACAGTCAGCAATGTCAGATTCCACATTGTTCATTAATTTTGGAATCAGCACTCCCTAAAACCTATTTTACGACACCCATGACGACTTTTGTGTCAAAGTGACAGTCAGCAATGTCAGATTCCAAATTGGTCATTAATTTTGGAATCAGCACCCCCTAAAACCTATTTTACGACACCCATGATGACTTTTGTGTCAAAGTGACAGTCAGCAATCTGAGGTACTACATATTTGTAATCTGAAAGTAATCAAGTCAATAATTTCAGTTATTTTGAATCGACTATGATTCCGAATTATTGGTAATAGTAATTATTGTATAGATGATTAGTGATTCCTTTATATGTAATGGTAATTTACCGTTTCACTTGATTACATTACAAGTAATCTGACACCCAGTAGTGGATTACAAAGTAAAATCAAGTAATCGTGTAATCCGGAATCGATTACGATTTGCCCATCTCTGCGGCGCTGCTGCAAGTTTTGAGACAGAAGTATATGCTAGAAAGAGATGCAGATATTTGCCACTCACTCTTACCTATAGTTGCGTCTCAAAACTTGCAGCAATAACTTGCTGGTCTAAACTCAGCTTAACGAGAACAACACACGGGCGCGCCATCTGTCCCAGCTGTGGTGCTTTACTCAGGCCACACGCTATAACCATACCGAGCGCATCGATCAGCCGCTTAGTTCCAACGCGCGCCAATAGATGGCGCAAAAACTATATTGCGAAACGGGACAATGACGTCATCTTTTTCGTGCATGCTGCCCGTAGTAACGAGTTATTAGACGTTATCACGTCAAAAAGGAAGGTTTCATACAAACTATCAGCCTACCAATTTTTATCCAAATCGGAGACGTGATCCAAGTGTACAAACTTAACGGGAATTGCACATGGAATGAGGAGGCACACTGAGGCGCCAGGCATGTCACTGTCATTCATAAGTAAGAAAGAGAAAAAAAATATCATCTTCTCGCTCTCACGTATGGACTAATAGGGTGGCGCCATCTGTCATTTCTTTGCACTCTTGCGGAAAAATGCAACTTTCTATATATCAGTTTTTGACGTAGCAAGAGAGCCTTTAACGTTGGTGTTTGATCTTATTTATCTATTTCGTGTAAAATCTGGAAGAATCTGAACGAACCTTACGAGTACATCGACCGAATGTCAAAATTGCAACTGTCAAAGATCCGTCAAACTAAAGAAACTATTGTATTGGATTTTTGTTTATGCTATAATTCGTTGAAAATATATGTAGTTTTTCTTACTGTTTATATGTGAAACTTACATTTTTCAGTGTATAACCATAGTTTCCGATATAACGAAGTGAAAGTGTAATTTTATCACGGTGTATTTTTGTAATAATCATGAATATATTGAAAATCGAGTTAGGGCCAGGTATTTTGACGGCGTGTCGAATTTGTCTCGCCTGGGACACCAAACTGTACCTTATTAGTAAATGGGGACTAGAGCAGATATTCACAGATGTTATGGGGACGACGGTATGTATCGATCCGTGTAAAATGTTTATTTATATATTATACTTAAAAGTTCAAGTACTATTAGCTGCAAAAGTGCTGTGGCGAATTTAACAATGAATTTGTTCATAATTCCTCCATGAACTTTTGCAGCTGTTAGTACATCTACTCGTACATACTTACGCGTACAGAAATATCAGAACACAGTGATGTTTATAAGGGAGGATGAGGGGGTTGAACCGCCCTCCCTTAGGACTCGATCAACGACCAAATCATCAAACCTTATGCAACACTAATGGAAAACTGTCCCAACTTCTATCTTTATGCTACATATTACATATCCCCAAACTGTGTTATTGATATGGAAAAAAAGTCTAGCACGCTACAGTTCTCTTTACATTTTCTTATACTTTCCATACCTACATGCTTGTCTGAACACAACAGCTTAAAAGCGTGTCCAGATATTGTATTGGTGTGTTTTATTAAAATAAATTTGACTTAAGTTTACAATTTGAATGTAAGAAAAGAATTGCATGCTTTGCTTCTCCCTTCCTGAGAAATACATTCTGAAATTTTGGTTTCCTTGTGTAAAATTAAATCAATAACAACAATTCAAATATTTTTAGATATCGCAGTGGGATGGGTTTCCACAGCACTTGTGTTCGTTATGCCGAGCAGGGCTGATGAAGGCTTATGCCCTAAGATTGCGGTGCCAGCGAGCCGAACAGCTGCTAAAGCAAAAGCTGCTGCAGCGACAAAATGTAAGTCACATTTTACAAGAAAATAATTATGACCGAATATATAAAGTAAATAATTACCGTAAGCTATTTCGTAATTTGTCGGATAATTACCATTGCAAAGGCATACTTTTTGAGCATTCCAATGAACTACCAAAAAGAGATACATATGTAACTGGGAACAAATCAAATTATTTTTAACCAACTTCAAAAAAAGGAGTAGGTTCTCAATTCGACTGAATGTTTCTTTTCATTTTTTTTTGTATGTATGTTACCAGATATCTCCGAGAATCATAGACCGATTTTCAAAATTTTTTTTTCAATCAATCAGGTATAACCCCGAGATGGTCCCATTGGCACCAAGTTGGGGTCTGATGATGGGATCTTGGAGAAATCGAGGGAACTCTTCAAATGTTATAGGCACATGTAATGTTTTTAGTGTATTTTTCAAAGGTACACCAGTATTTACGCCTGATGGTAATAATTTTATGTGGCTGAGCTGATGATGGAAGGTCAACTCCTCAATAGTTAGGAGTTAAAGGATAATTCTTTCACTACTGTACACATATTCGGACTGATACATATAATATCAATAGGCACCACTAAAAATCAAAAAATAAATAAACTTTTTAACAAAAAATAAAACCGCCTTCAAAAATAAGCGCGTTACAAAACACGGATAAACTAAAAACTAAAAAATAATAAACCTTTGAATTCAGATTTCTTATCGGATTGCAATAATCTAAACATCCAAATTATAAACAAATCAATTATTTTTGTAGTCGGTACCAGACCTGTTCGTCGCCTTGCTCATCATCTTCCTTGCGTTATCCCGGCATTTGCCAAGGCTCATGGGAGCCCGGGGTCCGCTTTAACAACTAATCCCAAGATTTGGCGTAGGCACTAGTTTTACGAAAGCGACTGCCATCTGACCTTTCAACCCGAAGGGTAACTAGGCCTTATTGGAATGAGTCCGGTTTCCTCACGATGTTTTCCTTCACCGAAAAGCGACTGGCAAATATCAAATGACATTTTGCAGCCTTGCTATTGCCTGTTTGCCACTTTTTTAGCACTTACCGAACCGAGCATTCAGCCAATAGGGAACTTGACTGTTAAAATAAAATATTTTATACCATGCACGAAATAAAGCATCAGGTAAGTAATTATTAGAAAAACATGGACAGAATTATTTTTAAATCGAATTTCTATTTAACAAGTCAGGTAGAAATATATAAAGTAACTGAATTGACCATGACGTCACTCAATTCGATATCATATTAATTCCACATTAGCAAGTTGTTTAATATCGTTTTGACAGTTTTTAATAAGAAGCTGATTTAACTAGGAAGCAAGTAGCCTATATTCGTATTCGGTGGATCTCTAATTCATGGTTCAATTTTTTTTTCAGATAACAAACAAATATATACAAACGATTGACCGTTCCGCCTACAAATTAACATACAACCTTAACATACACCATCAACCATCACCAGAAATCTACATTCACCAAGACACAGAAATAAATATAAAAGACGAAATAGAAGAAACAGACTTTGTAGAACAAGACATTTTAGATGTAAAAAATAATTTAATCTGGTCAGGTAATGATAATGATTTTGATATAACAGTAGAATCAGTGAAAATTGATGAAAATAATGACTCGTGGCCTGATATGGATGAGACTAATGATGAAATTAGAATAGAAAATACAGCAAAGACGAAAAGAATGAAGAGAGTAAAAGTGAATAAAAAACAGAAGTTGACAAAGAAGAATAAGTTTAGTACAGAGGCAGATATTAAAGAGTTTGAGGAAAAATACGATTTTAAAGTTAAATGCTTGACGGAACAAGAAATGGTTGAGGATATGGAGAAGAGGAAACTATTGGAGAAGTACTTGCAAGGTAAATAATTATAATCATTAGGCTTGGGACTTTTGGATGCTCGCTATGGTTCTGGCATCCGCAGAGTCGCCATTATGTTAAAATATTTTTTTAGAAGTCAAAGTCAAAGCCTGGAAATAAAACATGTTAGATGTCATGACCTATACGTATACCTATAACAATATGCAATTAATTTTATCACAAATCTATTACACACACCTGTCGAAGTTCACAGTTGACGCGATATGCATAATATATACTATATACGTATATACTACCTACGATTTACTTTACTATGCATCCTCTTTGATACTTGTGTTTTGTTTGACAGACGACTGACATCTATTTCAAATAAAAACACTTGAGTAATAAGTTGTCAGTTCAGATGAAATATCGTTTTCTCAAACATGCAATGAAATATTGTCTTTACGTTCCTTAAAATGGGCTGGGAAGTGTCGCTTTTTGGGCGCAACAACTCGAGAGGACTGTAAAGGGATTTCATATTATTTTTTAGGCCTAGGCCTGCAAAGTAACTTTTTTAAGTAAGCTGTCAGTACTGTCATGTCACTTTCTTTTTTAATTTTTGTGTGATCTGGATACTTGTCACACTTGACGTTTGAGTGTATTTGTATTTTGTCACTTAATAAATAAAATATTGTCCTTTAGAGCATTTTATTTTATTTCATTGTATGTTTGAGAAAAGCACTATACATGCCTCGGCGTGAAAACGGATTCCCGGCCTCGTATCCCTATCCGGCCTCGCTCGCACGCTCGCTCGGCCGTATATACCCACTTGGCCGGAAATCCTCATTTTCCCGGCCTCTGATGTAATGTACTATTACGCAATTTGTAACAAAATTTTAAAATGAATAATTTTACGACTTGCGAAATTAAATTATGGTTAGAGCCGTGTATCAGGAATTAAAATATGATGAAGAAAAGTCTAGTATATTTTGCTCTTTATGTGATGTTCATTTCAAAGCCGGAAAAAAAGTATTTAATTCTAACCATAGTAGAGCGGCGAGAGGGTCTCGGAAAAAGTTGATGTGACTGGAGAGTATACTGCTGACAAGTGGTATCGTTGTGATCGGTAGACTTTACTGAGTACGAAATAATGACTTGTCACATTCTCAGACTGTGGGGGGGTTAACTATGACGTCACAAAGATCGCGGTCCCGGGTTTCAATTTTTTGCCAATTTGTCTAGAACCCCTTATCCAATTTTGAAAAATGAGGTGTCGATTGAAAGCGTATAACATGCTGATTAAGATTTGTTATAAGTGAAAAGTATAGTTTTGTTAGTTATTTTTTAATTAACAATAATGCAAAAAATACTTTTTTTTTACTCTCTTTTTTTATTTTTGTGACTCAAAAAGGCAATGAAAACGGCCACTTAGCTAAAAAATATGTTATATAAATCATTTAGCTACATTATTAAGCTATCTGTTGCTTTTGAAATTTCTACGATCGGATAATAAATAAGCAAACTACAAGCACATACCTGTAGGCGGGGAGTACCGCTTGACGCGCGTTCCCATACATTCGGCGTCTACCAAATTACACCTCGCGCAAAATTCGTTTCAAGCAGATATACCTCTAATCTTATTCATTGTAACCTATCAATATTGGTATCATTTGAAAGTACAATTAAAGTACTTTAAGAAACAATGTCAATCATTTTCTTAAAATCAATAATCGCCAGTCTGCGGTGGTTACAAAGGAAAAAAGTGGGTATGGAATTTGGCTGGTTTCCTAAGGTTTGATACCCTAGACGAGTTTAAAAGGGGAGGTAAAGGTGACATATGGGTTGTTCTCTGGCCTAAAAGCTACACAGAGGGTCAGGGGAGAAAAAACTGGGGTTTAAGTTTAGTTTTAAGTTATTTTTTCTTTTATTTGTTGATTTTATTGTGTTTAATTTTTTTTGTAATTTTATCAAGGATACACGTTGGTTTCTTTTGCTGAAAATTCACTTTTTTATGAGAAATGTGATGAATTTCATGGCAATTTTCGATAGAGACTAAAATTAACTTTCAAATAAGGCCACATATACATACTTTTACTTATATAATATTAAGGGTAATACCAAGTAATACCGTTTGAACTCAAACGACTTAGAGGTGCGGTTTTTTGACCCAGTAGGTATTAAAAAGTAATCTTAAAATCAAAACGATTAGACTTCGGTCGTTATACACATTAAATCACTAAAATGAAGTTACCTTTAATGTTTTAGTAATTATAATCATTACTTTTAGCCACTTTTCTCAGAACATAATTATTCGACAGAAGTCAAGATAAGATAACATTAAGAGCATATTTATTATTAATAATGCGTTATAAATATGAAATAGTTGTTGGGGTACACTTGTTAAGTACATGCAGCTCCTGCAAATACACTCAGTGTCAAAAAAATCACACATCTCAATCGTTTGCGTTGAAGCAGTATTGACCCACATATTAGAGAGCAGGGCGCGCAGGGCACCTCGTAACACTATGTGTGGCACTGAGGAACCAGTGAAGTCAGGTCTATGGATTGCTACACTGCTGTCCCGCTTGCACTACTCCGCCGGGGCTATTACCCTTAATATTATATAAGTAAAAGTATGACTATGTGGCCTTATTTGAAAGTTAATTTTAGTCTCTATCGGAAAATGCCATGAAATTCATCGATTTTCTCATAAAAAAGGGCATTTTCACAAAAAGAAACCAGCGTGTATTCTTGATAAAATTACAAAAAAATTAAACACAATAAAATCAACAAATAAAAGAAAAAAACCGGCCAAGTGCGAGTCGGGCTCGCGCACAAAGGGTTCCGTAGCAGCAAATATAATAAACTTATTATGTCAATTTATACACCTGCCAAAATTACAGTTAAATCAACCTATCTCAAAAACTATAAGAGATACTTTGATCAAACCAAAAATCGTTGAAAGAGTTAATTAGCATGCATCACCTCTATTTTTTTTAGAATTTTATACCCCGTAGTTATAAAAATAGAGGGGGGGGGGACATACTTTTTACGACTTTGAGAGCTGATATCTCAAAAACCGTTCACTTTAAGAAAAATGTTTTTTAGAAAACTTTATATCATTTTAAAAGACCTTTCCATTGATACCCCACACGGGTATGTACATCGAAAAAAAAATTTTCATCCCTCAGTTACATGTATGGGGGCCCCACCCCCAATTCTTTTTTTTTACTATTTAGTGTCATAATTTTGTAGCGGTTCATACAACACATATTCCCATCAAATTTCATCACTGTAGTACTTATAGTTTCCGAGTAAATCGGCTGTGACAGACGGACAGACGGACAGACGGACAGACGGACATGACGAAATGACGAAACTATAAGGGTTCCGTTTTTGCCATTTTGGCTACGGAAACCAGCGTAATAAAATTACAAAAAAATTAAACACAATAAAATCAACAAATAAAAGAAAAAATAACTTAAAACTAAACTTAAACCCTAGTTTTCTTCCCCTGGCCCTCTGTGTAGCTTTCAGGCCAGAGAACAACCCATATTTGTCACCTTTACCTCCCCTTTTAAACTCGTCTAGGGTATCAAACCTAGGGAACCAGTCAAATTGAATCCCCGCTTTTTTTCTTTGTAACCACCGTAGACTGGCGATTATTGATTTTAAGAAAATGGTTGATATTGTTTCTTAAAGGACTTTAATTGTACTTTCAAATGATACCAATATTGATAGGTTACGATGAATAAGATTAGAGGTATATCTGCTTGAAACGAATTTTGCGCGAGGTGTAATTTGGTAGACGCCGAATGTATGGGAACGCGTGTCAAGCGGTACTCCCCGCCTACAGGTATGTGCTTGTAGTTTGCTTATTTATTATCCGATCGTAGAAATTTCAAAAGCAACAGATAGCTTAATAATGTAGCTAAATGATTTATATAACATATTTTTTAGCTAAGTGGCCGTTTTCATTGCCTTTTTGAGTCACAAAAATAAAAAAAGAGAGTAAAAAAAAGTATTTTTTGCATTATTGTTAATTAAAAAATAACTAACAAAACTATACTTTTCACTTATAACAAATCTTAATCAGCATGTTATACGCTTTCAATCGACACCTCATTTTTCAAAATTGGATAAGGGGTTCTAGACAAATTGGCAAAAAATTGAAACCCGGGACCGCGATCTTTGTGACGTCATAGTTAACCCCCCCACAGTCTGAGAATGCGACAAGTCATTATTTCGTACTCAGTAAAGTCTACCGATCACAACGATACCACTTGTCAGCAGTATACTCTCCAGTCACATCAACTTTAAAACTAGACGACTTTTTTCAATTCCGCCGCCTTACTACCATATTAAAAGTGCAGCGTACGAGAATCATATTAAGGACAAGCATGACCCTGTAAGTTTTTATAATTTTAAGTTTATTAAGAACTAGATCGCAATGACACATCATTCACTCTCACCTTATTGAGTCATTGATCAATAAATTAATCAAATATTTTATTTCTTTGAATGTGGTGCATTGTAGGTTGGTAATACATTTTTTGATCAGCACATCCTGCCACATACGGCATAGAAATAATAATGCATGCATGTCATAAAATCAAGTTACTAACTTATATAAAAATTATTCTCTAAATATCATAATTATTAATTTTAAATAACTTTTCATTATATTCAGTTTTCATAAAAAAAATACATTTATATTTATTTCATATTCATATTGAAAAAATAAATGTAATTACTGAACATGTGTGTGACAACCTTAACCACTTCCTAATGTTACTAGTTTTTACATTTGGCGTAGTATCTGAATACAGATGTAGTTCCAAAAGGGTTTCTTTCGTATTTTTCCGGAAAAGTTGGTATTTGTCATGCTAGTTCAGTCAATGCAGTACATCTTGTACTGAGACTGACTGAAATAGCATGACACGTTCGTACGTTTTCGTAACAATACGAAGGCAAATCTTTTCGTACTAGGTACTTGAATCTTCTTAAGGTCCTCTCACACTTAGTAATTAATTTATTATATTTGAAAGATTATTTTTTAGAATTTAACATAAAGTGATATACCAGGTGGTTCCTGTTGATGAACCTCGACGTGTCGAATTTAACGGGAAACCTAAAAAAATTGTTTTGACGACCGGTCTGGCTCAGTCAATAGTGACCCTGCCTGCTGAGCCGCGGTCCCAGGTTCGAATCCCTGTAAGGCCATTTATTTGTTATGAAAGCATAAATGAAAGCATTTATTGTTGTCCGAAATAAATGCTTTCATTTATGCTTTCATGCTTGTGTGGTGAGCACAGATATTTGTTCCTGAGTCATGGATGTTTTCTATGTATATAAGTATGTATTTATCTATTTAAGTATGTATATCGTCGCTTAGCACCCATAGTACAAGCTTTGCTTAGTTTGGGGCTAAGTTGATCTGTGTAAGGTGTCACCCAATATTTATTTATTTATTATTTATTTAATCTGTTATATTATAGCTTTTTTACATTATAGAGTATCGGGCCCAATGAGTGTCACTTGTGCCACGTGCGATACCGGTTTGCTGTGAACCGAAACCAACATATACAGGTAATGTCATAGTACATTATTGTACATTGGGACCCTACCAATTGGAACCCTAGGCCACTCTACAACCTTGTCAAAATCACAAGCAGTAAGAAATTTCTTACAATCTGATTTATAAAGTCACTATGACATAGTGGCCTAGGGTTCCAATAAGGCTGACGACTACATAAAAAAATGGCATTCTATTTAGACCGCCAGTTAGATCGCCCAAAAATACTGAACACATATTTTTCGCTTTTTCTAATTAATGAAGAAATACAAAGATATAGAGCATCAAAGTTCCGGGTAGGGGCTTGTGACGTCACTTCTAAGTAAAAATTGTACCTAGGCGTGACGTCACGCGAAACTTCAACGCACTGTACCGTCGTCATTTTTCGTTTACGAGAAAAAAGAAAAAATACGTGTCTAAAATTCTTTGATAATCTGACTGACTAATTAGTTTTTTTTAGTCGTCTTGCCTATAGGTTGATTGTAAAGTAATGTATTGTATAGGTTCCTAAACCTTTACTTTGGCGGAATCATCAACGAGAACACTTGAAAATTGATTGATAGTTTCAATCTTTTAATTTTCAATTTTTTATTCCCATACACAATTTGAATTTTGCGCCTTTCTTTAGTGCCAAGAATTGGTTCACCGTCTCAAGTTACATCATAAATGCATAACAAGTTATTAAAAGTTTATAAAAATATGTTTAAAAAAATCAAGTCTCTCAAATATTTTAGGACGCCCACAGACTGCAGTTTCGATGTCGGCGCTGCGACCGTGTCGTGCCGGGCGAGTGAGTATAAAACATATTTACTTAGAATATTCTGTTACAAAGGAACAATCATATTCTCACGTGTTAAGTCGATGTAACGTTCATGCATGCTTTGCATGTGCGTCGCGCTCTCGACATGTAAAGGCGGGGTCGCTACTCTTGAGAAAGATCCTCGAAAATGGATCGAAACATGTGGAACGTTATATCGACTTAACACGTGAGTAACCCGCTTAAAATATTTTTTTCTACTTGTCGACTGTAATCTGTCAATTAGGACACCACAGACTAAACTATAAGTGCTAACTTTTCAGTGTTGGATACTCTATGGCAGTTCCGACTCAATTATAATAAGCTCATTATAGTTGACTTTAGTTAACTGTAATAATTTCAAAAATAGAACTTCATACAATTTCTATACTAATTTGCGATACCTGGCAAATTTTCCTGCATCTGAAACACATTTTTTTTTTATCTGTCGCGTTATCGGCCAATCAGAGACGGTTATTACAAACAATTGGTTGCTAGGTAATTCGATGTTGATACAACGGTGAACGACTCTATTAACATTAATTTTAACTTGCATGAATGATGATATTTCCGTCCATTGATGATGAAGATGATGACTCGTAGAAAAAATATTGTATACAATAGTGATATAATTAAGCTTTTCACTCTCGTACCGTACTATTAGGCCACTCAGCAAGCTTCGTGGCCTAAACATAGTACTCGACTGAAAAGCTTTGTATTATATCACGATTGTATAAAATACTATTAAATATGTTTTGAGTCTCACGCGAGTTTTATAGTTAAAATTATATTCTCGATGATGGAATTCATTCAGTCACTTGTTTTGTTTCAAATATCGAACGTTTTAAAAGTCAAATGACAGTCAATCGCTAGTTGATATTACCTCTTACCTGAATTTAGATTAATATTTTATAACATCGTGATACAATACAGAGTTTTTCAGTCGAGTACCATCTTTAGGCCACGAGCTTGCTGAGTGGCCTAATAGTACGGTACGAGAGTGAAAAGCTTAATCATATCACAATCTTTTTTCTATGAGTCATCATCTTCATCATCAATGCACGAACAATGTCATGTTAAAATTAATGTTAATAGCGTCGTTCACCGTTGTATCAACATCGAATTTCCTGGCAACCAATTGTTTGTAATAACTGTCTCTGATTGGTTGATAACGCGATAGAAAAAAAAATGTGTTTCAGATGCAGAAAAAATTGCCAGGTATCGCAAATTAGTATAGAACTTGTATGAAGTTCTATTTTTGAAATTATTACAGGTAACTGAAGTGAACTGTAATGAAATATTATAGTTGAGTAAGTGTCGAAGACTAAAGTCAGCACTTATAGTTTAGTCTGTGGTGTCCTAATTGACAGATTAAAGTCGACGAGTAGAAAATAGTATATTGTGCATTTTGTGCAACAAGGGAGGTATCGTACTCGTGTCTATAACTCTCTCCAGCCTGCGACTGTCGCGAGTTATTAACACTCGTCGACAAAATCCTTACCTCCTGAGTTACGCACAATATTTTTCATCACATTTGAGAGGAAAACGCAGAGAAAAAAAATCATAAGGCAAAACCTTCAATGAATGGCGGTGTTGTACTGCCCGTTGCTATGGCAACGCGATCATGCGCAAATCGAGATGGCCGTCACAATTTCCCGCCAGATTGCAAATTATAACGATTGATCAGATCAATCGTTATAATTTCAATTTGATCTACGTGAAATTTACAAAACAAATGTAAAATACACTGAAATAATTGTAAAACATAAATAAAATGCATTTTTCATACCGATAATATTTTTTTACAGCTTAATAGTCAAATTTTAGTTGTGCAAAAAAATTCCTTGGCTGATTGAAACATCCTTTGCCTGAGGTGTTGTACGGATTGTATTATTTTTTAAAACTAAATCCATTACTCCCTTGGGAGTAAAATAGTACATTATTCTTTAGTACACGTAGACGCAATGAGACCTTTAAACAGCAAATGTGATGAAAAACTTATCATAATGGATGTAGAATGTAGATATAGATAAAGTTATGCAACTGTACATAATTATTAAAACACTCTTGATTTAATGTCTATTATTACGCAACAGTCACTTTTTTTTTTTAATCTTTATTGAAAGAGCTTTATTCGTAAAATAATGGCTTTCTGCTACCAGGGCACTTTGCCAATGTCAAGTAAATTACAGAAATATATAAAACAGTATATGCAGTTTTTTTTGCGAACGAGGCCTTCGCGATGCACTGGAGGATAGCTGGAGCAGCAGTACAAAGCATGATGGCGGCCGGGACCACGAACTGCCGAGTGATGTCCGTAGAATTGGTTATTCGTATCTCCAAAAGAATTCTTCATTAAATGCACTCTTTGCGCAGGCTATTCACTGCATAATATCCTATCAAACTTATACATTAAACAGCAGAATGCAAAAATAAAAAAAATATATCGGAGGACGATCCGCCATGTTCCACGGGTCAAACGAAAGCCTGAAAGAGCTTTGTCACTGTTGTAAGTTGTAACGACATCGCTCATCGTAACAGTCACATGACTAATATCGTACAGGTCGATTCACGAAAGCTGGCACGAATGAAATGAACGAAACTTTGATTGTGTGAGTGACACCTGTATTGGTATACAGTCGTAACTGTCAAGAGCCACCATTTTATTGGTTAATCTGTCACACACATGCATATTTTCATTCAAACATTCGTTCCATTCGTGCCAGCTCTTGTGAATTGACCTGTACATGTACGGGCAATTCTCATTTCTTGCAATAGGCTAGTTTCCTACTAGTCAAATCAGTTCCTTTTTAAGAACTGTCAAAACTATTTGCTAATATGGAATTACTATGAAATACTGAGGAGCGACGTCACGGTCAATTCATTTACTTTGTATCTTTCACTTTGAGTTATTAGATAGAAATAATGTTTAAACATAACTACTGTCCATATTTTTCTTCTAATTATGTGGTGCTTTATTTCGTGAACTGCATAAAATATTTTATTTTAAGTGTAGGAAACTAGCCTATTATATTCTGTCAAACAAGTCTGTCAGTAAATAAGAAGAAAGAAAACTATATGCATCCTTTTCTTTAGGGTTCTAGAGAAAAGGATACCTATAGTTTTCTTAGTTCTTATTTACTGACAGACTTGTTTGACAGAGTATTATATCGTGATGTATACTGTGATGTCCACAGACCACATGCGGTAGAACACGCAGCGGGCCACGATGGCGCTACTTTCAAGTGTCGACATTGTGAGAAACGGTTTCAGTGAGTATTCTAATTTATCGTATACTAGCTTTTACCCGCGGCTTCGCTCGCATTAAATTCGAAATTGAGGAACTCACCATACAAATTTCCATCCCCCCTTTTTAGGGAAGTGGGCTGTTATAAAAAGATAAAAAGTAGACTATGACACTCTCCATCCCTTCATCTATCTCCACTTAAAAAAACACGTTTATTCGTCGCTCCGTTTTGCCGTGAAGGACAGACAAACAAACAGACACAGACACTTTCCCATTGATAATATTAGTATGGATTTAATAGACGAAGCTAACAATGTGACAGAAGTTATTTTTAATTACAGTTTATATTTTATAAATCAGATAGAATATACAGGGTGGCCCATTCAAATCGGTCAGTATGGGAAAGTCTGAAACTATAAGACATACGAAGATTTGTTCTTAGGAACCATGTCACCGATTTTGATAAAAAGAAAAACTGCATTCATACAATTAAAAAAAAAAGTGTACCCAGCTGGGGAATCGAACCCGGTTGTTTTGAAAAAATAAACTTACACTATTTCTATTCAGATATCGTTTGTGTAGGTCTTAAGCAGTAAATATCTCTAAGAAACATGATGTCTAAATTGAATAAAATGCATTTTTTTCACATACTTTAATTTATCATAGTAGGTGTTCAAAGTGACCACCGTCTTTTTCAATACAATATTCAACACGTCTAGTTAACGATCTTACTATTGCATTTTGTATCTTCATGTGGTGAATCTGCGTTAAAGTTGACTCTATGGCTACTTTTAGGTCTTCAACGGTGTTATAGCTATTTTTGTACACTGTTGTAAAGATGAAGTGAACTTGCTGAATATTGTAACGGTGGTCACTTTGAACACCTACTATGATAAATTAAAGTATGTGAAAAAAATGCATTTTATTCATTTTAGACATTATGTTTCTTAGAGATATTTACTGCTTAAGACCTACACAAACGATATCTGAATAGTGTAAGTTTATTTTTTCAAAACAACCGGGTTCGATTCCCCAGCTGGGTACACTTTTTTTTTAATTGTATGAATGCAGTTTTTCTTTTTATCAAAATCGGTGACATGGTTCCTATTTAAGAACAAATCTTCGTATGTCTTACAGTTTCAGACTTTCCCATACTGACCGATTTGAATGGGCCACCCTGTATAAAGTAAATCAGTTGACCGTGACGTCACTCAATTCGATTTCATATAAATTCCATATTAGCAAGTCGTTCAAAATCGTTTTGACAGTTCTTAAAAAGAAGCTGATTTGACTAGGAGGAAAGTTCAAAGTAGCCTATTCTGAAATAGTTATTTGTTATACAAGGGGGCAAAGTTGTATTTTAACGCCGAGTGTGGAATTGAAAAACGAGCAAGTGAAAGGAGTCTATAGTTGAACCACGAGCGAAGCGAGTGGTTCGAGAATAGAATCCTGAACTTGCGAGTTTTTTAACACGAGAAGTAAAATACATTTGCACCCGAGTGTAACACAAAACTTTTCCCCTCACTATATAGCGAGGAAACTACAACGCAAGAAAATGCGTTTATCACTGCTTCCAGTAGTTCCACGGGTGGTAAATCATCTTAATTACTAGATTCAACTACTTTTATCAATTTTAAAGCAGTTAATTTGACTTTATTCAAGGTCAAATTACCCACTAGTGGATAAAATGCGTTTTTACCCGCTGGTATTAAAGGACAAAACACGTGTTTCCGAGCTAGTGAGGGGAAAATGTCCATTATAATTGTGTAAAACTGAACAGTAAGAAGACGACGTGCGCGACACACATGCGGCTAGACCACCCGGCCGAGAACGCGGCCGGCGGCACTTGCGAGGTCTGCGGCGAGACATTCATCAGCCGGACGGGACTCAACTGTCACAAGACACGGGCTCACAACAAGGTAGGCTTTATAAAGTAACTACTACCCTACTTATAGTGTTGCACAGTGTTTTTTTTTACCCAAAAATCGGACATCATACTTTTAATCAACCAAAGGATAGATTATTCACTGTGCTCCATCGTGCTCCGATGTGCTCGAAGTTGCTCCGATGCGCTCCACTGTGCTCCATCCTTCTCCGATGTGTTCCAAGTTGCTCCGATGTGCTCCACTGTGCTCCATCCTGCTCCGATGTGCTCCTTACTTATTCCTCTATGATGAAACTGAACAGTAAGAAGACGTGCGCGACACATATGCGGCTAGACCATCCGGCGGAGAACGCGACCGGCGGCACTTGCGAGGTTTGCGGTGAGACATTCATCAGCAGGACTGGACTCAACTTCATGCTCCACTATGCTCAATCATGGTCCACTATGCTCCATCATGCTCTGATGTTCTCCAAATTGCTCCAAAGCGCTCCACTGTGCCCTTCATGCTCCACTATGCTCAATCATGCTCCAATGTTCTCCAAATTGCTCCATCATGCTCCGATGTTCTCCAAATTGCTCCAAAGCGCTCCACTGTGCCCTTCATGCTGCACTATGCTCAATCAAGCTTCCGAATTGCTCCATCATGCTCCGATGTGCTCCAAGTTGCCCCGATGTTCTCCAAATTGCTCTAAAGCGCTCCACTGTGCCCTTCATGCTCCACTATGCTCAATCATGTCATCAGTCAGTACAGCGAGCCGAGCCGCTCGCCGCTCGCACCGCGTGCTCCACTCGGCTGTCGGTTTTGACGCGAATCCCTTTGAGTGTTACATTACAAGTCAGTACAGCCGGTTCGCAAGTCACCGCGAATGCATGCTCCACTATGCTCAATCATGCTCTAATGTTCTCCAAATTGCTCCGATGTGCTCCAAGTTCCTCCGATGTGTCCAAATTGCTCCAAGCGCTCCGCTTATTAAATTAAAACGGGACTTAATCGCGTAAAACTTACGTTTTATATTTAACCCGACGTTTCGGACATGACATTACGTCCGTGGTCACGGGTAGACTGGCTGGGAGTTGTATCAACATCTTCTAGCTGTACGAGTTTTTCGAACTACCCGCACTTGATTGTCATCAGTCACTTTTACGCTAGGGTTGCCACTCTGCCTACATACAACACTCACGACATCCGATGGTATGGGACGGGAAGTTTTCTCACGTTTACACTTGCCAATCACTGGATTCCACGAAGATGAAATCCCTTGCCCTTCATTTTGATTGAAATTACGATGTTTCCTGATTTCAATCGCTTCACGTACTTTCCTGCTATAGTAAAGACGTTCAGTTGAAAGGACTTTGGGATTATGCAGTTCAATCCAGTGGTTCGGTCCTGACTCTAGCAAATGCTCGGCAACCGCAGACTTATTTATTTGTCGTTTTTTGACCGCCGCGATATGTTCTTTGACCCTTTCCGCTATGGTGCGTTTGGTTTCTCCAATATAAGAACTACCACAGCTACAGTCAATCTTATAAACGCCTGGCGTCTGATATGGAATAACATCCTTTGCTGACCTTAGTTGCCCCGCCACCCTCGACAACGGCATGTACACAGTCTGTATCGAATACTTCTTTAGTGGTACCAACCTTGTCTGTCACTCCCTTGACATAGGGCATAAATGCCGGTCGTCTTGCAACATTCGGATGCTTCTTCGCAGGCTTTCGTCCCGGTTGCCGACAATCCACCCTGTACCCATTCTTCCTAAGAACCTCCTGAATGTGTGACATCTCACTCTCTAAAAATTCAGGGTCACAAAGGTCATGTGCTCTGTTCTTTAGGGAATTAACGACGGACAGTAGGTGACGAGGGTGGTGGTGAGACTGAGCATTGAGGTATCTATCTGTGTGAGTAGGCTTCCTGTAGACAGTGTGCGCCAAGGATCCATCCATCCGACCTATCACTTTTATGTCCAGAAAAGGCAAACTTCGATCTGATTCCAATTCATACGTAAATTTCACCTTCTGATGAAAGGAATTGAGATACTGGAGTAATTGCTCAACTTCTTGCTTGCCACCCTTCATGATACAAAAGACATCATCGACATACCGCTTCCATAACTTCACTGCCCATGGTTGCAGGTCTATGTTTGCCTCAAAATGCTCCATCCAGATATTTGCTAAAACCGGCGCCACCGGGCTGCCCATAGCAACTCCGTCAATCTGGAGATAATGCTTTTGTCGATATAAAAAGTAGCTCCCTTCTAGACAGTTTCGCAATAACACCATGACCGACTCCAGTATCTCATTGTCAGCTAGCCTTGTCCTAACTACCTCAAGACATTCCTTAACTGGAACATTGGTGAAAAGCGACTCAACATCAAAACTCACCATTATGTCATCTGGTTCCAGCTTAACATCCTTCAGAATGTCCACAAAGTGACGAGAATCTTTCACAAAGGACGACGTTTTACCCACAAGCGGCTGCAACACCGATGCTACATGCTTTGCCAGGTCGTAAGTAGGTGAGGCGATTTGACTTACGATTGGTCGCAAGGGCACGTTAGCTTTGTGTACCTTCGGCAGCCCATACAATTTCGGCGATTGCACTATTCTAGGCCTGTGTAAACGGTCAAAGACATCATCCTGGAACAACTCCCTGTAGTCCCTAATGACAGCCCTTATCCGGCGCGTAACTCTGGCAGTAGGGTCATATGAAACGGGCTTATACACATCCGTATCATTCAGTAAAAGCCGAATTTTGTCGTCGTAATCTGTCGAGTCCATGACCACCGTGGCGTTCCCTTTATGGAAGCGGTATGTCGATGATGTCTTTTGTATCATGAAGGGTGGCAAGCAAGAAGTTGAGCAATTACTCCAGTATCTCAATTCCTTTCATCAGAAGGTGAAATTTACGTATGAATTGGAATCAGATCGTAGTTTGCCTTTTCTGGACATAAAAGTGATAGGTCGGATGGATGGATCCTTGGCGCACACTGTCTACAGGAAGCCTACTCACACAGATAGATACCTCAATGCTCAGTCTCACCACCACCCTCGTCACCTACTGTCCGTCGTTAATTCCCTAAAGAACAGAGCACATGACCTTTGTGACCCTGAATTTTTAGAGAGTGAGATGTCACACATTCAGGAGGTTCTTAGGAAGAATGGGTACAGGGTGGATTGTCGGCAACCGAGACGAAAGCCTGCGAAGAAGCATCCGAATGTTGCAAGACGACCGGCATTTATGCCCTATGTCAAGGAGTGACAGACAAGGTTGGTACCATACTAAAGAAGTATTCGATACAGACTGTGTACATGCCGTTGTCGAGGGTGGCGGGGCAACTAAGGTCAGCAAAGGATGTTATTCCATATCAGACGCCAGGCGTTTATAAGATTGACTGTAGCTGTGGTAGTTCTTATATTGGAGAAACCAAACGCACCATAGCGGAAAGGGTCAAAGAACATATCGCGGCGGTCAAAAAACGACAAATAAATAAGTCTGCGGTTGCCGAGCATTTGCTAGAGTCAGGACCGAACCACTGGATTGAACTGCATAATCCCAAAGTCCTTTCAACTGAACGTCTTTACTATAGCAGGAAAGTACGTGAAGCGATTGAAATCAGGAAACATCGTAATTTCAATCAAAATGAAGGGCAAGGGATTTCATCTTCGTGGAATCCAGTGATTGGCAAGTGTAAACGTGAGAAAACTTCCCGTCCCATACCATCGGATGTCGTGAGTGTTGTATGTAGGCAGAGTGGCAACCCTAGCGTAAAAGTGACTGATGACAATCAAGTGCGGGTAGTTCGAAAAACTCGTACAGCTAGAAGATGTTGATACAACTCCCAGCCAGTCTACCCGTGACCACGGACGTAATGTCATGTCCGAAACGTCGGGTTAAATATAAAACGTAAGTTTTACGCGATTAAGTCCCGTTTTAATTTAATAATATGGGCTTCAAGTTGCTCCAATGTTGTCCAAATTGCTCCAAAGCGCTCCGCTGTGTTCCTTCATGCTCCACTATGCTCAATCATGCTCCAATGTTCTCCAAATTGCTCCGATGTGCTCCAAGTTCCTCCGATGTTGTCCAAATTGCTCCAAAGCGCTCCGCTGTGTTCCTTCATGCTCCACTATGCTCAATCATGCTCCGATATTCTCCAAATTGCTCCGATGTGCTTCAAGTTGCTCCGATGTTGTCCAAATTGCTCCAAAGCGCTCCGCTGTGTTCCTTCATGCTCCACTATGCTCAATCATGCTCCGATGTACTCCAAGTTGCTCCGATGTGCTCCAAGTTGCTGCGATGTTGTTTAAATTGCTCCAAAGCGCTCCGCTGTGTTCCTTCATGCTCCACTATGCTCAATCATGCTCCAATGTTCTCCAAATTGCTCCGATGTGCTCCAAGTTCCTCCGATGTTGTCCAAATTGCTCCAAAGCGCTCCGCTGTGTTCCTTCATGCTCCACTATGCTCAATCATGCTCCGATATTCTCCAAATTGCTCCGATGTGCTTCAAGTTGCTCCGATGTTGTCCAAATTGCTCCAAAGCGCTCCGCTGTGTTCCTTCATGCTCCACTATGCTCAATCATGCTCCAATGTTCTCCAAATTGCTCCGATGTGCTCCAAGTTCCTCCGATGTTGTCCAAATTGCTCCAAAGCGCTCCGCTGTGTTCCTTCATGCTCCACTATGCTCAATCATGCTCCGATATTCTCCAAATTGCTCCGATGTGCTTCAAGTTGCTGCGATGTTGTCCAAATTGCTCCAAAGCGCTCCGCTGTGTTCCTTCATGCTCCACTATGCTCAATCATGCTCCGATATTCTCCAAATTGCTCCGATGTGCTCCAAGTTGCTCCGATGTGCTCCAAATTGCTCCATCGTGCTCTCATTCATTCAAAGGTTAACTGGAAGAAATCCCTCAAAGGGGTAAGTTCGCCTTTTTACTGTTCTTTACTGTAATTACTGTGTTTTTTTGTTATTAATTGTACAATAAAGAGTTTACTACTACTACTACTATGTTCAATCATGCTCCAATATTCTCCAAATTGCTCCATCATGCTCCGATGTGCTCTTGGAGAAGCAACTTGGAGCACATCGGAGCAACTTGGAGAACATCGGAGCAAGATGGAGCAACTTGGAGCACATCGAAGCAACTTGGAGCACATCGGAGCAACTTGGAGAATATCGGAGCAGGATTGAGCGCGTCGGAGCAACTTGGAGCACATCTAAGCAACTTGGAGCACATCTAAGCAACTTGGAGCACATCGGAGCAACTTGGAGCACATCGAAGCAACTTGGAGCACATCGGAGCAACTTGGAGAACATCGGAGCAGGATTGAGCGCGTCGGAGCAACCTGGAGCACATCGAAGCAACTTGGAGAACATCGGAGCAAGATAGAACAACCTGGATCACATCGAAGCAACTTGCAGAACATCCGAGCAGGATGGAGCGCGTCGGAGCAACTTGGATCACATCGGAGCAACTTGCAGAACATCCGAGCAGGATGGAGCGCGTCGGAGCAACTTGGATCACATCGGAGCAACTTGCAGAACATCCGAGCAGGATGGAGCGCGTCGGAGCAACTTGGATCACATCGGAGCAACTTGCAGAACATCCGAGCAGGATGGAGCGCGTCGGAGCAACTTGGATCACATCGGAGCATGATGGAGCACAGTGGAGCGCATCGGAGCAATAACTACTAAACAGAATGCCATTTTTTTATGTAGTCGTCATTTCTATTATACATCTTGAAAACATTGAATTTTAAAAATTATCGGAATGGAAAGATCACAATATTTTTTATGAATGCGACCAAATCAGACGTCAGTGGCCAGCGCCATCTGTACAAGACAGTAGGAATTGAATTTGACGCGTATAACAATAACAAGACTATGACAAGTTTTTTAACCAGTCAAATATTGTTGCAGCCATACAACCGTAAGCTGCACTGCCGCAAGTGCCGCATACAGTTTGACAGTTTGGAGGCGCTGCAACGGCACAAACTCGACAGGCCTGGCAATAAGTGCGACCCGCATGGCAAGTAAGATAATCCATGCTAATATTATAAATGGGAAAGTGTGTGTGTCTGTTTGTTTGTCCGTCTTTCACGGCGAAACGAAGCGACAAATACTGAGGAGTGACGTCACGGTCAATTCATTTACTTTATATCTTTCTCTTTGACTTATTAAATAGAAATTATGTTTAAACATAACAATTGTCCATGTTTTTCATCTAATTATGTGGTGCTTTATTTCGTGCACTGCATAAAATATTTTATTTTAAGTGTAGCTACCACGAAAAGAAAACGAGGTTTGGCCATTTGGGAGTAGTTCGGTCTAGTACAGTGCAGGGAATCGTGTCTTTAGTACTATTAGTACATTTACTACACAAGCCTAAAACCTAGTCTTTGTTCGCAGTGTGTGCTGCACATGCGGAGAATGGAGCGAAGATGCAGATGCTCTAGTGTTGCATCAGCACAGGAAGCACGGGACTGCACTCTTCACCTGCGACGAGGTATGTTACTCACATCATAGAGGAATAAATAAGGAAAGAGTTGTAACTCCATACATCAGTAAATGCGAGTTAGTTCTAGTGACATCTAGCGTCAATCACGCGTCAAATAGCGTAAATTATCAGCACTGCTACTTGTCAATAGATGTCGCGACGAAGGAAAAGTCTAATGCCACACCTCGGACACTGGCGATCAAATATATGAAAGAGGCGCGTTCCTAGCACACAGTATAAGCTCGTGTAGGTGAACGCGTACTATGCTTGTATGAGTGAAATATGACAGGTCGACTGTTTGCGTTTTTGACAGGCGGTAACTGTGAGGTAACAGAGAGGGGGTGGGCGGCACTTTCAGCGGGGAGCGGGAGTGGCTATACTGTACGATAGTACTCTTTATTATACTGTGCTAATGCTCAACAATT
The DNA here is from genome assembly GCF_023078275.1 of Leguminivora glycinivorella. Lineage (NCBI taxonomy): Eukaryota > Metazoa > Arthropoda > Insecta > Lepidoptera > Tortricidae > Leguminivora > Leguminivora glycinivorella. The sequence continues at coordinate 5,799,845 of NC_062995.1, read as the reverse complement.
TTTAGCTAATATTACAATAGTATTAATCAGTATACTGTTTTCAATTCCTTCTGCTCGTAATATAAGTTGTAAACTGTTCGCGTGACGCTAAAACGGTCCGCGCGACACTAAAATCAGTAACTCGAATCAAATCAGGATCCGGCTTTGGAATGATCTTCCGCTTGATATCAGAAAGGCGCAAACTAAGCTCTCATTTAAGCGCATGTTGCGCAAGCATTTTTTTTGACAAGCTCACTGGTTAATTTGTTTATCATAGGCATAGTATTCTTTGCACTGGGTACATAAAGTATGTAGTATATATATATGTATGTATGTAATCCATACTAATATTATAAATGGGAAAGTGTGTGTGTCTGTTTGTTTGTCCGTCTTTCACGGCAAAACGGAGCGACGAATTGTCGTGATTTTGAAAGTGGAGATAGTTGAAGGGATAGAGAGTAACATAGGCTAATTTTTGTCTCTTTCTAACGCGAGCGAAGCCGCGGGCAAAAGCTAGTTATATATATGTAAGTTTATGTAATTTTATAGATATATATGTGTGTGTAGTTTATCATTGACAATATGTATTATTTGCTGCAATTATGTTTCATTTTCAATTACGTATTTTTTTAAGCCTGCACCCATTACTCTTTCTGCTTAGCCTGTTGGTTGACTGGTAGAAAATGTCTTTAGGCATTAAGTCCGCAATTTGTACTTTATTTGTTATATTGACGACCGGTCTGGCGCAGTCGGTAGTGACCCTGCCTGCTGCGCCGCGGTCCCGGGTTCGAATCCCGGTAAGGGCATTTATTTGTGTGAATTGAGCACAGATATTTGTTCCTGAGTCATGGATGTTTTCTATGTATTTATATATTATATATATCGTTGTCTGAGTACCCACAACACAAGCCTTCTTGAGCTTACCGTGGGCCTCAGTCAATCAGTGTAAGAATGTCCTATAAAAAAAATTATTTTGCAATAAAGTTTAAATAAATAAATAAAATCAACTTTATTGTTGCAGTGCAGCAAATCGTTCCTATCCAAAGTGTCTCTATCCACTCACATGGATCGAGTGCACAGAGGCGTGCGTCCCGCTCGCCTCGCGCGCCCGGACCGCGAGCGCAACGACCCCGGCAGCCGCGCGGGAAAAGTGTGCGAGACTTGCGGCAAGATATTCCAGGTAAATAGTTATTGTGTTTCTGATCCTCCCAGAGTATATTGAATAGTATGTGTACCCATAGGAGCAATTTGGAGAACATCGGAGCATGATGGAGCATAGTGGAGCATGATGGAGCGCATCGGAGCAACTTGGAGATCATCAGAGTATGGTGGGGCAGAGTGGAGCGCATCGGAGCAACTTGGAGCACATCGGAACATGACGGAGCGTGACGCTTAAAACACTGTGTGTTAAGCGAGACATGTCTGCATTTCAAATCGACCATCAAAACTTGGAGCGCATCGGAGCAACTTGGAGATCATCGGAGCAACTTGGAGATCATCGGAGCAACTTGGAAAACATCGGAGCATGATGGAGCACAGTGGAGCGCATCGGAGCCATAGAGTATATTGAATGGTATAGAATCATCAGTCAAGATTTTCGAATTCAGCGCCATCAATATTAAGTTACGACAACTTTTCATGTGACTTTCCATGCCTAAAGGTTCCTTATAGCACATAAAACATTTGAACCCTTTAGACATGGAGCGTCACATTTTAATGGCGAGATTTTGGAATAGGTTTCATTATGAATCTGAGCAAAGAAACGAACGTATTTTCCAAATTCCAAAATAACATCAAAATATAGAATTGAATTAAGTACATAATATAATTAACCATAGAATATTATTCGCTAGTTTGCAGGTGGTACAGCGACATCTAGCGAAAAGACATCAAAAAATACTTAACATTTTACCACAACAAGTTATTACCCAGTTTGCGGTTACAGTGACATCTAGCGAACAACTTGCACTAAGGCATTTAATTGTGTTTCACGCCCTCTATCGTTGAGTTTCCTAAACATATCCTAAGTACATCGGATTTACTATTTCCTTTGACTGAAAACACCGTGGATCCTCCTTACACCATGCGGGTGCCCTGGCCAAGGCTGCCGGAGAGCGCAGTGGTGAAGTGAAAACACATCCCAGTGCGCTCAAACGCATCACACAGGAGAGAAATCATGGCCAGAATGTGCTTCAAGCCTGATGTAGATACATTGTATAAAACATTGCCATATTTATGCGCAACAATAGTTTTAAATTCCACATACACATCATACATACATTTAATTATTTGTCGACAGTGCCTGGCTCTACTTAAGCAACACCAGGCGCGTCACACAGGGGACAAATCCTTCAAGTGCGAAATCTGCCCCAAGTCTTACGCCACCGCTGCAGAACTCCGGGTAAGCAATAAGTTTCTATATTTACATAACAGTCCCTATCGGGTTGGAAGGTCAGATAACTGCCTATGCCAAATCTAGAGATTAGTTGTCAAAACGGACCAAAAGGTGAAGTTAAGTCTCCGCGTTTTAACGTTACCAAAAAAAAAAATTCTGATGTCTGCACAACGTGTTCCTCTACTGGTCGTATATGTCAGTCGATTGTCGAAATAAAAGGCGTTTTCAAAAAGGAAAAGTCGTGGGGGGGGGGGGGGGGGGACTTTAAAATATAGCGGGTGGAGACAAAGGCACTAGTTTATAAACTTCCTGCCTCGGACAGCTAAACTATAGAATGAATTGACGCCTGCGGTATTTCCGGACCGATATAACATACAAAACTTCTTGAAAAAAGAGTACTCCCATAAAGCCCGACAACGCACACTCATCGTGCGGCGTTTTGCGTCGCAGAAATGCCATTCGGCTACGGGGCCCGCTCCTTTACCTTCTGTCTCATAAAAAATGGTTTATTACTTGTTTCAGACACACCACGTGCGCCACACTGGTGAAAAACCATACAAGTGCGAAAGTTGCGCTAAATGTTACGGCACCGCGGCCGCTCTCAAGGTACGCCTTATTTATTCATGTTTATCTCTAAGTTGTCTTATTTATGAGTTCATGTGATGTAACGAGGGTTTACTGATGAAACCCGATAAATCGAGATAGTTTGTCCTTGAAATAACAACATTGTGGAAATTGCACATAGTTCGAATTTCAAAAACCAGTTTGCTCAACTTATCGGATTTCACCAGTACACCCTCGATAAGGGCATTTTCAGGATTTGGGACCCAAAATTAGAGTCAGTTTTTAACAAAAAGTTAACTCGCTGTCAGTTTTGTGACGACAATTTAAGCATAAAATCTGTCTAAAAGTATTTTTTTTTCCATTCTGAATTTAGATTATCGCTTAAAGTTTATGTAATTAACATAAAAATAATATTTTTATTGAAATTTTATGCTTAATTATCGTCACAAAACTGATAGCGACTCTTTGTTAACAACTGACGTTAATTTTCAGTCCCAAAGAATAGTGTTTCCAAAAGTTTTGGGGCGCCTTTGTGACGAAGCATAGCAAAAGTTTGACAAAATGCATCAAGAACTGCTTTTTCTTTATTTATAGGTACACGTGGAGGCAGTGCACATACGGCTTCGAAAGTACAGATGCGACCAGTGCCCGAAAACCTTTCTCCGCGCCACTGGACTCTATGTGCATAAAGTCGTAAGTCATTAATTATATCGATAATTTACATAGACGTTCATTTAAAATTATTCTTTTTTTTAATGTGAATTTTTGAATTTTATAGCATTCTTGCCATTAGTCGCTTGTCAGCATTTTGCATCTTTCTATTGTAAAGTTACATCACTATCCATATAGCGATATAGGCTACTTGACCCTTTTTTAAAGTTTGTCTTATTATTACTTACTGTCCAATTAACCGAAAAAAATATCACTATATTTTATTATGACTTATAAACCGCAAAAAATATTTTTAAAGAATACTTTTACGTAATCAGGCAAAAAACAACATCAGCCATGTCATGTATAGATTTTTTGTGAATGAAGTCATTCAGTGCAACACTTTCTGACACTTTAAGTACGAGGCATAAAGGTCATTATGTCAGTGATTGATTTGACATGAATTCTATGACGTCACTACACGGCCGACAGCGTTTTCGGTGGCCAAAATTGAAAAAAAAAGAACTTACATTTTTGAATTAAAAATACGTAGTCATCGTACACATTTAATACCCAAAATCATTAAATATTGGTTTCTTATGTCAAATATTACAGAAAACAATCATTTATTGTGCCAAATTAGATATACTCTAGTCTAGTAGCCTATAGACGGGAATCGAACCCGGGTGTTCAGCTTATGCAGTACTACGGTACCTGACCAAATTTACTTGTGTTTGGTATCTTTGTAAGGTCAAGCTGCGTTTTCACTTAATATTCTGAGCGACCATTCGTTTGTACGTGCGCAGATGGAAACATTGACTTCCATACATTTATCGGTGCATGGGGAACGAACGAATGCTCGCTTAGAACTGTTCAGAACACTAAGTGAAATATAGACGCTATGAACCGACTCTAAACAACAACAACGGTTCACTATTGTCTTGCAGAAACTTTTTTCGCATATATTTGATTTGTATAATAGTTCTTAGTTAAGTCACATTTGGCAGAAACACCTTACGCAGAATATGCTTTGGCATAAATAATTTCGCAGGTTTTTATAATACCGAATCGTACTTTGTAACAATGTTGACGAGTATAATATTCTTCTAGTCGAATTGTACTTTCGCAGATAATATTTGTGCACAATATTTGGCGGCATAAAATTGCAATTTGCTTTTTGATAGCGAGTCGGATGTTTTGGGGATGCAAGATACCTAACACTCCTCCTCGCTACGCTCGTTGTCGTACCTAACGGGGCCTCTGGGGCTGTATTTACTTTTCGATAGCGTGTCATAATTCTGCTCACGTAATAATATGCTATACGATTATTATGGTACATAAAATTATGCTAAATCAAAGTCGACCAAAGTAATGTTCTGTAAAACAATATTCTACCAAATGTGTCGTATGCGTGGTAGTAATAATGCCAACTAAGTAAACCATGCTATGCGAAGTCTGTTTCTGACCAAAATTATTCTGCCAGATGTAACCCAACACATTACAAATATTAACTTTCCAATGAAATTGCTTATAAAATCACATATATTTAGGTACACACAGGGGAGAAACGATTCGAGTGCGCGCTATGCGGCGCCAAGTTCACGCAGGCGGGCTCACTCGCTACGCACCGCAAGTACGTGCACCTCAAGCTCAAGCCCCCGCCGAGGAAACGCAATAAACCGACTAGTCAATAAAATTTACTCTTAGTAAATATCTAGTTTTATTTCAAAATAGTTTACCAATATAGCAACAAGATTCTAAAACAAAAATGTGTTTATATTTATTTGGAGGCCTATAAAATGCGTCACGCAGGAGAGAAACCATGCAAGTGAAATCGCTGCGAATTTTACGAAGGTGCGCTGAGTGGCATCAAGTTCACGCAATGTGTTGCTGTGAACAGCGCCCCCAAACGGTACCTTAATACTTAATACATTACATATATTTTTCTGTGTGTATATTTCCAAATAATTTCTTAAATTTTGGCTTGGATTGATTACATGAGACTATGTTGGCCATTAACCCATATATGCCCATGGGGTCGTTTTCGACCCACTGCTGAAAACACGCTACTACTCATTAAAATAAGTAGGAGAATGAGGTTGTCACTTCAAAAAAAGGGAGAAAATATAAGTGTTGGGCACATATAGGTTAAAGCTATTAATAGTTATTTGTTATACAAGGCGGCAAAGTTGTATTTTAACGCCGAGTGTGGAATTGAAAAGCGAGCAAGTGATAGGATTCTATAGTTGAATCACGAGCGAAGCGAGTGGTTCGAGAACAGAATCCTGAACTTGCGAGTTTTTTAACACACGAGAAGTAAAATACATTTGCACCCGAGTGTAACACAAAACTTTTCCTCTCACTATAGGGAGGAAACTACAACGCAAAAAATGCGTTTATCACTGCTTCCAGTACTTCCACAGGTGGTAAATCATCTTTATTACTAGATTCATCTACTTTTATAAATTTTAAAGCAGTTAATTTGACTTTATTCAAGGTCAAATTACTTTACCCACTAGTGGATAAAATGCGTTTTTTACCCGCTGGTCTTAAAGGACAAAACACGTGTTTCCGAGCCAGTGAGAGGAAAAATCCTATTAATCATAACAAACGCATGAAATAGACATACTAGTCTTTTCTTTCAGTCATCTTTATTAAACACATCATATACAGGGTGTCCCAAGACTATGGGACATGAACGGAAAGTACCTTAAATATCGTAGATAGGGTATTTTGCTACAAGAAGACTTTATTTTATTTTTAAAACTAAATAAAACTCCATTCATAGATTTTTAAATAATTACATGGTTAAACCGGGAATCAAACCCGCTACACGAGAAAAAAAAAACATCCTGTAATTTTGTCATACCGATCGATAGGCTTCATCATAAAGATTATCTTTCTCTAAATAACATAGTGTCGGAGATAAAAGGAAGACCATGAATTTTAACATTTTACATGGCAGACTCCTTAGCCTTAAAATTTGTCCATACATTAAAAAAAAAAAAATTTTTTTTTGAATGCAGTTTTACCAAGTTTTAAAAATAAAATAAAGTCTTCTTTCAGCAATATATCCTATCTGTGATATTTTAGGTACTTTCCCTTCATGTCCCATGGTCTTGGGACACCCTGTATATTCAGACGGGCGATGGCTGAAAGACAATACCAGTATGTATTTATTTCAGAAGACAGGTTCCATAATATGGTTAGTAGCTCTAAAACTTAATAACTATGTTAGACTAATTTAGTACAAATAAAATAAAACATTAACACAACACAAACAATACTTTCACGGATCCCTCACGTGCAAATCCACGAACCGGCCAAGGACGGGCGAGTCCAGCCTGTCTGCTATCATCCGCAGGATGCTGTTGCCGCTCTCTCGCACACGTCTAATAAGGCGCCGACTTTTTGCGCATTATCGCATAAAAATCATCGACAGCGGCGTCCGCAAACATGCCCGACGCGCTACAATGGCGAGGGAGCCTCAACAATGCCCTGAATGCATTATTATACTGCACTCTAAGTGCACTGTACGCCCGCTGCGTAAAACCGACCCATAGACCACACGAGTAGAAGCTTTGGCAATAGGCTCTAAAAAGAGTAAGCTTTACAGGAACACTACAACGAGTAAATCTATGGGCCAGCATATTGCCACGAACGGACAGTGACCTTCGCTCACGTTCTATATCCCTGTCATCTTTAAGGTCCTCGGTTAGTACATGGCCCAGATATTTATTTAAATTCTGATACCCTCTTTAGAGGCATATTGTTTAGAAGAAGTGGTGGAATGTACAGGGGCAACTTGTTTTTACCTTTGAAAATCATGAACTCACTTCAATAATCAATCCAAGCCAAAATTTGAGGAAAGTTTTGGAAAAATAAATAAAATGTCAAATGTCATTCTGAATTATACCTACTTTTGCCTACTGTAATAGACACAGGAAAAAGCTTGGGTTAGATAAATACCTTCAGTTTTTAACTGCAAAATGTTCCTCCAAGATAAGTAGCAATGTCTAACCACAGTATAATAAAGAGTACTATCGTACAGTATGGCCACTCCCGCTCCCCGCTGAAAGTGCCGCCCACCCCCTCTCGGTTACCCCACAGTTACCGCCTGTCAAAAACGCGAACAGTCGACCTGTCATATCTCACTCATACAAGCATGGTTCGCGTTCACCTACACGAGCTTAGACTGTGTGCTAGGAACGCGCCTCTTTCATATATTTGATCGTCAGTGTCCGAGATGTGGTCTAAAGCAGATGAAAGCCAAACACACTACTCCATTGCATTTCATTCGTATTTTTACTTATTGTATGTCACAGTTTCGTTTTCTTTCAACCCCTTATTTGCCAAGAGTGGCACTGAAGCTTTAGTAGTTTCATGTGTTCTGCCTACCCCTTTATGGGATACAGGCGTGATTGTATGTATGTATGTATAATCAAATTTGAGCAGAGCCAAAAGGAATGACATTTATATTTATACCCCATGTACAAAAATAATAGGCTAGTTTCCTACTAGTCAAATCAGCTTCTTTTTAAGAACTGTCAAAACTATTCGCTAATAGGGAATTACTATGAAATACTGAGGAATGACGTCACGGTCAATTCATTAGTGTTTTAAATCGACACGAGTTACGAATTTCCTTTTCGCACGTGTATCGTACGACGTTTTTCAGTACAGGTGGCCCTCCAAAGTTTCGACCTGACGTAATAGTGAATCACTTCTCGCACTAGCGCGTAAAAAAAACACCATCTGTACTGAAATAGTACATTACGATACAAGTGCGTAAAAAAGGAAGTTCGAAACGAGTGGCGATAAATTAAAACACGAGTTACGAATTTCCTTTTCGCACGTGTATCGTACGACGTTTTTCAGTACAGATGGCCATCCGGTTACTCGTGTCGATTTAAGTCGACTCCCTTCGGTCGTGTTTTAATTTATCGCCACTCGTTTCGAACTTCCTTTTTTACGCACTTGTATCGTAATATTCGTAATGTACTATTAAGTATAGGAAACTAGCCTATTGTACGAATATTGATGCGTTATTGTCTGTATGTTACATACACGCCATGAAATTAGCTAAAAGTTTTCCAATACAACTGTGATGTTAAGTTTAAGGGTAAAGAAATTATGATAGAAATTTTATTTTATATGTCGGTGTATGATGCATTTTGTCCAGCACTGTACATGAGTAGGTAGACCTTTATTTATAAGGTTAAAAGAAAAAGAAAAGCTTTCCTTAAATTCTCAAAGATGATTTTTATGTGTTAGAAAATACTATTAGGAATTGCATGGAATTGATAATCATCATTTCCTGACCGTTTTCATCGGCCATAGCTTGATAAATACCTAATTATGGTAGGTTAGAGAAACTTTCAAGCGTCTGATAAAAAGACATTTATTTCGGACAATTCAATCCATAGGTACTTTGTTAGTTACAAAAATACTTAAATTACTATGTTAGTATTTTTTTTTCATGCAGAAACGTCTCCGTCCAAGCGATACTAGTGTCCCGGAGCTGTAAGTTCAACGTTTTGACACGTTTGTTTTGAAGTATGTTGCGATGTGGCTAAGACGTATCGTTTGCCAAATCTAGCGATTATTTACGAATTGGTTGAATCGATTAGGCCCTATGTACAAGGAGGTGCTTAAACAAATATATGATTGTCGATTTCTATCAACTTATTGAAATGTCATTTGAATCGAAATGACAGACTCTGCCACAGCACTAGTTTAAACTTTAAAAATAAAAATGAATGATGACATAATAAGTAAATGCTGCGCGATAAATGAATATCGTAAAATACTCACTAACGAAGATCCGGAAACATGTAACATACGTATTAGAGATTATGTTTAAAGTAAGGGAAATTAGCAGGGGGAAATTAGCTAAAATTACGGCATAATTAATGGAAGGTTTTTTTAAATTGAAATATGTACGTTATAGACCAAAGTTATTTTTCATCAACCCTCCCCACTCCTCCCTCCTCTGCGTCACCCCTCTACCCTCCCTTAAAGTACCGAAAATGCGGTTTTTCTCGATTTCTGACAAAACTGTTGAAGATACAGAAAAAGCGCGTAGAAACGAACTAATCCTTAATAAATTTACTACAAATCGTTCGTTCTAGCACTTATAGTTTACGCGTGATCCGTCACGAAAGTTGGTCCTTTGCTGCAATCTTCTTTAGTGAATGTTAAGTTTTCGCCCAAAATGCATACGAAATCGTCGAAATTTGTTTGATATAACTAAAATATTGTAACTCATGACTAAAATAAAATTAAGGGGGAAAAAATCACTACCATGGGTGGAATTTCCAATATGTCTTGGAATTCCAGTAACTATTTAAGACGTAATATTTTCACGGTAGTAGTCGCTAGGAGTACCATTGATCTATATAGTGTATCTATGACTGGGGATGAGCTTTTGGTAGCTGTTGGTAGAGCCCTGGAGTATCAATCCAGTAGCCGTGAGTTCAAGTCCCACCCATGGTAGTGATTTTTCCCCCTGAAATTCATTTTCAGTTTATAATATTTTAGTAATATCAAACAGATTTCGTAAGCAATTTGGGAGAAAACTTAACATTCACTAAAGAAAATTTCAGTAAAGGACCAACTTTCGTGATGGATCACGCGAAACCTATAAGTGCTAGAACCAAAGTGTCAATGAACGATTTGTAGTAAATTTATCAAGGATTACTTTTTTCCTACACGCTTTTTCTGTATCTACAACGGTTTTGTCAGAAATCGCGAAAAACCGCATTTTCGGCAATTTAAGGGGGGGAAGAGGGGTGACGCAGAGGGGGGAGGGATGGGGAGGGTTGATGAAAAATAACTTCGGCCTGTAATGTACATATCCCAATCAAAAAAAATCTTCCATTAATTATGCCAACATTTTCATACATAACTTTCCAGAAGCAACGGACTAAATATTGTTTTTAAGTATTTGATTCTTTTTAATATTATTACAGGATTTTATTTAACATTTCCTTAGGTCGCGCGAGTTTACATTTTGTGGACGCTGTCATGTGTCAAAAAGAGGATCTTACAGCTCCGGGACAATACATATTTTTACATTAAGGAAAAATGTAATGGAATGACATCCATGCTAAGTTGGTCATAGCGACTGGTTCGGCAAAGCAGTAGGTCGAGGGTTCGAGTCCTGCTGGAGGCACACCTCGGACACTGGCGATCAAATACATGAAAGAGGCGCGTTCCTAGCACACAGTCTAAGCTCGTGTAGGTGAACGCGTACCATGCTTCTATGAGTGAAATATGACAGGTCGACTATTCGCGTTTTTGACAGGCGGTCACTGTGAGGTAGCCGAGAAGGGGTGGGCGGCACTTTCTGCGGGGAGCAGGAGTGGCCATACTGTACGATAGTAATCTTTATTACACTGTGCCGGAGGTGTGAATTTTTCCATTTTTTCTTTTACTTTAAAAATATGCACTATGTTTAGTACTTAAACTAAGAAAAAGATTTCTAAAAATGTAGCAAAAAAATGTTTTACCGGTAGTTCTATTCGGGGTTAGACATTAACTCCTTATTTTTTAACTTCACTTCGATTATACGCTCCAGATTTCTCTGACTTATTTCTCTGTCGTTCTCATCTTTACTTTCATTTACGTTTGTCACTGCTGTTTTCTCAGGATCATCAGTTAAGTCTACAGACCCCCTAACATTGTTTAGTTCTTTTTCAACCGCTGCAATAATATGTTGAATTTGGCTTTTATCATCTTCGATTTCCACCATTTCTTCTTTTACTTTAACCTCAATTAAATTTGAATTAACTTCATGTTCCTCATCAGATATTTCTATAACTTCATTAGTATTTGATAGTTTAATATGCATAGCCTCAATAATATGTTGGAGTTGACTCTTATCATCAGCAATATCATCTTCTATGTTATTCTGACCTGACGAACTACCGCCCAGACCTTTATTATTATCAGGTATTTTCATATTGTTTGCGGTTGAATCTTTACTTGCAATGTCAGCATCATTATTGAAACATTTTTTGAAATTTTCGCCCAAGTCGTGTCTCAATGCATTTCCGATCGTTCTAAAACCATCATCAAGTCCAATTTTACACTGATCTGCTGAATCAGTATTTAATATTGACCTGACATTTTCAATGCGCATAGTATTGTTATCGATTATGTCTTCTTTATCTTTCAGTATACTTGTTATTTGATTAATATGATCCATTATATGTCCTATGCTTTCTACTTTATTAGAGTTATTACCAGGAATATTTCCTTTCTCATTAATATTGTCTGAAAAGTCTTGTTCTGTTGACATATTTTCTTCGGCTTCATTTTTATTATTCTTATGTCTGTGTGTAGCTTCATGAGCTGTGATATCCGAAACTGAGAGGAACTTATTACATTCTTGACAAAACTGTGTTATTGGGCGATTATCTAAAATAACTATTTCTTTTTCATTTTGTGTACTCTGCCGAGTTTTTCTTGCTGCTTCTTCGCCAGTGTTTGAAACATTTTCTTGCTGCAAATTGTTTTGAAGTTTTCTCAAAGCTCTATTGATCGGTAGATCCTGTTCACAGTTGAAAGTGACTGTTTTAAATGTTACATTCTCTTTTTCTTCTAAAACATGTTCTGATAATGCCTCATCTGATACAAAAAATCTCTCACAATCATCGCAAATATGAAACCCGGACTGATTTTCAAGACAATCTTTTTCCTTGTCGCAATGATCTTTTACTTCCACCGGGCGAACGAACATTTCACACGTGCCACATTGATAGAGGTGAGGTTTTGACGACGAATCATCAGTATCATCCGTGTTCATTTTAACTTTCCTAGTATGTTCGTATATAGTCGACGATTTTATCGTGTTGACAAGAGTGTCTTCTAAACCTTGGAATATATCAGACCATTCGTTGTTCAGCAACTTGAAAGGTTCGTATCGTATGAACGCGTTGGCGCGATCGTGAATTTTAGAGTGTTCTGTGACATCTTGAGCTTCGAATGTGTATTTACATATTTGACAAGTCTGAGGAATCGGCCTGTAGCCGGGAAGTTCGTGAAACTGTGCATGCTCCACTGCACGGTCGATTTCGGGTGTAGCTACTTCGCATTGCTCACACACAAATACGCACATTTTTATATCAACATTTAACAGCTTTTCTTCTGTCTCTTCTTCCTTATCATCACTGTCTTTGACAGAAGTATCTGAGCTTACTTGGTCATCATCAGAATCGCTTTCACTTTCAAACGTTATATTTCTAGAATGATGCGAATTAAGGTGTCTATTCACGTTCCCTCTGTTGCTATATGTTTGCCCGCAAAACCCACAGCGAAATCTTGTGATTGAGCCAATTTTTTCGGCGCAGTATCTCTTTGGATGTAACTTAACGTTTTTGAGGTGTCTATATAAATTGGATTTATTATGAAATGTCTCATAGCAAATATTGCACTTCCATTTGTTTTCGTTTTGATTCTCATGAGATTTCCGAGTTCTCTTTGGCCTATCCTCATTAGTTACTATTTCATTACATGGACGTTTCTTAGTTTTGTCTTCAGTTTTGATTGCTTCATTCTGATGACTCTTAGTATTGCCATCATTTTTTATTGATTGATTTGGACGATTTTTATTTTTATCTTCATTCTTTATCGTTTCCTTCGGACGAGTCTTACTTTTGCCTTCATCTTCTGTTGTTTCATTCAGACGAATCTTAATTTTCTCTTCATGTTTTATTGTTTCATTAGAAGGGCGTTTCTTAGTTTTAGTATTCTTTTTATTAACATGCTCCATAGAGATGCTTTCAAGCAAAAGTGCAACAGATTCTGTGGCCGTCTTCGCTTCAGACAACATTGTTAGATTTTGAAGCAATTTAATTTGGTCGAAGCGAAGGATAACGTTGTTTTCGTCATCACAGTCAGATTCAGACGTTGAAACCCCCATTTTGATCTGTGAACAAAATAATAGTATTTCAATCGTTTTGTTGACATTGTACATACAGCTAATTCAGGGCAAGTTACAGTATTTTACACATTTTTAGGGTTCCGTAGTCAACTAGGAACCCTTATAGTTTCGCCATGTCTGTCTGTCCGTCCGTCCGTCCGTCCGTCCGTCCGTCCGTCCGTCCGTCCGTCCGTCCGTCCGCGGATAATCTCAGTAACCGTTAGCACTAGAAAGCTGAAATTTGGTACCAATATGTACAACAATCACGCCAACAAAGTGCAAAAATAAAAAATGGAAAAAAATGTTTTATTAGGGTACCCCCCCTACATGTAAAGTGGAGGCTGATATTTTTTTTCATTTCAACCCCAACGTGTGATATATTGTTGGGTAGGTATTTAAAAATGAATAAGGGTTTACTAAGATCGTTTTTTGATAATATTAATATTTTCGGAAATAATTGCTCCTAAAGGAAAAAAAAGTGCGTCCCCCCCCCCTCTAACTTTTGAACCATATGTTTAAAAAATATGAAAAAAATCACAAAAGTAGAACTTTATAAATACTTTCTAGGAAAATTGTTTTGAACTTGATAGGTTCAGTAGTTTTTGAGAAAAATACGGAAAACTACGGAACCCTACACTGAGCGTGGCCCGACACGCTCTTGGCCGGTTTTTTTTTATTTCAAGATTATTTTTAAACTGAAACTGTATATGGACTCAACGTTATTATGAAAAATAATTACTTACAACAATAAATTGCTCTGATAATTAGATAAGATTAAGATTATAATATATGTAATGAACTATACAGCTTTGTAATTAGGCCTACATGAATAAAGTATATATTTATGAGTTTGAGCTTGAAGTACATAACATACTGAGATTATGTGTATTTTTTTATTTTACTGGACCTGACAATTTACATCGGATCAAAAAAAAATTGTTTGGCAGATTACTGGATCTGCGGAATGCAATTACTACTTGAGGCCCAAGGAACCCATGAACTAAATCTATTTTTATTGAATAGCCCATATAAAACAGATGTTTGTTTAAAAAATAAATACAGCATCATCCTCCTAGCGTTATCCTGGAATTTGCCACGGCCCATAGGAGCCTGGTCCGTTGTGACAACTTAAGAGGGCATTCAACGAAAACGTCGTAATAATGTAAAATTGATAGTTTTAGTCGGCAAAATGCTACACTTTCCGTCATCTAAAAGACTTATTAAGTTCAGGATTCGATTAGGACATCTTCTTAACTTACATGTTGTGAGACTGGATTTTTAAAAACTAACTCACTTAATTAATTATGATTTTTTTTCTGGTGCATGTTTAGGAAAACCCGCGAAAAGTGCTGACTTAGTCCGTCTAATTTGTAAAATTTGGATAGTTTTGAATGCTTCAAGTGGTAAATTTGTATTATGTATATCCTGTACTACAATTTTCTGAGACTACTTCTTTGTTATAAGGCTTTAGAATAGAGTAAATGAGGATATGATGAATTCAATTTGTTTCAGAAATCACCTCAGAATAAGTGTCAATTTCTTCGAAAACTTACGTGTTTTTGAAGTAGTTTTAATATAAAAATAATCTGCAACGCTTACTCAAACAGATTTTATGCAAAAGTTTTCTATTAATTGCAATTTAATATTTTTGACGATTTTTTAAAAATGCCTCCTTATTACCGGTTACGCGCGCTTGCGATGTCAGTACCGCGGCAGAGCTTGTAGAGGCAGGACGTATGTTAGTCCGCTCCGCACGCGGCTCGACGATCGCGAAGTTATTTTGTCATTGTGTGCGGCACCCGCCGTGTCCAAAACCGCACTTGTGTGCGTGTTTAGCTGTACTGTTGCATGTATACTGCGACCGAAAACTTTGATCCTTGGGTTGACGACTTTGGTAACTAACTAACTTGACTAATATTTTTAGTAAGTATTATTTATTATTGAATATCATTTTAGGTTACTGACTCGTCTCAACAAAATCTTTGACAATAGATGGTACTCAGGATCTGATGATGAAGTCAGATGGTAGTCATGAGTTCTCATCAACCAGGTCTTGAAACCATTTCGTGTTTGGGCTCGTTTGATTCGCCTCAACAAGATCTTTGACAAGAGGTAATGGTACCCAGGATCTGATGATGAAGCCGGAAGGTAGTCATGAGTTCTCATCAACCAGGTCTTGAAACCATTTCGTGTTTGGGCTCGTTTGATTCGTCTCAACAAGATCTTTGACAAGAGGTGATGGTGCCCAGGATCTGATGATGAAGCCGGAAGGTAGTCAAGAGAATTCAACAGCCAGGTCTTGAAACCGCTTCGAGTTTGGGCTCGTTTGATTCGTCTCAACAAGATATTTGACAAGAGATGGTACCCAGGATCTGATGGTGAAGCCGGAAGGTAGTCAAGAGTATTCAACAACCAGGTCTTGAAACTCCTTTATGTTTGGGCTCGTTTGATTCGTCTCAACAAGATCTTTAACAAGAGATGGTACCCAGGATCTGATGATGAAGCTGGAAGGTAGTCAAGAGAATTCATCAACCAGGTCTTGAAACAACTTCGTGTTTGGGCTCGTTTGATTCGTCTCAACAAGATCTTTCACAAGAGATGGTACCCAGGATCTGATGATGAAGACAGATGGTAGTCAAGAGTTCTCATCAACCAGGCCTTGTAACCACTTCGTGTTTGGGTTCGTTTGATTCGTCTCAACAAGATCTTTAACAAGAGATGGTAATCACTCTTTTATACTCTGGCGCATCCACTGTCTCAGTGTGTCACCAGTCAATTAAAGTAGGTAGGCGTAGCGTAGAGTTGTATTTCCTTACAAAAAACTAATACATAGATGTGGACCTTCCTGTGCTCCATGCAATTAAAACAACATAATATTTAAAAACCGGCCAAGAGCGTGTCGGGCCATGCTCAGTGTAGGGTTCCGTAGTTTTCCGTATTTTTCTCAAAAACTACAGAACCTATCAAGTTCAAAACAGTTTTCCTAGAAAGTTTATAAAGTTATACTTTTGTGATTTTTTAAATATATGGTTAAAAAGTTAGAGGGGAGTGGGGGACACAGATGTTTTTCCTTTAGGAGCGATTATTTCCGAAAATATTAATATTATCAAAAAACGATTTCAGTAATTCATTTTTAAATACCTATACAACAATATCACACGTTAGGGTTGAAATGAAAAAAATAATCCCTCCCTACTTCACGTGTAGGGGGGGTACCCTAATAAAACATTTTTTCCACTTTTTATTTTTGCACTTTGTCGGCGTGACTGATATACATATTGTGGTACCAAATTTCAGCTCTCTAGTGCTAACGGTCACTAAGATTATCCGCGGACGGACGGACGGACGGACAGACTACGAAACCCTAAAAACACAATAACACATTTTAAATATAAAAAAAACTACTTAAAATTAAAGAAAACCGATCTTAGTTCCATTATACATATGTACCTAGAAAACATACCATATACAAAATGAAATAAAACTAAGAAAACGGATTATATTCATTATACGCGATATAATCTGATTCCATAAGTTTATTTCATGAGTAACTATCGCGGTGACAGAAGACAATATTATATACACAATTTATTATATTATAAAAGTTTTTTAATTTATTTCTTCCAAGGCTACACACGTTTTAATAGAAAAACCGGCCAAGAGCGTGTCGGGCCACGCTCAGTGTAGGGTTCCGTAGTTTCCCGTATTTTTCTCAAAAACTACTGAACCTATCAAGTTCAAATCAATTTTCCTAGAAAGTCTTTATAAAGTTCTACTTTTGTGATTTTTTTAAACATATTGTTCAAAAGTGTTTTCCTTTAGGAGCGATTAGTTCCAAAAATATTAATATTATCAAAAAACGATGTTAGTAAACCCTTATTCATTTTTAAATACCTATCCAACCATATATCACACGTTGGGGTTGGAATTAGAGTTTGCATTATCCGACGGATTTTTAATATTCGAATAATTCGGATAATACAATTTTTATTATTCGAATATTCGAATAATTCGGATAATTTCGGATAATTTATTAAATGGAACAAAATTAATGTTACAGGTGCGTATAAGCGTGGAATTGATAACGGCTGAGATAGATGAGCGCCATAATGCAAAATTTACCTACATTTTTATTTATTTTTTGCGTAAATCAGCAAACTGTAGAAATTAAAACACACCTAGCTCTCTATCTTTAGTTCTATGACTAGAATCTTGCAATCAGATAGTGAGCTGTCGATATAAGACAGTTAGTAGTAGTGATTAGTTAGGTGTTAGGTATAACGAGAAGTTTTTCTGACAACACCTTTACCTTGGAAATGGATGGTAGAGAGGATGGCTTGTGTAGAGTGGAACGTGAGACATCATTGGATATGATGATGGTTATAGGCGATACAGCGTTGTCATATTATCCGTTCCGATATCGGATATAGGAAGGATGTCAAAGGCAAAAATCAAAGATGGCGCCTTGAATGATTTCGAGAATGTATAGGAGTCGGTCCTTCGCTCGATCGGATCGGATACTCATCTTAAATCTGCGGGGCCCTTCAGGATACACTTCGACCCATCGGGATCTTTTGTGCAATTACCCCCTTAGATCTTATAAGATCCTTCAGCTATTCAGGATCTTCTCGACCATCTCCACGTATCGGATGATGAGGCTCATGGGTAGCTCTCTGATGTCCTTTGGTACTAGGTAGCCTGCTCCAAAGTTCTTCATTCTTTGTCTGGCGAGGGCGTGACATTCACACATTAGATGTCTGACGGTCTCTTCCTCTTCGCCGCACATGCGACAATCTGTGTAGTCAGCGTGTCCCATCTTGGCCAACATTCCTTTGATCCCGTAATGGCATGTGAACACCCCCGTTATAATTTGGAGTTGTCTTTTGCCTAGCTTTCCTAGCTTTTTGCTCCATCCAGATTCTACCCTCCGCATAAAGAGCTTTGAATGCTTCAGACCTACCAGGGCATCCCACTCTTTTTGGTGATTAGCCTTTGTATGGTCCTTCATAGCCGTTTTAATGGTTCCTTGTGACGTTGTCTTCAGACCTGGCCTTGGCAAGTTCATCAGCATTTTCATTGCCAATGAAGCCTTCGTGCCCCGGTATCCATACCAGTTGCATCTTGTTTTGCCTTCCAAGCTTGTTAAGAGCTTGGATGCCGTTTAATACCAGTCAAGAGTCACCTCTGGGCGATGTGAAGGCTTTGAGTGCCGCCTGACTGTCGCTGAGTATATAGATATCCTTTCCTTGGGTTTGTCTAACAATATTCTTATGTACACAGGTAATTATTGCGTATGTCTCGGCTTAAAAGACAGTGGCATAATTGCCCATGCTGATACTACCACTGTAGTCACTAGTCATTTGCATAAATGCCTACGCCCATACCAGATGCCATCTTAGACCGGATCGGATACGTAATATAAAAAGTTGAAAACTCTTTTCGTAGGCTCTAAACAAAAGCGTCCTGGTTAGGGTCTTAGAACAGGGATAAGCAACTGAGCATAGGTACTCGTTCAAAACAGAATAACCAAAAAAAGAGAAGACCAATTAGTCGAAGACACTTCCTATCCAGGTGTGGATCATTTTAGACCTTAGTTGCACAGTGGCTGGTACCAAAGTACCAATGGAAGGGGAGAGGCGATAAATAAGTATTGTACCACCAACATAAAATATACAAGACATAAAATTTAAAAAATGAAGAAGGAGCAGGTACAAAGGCGAACTTATTTAAATATTCAAATCCAAAACGCCTCAAATTGCTCGGCAGCAATTTGATGGGTTTTAGTTTCCAAGCTGATCAGTAGATCGACTAAGATTTCAAAGTATAAGTAGTAATTAGACCGATTTTTGTGTATGAATGTAACTAAGGACTTAAAAGGAAAATGCCTTATATTTCTTAGTGAAGTGGAGGGAATTCTGGCGTACTAAATTGCCATGGAACTGATAACAGCTAAATTCGGAGTGAGGCGCTAAATTTCAATTTCAAAAAAACAAGGGACCAGGAAATCTAGGTATAAATCTCCCTTATTAAGTACGGTTTTACAGATAATTTCACGTTAGCTATTAGCAGTAATGAAAGTAGGTTGGGGTAACGTTTTCATACTATAAAATAATACTTGAACGTTTTTCTGTTTTTTTAAATCATCCAATTAATCGAATATTTGATAAGAACTGAGTGCGTGGGGTGAGGCACTTACTTCTTGTCCACGAATGCTTTCTTTGTTTTGTAAATATTAGTTTGATTTTGAAGATAAATAGGTGTTGACTTGTTAGCAATAACATTGTCCGTATTAAGAATTGATCGAAATTGGTTTCAGTGACGTCTATCTATTAAATATATTACTTATAAATAAAAAATAATGTTTATAGAAATTATCCGTTTATCCGGATAATTTCACTTGGATTATTCGAATATTTTCGGATAAAAATATTGGCGGATATTCGAATAATTCGGATATTCGAATATCCGGATTGCAAACCCTAGTTGGAATGAAAAAAATATATATCATCCCCCACTTTACATGTAGGGGGAGTTCCCTAATAAAACATTTTTTTCCATTTTTTATTTTTGCATTTTGTTGGCGTGATTGATATACATATTGGTACCAAATTTCAGCTTTCTAGTGCTCACGGTTACTGAGATTATCCGCGGACGGACGGACGGACGGACAGACAGACATGGGGAAACTATAAGGGTTCCTAGTTGACTACGGAACCCTAAAAACTGTGATAAGTTTAATAATTAAACTAAAAGCTCAAGTATTGATGCACGAAATCATGTATGCAAATATGTAATATATATATGGTGGTATTTTTACGCAAGTATCAATAATGGTTAGTCCGCAACGCTACTGACGGCGTGGCGGTACCGACCATGAATGCTATCCCTTTCGCTCTAGCCGCACGTAAGGTTGGTTCGAAGAGAATCGCACGCTATGTCTGTATCGCAGGCTACAATCGTTATGCTTCTGGTTATAGTGTGCGTCTGCACACAGGCGCACGCCAGCGCCGCCGGCGCCGAAATGCGAGCAAGCAGATTTTTTGAAAGCGCTCTTAAAAAATAAATACAATTGTGTGCAATTTGATAGCAGCCAATATAGAAATACAACACAATACACGGTGTAACATGAGCAAACCGAATAATTTTAACAGCATATTCCTCATCATATTCGCTCAAAGGTTGACTGGAAGAGATCCCTTATAGGAATAAGTTCGCCTTTGTACACCATAACTATACTGTATTTCTATGTCCTAACTTGTCTTATGTACAATAAAGTGTTTACATACATACATATTAGTAGAGTAAAATGTCATAAAAATTTTCTGGATTTTGCCTACTTTCAGCAAGCGTTTAAAAAAATAACAATTACTTATTATTTCTCAGAACAAAACGCTATTTTAATGGCCATGATGCGTTATCAGACATAATCAAACTATCCTCGTTGATGGATGTCCAAAACTAACTAGTAACTCATTGCAAAAAAGTATTTTTTTTTTAACTGTAAATTTTTATTTTACCTGCCAGTTTCACAAATAAAATTCACTTTTTAAGTGAAAATCAACATTTTTTTGGCGAAACTTGCTTGACGTCTCATAATATTTTATTTCTAAAATATTTTGGTTCACTCATGTTAAATATGTATATGTATAATAAAATTCTCTTTACTTCACACCTCACATTGTTTACAAGTAATGGACAAAAACAATTAAACAAAGGTAAAAGCAGGTAGTGTTATAACTTAAGAGTGATCTCTTCCGGACAATGTGTAGGTATCGGGGTCTAAGAAATATAAGTAAACTTAAACTAAGAAAACGAAAATGGTCGACCATTCGGACTATGTTGTCGATTTTAGAGCAAAAATTTGCTTTATAGCAGGCAAAATTACTATTGAATGCCTCAAGGTTACTAAGAAAACCAGTTGTCCAGACTAAAATAACAATAAACCCCGCTAAAACATGTACTTCAATATTAAATCTTTTAGAACTAAATCTACAAGAGAATACAAATTTGGCATATTTTAACTTAAAACATTTTATTATTAACATACTAGGTATACCTAATACCTAAAGTGCTCCTTAAGGCCGTTAGTCCACTATCATATATCAAGGGTGTTCTGGTGAAACCTGATAAATCGAGATAATTTGTCCTTGAAATAACAACATTGTGGAATTTACACATGGTTCGAATTTCAAAAACCAGTTTGCTCAACTTATCGGCTTTCACCAGTAAACCCTTGATATGTTAATCGTAGAAATATGATCATAGGCAACATGCTGTCCTTTTTCTTCACGATGGAGTAAAAGGGGGGCATACAGATCTATGATCATATTTCTATGATAAACATATGATAGAGTACTCTTTACAAAATAATACTTAAACATTTGTCACTTGGTTCACACCATTATTCCAAGAGTGATAATTATAAGAGATAGAACCACGTAGGTATACAATTTAAGTCAGGCCAAAAGATACCAAAATAATGTTTCTTTCATAGAATCCTGATAAGCAATGTTTTTGGCATTAAAACAATAGTCGGAATAACCTACAATATATGAGGAAAAACTGAAAACAAATGGTTTTAAGGAGATTCGCTTACCTTTATGTAAAAATGGTTTTATTTATCGCAGAATACTGTATAATAAATCTGCAATTCTGATAAATATCCGTTTCTTGATCTAAAACGAGTCGGGACTAAAGAGAACAGAACATAAGAACAAACAATCCCAGAATCACTAGATCACTACAAACATTAAATTTGTGACAAAGTAACCATAGATTTAGAATTATTAAACTAGATTGTTTAGTTAGGTCAAAAAGTGTGTCCACATGAGAGGTAATTGTTTGGGCTGGTGTCCCTCTCGCACTTGTTGACAATGTCAACATTATTCAGTGACGTCATCACTGTCATAAATTGGGGATACCAGTCAATTTTCAAAGTTACTACCAAATCTACTAACACCCAATTGAAAGTATTTTTGAATTATACAAATCTTTGATTTACTGGCATCAAAATAATTACATTATAATTATTTTCAAATTTTTTGAAATATATCGAAACCCTAGTTTGAATATAACATTAAAATAAAATAAGAAGTTATAAAGTCAGGTAATATACAGATAAAAATACTACTAATATGGGAACCTCATTAACACTGGCAACACGTGCGAGAGGGACACCAGCCCAAACAATGCCCTCTCATGTGGACCGTTTTCGCTAGTCTGATACGATCGACTTTCTGTTTCAGTAATAAGGTTTAATTTCGTACGGCAAAAAATGTGATTGAGCTGTCCTCTGTAAAGGTCTTTGAAAGTAACACATAAGTGACAGCTGTGACAGCAATGACAGATTTTTTTTTATTTATGGCTTGGATGCGAAAGATAACAGATAAGAACTTTGTATGGATAAAATCTGTAGTCGAACTCTATTTCAACATTATCATTACTATAATTTATCAACATATAAGATGGATAATAATACTTAACAGCTATAAAGTAATGATTAATATTTTTATACACGAATTTATTTATACCTCGCCCATTTTGAGTTTAGCGTCATCTAGTTTTCATCACTCGAGGTGTGTACAGTACGAAAGAGTTACTAAATGTTTTGACAGATGGCGCTACTTATCTATCACGCGGCGGCCTAACCGAATGACAAGCGTTGACACTAAGTTAGGCTTGTGCCGTTTCGTTCGTTGATCGGAGCGCTCCGATCTCGTTCAATCGCTTCCACGAACTAGTTCGCTCTTTTAGGTCTTTGCTCATTTAGTTCAGTCAGACCAGCGACCACTACGGTCGGAAAGATCAGAACGAATGGGACGGACTAGTGTCAAAATGATACGAATATTCCAAAGACAATAACAATTCCGGGCCGAAAGGTTGTAAGTAACCGAAGTTTAATATGAAAACTTGACGTTTTTGTGTCGCTTTGCTAAATACCTCGCTCCCGGTCGGCGCCGTCACACACTCTTTCTTGATCCAAACCGCTCGCGCTCGCCGATCCTAACTGAACTAAATGAGCAAAGACCGATTCACAGAGCACGGAAAGATTCAGTTCATTTCGGTCATTGATGGGATTTTATTCCTAACAGTTCATAGTTCGTGAACGACACAAGCCTACACTAAGTAGACGTCGATCGAAATGGAGTCTGGCTCTGTCGCGCCAATATGAAAGAGCGATAGAGATAGCTGGCTACGATCCTACGATAACGATATATGATTTGTGTATCTACGTACCCTGGACTCTCGAAATCTAAATCAAGTACAGCCTAGCAAAAAGGAGTAGAAAATAATAGGGGCGCCACCGTCTTTGTGAACCGTTTTGCATTTGGCAACTATAATGAGTCACTTTTGTATGATAATCTAAGAACACTCACGAAAATTCACGACTAATTCAGCTTTCAAACAAAAAAAAAACTGAATCTAAATCGGTTCACCCGTTCGGGTGCTACGATCAAGCGCGGATCCAGGGGGGGGGGGATCATGAGGGGTTTCCCCCCCGCCTAGGTTGGCCATACAAATAGACCGCGTGACCCCCTATTTATACTATCTTTTGCTGAGGTGTGCCAATAAAGAGTATTCTAGTATTCTAGAATATTGTAGAATAAATTACGGTTTGAACGATTAAGCCCCGTGGTGCAAGTAGGTATGTAACAAGTACAAGTAGCGTCACGTAAGTTTAGCGCTGACCGTTATTGCGCAGAAGTAAAAATAGGTCTCTCTCTCTCTCTCTCTCAGGGAATTACAGGCGAAGGGTATGCGTCCCCATGCGCAGCTATCCCCTCCACGTTTCACTCAGCGCTAAAGTTACGTGCCGCTACTTGTAATAAAACTGTGAATATAAAGATCGTGAAAGTTAACGTGTAAACATGCACTCACTTCTCCCTTCCAGATGAAAATGCTCAGTTTCAGTACAAGTCTTACGCTCTTAATTGCAATTACTTGTGGATTTCTACATTTTAACGGATTTTCCTTACATCAGGGGCGGCTCACTCCGCGATTCTTTCGCCGAGCAACGTTATTCGCCAATTCGCGGCCCAGTCAGTGGTGACAACCTCAATGTCGGCTGCTCGCGTGCGGTCCGTTTGTTAATGTAGGTAAGAATTTGGAATGGCGGGATTTTGTGAACATTAAAGGAGTGAGCCTTCTGTACTTGTACTATTATACACCGTGTTTTTTTTTGTTTCCGTTAAATTCGGCACGTCGTTAGGTTCATTATCAGGAACCATCCTGTATATTACTTTCAGGTAAATTCGCAAATAAAGTTTCATCCTTTTCATACATAATAAATGAATTTATTAGTGTGAGAGACCCTTATAAGGTGTTGATCATAAGGTGTTGGTGTCCAAGCTCCTGAGTAAGACCACAAAAATACGTATATATAAGACCGTCATACGACCAATACTCATGTACGGTTGCGAGACTTGGACACTGACCCTTAAGGAAGAAAATAAGTTACTGGTGGCAGAAAGGAAAGTGCTAAGAAAGATCTTGGGTCCTGTCAGGAGAGCGGATGGTAGTTTAAGGCTCCTCAAAAATGCCGAAATTGAAGACCTTGTGGCTGCGCCTAACATCATCGGCGAGACTAAGGCCCATCGTCTCCGTTGGCTCGGCCACGTTTTAAGAATGGAGGATGATCGTGGCGCGAAAAGGGCATACCTAGGTGTCTCAGTAGGACGGAGGCCAAGTGGACGGCCTAGATATCGTTGGGGTGATGCCGTTGAAGCGGATCTGCACGATCTTCAAGCATACAACTGGAGGGACGTCGCTAAGGATCGGGATGATTGGCGTACACTCGTGTCGGAGGCCAAGACTCATTTTGGGTCGCTGCGTCAATAAGTAGTAGTAGTAGTAGTAGTAGAGAGACCCTTATGAATTACATTCAAGTTAGTGTCAAGCGATTGACAGCACATGTCAAAACAAATAATAACATTAGGAATACTATTATACACCATGTTTTTTTTGTTTCCGTTAAATTCGGCACGTCGTTAGGTTCATTATCAGGAACCATCCTGTATATCACTTTACATTAAATTCGCAAAAAAAATTCATCGTTTTCATACATAATAAATGAATTTATTAGTGTGAGAGACCCTTAAGAATTACATTCAAGTTTGTGTTAAGTCACACCTTGGACACTGGCGATCAAATATATGAAAGAGGCGCGTTCCAAGCACACAGTCTAAGCTCGTGTAGGTGGACGCGTACTATGCTTGTATGAGTGAAATATGACAATTGACAGGTCGACTGTTCGCGTTTTTGACAGGCAGTAACTGTGAGGTAACCGAGAGGGGGTGGGCGGCACTTTCAGCGGGGAGCGGGAGTGGCCATACTGTACGATAGTACTCTTTATTATACTGTGGTTAAGTGATTGACAGCACAAGTCAAAACAAATAACATTAGGAATTGGTAAAGGCTGTCACGCACGTGTCCACTAATTAGCTTAATTTTTCTAATAACTCGATAACCGTAAAAGTTAAGAGTTAAGACGATTGTTTCTTAGAGAAATTAATTGTATTTGACCTAAAGAACATTCCATTAAAGTTAACGGAATTCAATAAAAACAGGGTGTGTATTCTATGGTTACATGAAAATTCTAACCCCCCCCTCTTCCCCCGCCCCTGGAGCCTAGGTTGGCCATACAAATAGACAACGTGACATGCATTGGTACATTCAGTACCATTCTACATTTTCCTTGTTATTATTGATACCCTAGTAAGCGATCTTCTTCTTCTGGTGCCATGTCCATCTAATGGGCGTCGGCGGTCAGCATGGCATTAAGCTTTCTGGTCTTTGCCAACATCTTGAGGGTGGCTGCGTCTTTCGTATGCGTCCAGTCTTTAATGTTATCTATCCATTTATATCTAGGTCTACCTCTCCCTCTTCTTCCCTTGAATTTTCCTTCGATAATTGTCTGTAATAAGTTGTATTTCTTGTTTCTGTATATGTGACCCAGGTATGCTGTTTTTCGTCTCTTAATGATGTTGAGTATTTCTGGAGACTTCTTCATTCTACGCAAAACTTCTTTGTTCGTAACGTGTTCGGTCCATGATATTTTTAACATCCTTCGGTAGAGCCACATCTCGAAGGCAGCAAGTCTATCTGTTGTGAATTTATTCAGTGTCCATGCCTCCATGCCATATAACAGGGAAGATATAACATAGCATTTGACGAGTCTCCACCTCAGTTTGATATTTATGCTTCTATTGTTGAATAGCGATTTCATTTTTTCTTTATTTTCTTTATTTCTTTATTAGCATTCACACACTATACAGTCTATACATAATATACAGTACAGCACATGAAACCCCTTGAGGTGTAGCAAAAGATAAAATTAGAGAATATAAGTCAAGTAAGATATAGCGATACATAGAGTCAAAAAGAAAAAAAGATATTTAAAAAATTAAAAAATTAAATTAAAAATTATGCAATGTCAAATTAATAGATAGAACTAGGGTCTTTAAATATGTCATTAATATTATAAAAGCAACCTTTTAGTAAAAACATTTTGAGGGAATTCTTGAAAACACGGTAGTCTTGTATTTCCTTTAGTTCGCAAGGTAACCTATTGTACAAATCCACTGCTTGGTAGCGCACAGAGTGTTTAGCCACTTGTAAATTCGGAAAAAAAGTGTTGCAAAAATTTTTCTTACGTGTTGATAAACGAACCTGTCTATCCTCCTCAGTTTCATGCAAATTCTTAACAAATGACGTAAGAAGTACGAGTACATACAAACTAGGTAGTGTAAGTATTCTTAGCTTAATAAAAAGCTCTCTACAAGAAACCCACTGAGGGGTGCGCGTCATTGTTCTTATTGCCCTTTTTTGTAAGATAAAAGCTCTATTAAAATTGTTTTTAAACCCATTTCCCCAGAAACGAATGCTATATCTCAATTTGGATTCTACCAATGAATGATACACCATTTTAAGATGTCTCACTTCTATTTCATCCCTTAAACACCGTATAGCATAGCAGGCTGAGCATATACTGCTTTCTATATCCTGAAGCTCATCTTTCCAATTAAGTTGTGAGTCAATGTGTATTCCTAAAAACTTAACACCATTTACTTGATGAATTTCACTACCATTCATTCTTATATGGAGAATATCACTTGACTTCGAGTTCGTTTTGAAGAGCATGAGGTGCGTTTTCTCCATATTAAGCTTTAAGTTGTTCACATTAAACCATGTATCAAAAGCATCAAGTGCTACATTAATCTTAATATTAAGATTTGCTATGTTATTATCTGACAATATAGCATTTGTGTCATCTGCATATGATACTATCTTTAAACCAGACACATTCCGGGACATATAGCTAAAAAGATCGTTAGTGAAAATTATAAATAGTAATGGGCCTAATACGGAACCTTGTGGTACGCCTCTGGTAACTCCTCTCAATTCTGAATTTACAGTTATTTCTTCTTCATTTGTAATGCTTTTTATTTCAACATACTGCTTCCGATTTTTCAAGTAACTATTGAATAAAAGTAGAGCTTTCCCTCGAATTCCATAATGGTTCAGTTTGTTAAGAAGAAGTTCATGGTCTACCATATCAAAAGCACTGCTGAGATCTAGATATAAACCTGCTACCCTTTTTCTGTTGTTAAGCTCTAGAATCACATCATCAACGAATTGTTCAACGGCATCAGATGTACCTTTTTTCATTTGAAACCCAAATTGTCTGGAATTTAAAACACGGAATTTAGTTAAATGAGCAACTAATCTACTTTTAAGTATTTTCTCGAAGATCTTGGAAAGAACCGGTAACAAGGATATTGGTCTGTAGTTCTTAGGGTCACTTTTATCCCCTTTTTTATAAATTGGAAGGATTCGCGCAACTTTTAACTGGTCTGGAAAGGTACCTAAGTCCAGACATTTGTTATAAAATTGAGCTAAAGGTTTAGCAAAGATATCTAGACAATCTTTAATCATATTAATAGGTATCTCATCGTAACCGCATGATTTTTTATTTGGCATACCTCTTACTAATCTTTTTACTTCTTGCACTGTAACTGGATCCAAGACTATAACACTCTCAACCCATTCTGCATCCCGCTCCAAGTTGCAAATTGCTGTCGCTATGTTACCAGATTCTTTTTTACTATTATCGAAAATGTCGGAGAAAACCTCCGCAACTTCTTTAGGTTGTTGAATAATACGATTATCTTTTTTCAGTTTAATAATTTCTTGCACCTTTAAACTGTTGTTTGTATGCCTATTTACGATACCCCATATGCATTTCGATGTATTTTTTGTGGAGTCAATTTCTGATTGAATAGCGATCATTTTAGCTTTCTTAACAACTCTCTTAAAAATGAGTAGGTACTGTTTACGATATCTCAGAACTGAGGCATCACAAGTCTTATTATCCACATTTATAAGGAACCTCTTCATTTTACTAGCGATCTTAATGCCTTTAGTAATCCATTTAAGTCTAGTTTTTTTGTCAATGGCTATTTTTTGCAACTTTAATTTAACACACTTATTATAAATATTTCCTAATTTGCCTAAAAAATCATTTACGTCAATACGATTCCAATCAATTTCTTTTAGTAGGTTTTTAAAATTCTCACGACCACAATTTGTTATTTTTCTACTATGTCTAACTAGAAAGAGTCTTTTTTTCTTCTTTTGTTTTGTTCCTTCAAGTTTAATACGACAGGAAATTCCCGCATGACCATCTGCTAGATTGTTATGGTCTACATTTATATTTAAAAAATAATCATCACTTAAGTTACTTAAGATATTATCAATACATGACTCACTGTTATTTCTTTTAAACGTAGCTTCATTTATCATTTGTTTAAAATTATAGCATTTTAACAGGTTAAGGAACACGGTACGTTCATTATTATTATTTTCATTCATTGTGTCAACATTAAAATCTCCACAGATTATACTTTTTTTCGTATGGCAATACTCAAGAATTCTTTCCATTTTTTCAAGAAATTCCTCAAAATTCTTCTTTACAGGGTTGCGATAACAACAAAAAATATGTACGTCCGTTTCAACATCTAGGATTCCACATATTTCAAAGCTTTCAACTTTATACAGTTTTTTACAAATTAGCAACTCCTCTATTTCCTTATCCTTTGCAGCTAGAATGAGTGAACCACCTCTTTTTTTAGCTAGTCTAGAATTGTAACTTGCAAGTTTATATTCAGGTAACGTAAACATAGGGACAGAATGCCTATCGAGAAAATGCTCTGTTATACATATGTAGTGTAATTTATTGTCTAATCCGTCTAAATATATTTCAAAATCATTTATTTTATTACTAATGCCACATACGTTCTGATGAAATATATTTAGTCCAACAACTGGTTCAACGAAAACACATTGATGTATTGGCTATCTGATCCTTCCGTGTTGCTGTAGAACAACTGGTTGCTGAACCCTTTTTGGAGGAGGATAACTGGTTATAAAAAGCCTTATTAACAGCAATTAGAACATTGTTTATGGTGCATGCTAGTTTGTATTTTCCCTTATAATTTAATTGATAGCCCTTAGAATTATAGTCTCCGATACCAAAATAGACACTATTCGGTGTTTCAAGCCAAACATGGGAGAAACTTTCAAACTTTTTATGCAACATGGTATTAAAAGAGCTGACGAAACTATTGTAGTCATCGGCATACTTATTTAGGCTATGGAGGACGTCACAGATAATAACATTAGTGTGAGAACACTTTCTTATCGTATTTTCTAAATTACCTAGTATTTTATTCAGTGGAGTGACGTTGAAGTCACTTCCCCCACACATTATGACAACGCAATCTGTTTTTTTAAAGTCTCTAACTTTGTCTTCTAAGTTTAACAGCACTCGTTCCATGGTTCCGTTTTGAATAATATCTGCCATAAAGTCGTAGTCATTCTTTCGGATTTTAGCCAAAGGAAGTAGCAAATCCGCTCCATGATAGTCTGACACCAGCAATAATCTTGGTTTATTATTGGTACTGTCATCAGTCATCGTTGAATTTTCTTGCGGCCCCATCTTCGTTTTAAATTCTCTATTGTGATCCTGATTTTCCTTTGTGTCCAAATAACTGTTGGGACACACAGTACTATTTATATGCTCCTCTAATTTTCTAACAGTTCTTTGTAGGGTTTTAGTAGAGTACTGAATCCGGGAGAGAGTCACCTCTTTATTTTCCAATACATCTATTTTCTTTTTAGAAACCGTATTTGATACAAGAGCTCTATTTAGTTTCATTTGAAGATTTTTTATTTTTTTATTTAAACCTACAATTTCACATTCTAATTTTCTAATTTTATTTTCATATATCTGTATATTGTCTTCGCTATTTATATTTTGAAATATTGGTCTCTGTGTACAAATTTTTGAGGGTGTTGTGTTCCTTATTGGCTCTTTATTTAGCAACAACAATACGCTAATTTTTTTATTCAGTTTTTCTATTTGTAGATTCTGTTCACTATTTTCGATATTCAACCTTGCCACTTCTTCATGCGCACAGGATAACTCAATATTTAGTTCTTCAATCTGAGCTTTAAAAGCTACAATTAATGAGCTGTCCATAGTCGACATATTAGGCAGACTGTTGGGGCTATGTAATGTGTTGTCTTTCAATGTAGAATCTGTTTTAATTTCAACTTCGTTTGAGTTTTTGGTATGGTTTTCGCACGAAGGAGATCCAAAAGGCATTTCCTGCTCCGCTGCAGTTGTGTTAAATGTATCATTCTGGGGTATATCCTGGAGTAAATTAGCCTCATCGGTCTTATCAGTACAGTTGGGATGTATCTTATGTGTCACATTCTTGTCTAGTGTGGAGTTACTTTGCTCCGCAGATGCAGAAGTATTTGGTGGGGTGCCCACGGGCGTGCTGGCTGCGCTAATTGATGTTTGCGGGGTACTGGTAATGCATTTCTGTCGGGCACAGGATGGACACTTCCAACTATTTCTGTTTTCATTTGTCATTAGAATGTAACGAGCTCTGGTCACAGTGGTACATGTTAATTCAAAAGTGCTTTTGCAGTTCTTGCACTTAAGAAAATAGTCCCTTGATTTTATGTTCTTTTTGCATTTAAAACATTCCATTTTGTCACAAAAATGTCCTATATTGTATAACTTAATAATATTAAAAAAAGCAAAAAAGCAAAATAAAAAAAAAGCAAAAAAAAAAAAAAGCCTATTAATAGTCTGGATTTGAACCACGTATTTCTGCGTAGCAGCCGCTTATCGTACGCGCTGCGCTATAATCGTAATACAGGAAGCGGCGAAATTATCAATGAGGCTTAGCTCACAGCGATTCGTGTTTTTGTAGTTTAATAAAGTATCGGTAGATGTCACTATAACCAATATGAGCGAATGTAAACACGGCGTTGTACGAGTTATGCCGAATAGGTCAGGGTTCAAAGTTCAAATCACTTTAAACATGAATAACGGTCACTGTGTATATTTTTTGTCGAAGATTCTTTATCACTTCTCTGTTCTTTCCTTGTCAAATTATAGTTTTTAAAGCACTTTAACACGCACAGTTCCTTATCTATAGAGACTTTTTTTTTAAATATTCGTAAACACTTCATTATATCCGTAGTTATTTAGTTTGATATTTACACTGTTTATTTGACATACTGCACTAAGATAATATTTTCACAGTCACTAATTACGGTTTTTCACAGGTCAAGTCTATTATTACTCGATTCCATCAGATTATTTAATTTTAATCACATAAAAACACGGAGCTTATTGTTTTCGTGACGTAAATTGACACAAACGTGTTCCTTGCGATCTCTATTCTTGTTTTAATTTCCTGATCTGGGTCCCATTTCTCATTGAACCACGCTCCTAGATATAGACCGTCAACCAAATCTTGTCACTAGAAAAAGGCGGCAAATTTGAAAAATCGCGGGCTAGCAACACTAATAGTTTTGAAAATCGGTGGAAATTCGCGTGTCATTTGTATCTTATCTGTGGAAATATCTAACCTACCAAAAAGAGAAATGACTAGCACATATCCGTCCCTTTTTAATACATTATCTAATTCGTAAGGAAGGAGGGAGCCCTTGAAAAAAAAAATATCTGTGGCTGTTCGACGTACATTGCTGGTTTTTGTTCGTTTCATAGGGATACCATACTTTAGTTTGATGTACATTGCTACTGCCAAAATTTGGTTGACAGGCTATATCTATATTGCTTAACTTTTTCTATTGTTTGATCTTCAATTTTAAGGGTTGTTGATAGTAGATAGTAGGTAGTAAGCGATAGATTCACATATTTAACCGCGCGCTTCCTTGCGAGGGTTTCAAGGTACGAAGGTTAAGTTTAACCTTAGTTTACAACCTTTGCCACCGACTTTAACGCATTATTTTCACCACACCAACACCAACAAAATACTGACTAGGTATAAAACATCAAACAAACCAGCCAGCTTAAGACATCGTTTAATTTGTATGAAATTACTTTGCACTCTTGTGGATAAAATGCAATATCACAAATGATTTGTATTGTATTGTAAATACCTACTTACTTATATAGCCCAAATACAATTCTAAGTATAGCCCAAATACAAGACCTTAAAAGCCTAAAGAATCTAGAACTTCCTGGACTCAACGGGCGTAAGATAAGTACACATAAGTAACAATAGATCACTACGTCGACGTGACGCAGAAAGGCCCACAATACCACAGTATAATAAAGAGTATTATCATACAGTATGGCCACTCCCGCTCCCCGCTGAAAGTGCCGCCCACCCCCTCTCGGTTACCTCACAGTTACCATCTGTCAAAAACGCGAACAGTCGACCTGTCATATGTCACTCATACAAGCACGCGTTCACCGTTCACCTACACGAGCTTAGACTCTGTGCTAGGAACGCGCCTCTTTCATGTATTTAATCGCCAGTGTCCGAGGTGTGACAATACCTCGAATTGAATGTAAGCGAAAGCGCAAACAAAATCTAGTATTAATATGCATAAATAAATAAGTGGGTAAACACTCGACAAAAGTTAAGGAAAAAAAGGAGGAAAACCTATTCAATTACTAGACAAATGCACCTGTACAAATGAATCCAATGATATACTGAATGCAGACCATGAACAAGGGAAATATAATGTAAATCTTATTGTTTATTAGTTTTATGTATTATTTTAAACATTTTTCCTCTTCACTGGGCGTACTTAGTCCCCCTCAGATTTAATTTATTTTTATTATTTATACTAGCGTTTGCCCGCGACTTCGCTCGCGTTAGAAAGAGACAAAAAATAGCCTATGCCACTCTCCATCCCTTCAACACACACACACACTTTCCCATTTATAATATTAGTATATTAGCACACCTCGGACACTGACGATCAAATATATTGAAAGAGGCGCATTCCTAGCACACAGTCTTATGAGACTCGTGTAGGTGAACGCGTACTATGCTTTGTATGAGTGAAATATGACAGGTCGACTGTTCGTGTTTTTGACAGGCGGTAACTGTGAGGTAACCGAGAGGGGGTGAGCGGGACTTTCAGCGGGGAGCGGGAGTGGCCATACTGTACGATAGTACTCTTTATTATACTGTGATATTAGTATGGATGTTATAGCGTAGGTATTCTAAAATTAAAATTTTGAAAAAACCCCCGACCGCGACCTAGTGGACCGATTTTCATGAAACATGGCTAAGAACACTCCCGACTAACACAGCTTTCAAATAAAAAAAACTAAATCGAAATCGGTTCATCCGTTCAGGAGCTACGATGCCACAGACAGACACACACACAGACAGACAAACAGACAGACAGACAGACAGACAGACACGTCAAACTTATAACACCCCGTCGTTTTTGCGTCGGGGGTTAAAAATAACAGACACGTATTATTTATACCGACACAAACTTTGGGAGAAATTGTCTTTCAAAAGTCCTGAAAAGTGACTAAACTGATAATTAATTAACGATTTGGTTACATTATTATGTTAGGGAACATAAAAAAATATGGGAAACGTGTTTTTTTCACTTCAAACCCATATTTTATACAGCGTGTGGATTCCATACGGGCGAATAATGTATCCAGTTATAGTATCTGATCATACGAATCGTATAGGATAATCATTTTTGTTAAAAAGTGTTATTAATTGAGAGTAATTATTTTTTTTTATCTGGCTTTTTTAGCAGCAATGTATATTTACTGTACTGTACGTATGTAATGTACATAAACGTCATGTCGTAATGACGTTTAGGTTAGGTACCTACGCTAATTGATGTGGACACAACACATTGCGTGCTGAATTATTATGTATGAAAAAAAAACGCACGTACTTATTAAAAAAAATCGGCTCGCAGGGAGGCGATTTTTGAATCTCACATACGGGATTTGGTCACTAAAATACCGGTTGAAAACGGTGACTTGCTTATTATTTTCAGTGACAATTTTCTGAATTCGAACGCGTGACTCAAAAATCGGTCCGCAAGTCAGGCGTCAGGTCCACGCGGCTACAACCGCTTGAAATCAAGTATTAAATAGTTATTTGTTATACAAGGGGGCAAAGTTGTATTTTAACGCCGAGTGTGGAATTGAAAAACGAGCAAGTGAAAGGATTCTATAGTTGAACCACGAGCGAAGCGAGCGACAGTAAAATACATTTGCACCCGAGTGTAACACAAAACTTTTCCCCTCACTATAGCGAGGAAACTACAACGCAAAAAATGCGTTTATCACTGCTTCCAGTAGTTCCACGGGTGGTAAATCATCTTTATTACTAGATTCACCTACTTTTATCAATTTTAAAGCAGTTAATTTGACTTTATTCAAGGTCAAATTACTTTATCCACTAGTGGATGAAATGCGTTTTTACCCGCTGGTATTAAAGGACAAAACACCACAGGTTTCCAAACTAGTGAGGGGAAAAATAAATTATATACTTTTTATCAGCCTGTATATACGACCGTAACTTTTTAACTTCGATGGAACTATATTAAATCTATATTTATTTTTTGTTGACACAATACCTACATAACACCACCTATATCAATATTAACACACCGCTTTTCTTCTTCGTACCCTATCAAAAACCATTAACAATATTATATTATAATAGACCTAGGAAAATCATTCAGTTACTTACAATGTTCCCTAGGAATAATATCTAATTTCTAACTAATTTTCAAATGGTACTTACGACTATTAATATAATGAAATTAGACTATATAAAAGAATCACGGATTTTCGTAATATCACAACGAAAACCTCAACTCGTCTGCTCAGATCAAATTACTTGAATTATCAAGAAACATGTCGAAGGCGTTCAGAGCAATGTTCGTAGTTTTTCTGGTTGCCGCCGCCATGACTGCCCTCACCGAGGCGTCGGGTTGGGGAAGGGAACCACCCTGTGACGAGGTAATTATACTATTATTTAATTATTTTCTCTATCTATCTACCTATCAATCTCCGCTACCTTAAGGTTGTCTGGAAGAAATCGCTCTTTAGAGATAAGACCGCCTGCATGTTGTTTAACTTTGTTCGCGTTGCTTCGTTATTTTTAACCGACTTCAAAAAAGGAGGAGGTTCTCAATTCGACTGAATGTTTTTTTTTTTTGTATATATGTTACTCGATATCTCCGAGAATCGTGGACCGATTTTCAAAATTTTTTTTTTGATCGAACGGGTATAACCCCGAGATGGTCCCATTGGCACCAAGTCAGGGTCTGATGATGGGATCTTGGAGAAATCGAGGGAACTCTTCAAATGTTATAGGCACATGTAATGTTTTTAGTGTATTTTTAAAAGGTACACCAGTATTTACGCCTGACGGTAGTAATTTTATGTGGCTGAGCTGATGATGGAAGGTCAACTCCTCAATGGTTAGGAGTTAAAGGATAATTCTTTCACTACTGTACATATATTCGGACTGATAAATATAGGTAATATCACTAGGAACCACTAAAAATCAACAAATAAATTAACTTTTTAACAAAAAATAAAACCGCCTTCAAAAATAAGCGCGTTACAAAACACGGAGAAACTAAAAAGCAAAAAATAATAAACCTTTGAATTCAGATTTCTTATCGTAATCAATTATTTTTGGAGTCGGTACCAGCCTGTGTATGGCTGGGTGGGACAAACAGACAATAGCAAGGCGACGAACAGGTCTGGTACCGACTACAAAAATAATTGATTTGTTTATAATTTGGATGTATAGATTATTGCAATACGATAAGAAATCTGGATTCAAAGGTTTATTATTTTTGCTTTTTAGTTTCTCCGTGTTTTGTAACGCGCTTATTTTTGAAGGCGGTTTTATTTTTTGTTAAAAAGTTAATTTTGTATTGTTGTTTTTTATCAAGGCGTGCAATAAAGAGTTTATATACATCTACACGGGAAGCATTAAACTATTTGTAAGTGCGGTAGGGACGGCCTGATATTTTATCGTCTATCGCGTGACCATGCTTCCCGTGCTACTCGTAGTTTATATAAATCTACACCTTATAAAACAAAGTCCCCCCACCGCGTCTGTCTGTGATAAACTCAAAAACCGGCCAAGAGCGTGTCGGGCCACGGTCAGTGTAGGGTTCCGTAATTCCTTAGTTTTTTGTATTTTTTTCAAAAACTGTTCAACCTATCAAATTCAAAATAATTTTCCTAGAAAGTCTTTATAAAGTTTTATTTTTGTGATTTGTTAATACTTTTTAAACTTATGGGTCAAAAGTTAAAAGGGACGGGGCACATTTTTTTTTACTTTAGGGGCGACGATTTCCGAAAATATTAACAACATTTTTTATATTTTTTTTTGTTGTGAAAAAAAAAATCGTTTTTTGAAGGAAAATGTAAAAAAAATACAGTTCGTCCCCCTTATCTCAGAAGTTTACCAACGAAAATTTATGAAATTTTTACCAAATATGGCTATTATAAAAAGTATTACAGGAAAATAAAACCGTACACGTCCAACAGGCTACTAGACTCGTATCGAATTTAGCACATCAAGTTATTGTTTTCTGTAGTATATTTGACTTAAGAAATCAATATTTATAGCTTGCGGGGATTAAAAGTGCGTGATGACTGCGTATTTTTAATTAAAGATGTGTGTATGTTTTTTTTTAAATTATGGACTCCAAAAACGGTGTTGGCCAATGGAGTGACGTCACATAATTCAGATCAACTATGGAAATTAGAGGTAGTAATCTGATCTCCATAGAAGCAACCTCTATTGTATTAAAATTCATAGTCGTTGACGGGTGTGACAATGTGAAATATTTTTTCTAAATATACTGACGTCATGTCATAGATATTCTATAGATTAATATGGCTGATGTTGTTTTTGCCTGATCGCGTAAAAGTAAACTTTAAATAATTTTTTTGCGGGTTTTTAAGTCGTAATAAAATATGGTACTATTTTTTTTCGTTTAATTAGACAGTAATTAATAATATAAGACATACTTGAAAAAGGGTCAAGTAGCCTAATCCAAGTCCGTAGAGTTAAGTGTATGATGAACATTACATTAGATGATTCAACTATTGAAAGTTTGTAAGGGGGTGGGCCCGACTCGCCCTTGGCCGGTTTTTTATTTTTTTATCTTGGCCCGATCTTTACCAGCCAGCGGAGACAATGTGCTTTGGTTCATTTAATATATTTAGGTCAGTTAGCATAGAGGAATAAGTATTCAATTAAATTCCAGTTATTTGTGGTGACATCTGGCGTCAAATACTCGCCAATCACGCGTCAAATAGCGTAAATTACCAGTACTGCTACATGTCAATAGATGTCGCGACGAACGAAAAGACTAATGCTCAACAATTTTTAGCTAATATTACAATAGTATTAATCAGTATTCTGTTTTCAATTCTATCTAAGTATGTTCTGCTTGTAATATATTATAAGTTCAAAACTGATTTAATACTTATTACATTTTTGGCAGACGCGACACTGTTGACACCTAGTGTCGAGTAACAGTTTTTTTTTTATACTACGTCGGTGGCAAACAAGCATACGGCCCGCCTGATGTAAAGCGGTCACCGTAACCTATGGACGCCTGCAACTCAAACAGTGTCACATGCGCGTTGCCACCCTACCCAACCCTACCCTACCCTAGTACTCATAATTTACGCTAGTTGACGCGTGATTGACGCTAGATGTCACTACAAATAACATTCATTTACTGATGTATGGAGTTACAACTCTTCCCTTACTTATTCCTCTATGATTTATTTAGGTCAGTTATTAGTTCTATCTGTACTGAAAATCATATTTCCCGCTCCAGGTGTGCCCAAGAATCAAGCGTGAACGTGACGAGTGCTGCCGCGCGCACGGGCACGCCGTGGCTTCGTGGTGCTACTACGGCCAAATGTACTGCTACGATTACTAACATTCATCCAAAACTTACAAATAGCTGTACGTAAGTTAAGCGCTGGCCGATATTGCGCAGAAATCAAGTATCCTAGGGGATTACAGAGCATTTTTTTTTTGGGAATTTTATGTCAGCTGATGTACACAGAATCATGAGTACTTTCAGTCTCACTGGGAGACAAAAGGTGTCCCAGAATTTCCATACATTTTTGTTACTTTCCTCTTTTGTTTAATAATAAGAAAAAATCGTATGGGACAATTTTTTTAACTACTAGGATTGAAGAAGCTAGTGATTCTGAGTAGAAATAGCATTTTTTTTTTCAAAAATATCGCATTTCATAAAAGTGGCGTAAAAAGAAATGCTCTACAGGGGGCGAAGGGTACGCGACCCCATCGCAGATATCCCCTCCACATTTCACTCAGCGGTAAACTTACGTTACGCTATTTGTAAATGAAAATTGAGTGTTTTTTTTTTCGAAATTGTCCAATATCTATGGACGTTGGATGTTAAATAATCTAGCTTGTTAAGTGCTTCTAGATTTTTTGCTTCACTTTCATCTCTTATAAACATTACTTCTTCTTTTCTCTTTACTAACTAGGTATCTAATGGTTGTTTGGAATATATCGTTTTAGCGATAAGACTGCCCGTTATGTGCCATAGTTTATGTTTCTTGCCTCATATGTATGTATAAACTGTTTTAATTGGAATTCATGAGCAATAAAAAATATTGTATTGTATTAATTACAAAAAATGCATTTTTCTTTAATAACTCACCTAAATAAATAGTCATCTTCTCTCTCTTAATTGGACAGTGCTTAATCATATAAGACAGACTTAAAAAAAAAGTCAAGTAGCCTATTATATTTCCCGAACTATACTGAAAGAGACAGATATATTACTCTACTCGATTTTCAATCACTACGGTGGTACAGATTAGGGATTGCAGTACCGGTACTGTTTTAAAGAACCGGGATTTTCGGTACCGAATCAATGTGGAACCGGGATTTCCCGGGATTTTCGGTACTTTCGGGACTGGTCTAATTATTTCGCTTTTTCAAATAAAACAACATTTTTTTGGGATTCTAAGTCATTTATTATATTACTATAACCGAGCCGCCCCGGCTTCGCTCGGCGTATTATTTTATCTGTCTTTTTTATTACTTATTATAAATCGGAATTCGGGAGAACACGCAAAAAATCGTGAGAATTCCGCCTAAACCCGATCTGGCAACCATAGGCACCAATGGATGGTTACTGTTGCAATACATTACTCCGATTAAGCGATCTGCCATTACTGAGAGATGTTTAATCGTTTAGTAAATAAAATAAGACAAATACTACTACAGAAATATCATAACTGATTATAGACCGACAGTAAAACCTCACAAAAGTCCCCAAACACGTCATTTGAAGCAAAGGATGTAAAGTAAACGAAACAAAACATTATTTCTTGCTAGTCAGAGGGAACGTTTTCGAGAAAATTGGTAATTTTCTGGAAATTTCTTTGGAATACCGCAATACCACATTATAATATAACGTTTTTAAAAAGTTAACATGTTTATAGCAGTTATCCTTAAAAGTTAGACATAAACCATCACCAACTTTTCTACTTTTCTAGACCTACATATGTATATGTATAAGAGGAACAATTCCACCATACATTATTTTGACTGTTGAATGGTTGCATTAGGTTCATATTCGGGCTCCGTAAATACGATCACATATCAGATTTTCGCCGCAAACTGAACTGGCTTCCCATTCGTGAACTCAGAACCCTGAGAATTCTATGCACTCTTTACTCTATATTATTTGATCCAGTTGCCCCCGACTATCATAAATCAAATTTTAATTTTATAGAACCGCGTCCCGGTTGTGAACTGCGTACGTCCCGAACTCTTAAGCTGGCTATTCCTTATCACCGCACTGGCTTTATTTCCAACTCCTTCACCCTCCAGGCAGCTCGTCTTTGGAATGATCTCCCTCTTCCCTTAAGGCAAGCACAGACCAAATTTTCTTTTAAACGCATGTTACGTATACACCTCTCTAACAAGCTCAAGGATAAATAATCTGCATATTGGTTATACTTGGGTACATTATATAGTTTGTATGTAAGTTTATATTATAAGCTATATATTTATGTGTTATACACTCATATATACATTTTCTTTTATTGGATACATAGGTAATTTGTTTGTATTTCTTGTCACATCTCTATATTGACAATCCTGCACTAACTAAGGTTTCTGTTTGATCCAATGGTTAACTGGTAGAGAATGCCTTAAGGCATTAAGTCCGCCATTTGTACATTTTTATGTCGTGCAATAAAGTCTAAATAAATAAATAAAATATTTTGTTATATGTTGATCGGTATGGGCAGGGTTTTTGATTGAAACTGTTAAGCAGCGTCATTAAATTCATTTTTACCAACTTGATTAGCACATATCGTCATGTTTTAATCAATTTATAACAACATAGGTGAAAAACGTAAAAATCCATTTAGTAGTTTTTGAGTCTATCGCAAAATTAGTGAACACACAGACATACGCCTCGGGAGACTGTTTTATAACATGTAGAGAAATGAGTCAAATGAGAAATAAGATTGAGAGAGAAAAAATAAATACACAAATGAATGTAACAAACCTTCACCAAAAATACAAAACTCCACTACCGACTAGCGGGACTAGCTAGGGTATCACGGTGGCTAACTGGCTACGGCAACCAATCTGCCACTGCCGACCGCTATTAAATATTAGTAGACGCGTGTACCTACGCCTATTTTTTAACTGTATAAATAATATAAACAGAAATAAATAAATTTTGTAGCAAAAAAGTCACTAAAAAGTATTTCCCGAAAGTACCGAAAGTACCGGGATTTTTCAACTTGATTTCCCGGTTCTTTGCTTGGCCAAAAATCCCGGGAATTCCCGGTACTTTCGGTACCGGTATTTCCCGGGAGCAAACCCTAGTACAGATGTAGTGCGGAAAGATTTTCCTTCGTAGTTTTACCAGGGGCAGCTCACTCCGTGATTCTATCGCCGCGCTACAAGTACATGCTGGCGGCCGCGAGTTCGCGGCCTAATCAGGGGTGGCGCGCGTTCTCACGGAACGCACGTTCGCACTTTCAATTGTTACATTACGTAGCGAGTTTTTTTCAAGGTTCGTATGCGATGTCCACGTGTGGAATGGCTAATAATGCTTAGTTAAATAGACATCGTGAATAAAATAGGACAATCTTACACTGATCTTATTGATTAAGTCCCACGGAAAAGTTCAATAAGGCTTGTGATGCAGAAGGCTTAAACAAAAATATATAAATACTGTATATTTACCTAGAAAGTACCCAAGACTTGGATATTATAGTATAACATTTTATCTGAGAATTAATTCGTTTTAATCCATAGGCAACCCTATCATTCGACGCTGCGCACGTGCGGCTCGTTTCTTTGTTAGAATTTTGTAGGCATTTAAAAAGGCGGCATTTCGTGAACATCAAAGCAGTGGGCCTTCTGTACTTGTACTATTATATATTCTGTGGTTTTACGGAAACATACGAACGTGTCATGCTATTTCAGTCAGTCTCTGTACAAGACGTACTGACGCAGTCTGAACTATTAGTAAGACAAATACGAACGTTTTCGGAAAAATACGAAGGAAAAGCTTTTCGCACTAAGTACATCTCGACACTCTCGACTTTCTCGACCTAGGAAAGGAAACACGTCAAACACCCCTTAAGCGACATTTTGCAAATTGTTCAGGAGAGCATTTTGAAATTTTATTTTTGAGAAAAAAGAAACATATATAATTTTTTTAAGTAGTCGTTTTAGGAAAATAGGCTAGTTTCCTACTAGTCAAATCAGCTTCTTTTTAAGAACTGTCAAAACGATTTGCTAATATGGAATTACTATAAAATACTTGACGTCACGGTCAATTAATTTACTTTACTTATACCTAAGTAGGTATATCTTTCACTTATTAAATAGAAATTATGTTTCAAAATAACTAGTGTCCTTAT
Organism: Leguminivora glycinivorella; assembly: GCF_023078275.1. Classification (NCBI taxonomy): domain Eukaryota; kingdom Metazoa; phylum Arthropoda; class Insecta; order Lepidoptera; family Tortricidae; genus Leguminivora; species Leguminivora glycinivorella. The sequence continues at coordinate 5,757,032 of NC_062995.1, read as the reverse complement.
TTTTAACCCCCGACGCAAAAACGACGGGGTGTTATAAGTTGGACGTGTCTATCTGTCTGTGTGTGTGTGTGTCTGTCAGTCGCATCGTCCTCCCCGAAGGGATGAACCGATTTAGATTTAGTTTTTTTGTCTGAAAGCTGAGTTAGTCGGGAGTGTTCTTAGCCATGTTTCATGAAAATCGGTCCACTATGTCGGGGCGGTGTTTTTTTTTCAGAATTTAATTTTATGGTTAGGTTATTCTTCTAATTAGGTATGTGGCATTGAGGTATAATGTACTAGAGAGGACACGGCGAACAAAAAGTTTGCTCCACGAACATAAGTCCAGTGGACTTATGTTGCCTCAGTCAGTCTCTGCGCGTGGTGGGAGGAGGTTGTCTCTGACTGCACACAAATAAAATGAAAAAATGCCTTCCTGTGCTATAAGATACTGTTGAAGCTATACGAGAAAATCTAATAACAGTGACGGTGTCACATTTCATCGGTTAGTAGACAAGTTATTTTGATCTGACTTAATTTAAGTAATTATTATAATGAAGGGACGGGCTCCTTAAACGCGATGCTATGGCCGCCATTTTGACTACTGGAATCATAGATGAATCGCGCAGATATGACATGTAGGTATTCAGGTATAATAATTGTGATCATATTCTGTTTTCAATATATAATATAAAAATATTTATTTCAATTTATAGTTTTGAATATTACACGGTTCTAATACAAATTTTAGTCGATAATATTATACAATAAGCATGATTTTGAATTATTTCTGAATTATAATTCTCATTATTGACGAAAAATAGTGACACCAAAACTGAAATAGTATTTAATGCAACCGGTGTTTAAGGGAGGTAAAACAAGGTGAATGGCGCGATTATTATTCTGAGCGACAGAAACTTACAAAACTAATTTTATTCAAAGGAAATTAAAATTTATGAAAAAAACAATTACTTATTTTTATTTCACTGAGTGGAAATTAAATATAACACAATGTATAATAGTGCTAAAAGTAAACTACTTAGTATTTCACACACAAAGTATAAAACAAAGGTCTACACTAAAAGTGTCGCGTCTAGGTGGTCAAGTCTTACTCTATGACACGGTTCGCTTCACGCGCATGCGCCTCGCGCTGCCGCCGCTGCCGGTTGGCGCACAGAATATGTTCGAGTTGTCATTTCTAGTACGTAGTACATAGTAGTTCAATGGTATGTGGTCCTTTATTTCGTGCACTGCATAAACTATTTTATTTTAAGTGTAGGAAACTAGCCTATTATGTTCCATGCACGTATTGTATTTTTACTTTTTATTTTCTCTGTTAAATTATGTAAAGCGTACGTTTAGGTGGATCTTAAGCTTCTAGTGAGTATTATATTCTTTGATTACGGTTATCATGGGCTGCCTAAGTGAGAGTCATATTACTTTACTTAGAAAGTGAATGAGTTTACGTTTGTTTACAATATATTGTGCCTAATAACTGTCACGACTTGACAAATATCATCAAAAATGGGTCAGTTGCAGAAAAAATGTACCTTTCGGTGAATTTTGTGTCCCGTGAAAACAAGGTTGGTTTAAACATACATCACGAGAAAAAAACATAAGATATTATTTCCGTCATTGTAGTAAAAATGTTCTTTAGATTCCCAATATATTTTTTTATTCCAATTCCATCTTTACTTGTTTTTTTTGTGAGATGTGTGTTTACATCTTGTACAAAATTATCATGTCCCCATTCCGATTTTTTTCCATGAAGGTCAATTTCAAGTTTCATATCACTTCCTATAAAAAAATCGTTTTTTGAGGTCTTTCCTTCCTTTTTGGGTTCCTTCCAGGTATTTCCTTTTATTAAGAATAAATCTGAAATTTTAATGGTGATAAGCATGTCACAGCTTTTTAGAGTTTCGTTACGAGGCATTAAATCACCAAGATTTGTTACAGTTCTTAGTAGAAGTAGGTACTTTTTATTAATCGGAAAATGCGTGGATATCTTTCATATTACTAAACAAGTCGATATCCATTAGTATTTAAAAATTAGGTAAGTATTTCGTGTACAGTCAGCAACAAAGCTGTGTATATACAGCCCAAGTGCCCAAAATATGTATACAGAACTTAATATTTATGGCACTGAGTCTGTATCTGTATTTCAAATGTGATGTTGATAAACTACTAATTTTTTGCACGTTCACAATAAATGGCCGGCGCACATCAGCTATAAGCGTACCACAGAATTATAGTTAAGCCAGAATGAGTAGTTAAGTCTAAAAGTGTGTAAGCATGAGAGGGTATTGTTTGGGCTGGTGTCCCTTTCGCACTTATTGACAATGTCAACATTATTTAGTGACGCCATCACTGTCATAAATTGGGGATACCAAATTTTCAAAGTTACTGCCTAATCTACTAATACCCAATTGAAAGTATTTTTTAATTATACAAATCTTTGATTTATTGGCATCAAAATAATTATATTATAATTATTATCCTTGTTTGAATATAACACTAAAATAATATAAGAAGTTATAAAGTCAGGTAATATACAGATAAAAATACTACTACTATGGTAACCTCATTAACACTGGCCACACGTCCGAGAGAGACACTAGCCCAAACAATGCCCTCTCATGTGGACCGTTTTCGCTAGTCTGACACGATCGCCTTTCTGTTTCAGTGATAAGATAATTTAGTAAGTATGGCAAATAATTTTTAAGAAAAAAAAACCGCCGCCTTTGGGGTTCTGGTGAAAGCTACTTGCGAATGTTGGATTACGTAGAAATGTGTAGGTATTTTTTAAAACTGCTTTTAATAATTTTATTATTTGATGGCAACACAAATGAATATACGTATACCGTTAAGGTTTGAGGAGTTTCCTCAACAATCCCTCGTGAATCCGATTACAAGAAATCGAAGCTTGACAAAATTTGACTTGAAAACTCTATATTCTTAACAAATATAACTAAATAAATGTCACTGTTCTGAACTTAAGTGCATGCTATTCTTATAAAAATACCAAAGTCACTATGAGTGTGCCGTTCAGATTTGAGGAGTTCGGTTCTGACCATCATCAGCTGTTCCACTGTACCAAATGTCACTATTCTGGACGTAAGTGCATGCTGTTCTTATAAAAATACCAAAGTCACTATTAGTGTGCCGTTCAGATTTGAGGAGTTCGGTTCTGACCATCATCAGCAGTTCCACTGCACCAAATCTCACTGTTCTGGACGTAAGTGCATGCTGTTCTCATAAAAATACCAAAGTCACTATAAGTGTGCCGTTCAGATTTGAGGAGTTCGGTTCTGACCTTCGTCAGCAGTTCCACTGCACCAAATGTCACTGTTCTAGACGTAAGTGCATGCTGTTCTTATAAAAATACCAAAGTCACTATAAGTGTACCGTTCAGATTTGAGGAGTTCGGCTCTGACCATCATCAGCAGTTCCACTGCACCTGCTGTTGGCAGCATCTGCTGTTGACTTTTGTATTTTTATAAGAACAGTATGCACTTACGTCCATAACAGTGACATTTGGTCACTGTTATGGACGTAAGTGCATACTGTTCTTATAAAAATACAAAAGTCAACAGCAGATGCTGCCTTCTCACTGATTCGGGATATTACACACTATATTGATAAAAAAATCACAGGCGTAGCGACCTTTTTTGACATGTCCAAGGCTTTTGACTTCGTTAACCATGCAATATTGCTTCGCAAATGTGAATGTTATGGCATAAGATGCAATGCTCTAAAATGGATCGAAAGTTATCTAAACAACATAATACAGTGTGTCGAAATAGATAGAGTCAACGATAATGAAGAAGTTAGTTACCGGTCAACATATAGACAAAACAAAAGTGGAGTTACACAAGGGCGTGTGCTAGGACCTCTCTTATTCCTTATCTATATTAACGACCTTCCAAAAGAGACTTGTTATCCTATGTCACTCTTTGCTGATGACATAGCTGTTATCATACCGGACAAAGATAATATTGACTCATATGAGGATAAAATAAATGATACCGTAAAATCTATTGACACGTGGTTAAATAAAAATAATCTAAATATCAATGTCTCAAAAACCTGCTTCGTCCAATTTCATAACTACAAGACACCAAAAGTAGAACTTAAGATATTATGTCAAGGTGAAGAAATAGAACGTGTAAATGAAACAAAATTTCTAGGCATCATATTGGACGAACATTGTTCTTGGAAGGCGCACATAAAAGTTGTATTGTGATAAACTAGGGAAATTTGTATTTGCTCTCAAACAATTGCGATCGGTTGCCGGGGAAAGTACAGCATTGCTCGCATATCATGGCTACGTAACGTCAGTCTTAAAATATGGTATTATTATACTTATGGGGAAGTTCGCCAGATTTAATTAAAGCTTTTCTTATGCAAAAAAAATGTGTAAGAGCAGTATGTGGTTACGGACCCCGGGCTTCTTGTAAACCCTTGTTCCAAAAACTAGGACTGCTTACATTAACTGGAATATATTATATTTTGGAATTAGCGTGTCATGTACGGAAAGAACTCTCCTCATATACAACAGTCAATCGCAATCCACGTCTAAGGAAAATAGACGAGAGTAAATTGCTAATGCCATCATGTTCTTCTGCTCTATTTAAAAACAACTGTTACGGCATGAGCATCATTGTATATAATAAATTACCAGAAGAACTGCGTAAGCTACAAGGCACACTATTTATGAATTAGTTAAAAAAATGGCTAATTAATAAACAATACTAAAATATCAAAGAACTTTTGAAGGAATAATGTATTAAATTAAATTAAATAGATAGATTGATATGAATAAATATAATTTGCAATTGTTAATTGATTATTGAATTTGGAAATATTAAAAGGATATAACATAAATTTATTCAATAAATAAAAAGTGACTAGTATGTACAATCTTAAACAATTAAAATATAAAAATTAAAACTAAAGTACCTTAAAAATTTAAAATGAATTTATAACAACAACAACAACAACATACAATCACGCCTGTATCCCATAAAGGGGTAGGCAGAACACATGAAACTACTAAAGCTTCAGTGCCACTCTTGGCAAATAAGGGGTTGAAAGAAAACGAAACTGTGACATGAATGATGTGATGTGATGTGATGTGAATGAATTTATAAATGTGTATTAATTTGTAATGGAAAATGTATATAATGTAAATAGATTTAAGATTAATATTTGCATGCTGCCCTTGGTTAAATATGTGATACTGACTGCTGATTTATATTTTGTCCAACTTAATGTACCATATTTAAGCAAATAAATTATATTCTATTCTATATTCCAAAGTCACTATAAGCACACCTCGGACACTTGCGATCAAATATATGAAAGAGGCGCGTTCCTAGCACACAGTCTAAGCTCGTGTAGGTGAACACGTACCATGCTTGTTGAGTGAGATATGACAGGTCGACTGTTCGCGTTTTTGACAGGCGGTAACTGTGAGGTAACCGAGAGGGGGTGGGCTACACTTTCAGCGGGGAGCGGGAGTGGCCATACTGTACGACAGTACTCTTTATTATACTGTGCTATAAGCATGCCGTTCAGATTTGAGGAGTTCCGTTCTGACCATCATCAGCAGTTCCACTGCACCAAATGTTACTGTTCCGTACCTAAAACATGTCTAAAAAAACCGGTCAAGTGCGAGTTGGACTCGCCCACCGATGGTTCCGTACAAACTTTCAAACTCCCCAGTTAAAATAATCTCATGTTTTCACATAACTCTAACGACTTGACTAGAAGACAAAAGTATAGGTACTAATGAGCATTATTGTGTATAGCGCCATCTCTCGGTGAATTCGCTAACTAATTTGCGCGACCATAGTATGTTGGTTTTTCAGGGATTATTCTTTATAATGTTAACCGATTTAAACAATTTTTACTTTATTGGAAAGAAGATGATTTACGTAACATCTCGTATTACTTTGAAGTACTATATACATCCGCAAAGGTGGGTAAATTAAAAGTAAAAATGTGAAAAGTTTTTTGTGAATTAAAAAAAAAGTTTTCAAGATACAAACACGATTATATTTTTCCTGTAATATTTAGCATAAAACCAATGTTTCCTAAAATTTTCATAATTTTTCGTTGGTAAACTTCGGAGATAAGGCCCCCCCCTTACGGTATTTTTTTTTACATTTTCCTTCAAAATTCTTTTTTTTTTTCACAACAAAAAAATTATAAAAAATAGTTTATTTACGTTCAATTTAAGCTCTTTCTAACGATACCCCACTTGACCTAGTAACTTGAAATTTACAGTTTGCCCCCCTTTCATTTTGGCCATTTTCTACAATTAAAATTAATAAATTTAAAAAAAATATACCTTCTATTTGTAGAGGTTCACAATGTTCACAACTATTCCAAATTTCAAGTTGATAGCATTAGTAGTTCTCGAGATATTTAGGAATGTGACAGACGGACAGACAGACGGACAGAGTCGCACCATAAGGGTTCCTGTTGTACCTTTTTGGTACGGAACCCTAAAAATATCTCTAAAATATTGTCTGTAATATTTTTGTTCTTAGATCACGGACGTCTTGATAAAACACATTAAGGTCCATTTAATAAAAAGATTAAAGTGTCAACATTTATCCTGGATAGTAATTTAGTTTCAATCACTTTTTTATGTTCGTAGGTAAACGAGTTCCCACAATATTAATGATGGTTCCCACAATAGAGGCTCCAAAATTATACCATTCAAACACTTAATTATAAGTAAGTGCATAAAACAGTCGTAAACACTCGACAAAAGTCGAGGAAAAAAGGAGGAAAACCTATTCAATTAATAGAGAAATACACACCTGTACAATGTTACGTATGAATCCAATGATCTATTGAATGCCGACCATAAACAAGGGAAAAATAATATCAATCTTATTGTTTATTAGTTTTATGTATACCTATTTTAAACATTTTTCCTCTTCACAGGGTGTACTGTAGTTAGCAGTGGCGGCTGGTGAAAATTTTTTCTAGGCAACTCTGAGCAAAAAAAAACCTACCGTAGGCACTGGTCCCACCGCGAGCTAGTAAACTATGAGCTATCGGCTATAAAAACGAACAAAAGATTATCACTTCTGTGTAAATAAAAGAGACAGGGCGATGTTTATAGTTACTCGCCCAGCGGTGAACTATCAATATCACAGTGTCTCTTTTATTTTCACGAGAGTGCTTAAGTATCTTTTCATCGTTTTTATAGCCCATAGCTCATAGCTTACTAGCTCGCGGTGGGACCAGTGCCTTAACATTAGGTACTTTACTAGTAGTCAATTTTAGGCAAGCGGGTGGGAATACTGGGAATCGGCTTGTCTGGACCAGCCGCTGCTGGTAGTTAGTCCCCCTCAGATTTGATTGATTTTTATCTTTTTATACCTATATGTTATAGCGTAGTCTAAAATAACAGACACGTATTTTTAGGGTTCCGTACCAAAAAGGTACAAAAGGAACCCTTATGGCGCCGCTCCGTCCGTCTGTCACTTTACTAAATATCTCGAGAACTACTTAATCTACTTATGCTATCGGTATGAAATTTGGTATAGTTATAAACATTGTTAACCTCTACGAATGTAGTACCTATTATTTTTTTAAATAAATTAATACAAATCATAGAAAATGGCCAAAATGAAAAGGGGGCAAACTGTAAATTTCAAGTTACTAGGTCAAATGGGGTATCGTTAGAAAGAGCTTAAATTGTAAGTACATATTAAAACTATTTTTTAAATTCTTTTTTGTAGAAAAAAAGAATGTCCAAAAAAAGAATTATGAAGGAAAATGTAAAATTAAATAGTTATTTGTTATACAAGGGGGCAAAGTTGTATTTTAACGCCGAGTGTGGAATTGAAAAACGAGCAAGTGAAAGGATTCTATAGTTGAACCACGAGCGAAGCGAGCGACAGTAAAATACATTTGCACCCGAGTGTAACACAAAACTTTTCCCCTCACTATAGCGAGCAAACTACAACGCAAAAAATGCGTTTATCACTGCTTCCATCAGTAATTCCACGGGTGGTAAATCATCTTTATTACTAGATTCACCTACTTTTATCAATTTTAAAGCAGTTAATTTGACTTTATTCAAGGTCAAATTACTTTATCCACTAGTGCATGAAATGCGTTTTTACCCGCTGGTATTAAATGACAAAACACGTGTTTCCAAACTAGTGAGGGGAAAAATAAATTATATACTTTTTATCACCCTGTATATACCGTAGCTTTTTAACTTCGATGTTTTACCAACATAGTAATTAAGATTCCGAAAGGGGTCCTTCGTGCTATTTATTATTATTTTACGAATCGTCACAGAAAACATAGTTCACTTCTTTATGCCGAGAAAACTAACTGACAGCCCGCGCTCGCGCCGCCGGGGTTGCCAACATACAAAAAAATATATCAATCTTTGGGTAAAATTATGAGATTTTTAACATTGTCTTAAAAATATTATATAAATAATTTGTGAAGTTATGAGATTCTTAACAGTCGACCATCCTGACCCAGTGCCTGTCCCAGGCACAACACATGGATAAAAGGAGTCAAACAAGCTTTAACAATTATTTTTAAAATTAACTTAAATTAACTTGTACGTTGTAATCTACCCGAAAACTTGGGATGAACGTACCCTTGAACAAAACTAATATAAAAAAACTAGTTGAGATCACTCGAACCCAGCTGGATTAAAATGTTCTACAATCGGTCTAGTATCAGCTATTCACAAATCAAGCCATTATGTCAGGTTAGTAATTCAATCAGGATAAGTTAGTAGGTAGCGACGAACCACTACATAAATGACTCAATACAGTGAATAGAAAGAGAAAAAATATTTATATATATATATATATATATATATATCTGTACATCCAGTGCAACTCAACTGTAAGTACCTCTGGCCCTCTCGGCCATCCTGCTTTGTTAGAATGTCCTCATTCGTTGGACATTTTGTAGCCTATAGCGTATTATACCTGCGCGAAACACTTAATCCACATTTTACAAACTTATTTGGGACATATTAGGTAAATTTATTCTAAAACGAGAAAGAGCACTCAGTATTCCATCTAATTTAGCAGATAATTAATACACGACTATTTCCCGTTTTCTCTCTTGCTAAATAGAGTTGGAACGCTGGAACTACATTTAAAAACATACATTGAAACAATGGAACAACATTAAATTGAATATGAAATTATTCTGACGATACACAAATAAGAAAAACACAAGATGGAATTTCTTGCTAAATGAATCTCATAGTTTCTTACGCCCGTTATGGTAACAGCTAAATTATTTTGAATTTCTTATAGTCTAGATCTTGTTTTACAAACACAGATATTTATATTGCATATATAACATCAGATTTACATATCCCAATCTTAAAGTAGGTTATTGCATAATATTAAATTAATCACTCATTGGAATTCCTCATTGTGCATGTGCATATAATATAAACCTATAACTTTAAAATAGATTCCAGTCGCAACTGTTCATTCCCAGACGTTACATTCCTATATAATTTTGTGCCAAAACAATATCTCTCCTATAATTATTACTAAAACTAAATAGACTCAATTTACAAAGAACACACAACATATATAATAATCATAATAAACAAACGAGTTGTATTGCACGGACCGTTACTTTGACGGCTAAAATAAGTTTTATAACTCAAATAAGTTGTAATAAATTTAGAAACCGTGCATTTAAATCTATCACATACTTATTTAATTATGTGATCTTATTTTTGTTTCATTATAGCTTATTTAATATAATTTCTAATTAATCTCGCGCTTTGCAGTTAAAGATATGTGCTTTTAGTCTTATAAACGTACTACAATATCGTGAAATATGCATCCAATTTACATTCGTCACCTCGACTACAAAAAAAAATACAATAAGAGAAGTAGTCTAACGGATAGGCGTCTGTCTTCAGCTTTGAATAAAAATGATGAAAAAGTACGATCGTTGTACGTCAAATGTACCGCGATGCCGATAGAGATTACCGCTCCATAGATGGTTTTCACATGTGCAATAAGCATATCAAAATCGGTATCTTTCTTGACATCTTCCAACGTGCTAAAGTATTATTTATACAGAACAAGCTGCGTGTATTCACATCCATAGTGAATAATTACAGGCATGGGTCGTTAATATCTGCCATAGCTCAAGTATCATAGCCTAAGCAAAGAGGATCGAGTATTATAGAGAATGACTGTCAAAGTAAAATGTGTAATCACAGTGCACAGACTGCCATCTCTCGACACAGGCTTAAAACTTTTGAACCTAAGTTTTGACAATTTGGTCCATATTCTTAGCTTGATATGTTTTAAAATGTCAAATATTAATATTAGCGCCATCTAGCCGAGCGTACCCCAAAGGTGTATCGCCATCTAGCTCACCGTACCTTTTTCTGTATGGTTTTGGGGTACGTTTTTTTCTTAGACTTTATCGGTCTTTACGAAGTTATATAGGTCTTTGGCCTAAGTCTTCATTCCGATTCAGTGATCATAGTAGGATGTAAAATTGTGTAGATTACCAGATATTATTATTGAAAATTAGAATATTACAACATACGGAATCAGTCTATAAGATGTTGTTCCTACTTTTCAATGACTATAATGGGAATGAAGTCTCGACGCTTTTACCTATAGCTAAAACAGATTCCATTTGTTTCAACGAGGTTGTCACGAGTTAGAACCGTACCTAGTACAGCCATTCGTAGCACAAATCCAACATAAATTGACCCTAAGACCCGTTTGTTCATTAAAATCTACGTAGCTTATACACTTTTTTTTTTTAATAAATAGTAAGTTTTATCAACCTCTATGCAAGTAAACACTAAGCACTAGTGTAAACAAAATCATAATTGTAAGTAAATAAATACATTATAATTCTATAACAGGATACAGCTCATCTGAATCAACTGCTAAATTTTGATTAGTTCCAGATAATAAATCATACAGCAACTAAATTATTGCACCGTCCACCAGATAATATCTACGATTCTGGGAACCTCAGAGTGTTCTCAAACAGTTTAGAGCCCTTTATATAAAATAGATTCTAGATCAAGATCTTTATATATGGGTAAATTAGGAAGTTTTTTTTTTTTTTTGAAATGTTATTGTAAAGATAAGAATAATTTATTAATAGGAAATATTTTGAAAAACCATGATACCAATATCGTACGGCTCCACACTTGGCTAAACCTGTCACGTGGCAGCCCGCATCGTATCAATAATCAACATAAAATAGTAATTGTTTAAGATGTCATATATGACTCAAGTCACTTATATTTTATGAATACACTATAAATAAACTAAAACTACATTAGTGCCATAATTACGTGCAGATACGCAAAATCACTGTATATTATAATAACTATGGAGTTAATTAAAATGGTCACAGGTAATACTAGTATTAATATATACCAGTATGTCCCGTAGATGTGGTTCTTCAAGTGTGGTTCAAATGTGCCACTCTCAAACAAAAGGTACCACATTATCGCTTAATCATAGGTAATTTGTATAAAAATACGAGCTAAGCTAGCTGATACTAGAGCAGTTTTATGCTTACTTATAGTGAATTACGCCTACAATGCAATGCTAAAGCATTGTCATCTGAAAGGCAAATCCCCAAAATGAGCCCAAAAGCTCACCTATACTTTTCAATCACTTAATTACAAGGAGACAGAAGCTATTCTAAGTAGGGTATGCAAAAACCGGTTAACTTAAAAAACCGGTTAATAACCGAGACTTTTCCTTCAAAACCGGTTAACCGGTTATTAACCGGTTTTGAGGATTTTTAGTAAATGGCCGTACTACGCAATAATTACCATTACCTTTAAGAATTCTGATGTTGATGATATCGTAGCAGGTATTACTTGCACGATGAAGATCATTTTTATCCAGTTTTTGAAAATTTGGTAAATGCGGAAATTGCTAAAAAAGGCTTGTGGGTTTGAATGTGATTCGTCAGTTGCGTTTTCTAGGCATGTCGCGAAGGTCTACAGTAGTTTTTAGTTTAGTATGCGTGCTTGCTCATCATTTGTAAGTAAAGCTAGTTTATACGCAATCGAAATACGAAATTGGGTTCTATTTAGCTTATAAGATTAGACCCGAGGCGAACAAATTGTTAAAATTTTAAAAGCAATACTCCAAAAAGTTACGTGGCCATAATGTAATCTTGCTACTTGTTGTAGGCAAGACAGGGGGCCGTGCTTGGGTGGAAGTAGCTTTGTTTCCTCAATTTACTAGTAAAACTAAAAACGTTGTCGCTCGTCGTTGCAATCGGACTTGACGGACGGATTCTGTGTAAAATGTGTCGTAAAAAGCGGCTGGTCGTTAAAATCAGAGTCGTAATAAACGGATGTACTTTCATACTATCACATACGAAAACCAAATAAATACCTGTGCTTATATCGTTGTAAGAGGTTGGACGTTAGGTCTATGCGGAGTCGTAATATACTAACCGGTCTCTACTGTATTGTATAATAGTATATTGTGCAACAAGGGAGGTAAGGGGGGTTTTGTCGACGAGTATAATAACTCGCGACAGCCGCAGGCTGGAGAGAGTTATAGACACGAGTTTACAAAATCCTTACCTCCTGAGTTACACACAATATTTTTCATCACATTTGAGAGGAAAACACGGTGAAAAAAAAATCATAAGGCAAAACCTTCAATGAATGGCGGTGTTGTACTGCCCGTTGCTATGGCAACGCAGTCAAGCACAAATCGAAATGGCCGTCACAGTTTCCTGCCAGATTGCAAATTATAACGATTTATCTACGTGAAATTTACAAAATAAATGTAAAACACACTGAAATAATTGTAAAACACAAATAAAATGCATTTTTCATACCGTATAATATTGTTTAGCTTAATAGTCAAATTTTAGTTGTGCAAAAAAAATCCTTGGCTGATTGAAACATCCTTTGCCTGAAGTATTGTACGGATTGTATTAATTTTTAAAACTAAATCCATTATTCCCTTGGGAATAAAATAGTACATTATTCTTCAGTACACGTGGACGCAATGAGACCTTTAAACATCAAATGTGATGAAAAATTTATAATTGAGTAGACTCGGGACTAATTTTTAAAATAAAATCATTACAGATAATAATGTTGTCAATGAAACGTAATGAATAAATCTTATTATTACAAAACATGAAATAATTACGTATTTTTGAACCTTTTAATGCCTAATTAAGAAATAAATACAGTTTCGGTTATTAACCGGTTAGAGACTATAAAAACCGGTTTTTAACAGAGGCCAAAAAGTCTCGGTTAACCGGTTTTTCGGTTAACCGGTTAACCGGTTTGCACACCCTAATTCTAAGTAATGGTTTTGTAATGTACGTAAATAATAAAAATTTTGCGAATAACAAATGTCCTGTAAATTGCAAGTTATATTTAAGTACCAAAAGTCAGATCTCCGATAGTATATCTAGATCTAACTCGCCTCGTTATAATGCCCAAAACTTTATTTCCGTTGTAGATTTTTTTTTTTTTGCATTTCGCATCTCATATAAAATATTATCATTTCGTCACTACTTCATGACTATGTAAAAGTGTTTTATCTTTGTTCTTTAAATTTACTAGTAATACGAGGTTTTTAAAGGAAATCCCAAATACGAATACCGCAATTTAAAATTAACCTAATAAAAAGACAAAAAAAACAGCAAATTGAGTATCTAAATTTGACATAAAATTAAATTTACTTTAGGAGGTGTACCTCCAAATAATTCTGAAAATAGTTTGTTTCATATGCTAACTTACAGTGAAAAATGACCATACAGTATGCAGCATTCGAATTATAAGGGAAAGACTTAAAACTGCGACTCAGTCGATATTCCTAAATATTGTATTATTAGTCGATATTTCAATATCATAGAATTTAAGCTTGTTATGGACGCAAAATTAAAATTGTAGATTATCATACATAAAATAGTACGAAAACGTCCTGCGCTAAGTCAACATGCAGTCTCAGCGTTTACGACCAATGTTTTTTTTTCTCTTCACCTCCCTTCAGCCAGCAACTTATACAACTGAACGCTGAATTCTTGTCCACCTCAAGGATCCATCCAAAATGAATAATGGTAGAAACACAATAGCCCATCGTATCCGCTTGCTTAAGGAAATATCTTGCCGGCTTGTAAGAAAGAAGAAAGACACAAAATAATCATATAACAAATCAGAGACATTATGTTCTGTGCAACGAACGTCTCGTCATGATATGATCAACATTAGTAAGTAACAACTTTCAGGGCTGGACACCACGAGTGCTCTTGCGCAAGCAGTGTTCCAACTTATTTCTAGAAAAATAACAATCTGGCTACCGCTTGTAACCAGCTACTTCAGTCTCCGTCCAGTTAAAACACGAATTTAAGGAAATTTATCGAACCTCTTCGTTAGTTAAATTTCTCTGAAGTAAGGTACTCTTGTGTGCCCATTTTAGGATAGAATAACAAATGTTGCAAAATAGAATTACCTACTAAATAAAATAATAACATATTCGTGGTGTATAATGTCAAAATGACCAAAAATCAAACAAGATGAATACCTAATTAAGCGAGAACATGTCACTTGGTTCAGATCAAGTTCTAAAATGATCATTTATATTATTAAAAGAAACATCATCAAGTTATCCATAAAGATGTTAAATTCTTCAAGAATTTCAAGACGATATGAACTCTGAAATTTCATTCTTGAATATAATACTGATTAGTCTGCTTACCGTTTGCCATCACCTCACATGTATAAACCTTTAGGTGTCGTTCAACGTTAACGATAGAATGTCAGACTACCACTTACACAACCGGTGGTGCTGTGGCCTCAGTCCTGTGTTACGGTGAGATGACTGGCTACCGTTTGCGCATGCTTCGGTCTCATCCAGTATGATCTAAATGATCTGGCTAACGCTTGCACACACCAGGTGCTTTGGCCTCGTCCAGTATAAGCTAAATAATCTGGCTACCGCTTGCACACACCAGGTGCTTCGGCCTCGTCCAGTATAAGCTAAATAATCTGGCTACCGCTTGCACACACTAGGTGCTTCGGCCTCGTCCAGTATTATGATGAAATGACTGACTACCGTTTGCCACACAAGGGCTCCGGCCTCGTCCAGCATTATGATGAAATGTCTGGCTACCGTTTGCCACACAAGGGCTCCGGCCTCGCCCAGCATTATGATGAAATGTCTGGCTACCGTTTGCCACACAAGGGCTCCGGCCCCGTCCAGCATTGTGATGAAATGTCTGGCTACCGTTTGCCACACAAGGGCTCCGGCCCCGTCCAGCATTATGATGAAATGTCTGGCTACCGTTTGCCACACAAGGGCTCCGGCCTCGTCCAGCATTATGATGAAATGTCTGGCTACCGTTTGCCACACAAGGGCTCCGGCCTCGTCCAGCATTATGATGAAATGTCTGGCTACCGTTTGCCACACAAGGGCTCCGGCCTCGTCCAGCGTTATGATGAAATGACTGGCTACCGCTTGCCACAAAAGGGCTTCGGCCTCATCCAGTACAACTGTAGTGGTGTTATCTGAGATAAATTTCAACAATTATAAGTAGACACAAACATAACAACTTCACAGTTTCACATAAACTTAAGCAGTTCAATATTCAAAACCATATAACAATATAAAAAAAAGAACAATCAATTTCCTCAAATTAAAACACATTGTGAACTATATGACGGTGTCGATATTTATGACGTTTATCATGAAAGTCACTACTACTCTCACTACTACTAGATAAATGCTTTCGAGAATTACTTCTCCTTCGACTATAGCGCTCAGACGAACTTGAACGATCTCTACTTGTTTTCACGTATTATTATGGCCCACCCTGTATACGTGCGATAAAAAGAATTGTATTCAGTATAACCATTTGCACTGTGTAGGTCACCATGTATGAACGCATTATGGCCCACCCTGTATACGTGCGATAAAAAAATATTCGTATCAGGTATAAACATGGCACTAAGTGGGTCACCACGTGCAAACGCATCATGGCCCATCCTGTATATACATGATTAAAGAAAAACCTTATTTATTATAGTCATGGGAACTATATGGGTCACCATTTATAAATGAATTATGGCCCACCCTGTTTGTGTGATCAAAAAAACCTTATTTATTATAGTCATGGGAACTATATGGGTCACCATGTATAAACGCATTATGACCCACCCCGTATATGTGTGATTAACAATTTGTATCTGATTGTTTGGTTGTACTAAAATTTTATTTGACGGGTATAGATTTATTTTAAACTACTTGATGTTAAATCAATTTAACCCTTAGGTACCGCATGCAATAGTTCGTTTATCATTATACATTTATATATATATATTTTTTAATGCAGTTTTGAGAATTGAATAATGTGTAATACCAACAATATGGGTCGACCCGTGGACCGTAGGAATGTGGACATCCAATTTAATAAAGATGGACGAAAACATTATGTATAAGTGAAATTGTTCTGTCTTTGTTTTATTAGAATCTTAATGTCAGAATGTAAAATATATTATTTTTTTTTGTTATTGTTTTGAGTTGAGGATGATAAAACCCAATAAGCACTAGTTATTGAATGTAGTTAGTAGAATAAAATAAATACTTGATCAGTTTAATCCACTAAAATATTCTGATGAATAATTCGTAAGTATAACTAGTCACTTTTATTTTAGTTCTATATAAACGTTAAATGTAAAAATTCCTATATATAGAAATAAGTAAATAAATAAAAACTAAAACTAAAAGTCCCTGCGGTAAGGTGTCGCAGGCGCTGGCTACATTACCTCGCTGGACTGTCAAACTGATCCGTATATATTACATGATAATGTCATAAGCTTTTGGCAGAATCACTTAATTGAAACTGTGTGAAGCCACCATTAACAAAACCAAATCAATAACCAACGAGTAAGCCACTTTCCCGCTATGCTACTGTTTGTAATGGATCGTCTTGCTGTATTCCTTCATCTCAAATACTATTTAGGATTTGAAAAATTGTACACTAGCATCTTGACTTCTTGAGGTAGCAATTGCAAGCAAAATTTCATTAGCCCAAATTGGCCCGTTGAATAACCGGATTTCATAAGAACTTATTTATCATTATTGTATTTTTATTATGAAATCATAACAATTTAACCGAAATATATGCTAAAACCCTATAAATATGAGCTCTATATGCAGCTCTAAAGTTTTTGTAATGACAGTTAAGTAGATATTGTACGCTTGGCACATTGTGCAGGCTACTATGCAGATACAGTTTTTATTATCTATTACAACTCAGAGGACTTCATATTGTGATTTATTTACTCAATATAATTTCATTTGAATTATTTAGAGCATTTTACATTCCTGTTGTGTTTTATTCATTGACAAATTGTATGGCTGTAATTACAATCATCCAACATTCATCAATGATATTATTAACCATTTTAAAGTAAATCAGTGAGTAAGAATATTACAATTATGGTTAAATAACAAATAAGCTTTGGTACGTAACACTGACTACAAGGCCGTAACTGAAAAGTAGGCTACTACCGAACAACAATATGAAAGGAAAGAACTCTTTGACAAAGCCGGTTATTACCAAGTGTGCTAATGAAAATAAAGTTAAATATAAATCATTGCTAATAGTGACATGATTATTGTTGTATTCACCATGTTTCTCAACATAATGAATAGGTAGAGCACGCTCAGTTCGCTACACATATTATCGATATTCGTGGGTGACTTTTCTACGTAATTTAGTTACTATGCTACGAGAATATCTTAACCCGTAAACAATAACACAAGTTACTTGATCCACCTTATGTTGAATCGAGGCTCGAGTTTGTCCGAGCTAGTAGTAGAACATAACTATTTTCTTGCAAATAACCTCAAATATTACGACATTTTCTGTTTGCTTTCAGGGCACAAAACATGTTATTTATGTTAATTGTTCAGTATATCAGTAACCCCCGATAACTACGATCGATAATTAAGTACGAAATCGTATGAGTGGCAAGCCGGCTCAGATTGAAAAGAAAAACAATTCTTACATACCAAGTTGTCCTTGATCCTTTACTTACAAAACACAATTCTGTGGGTTTGAGAACTTATGTCACTTCTGAATTTTTACCAACATAGTAATTAAGATTCCGAAAGGGGTCCTTCGTGCTATTTATTATTATTTTACGAATCGTCACAGAAAACATAGTTCACTTCTTTATGCCGAGAAAACTAACTGACAGCCCGCGCTCGCGCCGCCGGGGTTGCCAACATACAAAAAAATATATCAATCTTTGGGTAAAATTATGAGATTTTTAACATTGTCTTAAAAATATTATATAAATAATTTGTGAAGTTATGAGATTCTTAACAGATGGAACTATATTAAATCTATATTTATTTTTTGTTGACACAACCTACATAACACCACCTATATCAATATTATTAACACACCGCTTTTATTCTTCGTACCCTATCAAAAACCATTAACAATATTGTATTATAATAGACACAGGAAAATCATTCAGTTACTTACAACGTTCCCTAGGAATAGTATCTAATTTCTAACTAATTTTCTAATGGTACTTACGACTATTAATATAATGAAATTAGACTATATAAAAGAATCACGGATTTTCGTAATATCACAACGGAAACCTCTACTCGTCTGCTCAGATCAAATTACTTGAATTATCAAGAAACATGTCGAAGGCGTTCAAAGTAATATTCGTAGTTTTTTTGGTTGCCGCCGCCATGACTGCTCTCACTGAGGCGACGGGTTGGGGAAGGGAATCACCCTGTGACGAGGTAATTATACTATTAATTAATTATTTTCTCTATCTATCTATCTATTGATACTCGTAGTTTATCTCTATCTCTAAATCTACACCTTATAAAATTAAAATTTTGAAAAAACCCCCGACCGCGTCATAGTGGACCGATTTTCATGGAACATGGCTAAGAACACTTATTAAAAAAGTTCTATCTGTACTGAAAATCATATTTCCCGCTCCAGGTGTGTAACAGAATCGAGCGTGAACGTAACGAGTGCTGCCGCGCGCACGGGCACGCCGTGGCTTCGTGGTGCTACTACGGCCAAATGTACTGCTACGATTACTAACATTCATCCAAAACTTACAAATAGCGGTAACGGTAACGTAAGTTTAGCGCTGGCCGATATTGCTCAGAAGTCAAGTATCTCAGGGGATTACAGAGCATTTCTTTTTTTTTTTTTTTTTTTTTTAGGGAATTTTAGGTCAGTTGTACACAGAATCATGAGTACTTTCAGTCTCACTGGGAGACAAAAAATGTCCCAGAATTTCCATACATTTTTGTTACTTTCCTCTTTTGTTACCCCACACAACATGTACGTAAAATGGTAACAAAATAAGAAATAATCGTATGGGACATTTTTTTTAAAACTACTAGGATTGAAAAAGCTAGTGATTCTGAGTAGAAATAGCATTTTTTTTTTTAAATATCGCATTTCATAAAAGTGGCATAAAATAAATGCTCTACAGGGGGCGAAGGGTACGCGACCCCATCGCAGATATCCCCTCCATATTTTACTCAGCGCTAAATTTACGTTCCGCTATTTGTAAATGAAAATTGGGTGTTCTTTTTTCCGAATTGTCCAATATCTATGGACGTGAATGTTAAATAATCTAGTTTGTTAAGTGCTTCTAGATTTTTTTCTTCACTTTCATCTCTTAATACAAATTACTTGTTCTTTTCTCTTTACTAGGTACCTAATGGTTGTTTGGAATATATCGTTTTAGCGATAAGACTGCCCGTTATGTGCCATAGTTTAAGTTTTTTTGCCTCATATGTATATATAAACTGTTTTAATTGGAATTCATGAGCAATAAAAAATATTGTATTGTATTAATTACAAAAAAATGCATTTTTCTTTAATAACTCACCTAAATAAATAGTCATCTTCTCTTGTACACTCTCATGAAGCATACCATATATAGTTCGGGAAATATAATTTGAACGTTTACTATACACCGTGTTTCACTTAACACTAAAAACCTGAAAACAGTTTGTTCAGAATCGAGAGTAGAATCGATTGAGCTATATCTTGATGGGGGTAATATTTTTATTTAAATTAGTATTATTAGTTATTTTTACGTGCCTATTCTATTGTACTCGTAATGCAACATTGTGTATATCGCATTGCTAGAGGTTGTTTACCTTTTTCAGTATTTAGGGGTATTAAGTAATACTGGCTGGTTACGTAGACGATTATTTTATCCGCTACGAGTTTGACGTTGTTTGTCAGTTTAATCTTAATGTTTATCATAAGTCATAACAAATTGAATTCGTACCTAATTACAACTTTGTCATTTTGAATATTGGGTTTAAATTTGCTTACTGCGATTACCTGTCCAATTTGAAGTTTACTGTGACAAAGCTTTAAAGTGTTTTACAGTGACATCTTAGCTGTCTATTGGTAAACCTTATGTCGTTGCAGTAGCGTACACAAATAAATAGTCTTATGGTTTATGATAGCATTTAGTCTCTTTTCTCTGATGATAGTTAGCAATTATTTTATTGAGTGTAGAGCTAGAAGTCAAGTAGAGCTGTACAGAAAATTAAAAATTTAATTAAAAAAAAAGTATCCATTAGATTAAAAGATGTATACTCTAGATGAGTTTAAAAAAATAAAAATCAGTTGGGGTGTCTGAGGTTTTGAGTGATACCGGAAACACGTATAGCTTCAAATTATTTCGTTCAAATTTTCCCGAACTATACTGAGAGAAACAGATTTAAGTAGCTACTCTACACAATTTTCAATCACTACGGTGGTACGGATCTAGTGGAAAAGGGTTTTCTTCGTATTTTTACAGAAACGTAAGAACGTGTCATGCTATTTCAGTCAGTCTTTGTACAAGAACTGATGCAGTCTTTACTAGCATGAGAAATAGGAACGTTTTCGGAATAATACAAAGGAATAGTTATTTGTTATACAAGGGGGCAAAGTTGTATTTTAACGCCGAGTGTGGAATTGAAAAACGAGCAAGTGGAAGGATTCTATAGTTGAACCACGAGCGAAGCGAGTGGTTCTAGAATAGAATCCTAAACTTGCGAGTTTTTTAACACACGAGAAGTAAAATACATTTGCACCCGAGTGTAACACAAAACTTTTCCCCTCACTGTAGCGAGGAAACTACAACGCAAAAACTGCGTTTATCACTGCTTCCAGTAGTTTCACAGGTGGTAAATCATCTGTATTACTATTAGATTCAACTACTTTTATAAATTTTAAAGCAGTTAGTTTGACTTTATTCAAGGTCAAATTACTTTACTCACTAGTGAATAAAATGCGTTTTTACTCACTGGTATTAAAGGACAAAACACGTATTTCCGAGCTAGTGAGGGGAAAAAGCTTTTCGCACTACACCTGTAAGTAGGTATTGACCATACATGGTATTATTTTGGTATTAGTATTACCAGGGGCAGCTCAATCTGCAATCCTATCGCCGCGCTACAAGTAGGTACATGCCGGCGGCCGCGAGTTCGCGGCCCATTCAGTGGCGACGACGACCTTCGCGCGGCGCAATAGAATTCAATGTCGGCTGCTCGCGTGCCGTCCCTTTGTTAATGTAGGTAAGAATTTAGAATAGCGGCATTTTGTGAACATCGAAGGAGTGAGCCTTCTGTACTTGTACTATTATATATTCTGTGGTATTACATACTACCAAATTATTTAGTACATATTAGTACATATTATTTACAAACTTGGAACTCTAGTAGTTCATGTGCTCTGCCTACCTAGCTGCCTGCTATGGGATACAGGCGTGATTGTATGTATGTGTATGTATGTATGTGTTTACAAAATACCATGGATCGGATGCGAATTAGTCATAAGCCGTCGTGGCGTCGTGCAGTCTTTATAGTGTCATCTATTCCCTCTGACCCCTTTCAAAACTCACCTCGGGTCAAGCTAATACTTACTAAATGGACTCCGACTTACCTGTACAGCTCAAAGACTAAAACACAAACGATCTCCACCTCTATTACGTAGAATATAAGAAGCATACATTAGTTGACGAGCTGCAAAAATAGCTTGGCCAGTGACACCGATCCCCTTTTCTTGGAAGAACTGTGATTGGCTCTTTCAGGATTTGCGCGCGCAAATTCCAAATTTGAAAACGAATTTTTGACGACGCACACGTTCCGTTGACGCTTTTGCTCTGCGAAATTTTACTGAATACGTGTGTAACGCGCAATGGATAGTAAGTTTATTTATAAAGAGAAATAGGGATGACTAGATACAACTTTCTTTCAGTCAGGATGGAGTTCGAAAGGAGGTGCTCCGTTGCACCTTCAAATTTTATTTTTATACAAATAGTGCCTTAATATTTAATTTTATAGAAATAAAACAATTGTAAAAGTGCTCTTAATGTTTTCTACGTGTTTTTTCTATAAACGTGCCTTAATTTTCGATAGTCGGCCATTTTAAAACGGAACTTTTTTAAACGAAAAAAAAGTATTTTTTAAAAATGGCGAATATAGGTAAAGTGCTGGCCACTATTAAAGCGGTTATAACAAGATTAGTGTTTGCCTGCCACGGCATCATTGCTATTTGGCAAGTGACTGTGTTCAAGGACGACATCATATATTGGTATTTGGCTTCGCCTATTCTACTGCTCATTTTCGAAGGAGTCTTCACGCTGACTATTAAAGAAAATCAGGAGTGGAAATGGTAAGTAAAATATTATTATTCTTAATAGTGACTGCAGAAAGAATAGTCATGGATTTTATGAAGTAAAGATTTTCCATTACTTTTTACAAGCTTTTATTCAACTTGCCTTGTTAGTATGTTAGGTATTAGTTTGGGTCAAAATGTAGAAGCTAAATTTGACCCACTTCCAGGTTTCCGATTGGGCTGAAATTTTGCACACATATGTAAATCGCGTGACAATGCAATATTATGGTATCATGGAGCTGATCTGATGATAGAGGAAAAAGGTGGTCATAGGAACTCTGTTATGAAACGTCGTATCCCCATCGAGTAAGGGGTTTTTAGAAACGCCTCGGAGAGCAGTCGTAGATGACTGTTGAAAGAAATAAAAGGGCGGGTTAACCCTCGGTTTAACCCTCCATTTACGTAGCCCTAATTGGGTTTGACCAATATATGTTGGAAATGGAACCGAGTACAATATGAGTAGAGTTGAGTAGAAGATATGTGAGTGTGCACGGGAAAACGTCCCACTTTGTCCATTGCTATAAAGCCGCTTTGTCAGTTTATTCATATAAATATACAAGTAAATTTCTCTTAATAGTAACCGACAAAGTGGGACGTTTTACTAAACACACTCACATATCTGGATAGATTTAGAGAACTAGAGATCTTGGGCACTTGTCCCTCACCCTTTTGGCTATATTATATTTCGGCTCGTGTCGAATTTAACAGGAATAAAAAAAAACACGGTGTATATGTAACGTCATATTTTATGTGCGGAGAAGAATTTTTACTAAAAACTCTATTAGTGTAAATTTAATTCTAAAACGTTATTATAGGTAAGTAGGTACATATGTTCCGTTTCGAATACCTAAAGTATAGTAGGTACTCTTTATTATACTGAGGTATTGTGTTTCCAAAACATTCCGCTTGGGTCGCTTACATACCAAAAGCATAGAGGAATAAGTGAGCATTTCTTTTTTTTTTTTGCCAATAATCAAGAATCACGAGTACTTTCAATAGTTTCAATCTCACTGGGAGACAAAAAGTGTCCCAGAATTTCCATACATTTTTGTTACTTTCCTCTTTTGTTACCCCATACAACAATGTACGGAAAATGGTAACAAAATAAGAAAAAAATCGTATGGGACAATTTTTTTAACTACTAGGATTGAAAAAGCTAGTAATTCTGAGTAGAAATAGCATATTTTTTTTCAAAAATATCACACTTCATAAAAGTGGCAAAAAAAAGAAATGCTCAAGTACCTAAGGAAAGAGTTGTAACTCCATACATCAGTAAATGCAAGTTATTTGTAGTGACATCTAATAATCGTGTGTCCTGATGCTAAAAGTCAAAATGGTTTCGTTATGAATGATCCATTGAAATCGTATCAATTAAGGGGTGTCGCCTTGCATCAAATGAGGTAGTTCTAATTTGTATTATATATTATTAGAGATGAAATAGTGATGTCAAATCCAAGTTTTCCACCTCGAAAGCCCATGGGGTCATAATTAAATTCATGGAAATCCATGAAATTTTAGGACCTTTTCTGACTTTTGTTAAATTTTACCACCAAGAACCTTTTTAACGGCAAAAGTGGCTATGAACAATTTGATGTCTACTAAATTATCGTTATTAGGAATATAATTTTGTCTTCGTAAGCCATATATTTACTGAGATACAGTCATTGAAAGTTTTGCACAATTTCGACAAAAGGGAAAAGTAGTTGTAGCTGTTCGGAGGAGGAGAAGGCTGAAGTTTACAACTTTACACTAAAACATAGGTACTAAAGTAACAACTAAGTGTCAGAGCGTCGAGTTAATCGCACGTTCCCCCTCACTGCCCGTTGACAAAGCCTTCAAATGTCACCAAAACCCTGAGAGACCTAACTTTAGACACACTGTTATATGTCAATATTAAACCGTATCACTAGGACATAAGATTCATTTACGATCGTTATTCTCGTCGGCACGATAAGCAGTGTTAGCTAAAATATTTTTCACCACACCAACTGGTAAAGGCTTACTTTGCTATTTGAAAACAGACAGCAAAATTGCATTTTATCCACAGGAGTGCAAAGTAAATTCATGCAAATTTTAACTTGATGTCTTGAGCTGGCTGGTATAATTTACGTGATGATTTTGAATCATAAATATTGATTAGATTGATAGATTTGATCTAAATAGTTTGATGTTTTATAGTAAGTATTTTGTTTGTGTTGGTGTGATGAAAAATTTTGTGTTTCACTCGGTGGCAAAGTTTGTTTAACCTTCGTGCCTTGAAACCCTCGGAAAGCTCAAGATTCCAATTGGAATCTTTCGCTTGCTCGGGTATCAATATTGACACGAGCGATTAAACAACCACTTTGCCCCCTTGTAAAACAAATAACTAACTCAAATATTATTCAAGTTGTCTTTAGGGCGTTTGCACCAACCAAAAATAAGGGTTAACCCAAGCCTCAGACGAAGGATACTATAGACTTGACGCAAGCGTACACCCGTAAGGGACAGATATAGAATAATGGAGCGAATTTAAGAATCACTTTAAAAATGGCTGACAGTTTACCATAAACAACCTACGTAATTTGGGCGGATAATAAGCTTGACAAGTCACGTCCTTATTGTTTGCCACAAACTCGTTTGTGGCAACGGCGGAAAAGTGAAACTATGACTAAGACAAAAAATAACATTTTGCTCTCTGTCACTCTTATTATAATTTGTATGTGACCATCTCGTTCGGTAGTGGTATTATTATTTGGCTGTCTAGTCTATAGTATCCTTTGTTTAAGACCCAAGCCCACCATTTTATATGGAATTTGACAGATGACAGCCCACTAACCCTGAAAATTTAGAAAAGTGGGATGTTAGAAAGAAACAAAAAGTAGCCATGTCACTCTCCATCCCTACTATCTCAAAACATCACGTCAATTCGGCGTTCCGTTTTGCCGTGAAAGACGGACAAACAAACAGACACACACTTTCCCATTTATAATAATATTAGTGTGGATATGGATGTGGATAATGCACACTGCAATGAAGGGTAATAAATTTATAGTTTAAAAAACACTAGAAAAACACGCTTTTATAAATGCACGTAAAAGCCAAAAATAAATTATGGATCGTTCAAGTTGTCTCTATTTCTGGGATGAAGAGTAAACTATGTGCTTTTAATTATAATATTTGATTGTAAAAGCGTGGGGCGCTGCAGTCGTGCTGCAAGTCCAGTTAGCGCGCCAATCTGTGTAACCTGCTTCTCGTAACATAGCTTAACTTGATTTCTCAGCAAGTTATACAAAAAGTTTTTCCTGTTACAGCGCCCCACGCTTTTACAAACAAATATTATAATTAAAAGCACATAGTTTACTCTTCATCCCAGAAATAGAGACAACTTGAACGATCCATAATTTATTTTTGGCTTTTACGTGCATTTATAAAAGCGTGTTTTTCTAGTGTTTTTTAAACTATAAATTTATTTTATACTTTTTAGTCGTTAATAATGAAATATCTTTAAAATTTAAACATAAATTTATTTCAAGTAGGCGAATTTTGCAAGCGATTTGTGGCTTAACACGTATTGCTACTTAATAATAATTAATACCACCTGAGGTACCAAGTTTATCGCAATAAAGTCATTCATTGATTTATTTAATTTATATTTTTATTTCAATTTATATTTCATTGAGCCCACATTCTCACCATCTCCGCCAGTGTGTCTGTATTGCATTGTGTTTTATCTGTCAGCTTAGAATAATCTAGCGCCCACCCAACCAACCCAACTTACTTATTTTAAATACAACGTTTATCTTTCTTTTATGCGGGGGGTTTCGCCCCCCGAGCCCCCCTTTGTTTGCTCTTAAAAGTCACAAGAAAACGCTAACCCAACTTATCTTAAATACTACGTTGATCTTTCTTTCATGCGGGGGGCTTCGCCCCCCGAGCCCCCTTTGTTTGCGCTTAAAGGTCACAAGAAAACGCTAACCCAACTTATTTTAAATACTACGTTGATCTTTCTTTTATGCGGGGGGGCTACGCCCCCCGAGCCCCCCTTTTCGTTACTCTTAAGGGTCACAAGAAAACCCTAACC
Organism: Leguminivora glycinivorella; assembly: GCF_023078275.1. Lineage (NCBI taxonomy): Eukaryota > Metazoa > Arthropoda > Insecta > Lepidoptera > Tortricidae > Leguminivora > Leguminivora glycinivorella. Next base: position 5,730,271 of record NC_062995.1, on the reverse strand, counting down.
CAACTTATTTTAAATACTACGTTGATCTTTCTTTTATGCGGGGGCTTCGCCCCCGAGCCCCCCCTTTTTCGTTACTCTTAAGGGTCACAAGAAAACCCTAAACCAACTTATTTTAAATACAACGTTGATCTTTCTTTCATGCGGGGGCTTCGCCCCCGAGCCCCCCTTTGTTTGCTCTTAAAGGTCACAAGAAAACGCTAACCCAACTTATCTTAAATACTACGTTGATCTTTCTTTCATGCGGGGGCTTCGCCCCCGAGCCCCCTTTTCTTTACTCTTAAGGATCACAAGAAAACCTTAACCCAACTTATTTTAAATACAACGTTGATCTTTCTTTTATGCGGGAGGCTTCGCCCCCGAGCCCCCCTTTGTTTGCTCTGAAAGGTCACAAGAAAACGCTAACCCAACTTATTTTAAATACTACGTTGATCTTTCTTTTATGCGGGGGGCTTCGCCCCCCGAGCCCCCCTTTTCGTTACTCTTAAGGGTCACAAGAAAACCCTAACCCAACTTATTTTAAATACTACGTTGATCTTTCTTTTATGCGGGGGGCTTCGCCCCCGAGCCCCCTTTTCTTTACTCTTAAGGATCACAAGAAAACCTTAACCCAACTTATTTTAAATACAACGTTGATCTTTCTTTTATGCGGAGGGCTTCGCCCCCGAGCCCCCTTTGTTTGCTCCGAAAGGTCACAAGAAAACGCTAACCCAACTTATTTTAAATACTACGTTAATCTTTCTTTTATGCGGGGGCTTCGCCCCCGAGCCCCCTTTTCGTTACTCTTAAGGGTAAAGAAAAAACCCTAACCCAACTTATTTTAAATACAACGTTTATCTTTCTTTTATGCGGGGGCTTCGCCCCCCGAGCCCCCCTTTGTTTGCTCTTAAAGGTCGCAAGAAAACGCTAACCCAGCTTATCTTAAATACTACGTTGATCTTTCTTTCATGCGGGGGGCTTCGCCCCCCGAGCCCCCCTTTTCGTTACTCTTAAGGGTCACAAGAAAACCCTAAACCAACTTATTTTAAATACAACGTTCATCTTTCTTTCATGCGGGGGCCTTCGCCCCCCGAGCCCCCCTTTGTTTGCTCTTAAAGGTCACAAGAAAACGCTAACCCAACTTATTTTAAATACTACGTTAATCTTTCTTTTATGCGGGGGCTTCGCCCCCCGAGCCCCCCTTTTCTTTACTCTTAAGGGTCACAAAAAAACCCTAAATCAACTTATTTTAAATACAACGTTGATCTTTCTTTCATGCGGGGGCTTCGCCCCCCGAGCCCCCCTTTGTTTGCTCTTAAAGGTCACAAGAAAACGCTAACTCAACTTATTTTAAATACTACGTTAATCTTTCTTTTATGCCGGGGGCTTCGCCCCCCGAGCCCCCTTTTCGTTACTCTTAAGGGTAACAAGAAAACTCTAACCCAACTTATTTTAAATACAACGTTTATCTTTCTTTTATGCGGGGGCTTCGCCCCCGAGCCCCCCTTTGTTTGCTCTTAAAGGTCACAAGAAAACGCTAACCCAACTTATCTTAAATACTACGTTGATCTTTCTTTCATGCGGGGGCTTCGCCCCCCGAGCCCCCCTTTGTTTGCTCTTAAAGGTCACAAGAAAACGCTAACCCAACTTATTTTAAATACAACGTTGATCTTTCTTTTATGCGGGGGGCTTCGCCCCCCGAGCCCCCCTTTGTTTGCTCTTAAAGGTCACAAGAAAACGCTAACCCAACTTATCATAAATACTACGTTGATCTTTCTTTCATGCGGGGGGCTTCGCCCCCCGAGCCCCCCTTTGTTTGCTCTTAAAGGTCACACGAAAACGCTAACCCAACTTATTCTAAATACTACGTTGATCTTTCTTTCATGCGGGGGGCTTTGCCCCCCGAGCCCCCCTTTGTTTACTCTTAAAGGTCACAAGAAAACGCTAACCCAACTTATTTTAAATACAACGTTGATCTTTCTTTTATGCGGGGGGCTTCGCCCCCCGAGCCCCCCTTTGTTTGCTCTTAAAGGTCACAAGAAAACGCTAACCCAACTTATCTTAAATACTACGTTGATCTTTCTTTCATGCGGGGGCTTCGCCCCCCGAGCCCCCCTTTGTTTGCTCTTAAAGGTCACACGAAAACACTAACCCAACTTATTCTAAATACTACGTTGATCTTTCTTTCATGCGGGGGGCTTTGCCCCCCGAGCCCCCCTTTGTTTATGTGGGAATTCCCACAGGAGGTCCTTGGAACAATAGGAAGGCACTTTGGATTATCCGAACGTTATTTATTTATAATTTATTAATATATATTTACACAAACATGTTTACATCATGAGTCCTGTCAAAAGAGTATCGTTTGAAAACTCAAAAGTCTGCACATAGACAACTGAGATTCCAAACTTAAAGTTGGTCAAGCATGAGTCGATTGCATATTCAACCTTCACAATAACACACCCCCTCAATCGACTCTGCTTGAAGCGTTAGTACATACTTTACAACTTTTATCTAATACTTTACAACTTTTATTTAAAAAGGCCACAATCTCATTTCCAGAACAATATATCAAAACTTTCATCACATTACCAAAAAACAAAAGGTTTCAAAAAACGTTATCATCAAATATTAATTAGTACATATCTACATGTACTCTCATATAATATAAACTCCCACTAATCGACACATCACTACTAATATATAAATAAGTAAGTAATTATTCAGCTTCTCGCCTCATATTATTCTTTATTCTCCCACTCGATACATCGCTACAAATATATAAATAAACAGTTAATTATTCTACTTCTCGCTTTATATTTATCTTTATTCTCCCACTCGATACATCACTACTAATATATAAATTAACTACATCTATCTCCCTTATTTATTCCACCTCTCGACTCATACTTATCTTTATTCTCCACCGCTCGATACATCATTACTAATTGCCAAATACATATTCGATTATAAAATTTACGTATCCTCCCCTTCTCTAAAACAAATACTAAAATACTAGAAATTATAATAATATTTGGAATAAATAAAATTTAGAAAAAATACTTAAGGATAACTTCAGAACACTGTGTAAATAATAATTATTAAATGAATGTGTGGTTTTACTCTTTTTTTTTTTTTTTTTTTCAGTTGGTTTGAATTGCTTTTATATTGATTCACTTACCATTAGTACACTCACACCCCCTTAAGTGAATCATTATTAAGCACCCCCTTAATTCTAACTTTATTTCATGCTTCCAGAATCCTTAAGTTTTCTTTCAATACACATTTCTGTATTATTTTTACACACCCTATAAAAAACTTACATACTACGATAATTATAAACAAAACCCCGACATGAGCCGAAAAATAATTAACGTTCACTTTAGCCCGCACTTATACTACACTCAATGACTCATTTTAGCCACAATATCACTAAAACACTAATCTTCGTTGACATTTTTCAAACTTTACAGCCGGTAAACTTTTAGTTAGTATATCAGCCAGCTGTGATCCCGTCGGACAGTATTTAACTGTAATCTGATTTTCGTCAATTTTCTCTTTTAGGTAATAGTATTTTACGTCTATGTGTTTGCTTCTTCTCCCCATGATTCCTTTTTTCATAAGCCAAATTGCAGATTGATTATCTACTCTCATCTCAACTTCTAGTTTTTCCTTGGTTATCTCAAAAATCAGATCCCTTATAAATAGTAGTTCTTTACAACATTCTGCTGCTGCTATGAATTCTGCTTCTGTGCTGCTCAGTGCGACTACTGATTGTTTTCTTGAGCTCCATGCCACTGGTCCACCATTCAGCCAAATCACAAAACCAGAAGTGCTGCGCCTAATCCGCAGACTTTCACTGTATTATATGTATATAGGTAAATTAAGTCACTATTAAGTTATTATTTTAATTATAGTTAAATTTAGTATAATACATTACTAAAATCCTACTCTAAATACATTTGCATGCTGTATGAAGACAGCTGGAAAAGGTGGAACTATATCTAACATAATATTAAGACATGTAACTAACCCTTTTTCTGCAAATAAATATATCTTATCTTATCTTATCTTATCTTAGTGTCTGGATCTCCCGCGAAATCCGAATCACAATAACCCCTGAGTACTTTATCATCTTTATTAAAGTGAATCCCTTTTTCTGTTGAGCCTTTCAGGAATCGCAAAATTGTCTTAGCATTATTCAAATCATTTAAATTTGGAGAATTTTGATGCCTCGAACAATAACCCACTTGAAAACTAATGTCTGGTCGCGTTTTATTCGAAAGATATAACAATGACCCTATCATCTCTCGGTAAAGCTCATGAGACTTAGTATCAACCTTTACTGACGGATGCTGTTCTATCAGAATTGTTGGACATTTACATTCTTTGGCATTGTTTAGGTTAAATTTCTTAATGATTTTCTCACTGTATGTTTTCTGAAAAATTTTAATCCCATTTTCATCTTGCTTAGTGTCCAAACCAATGTAATTGGTGACTTCATCTAAGACTCTTAGTTCAAAAGCCTTTCTAATTCTTTCTATTATGTACACTAGATCTTCTTCTTTCTCTCCAAGAACTAATCCATCATCGACATATACCGCAAGAATAATCTTCCTTTCACCCTCCATAACAAAAATGCATTGATCAAGTTTCATCTGCTTGAACCCCATCTTTATTAAGAACTCTGTAAACTTAATATTCCACATTAGTGGAGCTTGTTTCAGACCGTATAAGCTCTTGTTTAGTTTGCATACTTTGCCTTCTTTGTTGCTATAGCCTTTGGGTACCTTCATGTATATACATTCTTTCAAGTCTCCATGTAAAAAGGCTGTCTTCACATCAAACTGTTTTATTTTTAACCCTTTTGCCGCTGCAATAGATAGTAAGATTCTTAAAGACGTACTATTAACTACCGGACTGTACGTCTCGTCATAATCTATTTTGTACTTTTGTTGAAAGCCTCTTGCAACTAGTCTGGCTTTATATCTGCCATCAGACTTTACTGTAAAAATCCACTTGCTAGTAACTAATTTTCTTCCTTTTGCTTCCTGTTCATCCACAAATGACCACGTCTTATTTTCTTCAAGTGATTTAATTTCTTCTTTTATTGCCTTTTTCCATTTATCCTTTTCTTTTGATTCTATTGCCTCCTCGTAAGTTAACATTGAAGCTTCAGTATCATAATTCATTAAATAATCTTTATATCTATCAGGTAATCTGCGGTCTCTAGCAGGTTGAACTCTTCTATTTTGATTAACATCACTATCAATATTTTGATTTTCAATACTTCCAACTCGATTTTCAACTTCTTCATTATCAAAAAATTCTTCATTCCCATCATAAAATACTTCATTATTTTCTTCTTCTTCAATTGTTTCTATTTCATTTGTTTTATCTTCATTTGTTTCGCCTTCATTTATTTCACCTTCATTTGTTTCGCCATCATTTGTTTCGCCATCATTTATTTCGCCTTCATTTGTTTCGCCTTCATTTGTTTCGCTTTCATTTGTTTCATCTTCTTTTGTTTCACCTTCTTTTGTTTCATCTTCTTTTGTTTCACCTTCTTTTGTTTCATCTTCTTTTGTTTCATCTTCTTTTGTTTCATCTTCTTTTGTTTCATCTTTTGTTTCATCTTCACTTGTTTCGCTTCCTAATCTTCTTAAATGAATAACACCTTCTCGAACATTCTCTGCATTTCTACTTCTTACTTTTCTTTTTAACATATCACCTTCTCGACTCTTCTCTATATTACTACTTCCTCCAACTCTTCTTGATGAACCTCCTTCTCGACCCTCCTCTCCATTGCTACTAGTTTCAATTCTTCTTAATGTATCTCCTTCTCGACCTTCATTACTGTTGACTCTTCTGACCTGATTTTCTTCCTGCCTGTTTATTTGATCTTCATTTTGTGTTGTGCCTTCCCTAACTGTCTCTTCAGTTTCTTCGTTGATTGTCCAAAGACCTCTAATACTTTCATCATTTTCTTCATTTGTATATATACCTTGCTCATCTTCATTTATTCTTACATCCCTCGCTCTTACAATTGTTTTTGTTTCATCCACCCATATTTTGTAACCATTCCTGATATAGCCAATCAGGATTCCCTTTTTGCATCTGACATCTAGCTTTCGTACACCAGAGTTTATTTTATAAAAAGTTGTTGAACCAAAACGTCTTACATGTGATACATCAGGTTTGATGCCAAACCACATCTCTGCTGGAGTTTTGTCTTTGCCTTCGGTAGGACTTCTATTGATTAAGAAACTTGCAGTTATAAGAGCTTCACCCCATAGATAATTTGGAACTCGACCATCGAATATTAATGCTCTCGTTCGTTCTAACAAGGTTCTATTTAATCGCTCTGCTTTTCCATTTAATTGAGGAGTGTAGGGTATTGTTAGATCCATAATTATGCCCTTAGAGCTGCACCAAGACATTAGGTTATTGTTCGAGTATTCTTTTCCGTTGTCGCATCTGATTTTCTTAACTTTTGTATTGAAATGGTTCTCCGCTAAAGTCACAAACTGTTTTATTTTATCAAAGGCTTCACTTTTAAAAGTAATTAAGTAGACAACACAAAAATGTGTAAAGTCATCCAAAAAAGTAATAAAATATTTTTTATTATCCCAAGTGGGAATTTCTATCGGACCGCAAATGTCCGTATGGATAATTTCTAAAGGAAATTTTGCTTTAATTCTATTATTTTTGAAAGGTTTTCTAGTCATTTTTGCTTTAATGCATATTTCACAAAAGTTTTCTTTATGTTCCCCCCAATTTTGATACCGTTCACCAGTTTAGCTAGACGCGGCACATCCGATACGTGACCTAGCCGACGATGCCAAATATCGGCGTTCTCAGAAAGCAAAACCTCGCGAACAGTGTTAGCAGAAAATTCTGTTTCATAAAGACCGTTTCTAGTTTTATATCCCGTAAGAATAATGCGATTATATTTCTTTACAGTTACCTTGTTTCCAACGAAGAGTACAGAAGCTGCATGATCAGTGATTGAACTTACAGATATCAGGTTTCTAGAAATTGCAGGAACATGTAGTACATCTTCCAGTTCAAAACCATTTGTTTTTACTGTACCTATGGCTTGTGCGACGAGGTTCTCTGCATTAGCACATCTTATTTCTACATTTACATTTTCTGTGGAGTTAATGACATCATTATTAGGCGTCATCCATATATTACGTCACAGTGTAAGGGGGGGGGGGGGGGGGGGGGGGGTCATACTAAATGTGACAATCCCTGTTAAAGGGATACAAAAAAGCGTGACATAGGAGGGGGGAGGGGTCCAAAAACCTGAAATTTGGTGTGACGTAATATGTGGATGATCCCTTATAGAACATGTGAGAGGATGCACCCGAATCAATAATGGCTCTAATACTAGTTGTATGCTTCAGTTGTTCACTCACCAGACTAAAAGTGCGACAAAATTTTTCAATGTGTCCCTTCCTGTTACATTTCCTACATACCTTTGTAGAAAAACATTCACTGGAAGTGTGGCCACTTTTATTGCATATTGTGCATTTTTTATTATTACAGAATCTCGCAATATGCCCTCGTTGGTTGCAATTAAAACAAATTCTTTCATTGCTTTTCATTGCTTCCTCTGTTTGGTTATTTATATCTGAATTGACTACTATTGAATAATTATTTTCAACAAGCTTAAGTTCTTTTTGAATTCGTTCGATCAAAGTATGTATGGTTTGGTCAGACTTCGGAGTTACCTCCCATACAGTCCTGAAGTAATTTAATGTTGAAGGTAAAATGGTCAAAATCTTTTGTATAAGCATGTCATCATTTATTTTATTTGCGGTAGATTCTAGTTCAAAACACATATTTTGCAATTTGCTAATATCTTGAAGTATATCTCCAGTAAATTTGTAGTTATAAAATTCTATAACTCTGAGGTGACCGTCTTTTTCCACTTTGTAATTGAAGACAATATCTAATTTTTCAAAAATATCCTTTGTGGTTGAGCAATTAATCACATAATGTAAAATATTTTCATCTATTGAATTTAAAATATAGTATTTAGCTTTTGCGTCTTTACCTTTATCATCGGCTCCAATTCCTTTTGCATCCAGAAATAATTTAGCTAGTTTTCTCCAATTAGAATAATTCGTATTTAATTTCAAAGTCTTTATGTTGTCCTTGCTGTCCATGATGTAGTTTACTTACGGTTTTTCTTTAACTATGATGTTACTCTCGTTGCTAAGGTTATGTTGTCAACAACTGTGGTTGCTAACGTTATTCTCGCCGTACGAAAGCTGACTAAATAATGCTGAAAAAATACAAACACTTCCTAGCTTTAAACACAATGTTCCTTAATGTTGCGTATGGGCCATAACCTGTGGGAATTCCCACAGGAGGTCCTTGGAACAATAGGAAGGCACTTTGGATTATCCGAACGTTATTTATTTATAATTTATTAATATATATTTACACAAACATGTTTACATCATGAGTCCTGTCAAAAGAGTATCGTTTGAAAACTCAAAAGTCTGCACATAGACAACTGAGATTCCAAACTTAAAGTTGGTCAAGCATGAGTCGATTGCATATTCAACCTTCACAATAACAGTTTACTCTTAAAGGTCACAAGAAAACGCTAACCCAACTTATTTTAAATTATATTATAAGACATTCTTACACAGATTGACTGAGGCCCACGGTAAGCTCAAGAAGGCTTGTGTTGTGGGTACTCAGACAACGATATATATAATATATATATACTTATATACATAGAAAACATCCATGACTCAGGAACAAATATCTGTGCTCATCACACAAATAAATGCCCTTACCGGGATTCGAACCCGGGACCGCGGCGCAGCAGGCAGGGTCACTACCGACTGCGCCAGACTGGTCGTCGTTGCAAATACAACGTTGATCTTTCTTTTATGCGGGGGCTTCGCCCCCCGAGCCCCCCTTTGTTTGCTCTTAAAGGTCACAAGAAAACGCTAACCCAACTTATCTTAAATACTACGTTGATCTTTCTTTCATGCGGGGGGCTTCGCCCCCCGAGTCCCCCTTTGTTTGCTCTTAAAGGTCACACGAAAACGCTAACCCAACTTATTCTAAATACTACGTTGATCTTTCTTTCATGCGGGGGCTTCGCCCCCCGAGCCCCCCTTTTCTTTACTCTTAAGGATCACAAGAAAACCTTAACCCAACTTATTTTAAATACAACGTTAATCTTTCTTTTATGCGGGGGCTTCGCCCCCGAGCCCCCCTTTGTTTGCTCTGAAAGGTCACAAGAAAACGCTAACCCAACTTATTTTAAATACTACGTTAATCTTTCTTTTATGCGGGGGGCTTCGCCCCCCGAGCCCCCCTTTTCGTTACTCTTAAGGGTAACAAGAAAACCCTAACCCAACTTATTTTAAATACAACGTTTATCTTTCTTTTAGGCGGGGGGCTTCGTCCCCCAAGCCCCCCTTTGTTTGCTCTTAAAGGTCACAAGAAAACGCTAACCCAACTTATCTTAAATACTACGTTGATCTTTCTTTCATGCGGGGGGCTTCGCCCCCCGAGCCCCCCTTTGTTTGCTCTTAAAGGTCACAAGAAAACGCTAACCCAACTTATTCTAAATACTACGTTGACCTTTCTTTCATGCGGGGGGCTTCGCCCCCCGAGCCCCCCTTTTCTTTACTCTTAAGGATCTCAAGAAAACCTTAACCCAACTTATTTTAAATACAACGTTGATCTTTCTTTTATGAGGGGGCTTCGCCCCCGAGCCCCCCTTTGTTTGCTCTGAAAGGTCACAAGAAAACGCTAACCCAACTTATTTTAAATACTACGTTAATCTTTCTTTTATGCGGGGGCTTCGCCCCCCGAGCTTCCTTTTCGTTACTCTTAAGGGTAACAAGAAAACCCTAACCCAACTTATTTTAAATACAACGTTTATCTTTCTTTTATGCGGGGGGCTTCGCCCCCCGAGCCCCCCTTTGTTTGCTCTTAAAGGTCACAAGAAAACGCTAACCCAACTTATTTTAAATACTACGTTGATCTTTCTTTTATGCTTCCCCCCTCGAGCCCCCCCCCCTTTTTTTCTGTTCTTATCTTCCGGCACCATCATCAGGCCTTGAAACCTAATCGTAGTCATAGTTCATTACAAGACTTTTCTAAGAAGCCCAAAAACAGCTATGATACGATGTTCCATCATGTAGTTCCAGTTGATATCTTCCGGCTCAATCATCAGACCTTGAAACCTAATCGTAGTCAAAGTTCATTACAAGGCTTTTCCAAGAAACCCAAAAACAGCTATAATACGATGATCCTTCATGTAGTTCCAGTTGATATCTTCCGGCTCCATCATCAGACCTTGAAACCTAATCGTAGTCAAAGTTCATTACAAGACTTTTCCAAGAAACCCAAAAACAGCTATGATACGATGATCCTTCATGTAGTTCCAGTTGATATCTTCCGGCTCCATCATCAGACCTTGAAACCTAATCGTACTCAAAGTTCATTACAAGACTTTTCCAAGAAACCCAAAAACAGCTATGATACGATGATCCTTCATGTAGTTCCAGCTGATATCTTCCGGCTCCATCATCAGACCTTGAAACCTAATCGTAGTCAAAGTTCATTGCAAGACTTTTCCAAGAAACCCAAAAACAGCTATGATACGATGATCCTTCATGTAGTTCCAGTTGATATCTTCCGGCTCCATCATCAGACCTTGAAACCTAATCGTAGTCAAAGTTCATTGCAAGACTTTTCCAAGAAACCCAAAAACAGCTATGATACGATGATCCTTCATGTAGTTCCAGTTCATATCTTCCGGCTCCATCATCAGACCTTGAAACCTAATCGTAGTCAAAGTTCATTACAAGACTTTTCTAAGAAACCCAAAAACAGCTATGATACGATGTTCCATCATGTAGTTCCAGTTCATATCTTCCGGCTCCATCATCAGATCAGTTCAACAGTACCATATTATTGTATTGTCATCAGAACTACATACAGCTGCCAATTTTCATTACGCTACGATCCTTGGAAGATGGTTAAATTAGCCTCCGCAGATTCCATTACATAGTTAGTTACATACACGACGACCTAATAAAAGCGTGTTAAAAATTGTTATGCGATGTGTATTAAGATATTTAATCATTTATCAGAGCCGTTAAGAGTGTAAGAAATCAGGTGTTGAAGTAAACTCCAGAACTTTTATGTAAACAATAGGTTTTTATTTATGATGTAAAAAAATAATCACAGCACTTGGATTACATTCTATGGTTTTACAATATTATAATTAAAATAATGAACTTGTTAACTATTCGACAGCTCAAGCGCAAAAGACCCCGACGCGTAGTTGTTCAGGCCTTTTATGCCTGTTGAAATGGCGCCACTTTGATCGGACATGACGTCACAGTCAGTTGATTTTTACCTGGCAAAATGGCGCCACCTCGCTCGGCATGTGACGTCATGATTACCCGTTTTAATGAAACACGTGTTCTTGTAGTTTGTTAGTCAGTACACTTTCTATTTACGAGAACACGTGTTCCGCAGTTGAAATTAATATTATACAAAATTATTTCTTACATTCGGCCTTTCCTGACAAAAAGTTTGTCCCAAACTTAGATACAAATACTTAACAAATTCATCAACACATATCATATTCAAAGATTACAAATTTAATTACATGATAAGTAAACACATTCAAGAAGTACTTAACAAGTTCATCAATACACAAATCATATTCAATTTTACAATTTAGATTACATAATAATTGGAATCATATCATTTATGTACATATCATTGGTCTCTTCTCTCTTTTTTTTTAATATAATCTCTCTCAATCATTATTATTTATTTTATTGCATCGTCACTATCAACCATATGATTCATTTTGCTTTACTGCTATACTGCCATACTACCATACTACCATACTACCATACTACCGTACTACCTTTACTACCTTACTACCATACTACCATACTAACCATACTACCAGTATTCATTATTCAAGATATTTATTTATAAATATTTAGCTAATCATAATAGAATACTCTGAGATAAGAAATTAACTATGAGAAATCGGTTAGCTTTGATAATCCAATCTTTTCTCATTTTAGCCTTTATAATTCAAATACATATTTCAATAAATATGACATCTCAAACAAAATCATATCACTGAACAACACAAATCATAAATTATTTTCATTACTAACAATCATAACTGAACCATAATCTCTTTCTATTTTTTATTCGATCGTGCACCAAGAACTCATTAATGTTTGGTATCATCATTCTCGGAGTCTGAGCTACTTGTATCGTCATTACCATTATCATTCATTCGCGTATTTATCCAGGGCTTAATACGATCAGCTGCCCATACACTACAATAGTTTCTCTGTGTAATATTAGTCCCTATAATACTAGCTATTTCATATCTATCATTATCGAGAACTTTTGTAATTCTAAACGGTCCTGTAAATCTGGGCAATAATTTCTTACTCTGACCTTCATTACTTGGAATTGGTTTTAGTATTTTTACGAGATCACCTACTTGATATGTTCTAGCCTTTATTTTATGACCGTCATACCGCATCTTTTGAGCCGCTTGATCTTTTTCAATGTGCAAACTTATCTCTGCCCTAATATCATCTATAATACCAACTTGTCGTGTCTCTTGCAATATCTCTGCAAAAGCATTATCACCTTTACTCAACATTCTAACTCCGAACATTGCTTCGGAAGGTGTTTTGGCTATCCCTTTATTCATGGTATTATTCAACCCCCACTGTACCTTCCCTAAAACGGTGTCCCAATAGCGTTCACCTAATTTATCTGCATACGCTGTCAGAGAGTCAAGTATTGTCCGATTATATCGTTCTACTTGGCCATTAGCCCTAGGTGTACATACGGCATTAAGTATGTGTTTAATTTTTGACCGTTCACAATAATTTTTGAATTCTTTCGAAGTAAAAGATGTACCTCGATCAGAGATCAATCTATTGGGATAGCCAAACGTCGTGAAAATGTCTTCCAAAGCTCGAATCGTTAAGTTAGATTTAAGATTGCGAAGTGGTTTGAGAAAGCAAAATTTTGTAAACGCGTCTACACATACCAGGAGATACGATTGACTCTTTGCGCTCTTTACAAAAGGCCCTAAATGATCTATATGTATGGTATCGAAGGGCCTGTCAACCTTATGGATCGGATGTAATAGACCCTCCTTTGGTCCTGTTGGCTCTTTACTATAAGCACATTCAATGCAAGCCCGGACATACTTGGTTATAAAACGTCTCATTTTAGGGAACCAAAAGTCTTGCTTTATTTTCTCCAAGGTTTTATCAACACTGAAATGACCAATGTCGTCATGATTAATCTTACAAAGATGGAACCTTGCACTTTTAGGAACTACCCATTTTAACTCACTTCCTACTTTTCTAAATAGCCTATTATCTTTTACCAAATAATTATCTTTTATTTCAGAATATTCTTTATCTTCGAGGACTTTGCGTATACGCTGAATTTCACTGTCATTTAACTGTAGACTTAGAAGCCAATCTTCTTGGGTAATTCTCAAAATTGAAGGTATAGGGTCTTGAATCGGTTTTGGTCCACAAGGCTGAGGGTTCCTACTAAGCGCATCGACATGAGACATGGTATGTCCTGGTTTGTATTGAATATCGAAATCGAACTCCTGCATTGCTATCCACCACCGCGCTACACGAGGGATAAGATCTCTTTTAGCAAACGTTGCTCTTAACGCGCTACAATCAGTAACAAGAGTGAATTTTAAGCCTACTAAATATACTCTGAATTTTTGTAATGAACAGATAGCGGCCAAGGTCTCAAGTTCATATGCATGGTAGTTTTGTTCTTCTAAGGTTGTTTTGCGGCTAAAATAGGCTACGGGTCGAAGACTACCCGTTGTATAGTCTCTTTGCATTAAAATACCTCCTAAGCCGTATTTGCTAGCGTCCGTATGCACCTGCGTTTCGCTATATGGATTATAAATACCTAAAAGGGGTCGTTGCGTAAGTAACTCTTTAAGTTGGTGAAAGGCTTGTTCTTGTTGTTCTGTCCAACACCATGAATAGTCTTTTCTAGTTAAATCGGTAAGTGGTCTAGCTATGACTGCAAATCCTTTGATAAACTTTCGAAAGTAACTTGCTAGACCAATGAACTGTCTCACTTCATGCACGTTTCGCGGTGTTGGGAAACTTGCAACGGCAGCAATCTTATCTTTTCCCGGTTTAATTCCTTTCTCACTTATTTCATAACCCAAATATTCTAATTCTTCTTGAAGAAAATTGCACTTTTGTAAATTTAATGTTAGTCCTGCATTTAATAGTAGTTTAAACGTGTTTTCCAATCTTACTATTTGTTCAGTAAAGTCTTTTCCAGGTATAAGTATGTCATCCATATAAGCAAGTGAGGAATTAAATCGGGAATTGCCTAATATTTTGTTAATAGTGCGTTGAAACACGGCCGGTGAATTAGCTAGCCCAAATGGCATTTTTTAAAATTGATATAACCCATCGGGCGTTACAAACGATGTGTACGGTCTACAATCTTCCCGTATAGGTATTTGGTAATAACCACTCGCGAGATCTAAACTTGAATAATATTTATTCCCGTTTAACATGTCCAACTGATCTTCAATCCTAGGCATGGGATAGTGATCTTTTACAGTTTTTTGGTTCAATGCTCTAAAATCTACACAAAGTCTTCTGCCACCATTTTTCTTTGAAACTAATAAGATAGGGCTCGCGTATGGGGAGTTAGATTCTTCAACTATGTCATTCTCAATAAGTTCCGCGACCATATCCCTAACTGTCTGTCTCTCTGTATGACTCAATCTATAGGGTCGGTAAACAACTGGAGTTTGATCTTTAAGCTCGATAACCATCTCTGAAGCATCTGTACACCCTAATTCTGACAAATTTTGTGCAAAACATGGCCTGTATTTATTGATCAAGTCTAGTAAAATCTCTGATTGGTCATCAGATAGATTTGGATTCATCTTAATATCATCTTTAGTGAATGGAGTAAGAGTAGACTGATCAGTTACTCTATTGCAAGAAACCAATTTAGATTCGTCTAAAGATTCCATAACAGAGACCGTATGTGCTCGCACAAACAAAGATCCTGCCTTCAATGTAATAGGTTTCATAGATTGATTACATACTGCAACCTTACAGTCTCCATTATGTAAGCTATAGACTCCTCCCACGATACTGTAGTCCATGTCTTTCTGAGATCGTGAACTGTCATTAATCAAAATGTCACAATTTGTTTGCCCGCTACTCTTACAGTCCACGAATTCAAACGAGTCTATCTTAGTGTCAGTTACGATCCTAAGAACTACTTTGTCATTATTAGGTTCAACATTATTTGCCAAAGTAGCCCAATCAATTGCATTATTTGTGTCACACTTAAGTATGTCTAGTCGGTCGTGTGTCTTTACTGCCAAAAGGTCGGGTCGCTCTGTAAAATCCTGACCTACTAAAATCTCCTCAGATATTACAGTAGAGTCTACTATGTAAGCGTCTACATCAGCTGTGACTTCACCTAACGTTAAACTGAATTTTACACGCCCTAATGGTGTATACGCGTTCGGTCCAAATCGTATGTTGCCTAAATCAGTATTTACTTCGGATTTTGGTAAGGAGTATTTATTTACAACATCTTGTCTGATCAAAGTACAATCGCTTCCAAAATCAACAAAACTCTTTAACTCAATATTTTCGTTTATAAACACGGGTTTATAAAATTTTAAATCAGGCCTTCGGCTTTGCGCAAACATTGTCTTCTTTTCCGTATTTTTCATTGTATTTGTTTTGTTCCGGTAACAATCGCTAGACTTATGGCCCATTAGATTACAATTATCACACTTAGCAATTGGCTTGGGACATTTGGTTGAAATATGTCCTTTTTCTTTACAATTAAAGCATGAAATCTCTGTTTTGTTAGGATTTTTGCAATTAATAGCGCGATGCCCTGATTTGTTGCATTTAAAACAGACTATGTCATTGGAAGCGGTTGTATTCTGACGTTTAGACGTTCTCAAACTAGTTTCTTTACAGAAATCCTTTAGAAATTTTAATAAATCCTCTGGATCCGTTAAACGGGCTGCCATAGCACTCGAACGCATGATTTTATCGTCTATAGCATAAACTAAGCAATCTACAGCTTGTTTACCTTTAATACCGCACGCGTTAAGTAAAATCATCTTGTCATAATAATATTCGTCAACCGATTCTCCGTGTTTTAATGACCTATCTAACATCTCCATTAACAAAGCCGCGTAATTTGTTTCTGAAGGAAACG
This sequence comes from Leguminivora glycinivorella, assembly GCF_023078275.1. Lineage (NCBI taxonomy): Eukaryota > Metazoa > Arthropoda > Insecta > Lepidoptera > Tortricidae > Leguminivora > Leguminivora glycinivorella. Next base: position 5,713,999 of record NC_062995.1, on the reverse strand, counting down.
CCCTAGTCAATCGTTCTTGCCATTCTGACCACGTCATTAGAATAGATTGCAACCCTTCGTACCACTTTTTAGCATAACCGGCTAGTTTAGGTAACGCGAAATGAGAAGTTTGTTCGTCCGTCCAATTATAAATTTTAGCACACTCATTTACTTTAGCTATCCAATTTTCAATTTTTTGGTTCTTTTGTGCAGGATCGAAATTTGGTATTATATTTTTATCATATGACATTTTATGTGTGTTATACTTTAGCAAATTTTGAAAAAACATTGCAACATCAGTCAAACTAGAAGGTAATATCGGTACCTCGTCTCTCTCTCGCGAAGCTGCTGTGGTAGTCTCTGGTCTCTCGTGAGGCTGCTCCGCCGCTCGCTCAACATGTCGCTGTGTAGACCTCGCATCAGCTTCGTCTGCCAGCTCAGCATCCCTCATTCTCTTCACGGGTTCCGTGTTCAACTCTCGCTGAAATTCACAAAATAAAGGTCTTACTACCTTATAGTCATAAACATTCACAAGTCAAATACGTAAACACCTCGAAATTGTTTTTCAACAAACAAGGAATCAAGAATTTATTGCATCTAACCGTTTTGTTCTCGAAATGAAACCCAACGAACCAAAAATAGTTTTTTTTTTTTTTTATTACGTGAAGCGTATTATTATTAACCTGAATTTAGCACGAGTTAAAATCTCCAAATATTTTCAGTCGAAAGAAATAACAACAACAAACAAACAAAACAACAAAAAAAAAAAATGTTACTCGCCTCTGATATTTCTCGAGCTGGTGTGTAACTCTGTCGCTTACGATTGGAAGAACGCGGAGACCGTTCTTGAACAGAGTTCTCTTGACGTTCCAACCGCCGTCGCTTCGATGGCGACCTGCGCTGCGTCGATCGCGACCTCCGCTTGCCACCGTGGTAACTTGTCGTAGATTCCGTAGATTGCCCTCTGCTACTAGAACCACGGTCCCGCCTTTTTGTTTTTCGCCTGCTTGTATCGTCTTTATAGTGTGAACGTCGCTCCCTCGAGCGAGACTTCCGGTTTGATTTGTTTTTACTTTTTCCCGTCATGTTTCGTGTGTGATCTTCATGTAAGTACTTATCCCAACTTCTGATGTAAGAAATCAGGTGTTGAAGTAAACTCCAGAACTTTTATGTAAACAATAGGTTTTTATTTATGATGTAAAAAAATAATCACAGCACTTGGATTACATTCTATGGTTTTACAATATTATAATTAAAATAATGAACTTGTTAACTATTCGACAGCTCAAGCGCAAAAGACCCCGACGCGTAGTTGTTCAGGCCTTTTATGCCTGTTGAAATGGCGCCACTTTGATCGGACATGACGTCACAGTCAGTTGATTTTTACCTGGCAAAATGGCGCCACCTCGCTCGGCATGTGACGTCATGATTACCCGTTTTAATGAAACACGTGTTCTTGTAGTTTGTTAGTCAGTACACTTTCTATTTACGAGAACACGTGTTCCGCAGTTGAAATTAATATTATACAAAATTATTTCTTACAATAAGAGGTACTCATTTTGGTTTGTTCTATGTATCTTCGAGGTAGTGGATGGATGCCATGCATTTTTACCCACTAGTTTTAAAACATAAAAAGGTTTCCGAGCCTGTAGGTAAAAAATAAAATACCATGTCCGACGATAATCAATTATCTGTCACGCTATGGCAAGTATGTCATAAATATCTATATAATTTTCGAATAATATTATTGCTGCTTCGAAATAAAAAAAATATTTCTAATTAAAGGTCTACAGACCTTTTGATCTGTCGAAATCACAGAAAAAGTTGGTATATTGATTAGCCGATCAAATTGCCAATTTCATTGTCCCGTCTGGGTGCACCTTAAATCTACGATGTAATCATAATTTTAATATCGATAAGAACGACACTGGCCAAACTGTGGCAACATTACACTAAGACGAATCGAGCCGAGTTGAATCGAGTTGTCATACATTTTGAATGCGATTCGACGCGTCGCCAATGAACGCAGCAGAAAACGAAGGAGTCTCGACTCTGCGAATTGGTTTGTTAAGTTGGTAGCAATGTATTTACTGAACTGTAACAGCTATATCGTGCTACTGCTACTAAATGTTTTCAGGGTATAGACTAGATAGACTTGTCCTGACATCTTTTATGTAGGGTTTTAAAGTTCTATGCACGACCTTGTAACTCACGAATAACAGTACGGGAGTAGAAAAAAGTAAAAATCATAGATAAGGTCTTTCTCAATGCACTTTTATGATTACTACAGCTTTCCTGCATATGTTTAATATCTCTTATCACATTTTAAGCGCACCGTTTTTCCTTTTGGAGACAACATGAGCTATCTAAATCCATACTATTATATAAATGGGAAAGTGTGTGTGTCTGTTTGTTTGTCCGTCTTTCACGGCAAAACGGAGCGACGAATTGACGTGATTTTCAAGTGGAGATAGTTGAAGGGATGGAGAGTGACATAGGCTACTTTTTGTCTCTTTCTAACGCGAGCGAAGCCGCGGGCAAAAGCTAATATAGCAATAACGTTTAGGTATGTCCGTTCGTCTATTTTCTTGACAGCACTAATAGCTTATGACAGCTCACTAATGCCCGCCCTACTTTATGCGAGATTGAGATATGGCTCGATTCGACGTGTTTTATGATAGCTCGTGACATGGAACGTCTATTGTTTTTAACCCCCGACGCAAAAACGACGGGATGTTATAAGTTTGAAGTGTCTGTCTGTGGCATCGTAGCTCCCGAACGGACGAACCGATTTAGATTTAGTTTTTTTTTGTCTGAAAGCAGTTGAGTGAGTTAGTCGGGAGTGTTCTTAGCCATGTTTCATGAAAATCGGTCTAAATCGAGGTCAAATCAAAGTTTAGTCCGTCAGCCTATGCGATTGGGACGTACAACACATGATCGAAAAAAAAAATAGTAGTAGTACAGTACAGAAATGGTTTGACGACCGGTCTGGCTCAGTCGGTAGTGACCCTGCCTGCTAAGCCGCGGTCCTGGGTTAGAATCCCGGTAAGGGCATTTATTTGTGTGATGGACACAGATATTTGTTCCTAAGTCATGGATGTTTTCTATGTATATAAGTATCTATTTAAGTATGTATGTCGTCGCTTACCACCCATAGTATAAGCTTTGCTTAGTTTGGGGCTAAGTTGATCAGTTGTTAAGACCTAGATCTTAACAAGGGTGGACAAATAGGTAGAAAGCGATGCCTGCCTATTTTCCGACGCTTGATACGCCACCTGGGCAAAACATCTAGAACTAACACAAATCATTAATTAGTTATGGACCAAATAGATGTCGCTATATTACTAGGGAGTAAAAGTGACATCTACCGAAAAGCATATGTATTTAATTAAGTAATCAATAGCTTAGCCTTAAGTTTAGTTCATAGTTATGCCGAGTGCGGCGCTGTTCAGTAGCTAACTAGCTATATAAGAAGCACGGAAGTATAAGAAGTATTGTACATAGGGACACTCTTTCTTTCTTTCTCACTCAAATTTTCGACAGCCTCACAATAAACATTAGTATTAAAATCATCCTTGCATTTCTCTTAATTGGCCGCCATTTTGTTTCCATCATGGACATCTGTGTAAGGTGTAAAATATTATTTATTTATTTATTTATTTATTATCCCTTAAACTCTACATTATCCCAAAGTTTCATTCTTGAGAAAAAGGGGAGGTCTGGCGGCTCTGGGCTCTTAGAAAATAGTAGGTACTAATGAAATTCTGCAACATGGCGGGTAGTTATATATTCGTCAGGCTTTACTTATCTACAGACTAGAGATGCAACGAATAGTTGTTTAGCCGGATACCGGATACCGAATATTTGGCCCAACCATCGGCCGAATATTCGGTATCCGGCCCGGCCTACAATACCTACAATTTAAGCAGGGAGCGGGCCGCGGGCCCGTCGCGTCGTGCAGGTTTTGACTTGTTTCGTAGTGAACTTCGCGCGGAGTCCGTTTCTGTTTAAATGTTTATTTTTTTAATAATAAATGATTATAAGTATTATAACCGTAACTGTTTTATTTCACGTTTAATTTGTCTGTCTACCCTAAAATCATTCAATCAAAAATGGCACATCCGGTATCCGGCCGGATAGTACGTCACTATCCGGTATCCAGCCGAATATTAAAATAACGGCCGAGGGACCTTCAAATCAAGAGTGATAGTGAATAGGCATCTTCTGGGCAAGCTCACTCCATCGTAGGCCACGTGTTTGCCTTTGGCTAGGCTGTGGCTAAGTGCGTTTTCACATTATCCGATCCGATATCGGAAGTCGGAAGGATTTCAAAGGAAAAAAATCAAAGATGGCGGCATAAATATATGGGATATCGGTCCGACATCCGATATCGGATCGGATAATGTGAAAACGCACGAGTAAGCCCATTTATAAAATAAAAAAAATAGGCCGGATACCGAACACTAACCGAATATTCGGTGCATCCACAACAGACCCTGAATTTCTTCATCATTGTCCCCAGGTTCTGCCCATCAGTGTTCATCTACCTCGGCCTGGTGGTGCCTGCCATCTGGCTGCTAGAGCTCCACAAGGTGGACGTCAGGCTCAACAAGAAACTATCGGCTTCCAACGACAATGATACTGTGGTGAGCATCATCCTCCTTGCGTTATCCCGCCATTTGCCACGGCTTATGAGAGCTTGTGGTCCGCTTTTCACAACTAATCTCAAGATATAGAATAGCATATAAATAGTCATATTAAATTATACTCACAAGATATATAAATAGTCCTATTAAATTATTTATTTGTTCATTCATTCCTTGTCTCCAGACAATAGGCCTGGGCGTGGCAGCGAAGATCCCAACTGACATGTGGGTGACGCTGATTGAGCAGTTCTTAATGCTGACCCTCATCGTTGGCCGCTGGCTGCTCCCCAAGGGAGATCTGACGAGGGATCAGCTCAGTCAACTACTTCTAGTCTATATTGGTAAGATTAAGATCCTGCTAAAGGGATATTGACAGAATTTTCATCTTCATCATCATATCAGCCATAGGACGTTGCTGAACATAGACCTCCCCTTTGGACCTTCGCTTGCTAGTCCGTGATCTCCACTCGAGCACTTTTTGACCACACGGGCACTCTTTTCACTCTTCTGTAGTGGCACAACAAATCCAGTCTGCGTTTTGATCGCCACGTAGCGTCCACAATTGTCACTTCGTCTAGGCCCACAAGATAGATGTGAAATGGCTGGCCAGGGTACGTAGTCGAATGGCACGAACGCTCACGAAATGCCCACGAAACGAAACGCTCGTAGATATCTATCTCTATCGCTCTTACGTATTGGCGCGACAGAGCCAGACTACCTTTCGCTGCGTTTCGTTTTCGTTTCGCGTCGGAGAAATGCCATTCGGCTACGGCACCTGGCTGGCCATCACTTTTTTTAACCTGCGATGCAAAAACGACGGGGTGTTATAAAAAAATATAAGTAATTATATATGTTTGACGTGTCTGTCTATGGCATCGTAGCCCGAGTATTTTCAAAATGTAAATTTTGCATTTCCAACAGGAACAGCAGCGGACATCATAGAATTCTTCGACTCGTTCAAAGACGAGAAGGTAGCCACAGAGAAGGTGCTCGTCCTCCTGACCCTGGCTATCTGGTCGTGGTCTCTGGTTCAGTTCACGGTCGTCCTCACGGCGACCAAGAGCCGCAAGTCGCGAGGCACCGCAAATAGGTCCGACATGTACGTAATGGCACGCGGCCACGCAACACACACGAGCGCGGAGCGGAGGTTTTAAAAACAAATGTATTTAAAAAACTAGTCAAAAAAGCCGGTGAAGTTTAGCAGTCGAGGCTGTCTCACGCGTTTTGTTTAAAAAAGAACTCGTCTCTATTTAAAAAATCATAAAATCTTTACTCCGTCGCTCTAAGGCACTGGTCCCACCGCGAGCTAGTAAGCTATGAGCTATCGGCTATAAAAACGAACAAAAGATAGTCGCTCCCGTGTAAATAAAAGAGACACGGCGATGTTTATAGTTACTCGCCCAGCGGTGAACTATCAAAATCGCCGTGTCTCTTTTATTTGACGGGAGTGCTTATCTTTTGCTCGTTTTCGGACCAGTGCCCTAACAAGATGAAATTAACACAAAACACTTATTAATTTCATTCGTTCAATTATTCAAAGTCGTTCATGAATTTCAATTTACAATTATTTGGTAGTGTTGAATTTCATCTATTATGTAGCTTATTACAGCTAGCCAGTAAATACACACTTTATTCAATATTTGCCTTGACCTTCTCTCCGATTTTCACTTTAAACTTCTCGATTTGACGGACGTCTAAAGTAGGGATGTCACGAATGTCGCATGTCTCACATTCGCGAATGCGAATGCGAATATTCAGAATGCGAATGTGCGAATGCGGATGCGAATGCGAATGTCGCTGAATTTCATAAAAAAACCAAAATAAAAACCAAGCAATCACCAACAACCCGCTAGGTAAAAAATTAAAAATGCTTACTATTGGTCAAAATGCCGAGTACGAACTTCACGCCGTACAAATTTGACCTGTCTACGCATGCGCGAGTCGACACCGACAGTCGACAAGACTTGTCGACTGTCGGTCTCCAATTGCTACTCAGTAGCAATTGGAGCGGCCGGCGCGGGCGAGGAATAAGCTGCGACTTGCACACATTCGCATTCGCAAAACATTCGCATCGTTTGAAGCGAATGCGAATGTCAATGCAAATGTTTAAAAGAATGCGAATCTTTCGCATATGCGAATGCGAATGCAAATATTCGTAACATCCCTAGTCTAAAGACGTCGAAAGTTAGTTTTCATTTTAAAATTAGTTACATATTTTTAGTTTTAAAATTTGTTACCCATTACCCGTATACAGATGTAGTGCGAAAAGATTAATTTGCCTTCGTATTGTTACGGAAACGTACGAACGTGTCGAAACTGGCATGACAAATACGAACGTTTCATGAAAATACCTTACCATCAGGCGACCTGTCTGCTCGTTTGCCTCCTATCCCATAAAAAACCAGCCAAGTGCGAGTCGGACTCGCGCACCGAGGGTTCCGTACAAACCTTATGAGGAAATGGGTAGTAAGGTTAAAATTATTTAAAAAAAATATATTATGTGATGTAACTAAAAATTTATGGTTTTCGTAATTTTTCCTTTATCTATGCTATAAGACGTTGCTTCGTACCAAATTTCAAGATTCTGAGTTCACGGGAAGCACCCTGTAGGTTTTGATTCCCTTGCAAGTGTCGAAAATTTGCGGCATAAACGGCTGTATCTTTTGATTGCGTTGGCTTAGAAGTTTGATTTTTTCACAGCTTCAAGGGACAGTAGACCTGAGTAATTGATATAAATTTCAGCTTCATAGCTCCACGCGTTCCTGAGAAAAAGGGTCTTGACAGACGGACGGACGGACAGACGGACAACAAAGTGATCCTATAAGGGTTCCGTTTTTTCCTTTTGAGGTACGGAACCCTAAAAAAAAACGAAGGAAACCCTTTTCGCCCTAGATCTGTACTTGTTTCCGATCTAGGCTGTTTTGAAGTAGGTAGGTATCTTAAATCTAAGTATTTTATATTGAAAATATTTAAGCAAAAACATTTTCGAAATTATTTGCAAACAAGTAAGAATCGTAGAGAAGGTCTTTCACACTGCACTTTTATGATCACTACAGCTTTTTTTGCACATTTTTTTATATCTCTTATCACATTCTAAGTGCACTTTTTCTTTTTGGAAGGAAAGATGAATTTCTATATCTTTCTCTATCTAAACGTTTTATAAATAACATTACTTATTTGTATTTAGAACAGTAACTCTGTATTTGAAGATAATGGGTGCTGTCTACCTTAAGATAAGGTTACCTAGGTACTTTTAAATACTGTATATTAGAATATTCGATTGTTGTTTTGATGAACGGTTACTTAGTCTTCTTACCTAAAGTCATTATCATTGTTTCGATGGACTTAATTTGGTCGAGATCAACACACTTTACCGTTTATGCTTGTATGTGCTGCACTGGTGTAATGTTCGGGTTGTATCATGTTACATTACACCGAAATGTTACAAGTCAGTCGCCACCTAAAGAATTATAGGACAAGATCTGAAATACTCCAAGTAGACCCGTACCATCGAGATGGAACGGATTTCCGGCCGTTATCCGGCATCGGGACTATTACCTATTCAGTTACATTTAGTTATCCGGCCGAATACTGTAAAATTACGTAGTATTCGGCCGGATACCTGATAGTGTTTTAGTGCCTAATATAAGGAGAAAACATGAATAACTAAATATCAAGTTATCAACCAACAAATTAAACAATGACAAAGTTCAGTTTAATATAACAAATAATCCGAAAATATGCGATATCCGGCCAAACCACTATCCGTTGCTCTAATCGTGCCTCAATACGAGTATCATCCTCCTTGATGCGTTATCTCAGCATTCGCCACGGCTCACGGGAGTCTTCGGGCTCAAGCGGCGCAAGCGGACCCTCGTCCGCTTTGACAAATCCCAAGATTTTTGAAGAATTGTAGGGGGTAGGGCATAGCGAATGATATTCCACTTTGTGTGGTAGGGGGGTCACAGCACAGCGGATATCATCACGCTCGAATCTAGAGCAGAGCCCAACTGGGGAAGTACCTCCGCCTTACAGAAGACCGCAGCCAAATAGCACTAGACCCTACTCATAGTGTTGTGTTCCTGCCGGTGAGTAAGGCTGCCGGAGCTCAACGAGGGTGCGGTGTGCTGATGACGGGAGGACTTACGGAACTGACTTATTCCGTCTATTATCCTTTGAGTCGTCGGCAACCTGAACCCTCCTTGGAACTTGTGCACTCCTTTTTACTGTGTATTTAACGCAGCAAAAGGGAATGTACAAGTTTCTAATGGGGTGGCAACGCGCATGTGACACTCTTTGAGTTGGTTACCATAGGTTACGGTGACCGCTTTCCATCAGGCGGGCCGTACGTTTGTTTGCCACCGACGTAGTATTAAAAAAATTGTCTCAATACGAGTGTGTGCCTAATATTGTCTGTACAGGAACAGTAGAGCTTGCTGCTGCTCGATTGAAGTCTGCGCCATCATGATGAACATCGTCCTTCAGGACGCCCCGTTCCTGGCCTTCAGGCTGCTCATCATCGCTCACTATAAGATCATCAACTATATGAACATATTCTTCACCTGCAAAAATACTTTGGTAAATAGCATTTTCATCACATTCAGATTTAGCTTTTTTAGGGTTCAGTACCTCAAAAAGGAAAAACGGAACCCTTATAGGATTACTCGTGCGTCTGTCTGTCCGTCTGTCACAGCACAGCCAATTTTCTCCGAAACTACTGAACCAATTAACTTGAAATTTGGCACGCATATGTAAACTTGTGACCCAAAGACGGACATGTAATTTAAATGAAGAAAATTTAATTATATGGGCCACTTTTGGGGGGTGAAAGTGAAAATTAAAAATCAAAGTTTCTAAAACTACCTCTATATTGTGTTACATAATCAAATGGAAGAGGTTTTTATGAGTATTACAAAAATATTTTTTGTTAATAATTTTTAGTAAGGTAATTTTCAAGTTATATAAGAAAATAGACAAAAAATGACCATTCCCCCGCCCCCCCTTATCTCCGAAACTACTAAGCGTAAAAATTTCAAAAAATACACGAGATAGTTTTCAATCTATAGATTACAGGAAAACCTATTAGAAATCTACAGTAAAGCGTAAGTCGGACTTGAAAGAAAAAAAAATTACGAATTTCACTCACTGCCGCTGCAAGGAGTTACCAAATCTCTTGAAATTATGTGAGCGCGTTTGAATATTACATATAAACTCATTTCTGTTTGACTTAAGTTCCTACTAAAAAGGAGGCGCTTAAGCTTTTTTGTAGTGCACGGAACCCTTACTCCGTTTTCACATTATCCGATCCGATATCGGATGTCGGAAGGATTTCAATAGAAAAAATCCAAGATGGCGCCTGTAATGTATGGAATATCGGTCCGACATCCGATATCGGATCGGATAATGTGATAACGCACTTACAACGAGAGTATAACTCGCACTTGGCCGGTTTTTGTCTGAAAGCTGAGTTAGTCAGATGTTCTTAGCTATGTTTCAGGGAAATCGGTCCACTAAAATTTTATATTCGTTTTTAGGTTATTATAAGCAGGGTACAATCTAGTCATATTTTATTCGCTGACAGGTGATACTCCTACAAATCTATCGGCTATACGTCCTGCACTTGGAGACTGCAGACGACGGTGGCTCCGTCTACAGGAAGCCGAAGCATAAAGAACACAAGAAGAAAGAACACAAAAAACACAGGGACCATAGAGAACACAAGTAAAAAAAATCGAAAAAATTGACACGCTAAAAGGCTCAAAATTTTCATACATTTCGACTGTCATGATGCCACTCATTTTAATGGAACAGAAAATAGTATTTTATACAATCGTGATATAATACAAAGCTTTTCAGTCGAGTACCATGTTTAGGCCACGAAGCTTGCTGAGTGGTCTAATAGTACGGTACGAGAGTGAAAAGCTTAATTATATCACTATTGTATACAATACTTTTTCTATGAGTCATCATCTTCATCATCAATGGACGAAAAAAATCATCATTCAAGTTAAGATGAATGTTAATGGCGTCGTTCACCGTCGTATCAACATCGAATTACTTGACAATCAATTGTTTGTAATAACCGTCTCTGATTGGTCAATAACGAGAGAGATAAAAAAAACGTGTTTCAGATGCAGAACAATTTGCCAGGTAGAACTTGTATGAAGTTCTATTTTTGAAATTATTACAGTTAACTAAAAGTGAACTGTAATGAAATATTATACTTAGTTGACTAAGTGTCAAAGACTATTAGTTTAGTTTACACCATAGGCCGGCAACAGACAGTCTTAATTTTCATAATCTTAAAAAAAGTTTTGTATGTAAACTGACATTGACAGATCTGTCAGTGTCAGTTTGAACTGTCAGTTTGCATACAATTTTTTTTTAAGATTATGAATTTTTAAGACTGTCTGTGGCAAGCCTAAAGTCGACGAGTAGAAAAATTTGTTTCTCGCGATTTTAGCATTGGTTTCATAATAAAAGTTGTTCATTATGACCTCAGTCAGTATGCAAAGTTTGAATGGCCCTTTTCATTTCACCCCGAATAGCTAAAGACTGGATAGAGTTGAAGTTTCATCACTAAAAGTGTTCTGTTTCGCAGGAAACATCACAAATCGAAACACAATAAGCACGAAGGCGAGACGTCTATATCCGTCATCACCGACAAGCGGCAGGAGAGGATTGAGGGCGGCCGGATCCGGTGAGTGGACACCAACTTTAATTAGATAAAATATAAAATTTAAAAAAAAAACCCCGACATAGTGGACCGATTTTCATGAAACATGACTAAGAATACTCCCGATTAACTCAGCTTTCAAACAAAAGAAAACTAAATCTAAATCGGTTCATCCGTTTGGGAGCTACGAGGCCACAGACAAACACACACACAGACAGACAGACAGACACGTCAAACTTATAACGCCCCGTCGTTTTTGCGTCGGAGGTTAAAAATATGCTTATAGTTACTTAATTACTTATTATAAATGTTGATTCTGCTCACATTATTACACAAGAAAGTATGTATAGGAGAGAATAGATATACGAGTACATACTATTATAAATAGTTTTAATTTAACCATAAATTAAATATAACAAGATCACACCATCCCATACATTAAAATGCGACCGCCTAAGACCGCGCTTACACTCCGCCACACATAGATGGCGCCACAAAAAAATGTCTTGTAGCTTTCGATTATACTTGTAGATGGCGTTAAGTGTCACTTTTGACATAGATTTACGGCTCGGAATTGACGCTTAATGCCAACCTACAAATAATCGGTGGCAACAAGGCATTTTTTGTGGCGCCATCTATGTGTGGTGGAGTGTAAGCGCGTTTGTAGGCGGTCGCATTTTAATGTATGGGATGGTATGATCTTGTTATATTTAATTTATGATTTAACCAAAACCAAAACGGAGATGCTTCGCTCGCGCTAGAACGCAAAGATTGGCCTACGAAGTAACTACATATGTACTTCTGATAATATTATTATATGTAGTTTGTTACTTAGTTTTATTTAGCTGAGCATTTTTATTTTGCCATTTTTATTTTTTTAGGGAATTTTAGGTCAATTGTACTCAGAATCACGAGTACTTTCAATCTCACTGGGAGACAAAAAGTGTCCCAGAATTTACATACATTTTTGTTACTTTCCTCTTTTGTTACCCCACACAACATGTACGGGAAAATAAGAAAAAATCGTATGGGACAATTTTTTTGACTACTAGGATTGAAAAAGCTAGTGGTAGGTGACTGTTGAGTGTGATTAGCTTTATACGCTAAAAAAAATATTTCGTTCCAAAATAGGTACCCGACACTGTCCGGGGTTTGACCCTACGACCACTAGTCCAAATTGTCCAAAACTCGGCAGAATTAGTTTAAATATTATTTAATATCATAACATTTGAATTTTTTTGGATTTGGAAATTTTTATGTTTTTTCCACTCAGAATCGCGAGCTCTTTCAATCCTAATAGGAGAAAACAAGTGTCCCAAGGTCTTTTTCCATTCCGTTACCATTTTTTCATACATTTTGTATGGCGGTAACGGAATGGAAGGGTCAAAAAAATGTATGGAAATCTTGGGAAAATATTTTTCTCCTATCAGGATCGAAAGAGCTCTCGATTCAGAGTATGAATCGCGTAAAAAATACTCATGCTACAAAAAAAGTGGAGTGGACAACTTTGAAAAAAAAATGGCCCATTTAAATAACACTTCCAATAACTGCACTATCAAAACCATTTGCCAACTTATTTGGTCCATTTTCCTGTCAATCAAATCCCTTTTTCTGTAAGTTGGTATCCGCGAGCATCGCAATCTGTATGTATGTCGAAAGATGGGGTCGATACTCACCTTGACACCGCGTCCCGAGCGCTAGTGCTGTCCACATCGATATCGATAAGTTACGGTACTTTTACCAACTTAGACCCCTTTACATAATGATTTATTAAAAAATATTTTATCACAATTATTTATTTATTTATTTCAAATACGTTACATAGCATAGCAGTAAATACGAAAGCACTGTGTAACTAAAATACATAAAAGCACAAAAATACAAAAGTAAGAAAAAAAAACAATATATATATTCTATTTAGGCGACGACGTAACAACGTGGCTCCGTTGCGTCGTCTGACACGGCGTAGGGTTAATATAATACTTTTTACCACACCAACTGGTAAAGGCTTCCTTTGCTATTCGAAAACTGATAGCAAAATTGCATTTTATCCACAAGGGGGCAAAGTAATTTCATACAAATTAATTCGATGTCTTAATCTGGCTGGTAGATTTTACCTATAAATGATGATTTTGAATCATAAATATTGAATAAATTGATGGATTTGATTTATTTTGATGTTTTATAGTCAGTATTTTGTTCGTGTTGGTGTGGTGAAAATTTTTGTGTTTCACTCGGTGGCAAAGTTTGTTTAACCTTCGTGCTTTGATACCCTCGCAACGCTCAAGATTCCACTTTTTGAACCACTCGCAACGCTCAAGATTCCACTTTTGGATTCTTTCGCTTGCTAGGGTATCAATATTGGCAAGTGCGGTAACAACTTTGCCCCTTGTAAAATAAATAACTATTTTAATTACCATAACATGAATCCTAAGAAGTATAGCCATTTTTGAGGCCAACCAAAGAGGAAATAGTTTCACCGAGATTTTTTTTCGCGATGTTTTATAGACTTTATCGGCGTTAATAATTGCGTAAATGTTTTTTAAGGATGTTTCACTTCTTTCTCTCCTTCGTAAGATATTATGAGAACTAATAATATACTTTTAACAATAGGTTACAAGATTTCTTGTACGTTTGACCATGGCAATGAGAATAATAGGTAGATTTTTTTTAAATAATAATATAATACAATACAATACAATAAGACCGCCTGTTGTCTGCCTCTATTTATAATCATTTGTTTTGTCTCCACTGTATCTTTTGCTGAGGTGTGCCAATAAAGAGTATTCTATCTATCTATCTATCTACAATAGTTTATTGATAACGCCAAGTTACATGTCAGGTATAAACATTCGATTAAGATTGTTTAAAAATAAATTGGACATTAATGAAGTATTTGATTCACATATACCTACATAGTAATAATTGACTAGAAATTAATAAATAAATAAATATTGGGACATTCTTACACAGATTGACTGAGTCCCACGGTAAACTCAAGAAGGCTTGTGTTGCAGGTGTACTCAGACAACGATATATATAATATACAAATACTTATATATATACCTACATAGAAACATCCATGACTCAGGAACAGAATATCTGTGCTCATCACACAAATAAATGCCCTTACCGGTAATCGAACCCAGGACCGCGGCGTAGCAGGCAGGGTCACTATCGACTAGGCCAAACCGGTTCACTCTATGGTTTCATATGTATCAGCTCTGCCAGGCAAGTATGGTCGTGCGATAAATGATAAAACATCACTTACAAATAGTGCGATAGGGACGGCCAGATGTTTTATCATTTATCGCACGACCATACTTGCCTGGCAGGGTGACTCATAACCTATTGCTACGACATTAAATTATGTTTATATACAACAGTGCCTGCAAAAATTATAGCCAGTCAGCTGGTGACGAATGATATTATGATTATGCAATTGTATAACTATTGTTGCTGACGCCCTGAAGGCTACTAAATATGCATTGCAATCAATATGTGTTTATTTTCTTACATACTTATTTGTTGATCGTGTCTTAAGGTTCTATTTTATAACTTAGGTACTTACGCTGTTATCACAGAGAACCTCCTATAGAGTAGCAATAATGTATATTTTGTTCGCGATACGAGTCACCAGTGTTTGGGGTGCGAGGAACGGGCGGGGAATGTGTTAAGCGCGCTGTGATTGGCCGTTTCAAGGACGGCGGGCAGTCGCGCCAGATGAAAAGGGACAGAAGTATGACTGTCCCTCTACTGACGCGTAAGTGGCCAATGTAAGTTAACCTATGCCGGCTCTGAATAAATTATAAATATGACTTATTTGTGGAATGTAATGCAGTCTGTTTTTAAATTTGAGCTTCTTGTTACCTTTCCACACCATTTCACACTACATGTGGACATCTTTAAGGCATCAAAATACCCTTTTCCAATTTTTTAGTGCGAAAAACACGCGCTGCTTTCGGGTCTGTTACTTGGTCGATACTGATCGGGCACGGCGAGCGCCCGCGCTTATATCAGTGCAAATACTAGGAAGGCTGGCGACCGCGAGTCGTCTTGTAATGGATGTCTATAGGGGTTGGTCTGTGGCCTGTGGCTGTTATGAAAAACGGTGTATATACTAGGTAGAAGACTAAAAAAACTAATTAGTCCGTCAATTAAATTATCAAAGAATATTAGACACGTATTTTTTCTTTTTTCTCATAAACGAAAAATGACGACGGTACAGTGCGTTGAAGTTTCGCGTGACGTCACGCCTACGTAAGTCGATGATTTGTACCTTTGTATTTTTTCATTACTTAATTAGATAAAGCGAAAAATATGTCACTATTTTTGGACGATCTAACTGACGGACTAAACAGAATGCCATTTTTTTTTATGTAGTCGTCATCCCTTTAATTTGTTAGTAAGTAGGTATACTTTGTTACTGTCCGAACACCTTTTTCAAATGTAAAGGGAGCTTCGAGACAAACCTAGGACCCGGTAAACTTGGACAACGGTAGCCGGATAACTTGCCTTCTTTTTTTAGAGGTTAACCAATTGGAGCTCAAAGCCGAGAAGAATGGGAGAAGGGCCTCTCCCTGGCCTTTGCCTATCTGTGGGACCAAATATTTACCTACTTTTAGTCATTGAGCTATTACTACTACGTATAGAGAAGACATCGCCCATCGCTACCGTGTTCCGTTCAACTGCGGCCGGCCGGCCGCACGTCACTCAGTCGCTTACGAGTACTGAAGCGCGGCGGTCGTAATATGTTTTAAAACGAAACAGGATAAAAACTGGTTAAATAATTTAAATATGCCCTCGTGTGTGATGCGATATTGCAGTAACAATTCAAGCAATATGTCGAAGTGCAAAGGAATAACTTTCCGTAGGTAAATAACTGTATTAATCATTTTAAATTTTAATTTGAGCAAATTGTTTAGTGGACGCCATTTTGCGTCTCTTGTCAAAGACTAAAAATTGAGAGATGTGACGTTGTGTGCATTGTGTGGATACTTGGATAGTAAAAGGCGATGTGCGGAATATAATATAAAGCCTGACCAAAATATATGACTATTGTCATTATATTTTGGTCAGTTCTAATGAAATTCCGCAGCATGGCGCGTAGTCGTATAAAGAACTTACTTAAGTTAATAGATGAAAAAAGGTAAAATATGATTTATTGTTTATTTTCTAAGTACTTTTACTTATATTACTTTACATTTACTTTTTTTATTATAGGTTTTGCACGTCTGGGCCTTAAAGACAGGGAAAAATGGATGAAACACGAAGCTAAAACTGATCAGACGATAAATTATTTTTCAAAGCGGCAAAAGTTAACAAAACATATTATTTAAGGGTAATTAAATAAAAATAATATTTTTACATAACTATATGGCTGTTTTTTTTACGAAAGGTTTCCATGATCCCTTGAACCAGTTAATTTATGTACCTACAGTCGCCATTAATAAAGTAATAGTATAGGACGTCCGTACACAGATTGACTGAGTAAGCTCGATCAAGAAGGCTTGTGTTTTGGGTACTTAGACGATACATAATTATGATTTACTACTTAATACTTATTGCATAGAAAACATCCATGACTCAGGAACAAATATCTGTGTTCATCACATAAATAAATGCCCTTACCAAGATTCGAACCCAGGACCGCGGCCACAGTGCTCAAAAATATCTGAACATGAACATGCCCTCTAACGCCATGACAATAGAGGCCAGCTCAGATGTTTGAGCACCCTGGTCGCCTCGATATATCTGATGGTACAACTCTACATACCTCAGGGGATATAAGCCTCAGAATGAGAGGGTTTTTTTGAATCGTTATATAAAATTGTCTATTTTTTTGTATAAACAAAAAATAAACAGACAATTTTAATACGAATTAATATGAAATTTAACTTGCACGTTCCCGTACGTATTTAATTAAATAGGCAGAATATAAACAAAAGTGACGCCTCTGCGGAGTTGACATCGTATGACTATTTAGCCGTCCTCCCCCCGCCCCGCACTGCCGCGCTTGCTACCCAGATTTTGTTTGCGCCGTCTGTTCTATGTACGTAGTACATTATACTTCAATGCTTTTAGTCGACGTACACAGTAACCTTACAGGGTCAAATAATGTCAATCGGTGAAATTGGGTATCTACGAAACAATATATTCATTTAAACTAACACGATTTGCATTCATAACTTTTAGAACTAAATATAAATGTAAGTATTTACGCGATTGAGTCCGTTTAGTTCGACAATTATGAGTATGAAACACCCAAATATACATCTTATATGTATGTAAGACCAATAACCTATGTATTATTTTTTTTATATTCCCACCTCTGACATTTGCCTTTGACATCCTACCTACATCCGATTCGGATCGGATAATGTGAAAATGCTCTTAAAGTAAATCAGTGAAACTGGGTACAGTCGGTGGGTATAAGTCTTGAAATTGTGAACTTATTATACTACTTATCGACTTTATTCACATAATTATATAAGAAACTAAGACTAAACTTAAAAGCTAGCCAATGTCTAAAATAGGCCCTTGAGGCATTGTACCAAGGATACTGGTGACATTTCCTCGCTGTATCGCAATGCTGATACGTTGTGCGAGGAAGTCGCCAGCTCTTCGGTCACCAGTTACCTCAACCAGACGCTTCGCGATTTCTGTGAACAACTTGACTTATCGACTTTTCCCACCCCTAGGATATAGGGTGCGGGTATAATAGCATAACCCCTCCTTTTAACGGACGGCCAACAGCCCAAATTAACCGTAGACAAACAACAATGGGTCCCGTCGTGTGGACACGGTGATATCATGAAATGAATCAGTTCGATTGCACTGAAACAAATCTTACACTATTTACTTATGTTGAATTTAGTTTCGCGTAATTTCCAAGTGTGGGATTTGAAATAGTACATTTCGATACAAGTGCGAAAAAAAGGAAGTACGAAACTAGTGGCGATAACTTAAAACACGACCGAAGGGAGCCATTAATCCATTTTTTCCATTATTACACGATGATGTTGAGTTCTACATGCATCCACTGAACACGCCTACCATATATAACCGGTGGACACTCTATTTAATAATGCAAACATTGTAAAACATGGAAAAAATGGACCAGTTACATTTGCCCCCCAGTCGAAATTTGTCCCGCTGTACCTAATAAGATAATGTGAGATTTAATTTTTCTTAATGAAAAAGCTTATTCCTTTCTACTATCTTATGGTATTCGGTCAACTTTGCCCATGGACGCTTGCGTTTGGTGTTAAATGAGCGTTACCGCGATTTTTAAAGTACCTACCGCACTCAAACAGGCTTTTTTGAAGAGGTCAAGAACAACACAAACAATAATCCGCCTGATGGTAGGTAGTCTCCGTAGCTTATCGATGCCTGTAACTCTCAAGGTGTCACACGCGCGTTGGTGGCCCTCGCAGTAATTTTATTTGACCAAATATATTATTATTATTATATTTTTTGTCTAAAGTCTTGGAAAAGGCTGTTTATGAGCAGTTCTACAAATATATAGAAGACAATAATATTCTACCTGAGGTGCAATCAGGGTTCCGCAAGGGAATGGGAACGGTTACAGCTCTAATGGATGTAGTAGATAACATCATTTCAGAGCAAGACAATGGCAAGGGTACCTGTCTAGTGTTATTAGATTTTTCTCGCGCCTTTGATTGTATAGATACTGCCTTGCTAATCGCTAAATTGCGTTTCTATGGAGTAGGTTCGAGATCACTGGCGTGGTTTAGTGATTATCTGAATGGACGCACGCAATCCGTTAAATTAACTAAGTACGATGGTACAGTAATGATATCTGACTCTAGAAACCTAACCCGAGGAGTGCCTCAAGGCTCTATACTCGGCCCTTTACTGTATATTATATACGCTGCTGATATCACCAAAAGCATCAAAAACTGCAATTATCACCTATACGCAGATGACGTTCAACTATATTATGCAGCCCGTCCAAGTCAGTTCGATGAGGCGCTACAAAAAATAAGTACAGACCTGGAAAATATCTCCACTTGGGCAGATAATAACGGATTACTGTTGAACCCACTTAAATCAAAGTTTATGATACTCGGATCCAAAGTACAACTCTCTAGGATTTTATGTAATGAACCTAAAATTTTTATAAGGGGTTCACTGATCGAACGCGTAGACGAGGCTAGAAACTTGGGATTAGTCATTGACAACCAGCTGAGGTTTGAGAAGCATATAGGAGAATTAGTGAAGTCGTGTTTTTTTCGTCTTAAGGTCTTATACCAAGTACGATACCTCTTAAATGAGGAAATTCGTAAGTTGTTGTGCGAATCGCTGGTACTCTCTAAGTTAAATTATGCAGACATTGTGTACGGGCCACGACTATTGGAAAAAACTCGTCGTCTTATCCAAAGAGTCCAAAATGCCTGTTTCCGTTTTTGTAGCTCAATACCACCGAGAACACACATTACACCATACCTTAACAAAGCATCCATATTAAACATGTCCTCACGGAGGCACTTACATCTAGCTAGTCTCTTATTTGGCGTTTTGAATGACAAAAAGCCCCATTACTTATTCTCTAAAATACGCATATCCTCTTTCCATGAACGACATGGTACACGGTCTACCAGGCGATGTCTCCTAGAAGCTCACCCTCACAAAACTGTTGCTTTTACAGGCTGTTTCCGGTATCTCGCAACCAGGTGCTGGAACAATATCCCGCCCCCGATTCGTCAAATTAAAACTAAATTTACTTTTAAACGTCATTTAAAACAATATCTTTTAGAAAAACAAAGTTTGGGATCCCTTATGGCTACCTGGTTGCAGATTACCGGATTTAGCTTCAGGTTTAGCTCTAGCTGTAGCAATTATTTTACTATCTATCGATCTAACAGATCAAACACACATTTCTTTTCATCATAGCATTCATCTCACTCGTTTCTAGGGTTTGCAATCCGGATATTCGAATATCCGAATAATTCGAATATCCGCCAATATTTTTATCCGAAAATATTCGAATAATCCAAGTGAAATTATCCGGATAAACGGATAATTTCTATAAACAATATTTTTTATTTATAAGTAATATATTTAATGGATAGACGTTACTGAAACCAATTTCGATCAATTCTTAATACGGACAATGTTATTGCTAACAAGTTAACACCTATTTATCTTCAAAATCAAACTAATATTTACAAAACGAAGAAAGCATTCGTGGACAAGAAGTAAGCAGAATGCCTCACCCCACGCACTCAGTTTTTATCAAATATTCGATTAATTGGATGATTAAAAAAAAAACAGAAAAACGTTCAAGTATTATTTTTTAATATGAAAACGTTACCCCAACCTACTTTCATTACAGCTAATAGCTAACGTGAAGTTATCTGTAAAACCGTACTTAATTCAATTCAATTCAATTCAATAATTTTTATTTCGGAAAAAATCCATAGTGTTAGTGTACATTCCCTTAAACCTATGTTAGTTACATTTACATATTATTTATTACATCTAAAAAAAAAACCGGCCAAGTGCGA